>NW_026138118.1:1735000-2335000 GCF_025592945.1 Manacus candei | reverse complement strand
GGCAGTGCCTGGGTGGGATCAGTGGCAGCACAGCCTGGTCTGTGATGACTCCTGTGTCTGGAGACTGTTGGATGAGTCCTGCGGATATGGGGCTGAGGCCAGGCCTGAGCTACCCCAAAACCACTCTGGGGTGGGGAGGGGACAGCCAGGAGCTCCTGAGTGCGGGTGGGATCTGGCACAGCACCAAGCCTGACTGCTCCTCGCTCAGCTGGATTATTTTTTTCAGGTCCAAGCAGAGCGTGGAGCTGAATTGAGCCCATTCCTGAGGGGTTCGTTGCTATGTGGTACTTTACCAGTCCTCCAGCAGTGGGAGCTCTGCAGAGCCAGATCCCGGCTCCTTCCCGGGCAGGATCCACTCCTGGGCTCCACTCACCTGCATTGCAGGGACAGGGAACTGCTTTGGCTCCGGGTGCTGCTCAAGATCCTGTTCTGACACTGCGTGGAAGAGCAGTCCCTTCTGTGGAGTTTCCTCAGGAGTGGAGTTATTTAATATTAGTGGATATTAAATCTTGGAGGCTCAATAAACACAACTGCTTGAAATCCTTGTGGTGTCTCCCATGTTTGGGGTGTGTTGGGATGGGGTGAGACTGGGCTGGCTCTGAGCCTGGCTGGGGATGATCAGTGCCAGGGGTTCTGAGCATCCCCTTCCAGTGGTGCTCCAGCATGGGATCCTGTCCCTACTGCAGCACCCACCCCTGGGGTGTCCCCACGGCCCTGGGTGGGTATCCCTGGAGTGCAGGAACACACCTGGACCATCACAGAGGTGCTGGAGCAACTCCTGCAATCCTACACTTCCCAACACCCTCGAATGGAGCTTCAGTGATGCCAGTGGCCGGGTTTTTCATGATGGGCAACAAGCAGGGATGTAGGGGTCACAGCAGCTTGAGAGTTGTCATTCCTTGTCCCGGGATGGCTGGGCCATGGCAAAATCCCCTGGGGTGACCTGGCTGTTTGGCAAGAGCACCTTTGTCCAGTGCCTCTGATCCCTTTTCCCGGCGGGGACTCTGGAGCCCCTTCCCTGTGGAGCCTGTCCCTCCCAGCTCTCCCAGGATCTCAGGGGGGACAGCAATGTGTCTGTGCACTCACAGCCTCGCTGTCCCTTTGTCACCAAAGCCGGGCAGCAGGACAGACCTGGCATGTGACAACGGCAAACAACACCCCGGGGGCAGGAGGATAAGGCCGAACAACACCCCGGGGGCAGGAGGATGAGGACGGAGAAGCTTCTCCCTCCTCCCGGGGACGGTTTGTTTGTCTACCCGGGTGACTGCGGGGCCGGAGCCGTCCCTGTCCCCAGGTGGGGTGGGGACAAGGGTGGAGAGCTGCCCGTGTCACCGCCAGCACAGCAGTCAGGATCCAGCCGGTCATGGGGACAGTGACGGATTCTCCGCAGGACCCCGACCCCGGGGGACACTTCCAGTTCCGCGTTATCGTGCTGGGGGACGCGGCCGTGGGCAAGTCCTCGCTGCTGCGCTGCTTCGCCGAGGGGCCGGGGGGGTGTCCCGGGGGGGCGGCCACCCCCGGCCCCACCGTGGGCGTCGAGTTCTACAGCCGGACCGTCCCGGTGCCGCCCGCGGGCAGGGCCAAGCTGCAGCTCTGGGACACGGCCGGCCAGGAGCGCTTCAGGTGAGCTGGGGACGGGGACACAGCCCCCATGCGGGACCCCAGACCCAGCGAAGCGTTCCCCCCACCCTGGGCTGGGTGTAAATCCCCGGCGGGCATGCAGGGACAGGCAGCGATGCCTCACTGATGCTTTAAGGGACAGTGAAACCTTGTGCTGAGCTTGTAGTGACTCCAGAGCTGGCTTTTGGGAGACAACCAAGGGAGCAGGGCTTGGGGAGAGTCCTGGGATGCTGCTCCTGGGCTGCTGGTGGGCTGGGGATGGATGGTTTCTCTCCTGATTGCATCAGCAGCTCTTGGGAGTGTGGAAGAGGCTCAAACGGGACACAAAGGGCTGGAGAGCCGGTGCCGCGGCTGGACCGGGGGTTCCACGCTCTCCCTGTCCCTGGGAGCCTTTTTGGGACCCCAGAGTTGGTCTGGGGGTGCCCTGTTTCTGTCCAAGGCTTGGCCTGGGGGTGCTGCCCCCTCCCCACTGCGCTCCAGGCTGTTGGGGGGGACGGAGGGACCCCAGAGCCCCTGAAAAACACACTGGGAAGGGGGATGCTGAACAGAAAGGGAGGATGTAAAAGCCCTGGCAGGTCTCCTTTTCCACTCCTCAAGTCCCGACCGGCACCCAAAAAGCCCCTCAGCCCCACCCCAGGTATGTCAACGCGGGGGCTGCCCCGGCGCCCCTGGAAACGCCCCCTGGGTGTGCCCAGGTCCATCACCAGGTCCTTCTACCGGAGCGCGGCGGGGGTGCTGCTGGTGTTCGACCTCACCAACCGCGCGTCCTTCGAGCGCGTCCCCGAGTGGCACCGCGAGGCCGCGGGGGGGGGGGACTGCCCCGCCTTCGTCCTGGTGGGGCACAAGTGTGACCTGGAGGCCGAGAGAGCCGTGTCAGCAGAGGAGGCCGGGCACCTCGCCGCCAGCCTGGGCATGGCCTTCGTGGAGACCTCGGCACGCAGCAACCTCAACGTGGACTTGGCCTTCCAGATGTTGGCAGGGGGCATCCAGGAGGCCCTGGGACGGGGGGTCCTCGCTCCTCACCAGGGCTGTGATGGCATCAGGCTCATCCCCAGCCAGAGCCGCCGCCAGCCCCCGGCACGGGGGGAGCCCCGGGAGCGCTGCCGGTGCTGATGGGGACGGGGGTACACGGGACCCTCCACCCGGGACCCTCCACCCAAGGGGATGTCTTTCTCTCTTCAGCCAGGCTTGGGTTTATTTCAAATCTTAATCTGGGGACTCTGAAAAAATAATGCTCTGCTCTAGGAGTGTTTTTAATAAACCTGAGGGTTTTCCACACTAAATAAAGGCTGTGTCAAGAACCAGATGCCGGGCAGGGACACAGCACTCGACCCACAGCATGAGGGGTGCTCTGATTTGGAGGGGGCGTTGGCTGGTGGGGTTACACACCCACCCCCCCCATGTCTGTGACACTTTTGGGAGCCTCCTGTCACTGGGAAAATGGGAGCAGGAACACCCGAGTGGTTCCAGCTGGATGGAGCCAAAATAAAGGGAGTGAAGGGGCTCCAAAGGGGCCACCCCTGGGAAAATTGGGACCAGGAACCACATCCAGCTGGATGGAGTCAAAATGAAGGGAACGAAGGGGTTCCAAACCAGCACCCCCGGCTCTGGGAACGCCTCCTGGGTGGAGGAGCTCCCTGCCTGCCCGGACACGCGCCCGGCGTGGGGGCGGCGGGGCCCGGCACCGGCGGAGGCACCGATGGAGCCGCGGTGGCAGTACCAGTTCCGGGTGATCATGCTGGGGGACTCCACGGTGGGGAAATCCTCCCTCCTGCGGCGCTACACCGAGGGCACCTTCCTGGACGCCGTCAACCAGACGGTGGGGGTGGATTTCTACGTCCAGTTTGTGGAGCTGGAGCCGGGGCTGAGGGTGAAGCTGCAGTTCTGGGACACGGCCGGGCAGGAGAGGTTCAGGTGGGTCCGTGGGGTGGGGAGGGGTGAGGGAGGTGGGTGTCCCACCCTGGATTTGGGGTGGAATGATGTGATCCCGACCCCAGGGAGGTCCTGGATGGGGCTGTGTTCCCGCTGGTCCCTTTGGTGGGGGAGCCCCCTGTGTGAAGAACCAGCCAAAGCCGAGGGAAAGGAGCACTTGGTTCAGCTCTAAAGGGGGGGTGGGCCCTGCTCCAAGCACTCCTCTGTCCCACAGCTGCAGAGGGGTTGGGGAAGAAGCTGGGAGCCCACTGGGAGCTGGGCAAAGTGGTTTCCCAAAGTGGTTTACAGCTCAGATGCCAGGAGCCTTCACACCTCACTGTGTGGCTGCCACTGCTGGCCAAGTGGCTGCTGGGGACAAGGGAACTCAGGAGATGTGGCTGCAGGGGTAAGAGAGCTCCAGGACTGCGGCTGAAGGGGAGGGAAAACTCCAGGACCACGGCTGCAGGGGTGGGAAAGCTCACAGGGACAGGAGAGCTCCAGGACCGTGTCTGCAGGAATGGGGGAGCACTGGGTCATGGCTGCAGGGCTGAGGGAGCTCCAGGGCTGTGGCTGCAGGGACAGGAGAGCTCCAGGACCATGGCTACAGGGCTGGGGGAGCCCCGGGGACTGTGGCTGCAGGGACAGGAGAGCTCCAGGACCATGGCTACAGGGACAGGAGAGCTCCAGGACCATGGCTACAGGGCTGGGGGAGCCCCGGGGACTGTGGCTGCGGGGGACAGACAGGCTTTGGTGGCCGAGCAGGGACAGACCCTCCCTTGGGGCCCTCCCTGACGCACCCAAAGGGCCGATTCTCCACCCTCTCCCTGTGCTTCGGGCGGGGGAGCTGCAGCCCGAGGTGGCACAGGCGACCCTGGGGGGGCCACTCACCCCCTTTTCCCGGCCTCAAGGTCCGTGACTCGCTCCTACTACCGCAACTCCGCCGGGGGGATGCTGCTCTTCGACCTCACCAACCGCGCGTCCTTCGAGAGCGTGCGGCGCTGGCACCGCGACGTGACCGACACGGTGCAGCCCTCCCGCGTCGTCTTCCTGCTGGTGGGGCACAAGAGCGACCTGGCGGGGCAGCGCCGCGTGGGCCGCAGGGAGGCCGAGAGGTTGGCGGCCTCGCTGGGCGCCCAGTACGTGGAGACCTCGGCCAAGGACGCCTCCAACGTGGCGCTGGCGTTCCGGATGCTGACGGTGGCCATCTACCAGGCGCTGCAGACGGGGAGGTTGGCGGCCGGCGAGGCGTGGGACGGGGTGAAGAGCAGCGTCCCCCTGCCCGTGCCGCCCAAAGCTCGGCTGGCGGAGAAGGAGGAGAAGAGGAAGAGGTGCTCGTGCTAGAGCTGGGGACACGAGGGCTGGGACGGGCTGGGATGTGCCCCCCCCTGCTGCACATCGGCTTGCCAGGACAGGGTGGCAAGTGCTCTCTGTAATTAACTGTAATTGTTAAACGGTCTAATTTTAACAGTTTAGGGCTCAGTGTGGGAGATCTGGTGGTTAATGGAGCGGTTTTCGAAAGGACAGGGAAATAAAGTAGCAATGAAATAAAATGAACGTTGCAAGGACCCTGAGGCATGGCTCGTCCTCTGCACATTCCAGTGATCAACGTGCCCAGGACTGTGGCTGCAGGGACAGGAGAGCTCCCGGGACACGGCAGCAGAGACAGGAGAGCTCCAGGGTTGTGGCTGCAGGGACTGGGGAGCTCTCATTCCTTCAGCTGCAGGAAGCTCTTGGTGCTCCCTGCCTGCTGGGTAATTGTTTTGTAATCATGGGGCTGTGCAGGTTTGGCCATCACACAGTGATCCCAGAGATGCAGCAGGAAGGAGCAGCACGGGAGCACTAAACACCCCTGGTCATCCCTCTGCCTGCCTGTGTTTCCTGGGGAAGCAGCAGTGCTTAGGCTGCTCTTGGAAAGGGTGGAATGCCCAGGTGAGACTTCAGGCACCAGCAGAGGTGGGTGTCACCCCATTCCCCTCCTCTCTCTCCTGTACTGACCAAGTCCCAAATCATAAAGCCCTAAATTCTTTAAATCTTCCCAAATACAATTAGAAATAAAAGATTTATTATGTAACTCGGGTAATATCTGATTATCACTCTGGCTCAGGACCTGCCTGAGTCAAAAGCAAAAATCCTTCTGGTCTAGAAGGGGCTGGAGGGGAAGCCACAGAAGGAGAAGCTGAACTTGGGTTGCTCAACCTGGAGCAGAGCAGACTGAGGGCAGAGCTCAGCAGGGGCTGCAGCTCCTCCCCAGGGGCAGCTCCGATCTCTGCTCTGGGGGAGCAGGGACAGCACCCAGGGAACGGCTGGAGCTGTGTCAGGGCAGGCTCAGGTTGGATCTCAGGGAAAGGTTCTTCCCCCAGAGGCTGGTTGGGCACTGCCCAGGCTCCCCAGGGCAGTGGGCACAGCCCCAAGGCTGTCAGAGCTCCAGGAGGGTTTGGACAATGCTCTGAGGGACAGGGTGGGATTGTTGGGGTGTCTGTGCAGGGCCAGGAGTTGGACTGGATGATCCTCGTGAGTCCCTTCCAGCTCAGGATATTCCATGATTCTGCTCCCTTTAAATCCCCAGGAGAACTCCCACCAGTGACACAACCCCTGCCACCCCTCTGCAGTGCTGCCTGAAGAGCACGAGCCCGTGCCAGGAGCTTAGATTAATAATTTCTTTATTCATGTAAAACAAACGCAAGTATTTATATAAACACTGACATTACAAAGTACTGGAGCAGGAAGGAGGAAACAAAAACCTCTACAGATGCTTCTAATACTGTCCCACACACGACCAAACGCTCTGTCCCTTGGGTAATCAATCACTTGTACGAGAAACCACTTTCAAGTCACAAATAAAAGTCTCTCCTTGAGACACGTCGCGCTCTGAGGAGGAACAAGGAAAGGGGCAGAGAGTGTTTTTGGCAGATCTCCTCGTAGAGTCAAGATATTGCTGCACCATTAATAAAAAATAGATGCTTCTCTGTAAAGCACTAAAAAAAAAAAACATCCCACGGGTGACATCGTGGAGGCTTCAGTGGAGAGGCAAAATATCCCAAACTGCACTGGCGGCGTCTCCCAGCTCTGCCCAGGGGCTATTTCTTGGTGGTTTTGCGGATCAGTGCCATCCTCTGCAACAAGGAAAGGGAAAAATGTGGGAAGCTGAGCAGCTCAGAGCAGGTGACTGCCCAAACCAGCTGCAGCCGTGCAGGAGAGAGGCATCCCAGATGCTCTGGGGACGCTGCCTGACCTGCTCCCACACAGGTCTGTCAGGTCTGCTGGAATCCTAATGGGGTCCCAGGCTGGAGCCAGAGGAGAAGGAAGTGTCTGTGCTGCTCCACTCGGCACCCCGGGGCAGTGGGATCAAACCCCACCTCAAGGCCCCCCCTCTGTGCCCAGTGGGAGCTGCAGCATCACCCAGGAACCCTCCAGCTCCTTCCTGGCTCTGACTGTGCACTTCAAAAGCAATGGATTAATTCAGTTTAAAGCAAAATTAAAGGTGTTTTCAGTCCCTTTGCACAAAGACAGAGACAAATCTGCCAGGGGCAGCTGAGAAGTGCCTGTGTGCAGCTCCCAGCTGGTTTTAACCCTCCCAAGCTGGGCTGGCCCTCAGACTTGTGCTCTTAGGGCACAGTCAGCACTACAGAGGAGCCACAGCAACCTCAACCCTCTCTGCACTAACAGGCCAGGAGGTTCTGGGAGTCATTTCAAGCCCAAACCACTTGGAGGAGGCCACAATTTCACCACCTTCCCCGTACCAGCCACGTGATTCCCAGCATTGTGAGGGCTCCTTTACCTGTTTGTGAGCTTCTGTAGTGCAGGCTTTTTTGTAGGGCCTGATTTCTTCAGAACCAAAGCCCGGGATCCACATGTTCCACTGGCGCTCTGGAATCACAGAAGGCTTTGGGTTGGGAAGGACCACAGAGCTCATCCAGTTCCAACCCCCTGCCACGGGCAGCGGTGCTTTACCCAGCCCAACACCACAGCCTGACTTCTTGAAGTGCAACCCTGGGTCTCAGCTGAGGGGAAAAAACACAGGTAAAACTCACTCACCAAGGTGCAACTGGACGTCTTTGACCTCCAGGGTGTTGGACTTGCGGTGCCGCGCGAGCTGGCAGGCGGCGGTGACCACGCTCTCGATGAAGTCATCGGCGATCTGCAGCAGCATCTGGGGGGAACAAGGGCCACAGCCAGCCTGGTCAGCTCAAATCATGTGGGAGGGATGAAAACGAGCCCTCAGAAGTTGGTATTTAGAAGCGTGGAACGCTCCGAGTTGGAAGAGACCCACAGGGATTATGGAATCCAACCCGCGGCCCTGCACAGACACCCCAACAATCCCACCCTGTCCCTCAGAGCGTTGTCCAAACCCTCCTGCAGCTCTGGCAGCCTTGGGGCTGTGCCCACTGCCCTGGGGAGCCTGGGCAGTGCCCAACCAGCCTCTGGGGAAAGAACCTTTGCCTGAGATCCAACCTGAGCCTGCCCTGACACAGCTCCAGCCGTTCCCTGGGTGCTGTCCCTGCTCCCCCAGAGCAGAGATCGGAGCTGCCCCTGGGGAGGAGCTGCAGCCCCTGCTGAGCTGCACACCAAGTGCCCTCAGCCACTCCTCATATGGCCCCTCCTCACCCTTCACCACCTCAGTGTCCCTCTTTTATGTCCCTCTATTATGGTTTTTGTATCTTTTCTGTATCGTGGTGCCCCAAACTGTGTTTCCCCCAGGACTGTATTTCACAGCTTTTTGCAACAGACCCATTTTGGCACCGGGACACAGAAAGACAGGGATGCCTGAAGGCTGCAGGAGAACAGAGAGGTGTCAAATGAATCGTGGAAATGTCTGTGAAAATGCCCAGATTAGCTCTTTCTGCAGCCCCTGCCGTGGGTTGGTACCCACCTCCTCCACATCTTCATCCAGCTGCTCGTTGGGATCCACCTCACGCACCAGGTCCTGCAATTTCTTCTTGGTTAAAACCTGAGGGTGTGGGAGAAGAAGGATTTACTGCCCTGCTCCAGCAAAGCAGCAGCACCGCCACAAACACCCCCTCCCCTGTGCTCCCAGGGCCTGAGTCACACTGTTGACACAGTTTATCACCTCAGGAATGGCAGGGATAAGGAATATCAGGTGTTAAGGAGTCATTTTGGAGCACCAGAGGTTGCTCTGGGCAGAGAGGGGAATGCAGCAGCCAGGATAAATATCTCCAGCACCGAACTGGCACCAAAATGCTGCTGGCAAGGGTGGGGGGAAAAGCAAAACTACAACTTTTAAGAGGAAGAGAGCAAGTGTAAGCAACATATCAGTGACTAAAGCTGTGCTCAGGGCACGAGGGAAGTATTTCCATGGCTCTAGTGCTTATCAGCTTTAGTGCTTCTCATGGAAAACAGAGATAGGTGAGTGCTGGGTTATCCCAGGGCAGCAGCCAAACGTGGCAGGGAGCAAAAACCACACTGGGCTTGACCAACAGGATGCTGAGTCTTAAAAGATCTGGATGGAAGTTGTCAGCCTGCTCGGGTGATCCAGGTACAGGTGGGAAATTCCTGCCTTTCCTGGTTCCCTCGCTGCTGTGCCTGTGTTTGTGGGGGGGTCTGGTGCAATTCCTGAGAGCCTCAGTGAAGCCATAAGGGAGCAATCCCAGGGCAGCAGCTTGTTTCATGCACATCAAAGCCTCCAAAGGTTGGAAGGGACCTTAAACCCACCTTATTCCACCCCCTGCCATGGGCAGGGACACCTCCCACTATCCCAGGTTGCTCCAAGCCCCGTCCAACCTGGCCTTGGACACTTCCAGGGATGGGGCAGCCACAGCTTCCCTGGGCAACCTGTGCCTCACCACCCATTTCCCCCCAAAATTCCTCCCAACTAAACCCCATTTAAAAAGAATTTTCCCCCAATATACATTTTCCTGAGACTGCAAAACCCACAGCATCCATTCCACCGGCCTGGAAGCAGCTGGAAGAACTCCAGGAAGAAGTTCTGCTCACTCAGTAACTGATACTCTAACAGACACAAAGTATTTGCTGGTGATTTAAGGAGGGAGAAAGGAGCCAGGGGCAGGGCTGAGCATCATCCCTGTTGTCCTGGAGTCAGGGATGGAATTACCTGGTTGCTCTCAGGGCTGAGCCTGCCCCCTCCACTGGGTGTTCCAGGCATCTTGGCCACGGTGGTGCTGTTGGCCATGGAGCTCTGGGGGGGGGTGCTGGCTGGCTCTGGTTTGATGGAGGAGAAGTTGGAGAGGTTGATCAAGGTAGAAGGGCCAAACTGGTTCATAATCTGCTGGGCTTTAGATTTTAGGTCATAAAGCTTGTCCAGGTCCTGCTTCTTCTTGGGATTGTGGGGACCCAAACCAATCAACTGGGAAAGGAAAGGAGAGCCAGGGTTAGAGGCAGACAGGGAGTTCAGTGGGGTGGACAGGTCTTTGTCCTGAGAAAACTGGAGTTTATAGAAGATCAGGAGTCTCTGGACACAGCAAGAAGGGAGAAGTGATGTTTAAGTAGACGAGAAAACCTTCCCTGGTGTGTGGAAAATGAAGTTTGCCAGAAGCACAGGCCAGTGACAGCAGCACTGACCCACCCACCCACTCACCCCTCGGGCTGAACCCCCCCACTCCCACCCCACTCAGGGCCTTCCTGAGCCCACTTCCCACAGCCAGCTTTGAGGAACAGGCCACACAGAGCAGACTGAAGTGCAGCAGCACAGGATCCCTCATCCCCACACTGCAGGGGTCTCAGGAGAAGGCAAGGCTCAGCCTCCCTGGAGTCTCATTTTTGGCAGCACCAGGCTGCCAGCCCAGCCTGCAGCGACCCCTCCACGTGGGACTGACACCAGCAGGTCCATTTTGGGGGCTGAGAGCAGAGTCTGGGAGCTCAGAGGGGCAGGAACACGTGTGTGTGTGTGCCCACACCTGCCCATCGTTCCTCCTGCACTGGGCAACCAACAGCCACAGGAAAAGGACTGGGATTTATGGAGCTCCTGAAGGTGAACCAGAAGTGGGCTGTGGCTACACAGATCCTCCAGGTGCCTGAAGTTTCTCAGGTTCTTGGTCACAGACTGATCGGCTCCTCCTCTGTTCCACGGCTGGGAGGCTCTAAAGCCCAGGCTGGGTGAAGTTTTGCTCTGTCCTCACTTTGCTCCATGACAGGAAACTCATGCAAACCCTGCACCTCCCACCACAGGCAGCAGGGATGGGCCTCTCACAGGGAAGGAGAGTTCAGGGAATGGTTTGACGGCAAAACCCCTTGTGGAAGGGACAGAGGTGGGTGGAAAACAGCAGCTGGGGCTGAACTTACAAAAGAAGAGTCTGTTTAACCAGCTTTACAGGACGTTCACACAGAGTGTCTGCCCCCTGAGCCACAAACAGACATTTCCCCCTCATCAGAGCAAGCCTGGTTAGTCTGGATTAGTTAAACCCACACCAGAAAGCACACAGGAACACTCAGAGGCAGCTGCTTTAGTGCTTCACTCCAAGGCACACTCATGCACCTGCAGACATGGATTTATACCCCAGACACCCTCCTGCACTGCCCTCAGCAAGTCTCCAGCTCAGTTTTAACTGGATTAATGATGGAAAACCAGGGCACTCACACCCTGAACCCCCTCAGCTGTACTTGGGGCCGAGGAGCTCAGCACAAGACCAGGAGGGACCTCCAGTCTCGGTTTTAGCTGGAGCTCATCTCAGGCTGTTTACCCCACTCCTCACTTCCCAAATCCACCCAGCACGAATTCCTGCCCACCATGCAGGGCAGGGAGCACCCAAACCCCGGGGCAGAAAGCCCCAGAACCCTCAGGAAGAAGCACAAAGTGGTTTTGCTGGTTTATTCCAGGATCTTACCGCACCCTCCGTGTGCTGCCAAGATCCCTGGACACAAAACCCGCGGGATGAGCAGGTTCCCAGGGCAAATCCCACATGCCAGCCCCGTTTTACTTACAGCTATCTGAGTGTCTAGATCTTTAATTACATCAGCAACTGCTGTGGGCCCAGAGGGTGCAGAGGCCATGGCCCACAGCCTTCCCAGGGTGTCACCAGCCAGCAGGACCTACTCTGGCCTCCTCCTCTTCCACACAACTCCCAATCCTACAGGAACACCAGATATTTTTTTTGGTATCACCCATCCTTTATCAGATGCTGAGAGGAAGCAGTTTCACACGTTGTCCTCACTACAGGGCCAAAGGTTTCTCTGACAGATCACACAGTGGCTGTTGCAGAGGAGGAGCATCCCACAGGATCCTGAAGAAATATATGGCCAAATTCCTCCTTCTTCTGCCAGGAAATGGGAGTATCCTGGTGCCTGCTGGCGTGCAGGTGAGCCCAGGCCCCACAGCAGCAGGTCCCTCCAGGGCAGGAGATTTGAGGGCAGTGACAACTGGGACTGGTTCAGCTCTGGGGCAGCACAGGGTTAGAGCTGCAACTAAAATCCATGTTAATGCCTAACAGCATATTCCCTGGAGGGCTCAGGGGGCTCCCATTTCCATCAGTCACAGTGATTTTCACATCTAAATACAACCACAGAATCATGGAATGGTTTGGCCTGGAAGGGATGTTAAAGACTACCCAAGTTCCACCCCCTGCCATGGGCAGGGACACCTCCCACTAGCCCAGGTTGCTCCAAGCCCCATCCAACCTGGTCTTGGACACTTCCAGGGATGGGGCAGCCACAGCTTCTCTGGGCAACCTGTGCCAGGGCCTCACCACCTTCACAGGGAAGAATTTCTCCCCAATATCCCATCTATCCCTGCCCTCTGGCAGTGGAAAGCCATTCCCCCTTGTCCTGTCCCTCCATCCCTTGTCCCAAGTCCCTCTCCAGCTCTCCTGGAGCCCCTTTAGGCACTGGAAAGAGCTCTAAGTTCTCCCTGGAGCCTTCCCTCCTCCAGGCTGAACACCCCCAGCCCTCAGCACTCAACACCCCCACGGGGATGGGACCGAACTCCCTCCCCGTGCTGAGCGCGCCGGGCGCCGCGGAGGCAGCGCGAAGGTCACCGAACGCCACCGGCACCGCGCAGCGCGCCCGCCCCGGGGCCTCCTCCCACACTTGCAGCCGTGCTGAGCCCCCCGGAGGCTCCGTGAATCTCGCCCGGGTCCCCCCCGTACCTCCCCATGACCCGCGGCCGCTCCGAGGCCCCGCCGCGCTCCCTCCGCCGACACCGGGGCAGCGCTTCCGCTTCCGGGCGCGCCTCCGCCAATCGGGGGCGCGTCCGCCCCTGCGCGCGCGCGCCTCCGCCAATCGGGAGCGCGTCCGCCCGTGCGCGCGCCGAGGCGCTCCCGCCAAAGGTGCCCCCCCCCTTCCCAACTCCCAGCATGCCCCGCGCGGTTTGCATAGCGCCGGCCATCGCAAACAGCGCGGAAACGGCGCTTTTTTAAGGTGAAAAGCAGCACGAATGGCGAAAATAAAGGGAGAAACGTAGGGAGAAAGGATGACAGAACAGAGGCACACGCATCGTTTAGTCGGTCGTTCCCGTGCCTCGCCCTGACCTCAGCGGCGCTCCGGCGCTTTGCCGTGCGGGGAGGGCGCGGGCCCACCTTTTAAAAAGGGCTTCTGCCGTGCGTGGCACGGGGGGGCCTCGCGCCGCCCCCGCGGAATCGACATCAAGAGATTTCGGAAGCACAATTTTTGTGAGGGGGGTCGCCGGTAACCGCCCGTTCCGGCGCCCCGGTACCGGCAGTGTGGAACGGCAGAGGCGAGGGGGAGAGGGACGGGGGCTGGATTACTGGGGTGGCTCCGGCAGTGCCCCAGTGGGCCAATTCCGGGGCCGCGACCACCCCTCGGTATCGGGCGGTGCCTGCGGTACCGGGACTCACGAATATGTGGGACGGTCCCTGTGACACCACGGACCAGTGGGTGATGCGGGACGGTCGCTGCGACATCCCGGCTATGCGGGATGATCCCGGACCGGCAGGATGGTCCCTGTGACATCCCGGGGCATGCGGGATGATCCCGGACCGGCAGGATGGTCCCTGTGACATCCCGGGGTATGCGACACTGATCGCTGTGACACCGCAGACCGGCGGGAGCAGAAGGACCATCCCTGTGACACCCCGGACAGGCAGGACGGTCCCTGTGACACCCCGGACAGGCAGGACGGTCCCTGTGACACCCTGAACCGGTGGGAGCAGAGGGACCATCACGGTGATGCCTCAGAACGGAGGGACCACCCCTGTGATACCCCACACCCGCCGGGTGACCCAGGATGATCGCTGTGACACCCCGGACCAGTGGGAGCAGCACATACATGCATCTATCTATATAAATATATATAATATATATATTTAAATAGGATTATTCTTAAAAAAAGCCCTCCGGGGACCGCGGGGAAGCTCCCTCCCCCGCGCATCCTCCCCCCCTCCCGGTACCGTGCTCCCCCTCCTCACAAGGCTTCGTGATACACGTGTGCGAGGGGACCGTCCCCGCGGGACCCCTCGGGGCAGGGGCTGCCAGTCCGCTCCTCCCCGGGCCGCGGGGCGGGGCTCCGGTACCGCACCGGGGGGCACCCGGGGGGCCCCGCGATGCCGCAGGGGCTGCGGCGCGTCCCGGGGGGCTCGGGCTCGCTGAAGGGTGTGGCGTACTCGGGCTCCGGGGGCAGCGGCTCCGCGTACTCGTGGTGCTTCCCCGGCACGTCGTAGTGGCTCAGGACCAGCGGCAGGGTGTAGCCCTCGTCCGGGAGCGGCTTGAAGGTGGAGGGACCCGTCTGGCTGCTGGGGCTCACCTGCACCAGGTCTGGCTCGGCGTACTCTGAAAGGGGGCTGCGCGGTCAGGGGGGCGTGGGGCTGGGACGGGGGGGTGGGGGGGGTTGAAAAAGTGGGCGAGTTTGGACCCCCGGGGCTGGGAAAAGCTGTGCCAAAACCAGGGGGAGGATGCCCGCCCCATGGACCCCACATCCCTCTGCCCCAGCACAGAGAAGGGCTCCTGGTGCCACCTGGCCACCCTCCAATACCCACGGCTGTGACTGAGATGGAATTTATTATTATTATTATTATTACTACTACTACTACTACTACTACCATCTGCTATTATTGTTGTTATTAATATTATTATCATTGTTATTTATCATCCTTATTATTAATGTTGTTCTTATTATTTATTATTATAGCTGTTATTTATTACCCATATCACTATTGTTCTTATTATTTAGTAATAGTATAGTTATTGCTGTAATTATTGTTATCATTGCTGCCATTGTTATTATCCTTATTTATTATTTATTATTCTTTATTACTGTTTATTATTCTGTTATTATTATTATTGTTACTACTATTATAAAATAATAAGCCCCCAAAGGGTCTCCCTTTTGCATAGGACTGTGATGCAGGAGGGGTTGGACCAGAACGGGAAGGGGAGAGGAATGGACACCCCAGAGTGTCCCCAGGGTGCAGTGGGGGAGACACAGTCCTGACTCTGGGCTGGGGGACCTGTTTGCCCCCCACTGTTTGTCCCTGTTACCTGGGGAATGGGTCCGGCTGAGGTCTCCTGGTGCAGGTGCCGTGGGGAAGGAGGCCAGGCTGGGGGGCTGCAAGCTCTGCAGGGAGCACACCTGGCTTGACTCCAGCTTGGGGTACCCTGGGCAGGGAGCAGAAACCCCTGTTTGTCCCAGGCTGTCACCTGGACAGTCCCCCCAGGAAGGGGATGGCTCTGGGCTCAGCAGCAGCACCAGTTAAACCAGCTGCACCCTGTGGCCCACAGGACTCCTGGTTCTGGGGAGGGCTTGGGGACCCTTTACCTTTTGTGATCCCACAGTTCAGCTCTGCTGCTGATTTCCTGCCAAGGGGAGAAGCAAGGTGGGGTGAGGGGTCCCAGGCACCTTGTGCCCACCATCACCCACCTCCTCACACCCACTGAGTGAGCAGCTGAATGAAGGTGATGCCGGGTAAAAGTGGGGGGCAGGATGGGACCCACCTTTTCCTATGGCAGAGGAAAGCCAGGAGCAGGAGGACGGAGCAGAGGAGCACGAAGCCACCAATGAGCAGCATCACCAGCAGCGTGGAGCCTGGGGAGGGAGGGCACATCAGCCCATCCCACCCCTCCGCACCCAGGGGTGCCAGGAGCCCACTCGGGGCCCCCAGAAGAGAAAATCAACGTGTTGTCACAGGGGGATGAAGCCCCAGTGGCACCGGGAGCACCACAAGACGATGCTGTGCCCCCCATGGCACCCACCTGCCTTCTCCGGGTCCAGGGCAATGCCAGGGATGGGGGTGTGGGTGGACAGGCGGCTGGTGGGCACAGGGACCTCCTTGGGGACACTGGGCACTGCGGGGCAGAGCGGGGACCTGACTGTGGGAGCAGCACTGGGGAGGCAGCGGTCCCGGGAGGGATGTTTGGGATGGGGGGGTGTGGGATCCTCAGGAAGGGCTCACCATAGGGCCGGGGCGCACGGACCCGTGCCAGGGGGCAGCCCACCAGGGCCACCTTGAGGGCCACGCGCTGATGCCACCTCTGGGGTGTGACCCGGACGTAGCGGGCAACGATGGGGGGGATGAAGGCGTTGGAGACCTCCCCGTGGCTGTCGGCATTTCCTTCGAAGACCTGGAGAGGGCAAAGAGCTGCCAAAGCTGAATATCCACAGGCAGGGGGTCTCAGCCCCTCTGCTGTCCCCTCCATGCCCACCTTGTCCTCCTGGCTGGCACTGCCCCTGTAGGGTTTCCAGTTCTTCCCGTCGCGGCTGGAGGAGACCCGGTAGGACGTCACGTAGTAGTCCCGTAGCTGCTCGGAGGAGCCCTTTGTGATGATGCCTGTGGGTGCAGGAGGGGGGTCCCCCCTGTCAGTCACAGGGTGTGGGACTGGGGAAGAGCTCGGGGCAGGGCTGGAATAACCCCCATCTCTTGGACATCCACACTCCAGCCGGGAAAGGAGGAGGGCAGGACATCACCCAGCGGAGGGGGGTCCCTCTGACCCCGGGAAGGGGTTTGGGTGGCAGATTCCAGCGCGGAACCCCCCCCCTCCCCTTCCGCCGCTCTGCTCCCAGCAGCCGATAACCTCCGGCCCCGGCTGCCAGCCCCACATTCCTCCCTCCTCCAGCCTCCGGGCGGACAATGTGCCCATTTTCCTGGCCGGCCGCCGGCGCACAAAGCCCCCGCTCTGGGCAGGCTCCGAAGCACAAAAGGCGCTCGCTGGCACCAGATGCAAGAGCATAATATTAACTTGTTCGTCCCAGAAACTGCTGCGGATGAAGGAAGGGGGGGAAGAAGGGACAAAAAGGGGGACAGGGCACAGCCGGGGGGGGAGTTGATTTGCTTTGTATCCCAGTAAAACCATGACACAAGGAGCTCCAGTGCGTCCTGGGAGTTGTGGGGGTGTGGTGTTGTGGGGATCAACGGGGCTGGCACCGTGTCACCACAGTGGCCAGGGTGGAGCAGGGACACGGGCAGCTGTTGTCCCCCTCACCTGTGACATTCCTGCGGGTGCCCAGGTCCAGCTCCAGCCAGGCGATCTCGGCGCTGGGTTCGGCTGCCCAGGAGTGGCCGGCGGTGCCAAGCGCTGCCCGTTCGGCCACCCAGGCCCTGACCTGGCCCAGCACATCCACCTCGTGCCACCAGGATGAGGCGTTGAAGGCGGCCACCTCCAGCACATCGTCACAGGCTGGGGACAGGAGGCAGCAGGCTGGGAACTCAGGACCCCCAACCAGGCGTGGCACGGGGGTGGCACTGGGATTGGCAGCCCAAATAATGCCTTAATTTCAGGGGGAGTGGGACAAAAAATACCTTTGTGGAATATGAGTCGCTTCTCGGAGAGGGATCCCCTGTGGGGAGGGAAGCAGGGGCAGCATCAGGCTGGTGAACAAGCCCCGGGGGGTTTGCAATCGAGGGCTGGCTGTTCCATGGGACAGCACAGGCGGCTCCCACAGCCGGGCGTGGGGTGCAGCCCCTGCTCACCCACCTTTTGGAGTGGAGCCCGTTGGCAAAGGCTGACTCGTAGAGCGTGATCCCCTTCTCCCGGGACAGCGTGACCTGCCCGCCCAGCTCGTCCGCGATCACCCCGGCGTGCACGGCGGCCTTGCACAGCACCGAGGTCTGCAGGGAGCAGGGGGTCAGAGCAGCCCCCACAGGGCACCCCGAGGCCCAACCCACCCCCTGGGGGCTGCTGGGGGTGCCAGGCAGTGGCCACACGTGCTGGGGACTGTCCCACACTTACGTCCCGGTAGCCCTGGCTGGGGTTGCCCCAGATGTCCCCATGGATGTCCTTGCAGCCTGCAGGGCAGTACACGCTGAAACGCACAGCAAGGGGGGGTCAGGGCTTGCTCTGCCCCTCTTCACACCCTCTCTGTTCCCCATCCCACTGCAGCTGCACCCCAAGAGCCCTGGGAGAGGGATGGGGTGAAACCAGGGCTGATGGGAACTGCCGGGGTGGGGACACCAAAGCAGGACCACTCACCCCCCTGACCACTCACCTGATGTGCTCCTGGGTGTAGTGGGTGCCTCGAACCAGGCAGGAGACCAGGTCTGCAAGGCAGGGACACCCCAGGGTGAGGGACCCCCACCCACCCCACAACACCCACCCACCTCTGCCCAAGGGCACCCCATTCCCATGCCCTTCCCAACCAAATCCTGCTCCACATTTGGGTTTTCCACCCCATATCCCCATGTGTGGAGGGGTAGGGAGAGGTGGCCCTTTGGTCCCTGCAGCCGTGCCACCATCCAGAGTGGCTCTGTTTGATATTGGCCACCTGACCTGGGGGTGTCCCATGTTGTGCCCCCAGTCAGGGAGAACACGGATATTCAGGGCAATGGGAGCCCACCCAGGGGTCAGCAAGGAGCTCCCTCCACCTCAGGCCGTGCCCCCCTCCATGGGCCAAGACACATCCTGGGGGGGGGGTCTCTGCACTCCCAGGGGATGCCCCCCTCACCTGGGTGCTGAGAGGTGGCATAGGACAGGAGGAGGCCTCGCCCTGAGCGGTGGCTGGTGCTGTTGAACAGGACGGTCACAGAGCTGGAGTTTGTCACCAGGAGCGGGGCAGAGGGGACGGAGTTCCTGCAGTAGGGCCCTGCCGCAGGGATGGGGCCGTGGAGAGGGTTGGGGCTCCCTGGGGACAGGTGAGGGCACACAGACCCCAGGGTTTCACCTCCCCCGGCTCAGCCCTCGCCAGGGCTGGGGGAGCTCAGGCATTTAGGTCCTGGGATTGTCCCACACCCAGGGTGGCCCATCCCCAAGGTAATCCCAGCCCCAGGGTGCTGAAGGGTCCCCATCTTGAGGGTGGCCCCATGCCCAGGGTTGTCCCACACCCAGGGTGGTCCCATGCCATGGGACCTCATGCCAGGGTGTCCCCTTGCCCAGGGTGGTCTCATGTCCTGGGGTGGTCCCATACCAGTGTGACCTCGTGCCAGGGCAGTCCCAGCCCCAGGGTGGCCCCACACCCAGAGTGGCCCCATCCCCAGAGCAGTTACATCCATGCCATGGGAGGACCTGGGTTGCAGCCCCCCCTGATTGCTCCCTCCCCTCCACACTGTCCCCCCACAGCCACAAGCAGCACGGGGGGGGACACACAGCCCCCAGATGAGGGCATGGGAGCTGGATCAGGTTCCTGGGGGATACCCCAAGATGTCTCCTGGGATGGCATGAGCGGCCACCAGCCCTTATGGGGACCGGCCACCACATCCCCCACTGCCAGGGTTGGCACATGTGGCATGACCCCACGGGACCCCGAAACAGGGGCTGTGTCCCCTCCCCATCTCCCCTCTCACAGACGCTGCCAGAGCTGCCTCCTAAATCCCACCCCCATTTAATCCCCATTAATTTGCAATCTCCATCTCCCTGATTAAAACTTCGGCTTAGCAGGCAGGCGGGTTCCTTAGGGACATCCCTGGTCCCAGCTGGGGACCAGAGGTGGCCCCAATCCCCGGACTGCCATCATCCCACCCACCCCCCCATCGCTCTGCTCTGTGTCACGTCCATCACTGGGGTCTCGGGGTGCCCAGAGATGCTTTGAGCAAACCCCATTCTTGTCTGGGGGACACGGAGCTGTGTCCCTGTGTCCCCATGGGGCTGGTGGTGACACCTCCCGTGGTGACACCACGATGTGGGGTCGTGCCGTGCCTCAGTTTCCCCCCATCCTGACTTGCACCCTCCCCCTGCCTGGGGTGAACTGAGAGCCCAGGGGACATGGGACATGCGTGTGCAGGGATGTCACAGGGTCACAGACATGACAGGACGGGGGGGCTCTGCACGATATGCAGATGAGATGCAGATGAGACACGTGCAGATTTCCCACCCACTGCCCCGGGTCGCTGCTGCCACGTCTGCACGGCTTCTGGGGACACCCCGGGACCCCTTGGCTGAGCCCCAGGGCTGGAGGCTGCCACTCCCACGGGGACCCAGCCACGTCTCCAGGCAGGATCAGGCCAGGGGCCAGACACTGGGGCTGAGTCAGCGGGAAGGAGCCCACGGCCCCCGCCTGCTCCGGCCACTTCCCGAAAAACATCTGGGACTCCTCAAGGGCCGGCGCCGGCTGCAGGAGTGGGACCCCAGCCCTGTGTCACGCACTGGCACGGCCCTGGTGAGGGCATCCAAAGGGGCTGTGGGGGCCTGGCCACCTCCTCCAGCCCTCCAACACCTCCCCCAGCCTCTTGGGAGCATCATTAGGGGGTCCCCCCTGTCCCACATTGCTCCGTCTCAGCCTGGGCCAGAAGGTCTCTTGGCTTTGGGGACAAACATGTCCCATGGGGTCAGGGACCTCACATGCTGTCACCCCTCTGGATACCACCCCAGAAAGGGTGAAAGCCCTGGAGAACAGGGAGAATTCCCAGTCCCAGGAGCAGATGTGGGTCCACGCTGGCTCCCTTCCATCCTGTATTTCCTGTTGTGTCCCCTGCCCCTCACCAGGGTTGCTCCTCCATCCCACCTCACCCGTGATGCTTCCCCCCACCCCCTCAATACATTTTCCCTGGCACCCATCATGCTCCTGGTGCTGCCAAATCCCTCCAAGACCATTAAATCTCTCTGGGAAAATCCTGGAAGCGCTTGGGCAGTGGCTGGGCCGATGGAATTAATTCATCAGCAGCTGCATCTGGTCCCAACTGCACATCTCCCCCCCTCCAGCTTGGCAATACCCCCCTTCCTCAAATACCCCCATCCTCAAATATCCTCCTCCTTCGATAATCCCCTCCTTGGGTACCCCCCTCCTCAGATATCCCCATTCTCAAATATCTCCCTCCTCGGATGCCCCCTGTATTTGGGTACCCCCTTACTCAGGTACCCCCATACCTGGATATTCCTCTTCCTTGGATAATGCACTCCTCAGATAACCCCCTGTATTGCGTACCCTCATCCACAGGTTATTTCCCTCTTTGGATAACTCCCTCCTCAGACATTCCCCTTCCTTGGATACCCTCATCCTCAGATACCCCCTTCCTCAGATACACCCCTCCTCAAATACCCCCTTCCTTGGATACCCCCTCCTCCCCTTCCCATGACAAAATCAGATAAAACCCCAAATTTTCCCAACACTGTCCCTACACAGGTCACTGACATCACCCCCCCCACCCCACCCCCAGCCCCTGGGTGGGCTCTGCCTCAGCTTCCCCTCCCCATGGGACCTCCCCCTTACCATAGGCAGTGCCAGCCTGGGGGTCTGAGAGCAGCAGGGAGCTGTGGGCACAGTGCTCCGAGGGTTCCAGATCCACGTCCCCAAACGCCAGGAGCAGGGAGGTGCCATGGGGAGCCTGGAGCCGCCAGCGGCACATGGTGTGGTTGGGGTACGTGCCCGGGTAGTTCTTGGAGCTCAGGGTGCCACTGTGGGGTGCCAGCAGTGTGTGGCCACAGCCATTCCCTGTGGAGACACCGGGAAGGGCTCAGCTCCCTGCTGCAGTGTCCCCCCCTCGGTGTGACCCCCCCCTCAGCACCTTCAAATGGGTTTTCCTAGTCCAAAACATATTTTTTTTTTTTTGGGTGGATTTTCTGGCCATTCCCCTGCACTGGGAGGGGGGGGTACTGGTTCGCCAGCAGTGCTTAATTTTCAGGGAAGCCTTCAGCAGTAGATCTCCTTTTGAAAATTAAAAAAAAAAAAAAAAAAAAGGCAAGCAGCACTGCCTTTTAACCAGTTCATTAAGTAACATAACTCCAGACATCTTAGGGGGGAAAGGGAGGGGTTCCTAGATTCATCCCTGAAGCTGCCTCAGTTTCTCCCCACAGCCACCCAGCACTTCCAGCTCCTCTCTGTCCCCCAAGCCAGGAGAACCCCAATTTGGGGGGACACAAAGGGATTCAAGGAGGAAATCCCCCCATCCATGGGGCTGTACAGCACTGGGCAGCCCCCCAGGACCCGCCTTGACCTTGAGCACGACCTTGGGCAGCTGCATCCCCACTGCCTCCTTCCCAGGGCGATGCCAGACCCACCACAAAAGGGGCTTTTCTCTGAGCTCACCGCCCCCAGGCACGAGGGAACATCCTGGAAACGAGCTGAAAGCGCCCGGTGTTGGGATCCAGACGGGACTTCTGGGCAGGGTTGGGATGCAGGGAAAGAGGGGAAGCATCGCTCAGCCGCTCTGTGTGGGCTGGGGGCATGTGGGGGTCCAGTGCCCACCCTCTCTCCGCCTCCCCAAAAAGCTGCTGCTCCTGCCAAGCATCCTCCTGGCACAGCCAGAAAGAAAAGGGATGGTGGGCAGGGTTTTGCCCAGCCTTGGCTCCCCTCGCCGTCGCCGGGAGACGGCACAAAGTGCAGGCAAGGGAAAATCCTACAGGGATGAAAAAGGGGGAGCGCCGGAGGTGGAAGATGCCAGCCCCCCCCACGGAGCCCCCTCCCTCCTCCCCAGCCTGCGGGAAGGGCTGGAGGCCAAACTGGGGGGGTTCATCCTGTGGGACCGGGAGAAATCCCCAGTTTTCCCTCTGGATGCTGCTGGAGCAGAGCTGGGAAGGATCAAACCTTCCAGGACTGAGGGTGGTGGAGGGGCAGTGGGGACCCCAGGGCTGCCGGGACAGTGGCTGCCAGAAGGGCTGCTGTGCTGGGGGGAGAGAAATTCGGGGTATTTCGGGGGAGTTTCCAGCAAGGAAAGGCAAAGCCGTTGGGATCTGCACGAAAAACCCTCCCTGCCCGGGATGGCCAGACCCCAGCGAGCCCAGTCGGGGGTCTTGGATGGACCCCCTCCAAGCTCCATCTCCACGCTGGTGGGTGTGGAAGAGCTGGGGGGATCCATTCCAGGAAAAAAAAAACACCCCGGGAAAGGAAATCCTTGTTAAAAACATCCCGAGTGTGGCCAGCGCGTGCCGGGAGGGAATGCCAGAGATAAGCCACGCCAGAGATAAGCCGAGAGCTGCAGACACTCCTGGGAATTGGGCTCCGGAGATGCTCCGGAGGGGCCAGGAACAGCCAAGACAGAGCCACGGGGGACTTGCCCTCCCCTCCTCCCCCAAAAAAACCCTGAATTGCCAAAAAATGTGGAAACTGGGTTTCCGGCGGGTGAGGGCGAAGTCGCGGCCGGGCCCCCGCTGGGCTCATTCCTGCCAGGGATTTGTTTGTTTTCTCACAGGATGCAGGAAAGACACAACAGGGCGATGCTCCGGGAAAAGCCCGGCACACTCCCGCCTCCGTCACGCCGCCGGCCCCGGGAAAGTTCCCCCGCGTCCACCAGCGGGTCTCGGATCCGCTGGAAACCCAGTGCAGGATGTGTCCCAAAACTGGATGTGTCCCAGCCTTGGGGGGCGCAGCGGGATTGTGCCCCTGGTCATCCCGCCCTGGCCCCGTGCCTCAGTTTCCCTTCGCTGGGAACGATGCCTTGGATGCCCCGTCCTTGTCTCTCCTCGCTCTGGGATGAGCTGAGGACAAGCGGCACCGGGAAACATCAACTTCGGGATGAGGTCTGGGTGAACATTCCCTCGGGGTCGTCCTGGACCCCGCGGGTGCAAATCCCACTGCTCCGCGGCATTCCTGGGATGGAGCCGCTGCCCGGCTCTCCCGACTGCGCACCGGGAGCGCCAGCGATCCTCTTAACCCGGGGATTAGGGGATCCTGGAGAAAGCCCTGGGGGCGGGACGGAGCCGGGACCCCCGGGACCGCTGGGACAGGAGGCACCGGGAGTGGGGACAGAGGGAGTGGGGGGAACAGGACCGGGGTGATGAGAGGGGGTAGGGGCAGCGGGGAGCTCGTACCGGAGAAGGGGGATGGAGCGGACCCCGTCCCGTCCGGTACCGGGACAGAGGGACGGCAGGGACGCGGATCAGGACCGTGACAGAGAGATGGATGTGCTCCATCCCGCCCGGTACCGAGACAGAGGGATGGACGGGGCTCCGTCCCCGATCGCTGCTGGAGCAGAGGGATGGCAGGAACTTCGTCCCGGATCGAGACCGGGGCAAGCACACCGCGAGGACCCTGTCCCGGTGCGCTCCGCTCTGGACACAGCAGGGACCCGTTCCCGGGAGCCCATCCCGGAACTCACCAGGACAGAGAGCAGCCCCGTCCCGTTCCCCATCCCATACCCAGCCTTGCTCCCCAATCCGGCGAGCGAAAGGGAAGCCCCGGGAGTTGCCGGTGGGACCAGGGAATCCCGGCGCCGGCGCCCCCCCAACCCGCACTCACCGTCCTGTGCGGCGGCCGGGCGCAGCCCCAGCGGGCCGAGCAGGAGGCAGCAGCGGCGGAGCAGCAGCGCCAGCGCCAGCGCCCGCGAGGCCGCCCCGCCGCCCGCCCGCATCCTCCTCCCGCCGCCGCCGCTACGGCCCCGCCGCGGCCCCGCCGCGCCACCGCCCCGGCCCGCCCCCTCCGCCCATTGGCTGCCTCCGCCCTGCCCTGCGTTGCTATTGGGTCATCTCTCTGTCAGCCATCCGCCCTTGCCACACCCACCAGGTAGAGCCCGCCCTCTTTCCGCTTCTCGCGCGGCCATTGGCTGCTGCCGCGCTTCTGCAATATTATTGGTCTGTCTTGCTGTCAGTCAGCCGGGACCGCCACGCCCGCCACGCTGCACCCGCCTCCTTCGCACCCATTGGCTGTCGCTGCCCGCCCTCGCATCGCTATTGGTTCATCTCGCTGTCAATCAAGCGACGCCTCGCTGTTAGGGGAGCGGGGGGTCTGGCGGCGTGGGGGTCTCAGGGGTCGCAGTGTGGAGATGCCCGGTACCGCGTTCCACTTCTCGCAGCTTGGATGGCCGCGAGAGGGCGAGCACACCCCGCCGTGACCGCCCCGCTCCCCCTCATCTCGTGTCCCGGCGTGGCGGGGGCGATACCCCCGGCGGCCACCAGGCGGCAGCGCCGCGGGCCCCTTAAGGCAGGCGGCGGCCGGAAGTGCTGGCGGCCGAGGCCGCGGCGGGCGCTGCGCATGCGCGGGCGCTGCCCGGCCCGTTCCCCCCCGCTCCCCCCCCCTCCCCGTTCCCCCCGTTCCTCAGCCCCCGGTTCTCGGCCGCTCGCCGACGGTAAGGCCCGGGAGGAGCCGGGAGGGGCCGTGCGGGCGCGACGGGGCGGGGCTGGGCTGGGCGCGAGGGGGCCCGGCCCCCGCCGTGAGGGGAGGGAGGGGTCGCTGCCGTACGTGCCGCCGCCGCCGCCGTGAGGGCGGACGTCGCGCGCCGCGGGGGGGCGGGCGGGGGGGGGGCAGCGCCGTGAGGGGGGGGGGTGGAGGGAGGAGAGGGGGGGGCGAGACCACGCCCCCTCCCCCGGGCAGGCCACGCCCCTCGGGCGCCGCGCGCCGCCGGGGGGACCTGACCCCCCCCCCGACCCCCGAACCGCCGCTCGGGGACCCCCCCCGGGGGGAGATGGGGGGGGACCCCCCCCACCCCAGCCCTCACCAGCGCTGGGGGCGACCCCCGCCCGGGGCTGACCGTGTGCTGGCGGCCCCCCCCCGTGCCGGACATCCTGGGGAAGCCGCAGCCCCACCGCCCCTCCGGGGGTACCGGGCGGTCCTGGGAGGTTCCGGGGGGCCTGGGTGCCCCCCGGAGCTGGGGGAGGCGCAGGGATCCCCGGGGAGCCCATGGCTGGAGCGTGGCCCCTGTGGTGGTGAGTCCCCAGGCTTGGGACATCGAGACCCCCGTCACCCGCCGGGATGTCCCGACCTGAGATCTCTGAGGTTTAGATGGGATACTGGGAAGGAATTGTTCCCTGGGAGGGTGGGGAGGCCCTGGCACAGGTTGCCCAGAGAAACTGTGGCTGCCCCTGGATCCCTGGAAGTGTCCAAGGCGAGGTTGGATGGGGCTTGGAGAAACCTGGGCTAGTGGAAGGTGTCCCTGCCCATGGCAGGGGGTGGGACTGGGCGATCTTTAACATCCCTTCCGACCCAAACCATTCCATGGTTCTGACAGTCTGTCTTTCCCTGAAGCTTTTACACCCCAAAGGGGTGATCCTGGCCCCACAGCAGTCACAAAACCACCTCTGTGCCTCCCGCACAGCCACAGGAACATCCCCTGGGAGTGCAGCTGCTCTGTGACCCCCCTCCCTGCCAGGTTCTCCTGCAGCACCACAGTTTCTCCTGGGAAGGATCATCCCCAGGCATGTTCCTGGTAGCAAAGGATCAGAGCATCCCAGAGGTGGATCAGAGCATCCCAGGGGCTGGCTTGGAAACTCAAGCTCTTGCCAAAACCCACCATGTGGGTTTGCTTCCCTGGCCTCGGGGGTGCAGGGCCAGGGAGAGCCACCAGCTCGGGAAGTCAGGAGTGGGATGGCACTGGGGGGGGGAAATCTGCCTGTGGGATCTGTTCCCAGCTCTCGTGATCCACAGGGAGGAGGAAAACCTCGCCGTGTTCATGTGAGAGATGGCGAATGCCGAGGTGAGCGTCCCTGTGGGTGATGTGGTGGTTGTACCAAGTGACGGGAATGAAGGGGAGAACCCGGAGGATACCAAAACCCAGGTGATCCTGCAGCTCCAGCCGGTGCAGCAAGGGTGAGTTGGGTGGCACTGGTGTGACTGGGAGGTGTGGGGTGTGATGGGGGTGGGGGGATCTGTGGGTTTCCCTGGCGTGGGGACGGAGCATCACAGTGTTTTCCAGGGCTGTGTCGGGTTTGTGCCACACAGGGGAGAGGGAAAAATACAACAGGAAAAAGCTTGTGTGTGTGACTGTCATGGGGCCTCCAAGGGCTGAAAGTGTTCTGAGGGATCCTGCCTGGATCGTGGCAGTGGTGCTGTCCCTCTGCAGCCCCGGGGTGGATTTTGGCCACGCTGCAGCTGCTGCACCTGGTGGTCTGTGTGTCTAGACTACCTGTGCCTCTGTGCCAGCTTTCCCCTAAAATAATCCTTGAATACAGTGAAGCTGGGATGTGGAGGGAATTTTGTGGCACCCTTGGTGCTTCATTTTCACTCTGGATCAATCAGGATGTGAAAAAACTGGCGCCAGGTAGATAATATTCACAGAGCAGGGTGGCTGTGGGCCTGGCAGTGACTCCCCTGTGTGGTCAGCCTGTGCTGCAGTGGCACACAGGGCTGGAAGGGACATCCTGGGACACTGTTCTCCTCTTCCTGTTGTTGTGGGTGACAGAGAGCAGAGGAGAAGGCACAGGGAAGACTGCAGAGCTGCCTTGGTGGTGCTGGCAGCATGGAGGGTGGGCTGACAGCACTGGGAACGCCTCTGCATGTGTCAGTCCTTGGGATTATTAGTGCCAAAAAACACTGCACCAGACAAAATCCACGTCCTTCAAAGACAGGCAGAAGGAGGGAGCCGAAATTTTAACCCTGTGCTGTGCATCCTGGTTTCCCATGATTTCCATGGTTTGTTTATGGATGGCCACTCTCACCACAGGATTTACCAGGAGGGCTCCGAGGCCAGTGCTGCCGTGGTGGCCGTGGAAACCCACACCATCCACAAGCTGGAAGAAGGGATTGGTGAGTTCCCCCTCAGCATGGACAGATCCCCTCCTGTGCAGGGCTGGTGTCTCCAGTCCGCTGGGCTTCCTTCTGGCTCTGCCCCTGCAGATGCTGATTCCCAGGCATGGATGTGGGTGCAGGGGCTGGGCATACTCTGGAATAAGAGTCTGCTGTTACTGCTTGGTCCCAAAGTCCTGGAAGTGAGATCCTGGCTCTCCTGCAGTGAATGGTAAGGGCTCCCATGGGGTCCAGGGGAGCCGGGATGTCACCCTAGTCGTGGTGTGCAGGCACTGGCAGCAGGAAGGATGGTGGTGAGGAATGATGGTGCCTGGAGCCCCAGGCTCTGGTCGCTGGGTCTTTGCTGAAGCAATAGCCTGGTGGTTTGGGTTGGATGCTCAGAAGAGCCAAGTGCTCCCTGCCATTCCCTGAGCAGTGTGTGGGAAAGGCTCCTGTCGCTGGGTGCTGTCACTAGATCTTGACTAGAGTTCTGCTTCCTGTGTGGGTGTGGGTCTTTTGGCAGTAGTAGCAGAAACTCTATGTGTGAAGTGAATATATTATCAGTAAATATCTGATATTGCTGCTAAAGAGGTACCAGAGCTCCAAGAATGTGAGAGAGATCTGTGCTTCAAATTTTAAGCCATTTTGTTGCCACAAAGATTGTTCTCATTGACACC
The DNA here is from genome assembly GCF_025592945.1 of Manacus candei. Lineage (NCBI taxonomy): Eukaryota > Metazoa > Chordata > Aves > Passeriformes > Pipridae > Manacus > Manacus candei. The sequence continues at coordinate 2,307,133 of NW_026138118.1, read as the reverse complement.
TCCCCCTTACAGATGTGTTGGATTTCTGGTCTCATGTTCTCCTGATAGCTGAGCTTAATTTTGGGCATCATTATACCAAAAAGCAGATGCCAGTTGCTTTTGGAGTTAGTGCGTGGAGAAGACTAAGAGAGGACTGATCCTGAACTGGGATCAGCCCTTTTTTTTGCTTTCCCAAGTGCAGATCTCACAGCCTGTGAGCTCCTATCTCCTACCTTGTGGGATTCAAGCCTCTTGGGTGGGAAGTTCTCATTTTGAGCCATTCCTCCCTCAGACCCCAGCACCCTGGAAACGAGCGAGGAGATCGAGATCGCCTACCCCATCACCTGCGGGGAGAGCAAGGCCATCCTGCTCTGGAAGAAGTTTGTCTGTCCAGGAATCAATGTCAAGTGTGTGAAGGTAAGGGGAAAACTCCCCGTGGATTTCTTCTCTGCTTGACCTCCACAGGACTTCCTTACTTCTTGTGTTTCATCCTAACCTTGTCCTGGAACTGGGTGGCTTTGCCTTTGGATTGCTGGTGCTTGAGTTGTTTTTAGATGGGAAGAAGCACGGGAAGAGGAGAGGAGGATATCACACATCTTAGATTTCACAGCCATATTGGCCCTTGAGGAGGGATTGAAGGCAGGCAGGGGATGTGTGCTGAGATTCAGAGGAGCTTTGTTTCCTTCCCTCTTTCCCTCGGAGTCCTGGTACTCCACTCCTGTCACTTCCTTGGGGAGCAGGTTGCACTGGGAAGAGAAATCTTGCTGTTACCTTTTCCCACTTGAGAGCGTGGCAGTGTGACAGCAAATATGAGTCTGAGCCCCATGTACTGCTCCCCCTCAGTGGGAATTACCTGAGTCACTGGAGCAGGACAGAATGAATGCCTGAGGGAACACCTGTGTCAGCTGGAAGCTCCTGGGCTATTTGATGTAACAGGAGCTCCTGCAAGGATCTCCAAGGTGACATGTTCACAGGAGATGATTTGGTTCATACAGAGCCTTCAGGGCTGTTCTTGGTTAGACTGTGTGGTTTGAATGCTGATGGTGGCAGGCCATCCCTGCAGACATCCATCCTCGAGCTGTAGGAACTGCTGTGCCCAGGGGATCAAAGCTGGGAGGGATCTGAGAAGCAGCTCCTCTCTCTGAGTGGAAGTGGGGCTGCAGACTGGCTGTGTTGGATGTCCCAGTCTTCCCAAATGACGTTTCCCTGTTTGCTGAGCCTTTGTTTGTCTCGTTGTCAGTTCAATGACCAGCTGATCAGCCCGAAGCATTTTGTTCACCTGGCTGGGAAATCCACCCTGAAGGACTGGAAAAGGGCCATTCGCCTCGGAGGGATCATGCTGAGGTATCTGACCCTGTCCAGCCTCTGGGCTTCACCCCTGCAGCTGCAGGACCCCGAGCAGGCATTTTGTCTGCTTTGAAGTCCCCAGGAGGTCTCTTGGAGCCTCACAGTACCTGGCCAGCACCCTGCAGAGATCCTGGCCCTGTGGTGTGATCCAGGATCCCTCATCCTGGAAGAAGTGGCCTCACTGGGGGTCCTGGTTCTTGGTGGGGTGGAACAGGACTGGAGCCCTGCACGTGAAGCTGGGGGATGGCTTGTGTTTGCCATTTGCAAGCCTTGCAGGACGTTTTTTGTGCACGGAGTGGCCCTGAGGTCTCCCTTTCTGTGTCCTTCCCATGGCTGTAGCATTCCCATGTGGAACACACCCGTTTTGTCTCCAGGCTGAGCCTTGAGCTGAGCCTGGTTCTCTCCCCACTCCCTGCACAGGAAGATGATGGATTCGGGGCAGATTGACTTCTACCAGCACGACAAAGTTTGCACCAACACGTGTCGGAGCACCAAGTTTGATCTCCTGATCAGCAGCGCCCGAGCGCCGGTGCCGGGGCAGCAGAGCGTGGTGCAGACCCCGACCTCAGCTGATGGTAGGAAACCAGCTACCAGTGCCATAGGAATTCCTTCTCATGCTCCTCTCCCTCCCACCTTCTCCCCGGGCACAGCAGGGTGGTCCCACTGTTTTGAAGGAGACTGCTCTGGTTTTTGGGAAGGAAAGTGTGTCTTGTGTCTGCTCAGAGAGGTCTCGGCAGCATTTGTCAGGGAGCTCTGCTGTGCAGGACTGGGAGGGACTGTAAGCAGCTGGCATCAAGCAGATGCTTTCCAGAGGCAGCCTTGGGAGCCAGGAGAGGGATTGAGAGCCTTGAAGGGATCCCTATTCTGGGATCACCTGAGAGAGCTCGCACAGCGTTTTCCCATGTATTTCCCATTTGGGAATCTGTTACAAAGGCAAAAGCTGGGCTCATTCTGACAATGAATTTAGGGGTGCTGAGCTCCTCCAGAACATCCATGAATGGGGTGTGATGGCTGGACATGATTTGATTGTCATTCCAACTGCAAATGCTCAGTGATCCCATGCTGAGGTTAAGTCTATTCCCAGTTTTATGGCATTGCTCAGTTGGGTGGGTTACATTTCTCTGAGTCCATGTGTGAGTGGGATGGAAGAGTTGTCCATAGGCTAAGGAGAATCTTCTGGAAAGTACCATGGCCATGTGGTAAAACCTTACAGTGGCTGCACATTGGCTTAGTCCCAAATTTGATCAAGATTGAGTCAGATCCATTTCCCTTCTATAAACCAGCTTGGACCCCCACTCCATCATTTCCTGAGGGATTAGGGTGCCTCTGGGGTGCAGGGGTCCCTGTGGATGATACAAGGTGAGAAGGTTGCCTGAGCCTTATTTGTTCCCTTCTTTATTCTGATCCCTTTCTGCTCTGTTGGTGTGAGGACCCCACTCTGCTTTCTGGAGGGCACATCGTTTTCCCTCCAGAACTCCCAGAGCCTTTCGCTGCCACAGCTCCAACAAGAAGCATTTGGTTGAAAGAAGCCAAGCACAAACTTGACCTGAGAGTGAAGGAGAGCTTTGGGAGGGGTGAGGGGGTGGGAATCAAAGCAGGGGTCCAAGGCTGGCACTCCAGCTCCAGAGGGAGCTGACAGGGGCTCTCTGGCAGGGAGCATCACCCAGATCGCGCTGTCGGAGGAGAGCATGGAGGAGGGCATCGAGTGGAACTCGGCTCTCACAGCTGCTGTCACCATGGCCACTGAGGAGGGCATCAAAAAGGACACTGATGAGATCTCAGGTAAGCCCAGGCTGCTTGCTGGGTGTTTTCTTCCCCTCTCCTCCCCTTGTTATATGTTGGAAATCCTGAAAATAAGGAGAGTTTGAGCAGTGAGCTGTCCCCCAGCCCCTTGGCTATCCCAGCTTTTCCCAGACATCCAGGCTTCCTGCCAAACAGAACTCCTCACCACTGCAGGACTTCAGCCCTGGCCTCGTGGCTGATGGATGATCCCCCAGTTCAGATGTTACTAGTTACAGTGAGGGGCTTTTCTTAATTTATTCTAAGGATGTAAAACATGTCTGGCAGCCTGGAGCATGTTCCCTGTCAGCTCTCTGGGCTGTCTCTCTGGCTTGCATTCCCTCTTAGGATCAGTACAGAAGTTTAGCCAGAACTTCCTCAAGATTTTAAGCTCTGCATCTTGCAAAGATGTGAAATGAACATTTTTCACATCTTTGCCTTGGAAGTCACGGAGCTGCTTGAAAACCTGCTCTAATTTGCTGCCTGTTTTGCTTGCTTTGGGGTTGGTTGTTTCTTTTTCACATGTCCTGTCTACCCCAGTGGCCAAACTGGAAGTCACCTTGTAAAGTTACACTTGCCTGAAAGGTTTAAGGTGGCCCTGTGGGGAAAATGCCAGTTGCTTGGACATGTTGACTTCTTTTTCCCCTTTTTTGTGCCAGAGGACACGCTGATGTTCTGGAAGGGAATAGCTGATGTGGGGCTGATGGAAGAGGTGGTATGCAACATCCAGAAGGAGATAGAAGAAGTCCTAAGAGGGGTGCAGCAGAGGTTGGGGCAGTCTCCCTTCCAGATGACAGGTAGGTTGTGAGGAAGGAGCCTCCAAAGGGCAGCTGCAGGCAAAAAAACCTGGCAAGTGTCCATCCCACCACGTAAAGCTGGTGAGTCAGGATTGGGAACGAGTTCCCACTCATTAGCTGAGCTGTGGGAGCATAGCCTGGATGTGTTCTCAGCCTGCCCAGCTGTGAAGTGCCTTTGCTTCAAGGCACTAGGACACACCATTCCACCCTGTTCCCTGAGCAGAGTGACCCTGGCAGCTTGTTGGGACTTTGAGATGACTGTCCACAGCTCCCAGCCCTCATGGAAGCTCTTCCAGAGTCACTTCTTGGAGCAGAGTTATTCAAACACTTCTCTGTGACAGTACAGGCTTAAAAGGGTCCTGCCCCCTCACTTCTCGTTCAGCTTTCAGTGGTGCCAGAAAATGTGGTTTTGGGGCTGAACCAGACGAGGGGGACGATCTGGGTTAAAAATAACTCCTCTCCCCTTTTTTAGGGTTATTTTTAGCTTGGATCCGTTCCCTAATTCAGTTGGGCACATGCCCCTGTGAGCACCTCTTGTTGATGCTCTTCCTGAGAGAACATCCATGGAGCCACAAACTTCATTTTACCCAGGATATTTTATTTTTTTTCCCCTTAATTTTCTAATTTAACTTCGGGCTAGCGGATCTTTGTGTCTGGTAGGTGGCAGCTTTTGGGAGCTGTGAGTGATTGAAGTCAGTGGATTATAACAGACATTTTGCAAAGCTTTCAGTGGAGCTTGGCATGTTAATGACACTGTCAGCAGCATGGGGTGATGGTTTGTAGGTGGAGAGCTCGTTTGTATCTCTGTGATTGCAAATTATGCTTTCATTTGCAGCAGTTTGGAGCTGCTTGAGTGACACAGCTCTGTTCCTCTTGCTTTATCATGTGAATGGGATTATTTAGTCCTGGGATGTCAGAAGGATGAGGGAGCTGGGTCTGCCTTTGTCAGCCAGCCCTTGTGAAAGAACAGAGTTTTACAGAAAGCAGCGGAAAATTTTTGCTGTAATAGGAGCATCTTTTGAGTACCTGAGTCCTGCATGGGACTGAGCACCCTTTCCTTGCAGATGCTGCTGTCCTGAACAACGTTGCCCACACATTTGGTCTAATGGACACAGTCAAGAAGGTTCTGGACAACAGGAAAAACCAGACAGAGCAAGGAGAGGAGCAGTTTCTTTACACACTAGCAGGTAAAGTGCCTAATAAAGGTTCACATCCTGCTGCTGCTCTTGGGAACAAATGTGATTTTCCTTCCACACAACCTCAATGCAACTCCCTCCTCATTGTGTCCTATAGGATTTGTCCTTACCCCTGTCCTAGTCCCCTACTGCCCTGGATAAATGAGGTCACTGTGCTGCTTCTGGCTCCCAGTGTTCCCACCAACAAGGGAGGAAGGATGGGGGTGAGGGAGATGTTTCACTGCCCCCAGGTCCTGCTCCTGTGCCCAGTGCTGGTGCTTGGCTCTGGGAATGTGACTCAGCCAAGCTCAGGAAGCAATTCCAACTGTCCAGGGGGGTTTGTCCACTCTCCCTTATAGGTGGGTTTAGCTTGGGGAGCAGAAATGCCCATCTTCTTACCATTAGGAGTAGCCAACAGGGATGGAACATTACCTGTGCCTTATCCAGGTGCTGACTGCTGGAACACTGACCTGTGTGGGTGGCAAGAGAACCTGACCTTTTCTTTGAGTGTAGTTTGATCCCAAGGGAGATGCCAAGACCACGCTGGCTGGGTGGTTGGGTGTCCCCTGTCACAACCCTGGGGGGTGATGGAGCCCCAGGAGCTCCCGGTGTCCCCAGCCTGACGTGCCCTTCCCTTCACAGACCTGGAGCGGCAGCTGGAAGAGCAGAAGAAACTCGCCCGGTACCAGAAGGCCAAGTCCCAGACCATCCAGAACGTGGTGCTGATGCCCGTGAGCGCTCCCAAGCCCCCCAAGAGACCCCGCCTGCAGCGCCCGGCCTCCGCCACCGTGCTGAGCCCCTCCACCCCCCTGCAGCAGCCCCAGTTCACCGTCATCTCCCCCATCACCATCGCGCCCGTCGGGCAGCAGTTCTCCGTGGGCAACATCCCCGTGGCCACCATCAGCCAGGGCTCCAGCCCCGTGACTGTGCACACGCTGCCCTCCGGCTCCCAGCTCTTCCGATACGCCACCGTGGTGTCCTCCTCCTCCTCCTCCTCCTCCTCCTCCAAGACCAGCTCCTCGGACACGGTGACCCTGCACCCGTCCTCCAGCCTGGCGCTGCTGAGCTCGGCGGCCATGCAGGACAGCGGGGCCCTGGCCAACGTGGCGGCTGTGGTCAACCCCGTGGAGCTGGTGGCCATGGAGTCGGGCATCACCTCCACCATCCAGGCCGTGGAGGGCACCTCGGACGACGGGCAGACCATCATAGAGATCGACCCGGCGCCGGATCCCGAGGCGGACGCGGACGAGCCCGAGGGCAAAGCTGTGATCCTGGAAACGGAGCTGAGGACTGAGGAGAAAGTGGTGGGAGGAGACGTGGAGGACCACCAGCACCAGGTCCATAACGTGGAGATTGTGGTCTTGGAGGACTAGTGGGGAAGGCAAAGCATCAGTTTGGGGAAGAGTTGGGAATTTATCTTATTTCAGGCTTCTTTTTTTTTTTTTTTGTTAAGCATCTTTTCCGGCCACCCCATTTGTTTCCATGGATATTTTCATTGTCCTGTATATAATATATATATATATATATATAATTTTGTTTTTTAAAACAAAAAAAAAATCTGGAGAAACACGTGAGACCTGGAAAAGGCTCCGTCTCCGTGGAGCACTGAACAATCCCCCCCTGTTTGCAGGGTCAAGGAGAGACTGGATCTCTGCTGGACAACCCAACTGGGAGGAACCAGCCACACACTTGGTGCTTCTGCTCCGGGGCTGCCCTGGCCCCAGAGGCTTTATCTGAGAGACAATAACCAGTGGCTGGAGCGTGGATGTGGCTGTGGGAAGGGGTGACGGATTTGGGGTGGAACAGGTACCTCATTTGTATTTTTATTTTCCCCAGGGAAGGGAGTTCTGTCGGACTCTTTGCTGTCACCTCAATTGGGATTTTTTTTATTGTTATTCTTGCTTTGGAGAGCCTGACAGTCCATGAATTTGCTGTCCATGTTCTCCTCCTCCTCTTCCTCCACACAGATTGTTTTTGTATCTCTATTTTTTTGTATTTGTTTACTCTCTCCCTTCCCGCTGCCCAGATAGCCCAGCTGCAAAGCCCTGGGGCCTCCTCTCCGGGTTCCCTGTATCCCAATCCCACTTCTTCCCGTGGCACTTTCCCCCCCATCCCTTTCCCTGCCTGGCCAGGCTCGGTGCTGCCGCTTGGAGACTCCGAGATCACTTTCAGCCTTTCACAGAAAGGCAAAAAAATACCAACTCAAGCTCAAACCCAGACCCTCCCCTTGGCTGCTCAGCGCCACAGGGACCTTTTTGGGGTGTACAAAGCATGTTGTGCTGTTGCTTTCCGGGAGAGCTGGATCCTGGATTGGGACAGCTTCTGTTTACACTGTGTGCTGAGGCTGCTCCGTGCTTGTTGCTACTCGTTTTGGTGGTTTTATTTTTGTATTATTATTATTATTATTATTATTATTATTATTTCTTCTTTCTTCCTATAATCTCTTGGCAGGATTAGAACTGGCACGTTGCTGAAATAATGTGCACCCCACTGTTTTCCCTCTTTATTTTTCAGTGGGAAGATGGAAATGGGGAAGCGCCGGGTGCCTTTAGAGCTGCGGAGGTTTGGGAGGGGCTGGGAGGGGGGAGCTGCTTGGCTGGAAATATTAAGCAAAACAACAGGCAAAGATAAAAAGAAACACACCTGGGGAGGGCGGGGGGAGGGCAGGAAGATGTGTTTGGCTATTTTTTTGCATTAAAAGGAAAAATGGAACTAAGCTCCCATGGTTTATTCGTGGAGAGGTGGAAGGCAGCGACTCCGTCACCTCCAGGATGGGATGGGCAAGGATCCCTCTGCCTCCCTTTGGGAGTGGTGGTTGCAGTTGCTCTGACCCTGGACTCTGGGAAGTGTTTCCTGGCTTGGGTTGGAGGTGGGAAGAGCAGTGGGAGCCAGATCCCATGTTCAGCCCGGAGGAGGGAAGGCACCAGGGAGACCTTGGGGCCTCTTCCAGTGCCTAAAGGGGCTCCAGGAGAGCTGGAGATGGACTTGGGACAAGGGTGGAGGGACAGGACAAGGGGGAACGGCTTCCCACTGCCAGAGGGCAGGGTTAGATGGGATATTGGGAAGGAATTGTTTCCTATGAAGGTGGTGAGGCCCTGGCACAGGTTTCCCAGAGAAGCTGTGGCTGCCCCTGTATCCCTGGAAGTGTCCAAGGCCAGGTTGGAGGGGGCTTGGAGCAACCTGGGATGGTGGAAGGTGTCCCCCTGCCCATGGCAGGGGGTAGAACGAGATGCGCTTTAAGGTCCCTTCCAATCCCAACCCTCCTGTGATTCCATGGTTTTAGATCAAGGATCCATTTCCTTCCACATCCAGCCACCTTCCCTTCCCTCCCCTCTGGCTCGCTTCATGCAGCCTTGACCTGAGAGGGACGGGGATCTTTTGGGGACCCCATTCCGCGATCCAGGCTCACAGCATGAGCCGTGCCCGTCCTTTCCCGGGAAAGGGGCAGGACCTGGGTGGGAGACGGGAGAGGCGACAGACCAACAGCCAGCGAGCCCCTTGACCCGGCTGGGGGTCCCGGAGGGCTGGGTCCTCCACGCCTTGTAGAGCTGGGGACAGCGGGGAGCTAAAATCAGGTCGTGCTGAATCCGCCGCCGTGCCCCGAATTCGCCGCGTTTCGCCCCAAAGCCGGCGCGGGGCCGCCTGGCCCTTTAAGAGCAGTTCCCGCTCCCGGCCGAGCGGGGGCGCTGCCGCTCTCCCCTCCCCGCGGTCCTCCTCCGTCCCGGCATGCCCCGCGCCCGCCCCCCCCCCCCTCATTTCCCGCCATTGTGCCTGGGCGCGCGCGGCGCCGCGTGACCGGGCGGGGGGGAGCGCGAGGCGGCGGGGCCCGGGGGCCATAGAGACTGGGGGTGGGGGGGCGGGGGATAGAGCGTCCCCCCCTCGCCCCGCTCCGCTCCGCCCCGCCGGCCGCCGCCGAGTCCGCCAAAGGGCCGCCCCGCAGCCCCCGCCGGGCCCGGACAAAGCGCCGCCGCCGCCTCCTCCTCCTCCTCCTCCTCTCCCGCCCCGCCCCGCCCCGCCCGCAGCCCCCGCCGCGGAGCCATGTCGGCCAGCAGCCTCCTGGAGCAGGTACGAGCCTCCCCCTCCCGCCCGCGCCGCCGGGCCGAGCTCCGCCGCGCCGGGCCCAGCGCAGGGGGAGCGCCCCGGGGCGGCGACGGCCTCGCCGCGCTCCATTGTGCTGCGGCGGGGCCGGGCCGCGCCTGGGCCGGGCCTGGGGCTGTTGTTTGAGCCGGGCCTGTCCCGGACCGGGCCTGTTTCCCCTCCAGGACCGGGTCCGTCCCCGCCGGGCCTGGGCGTCCCTCGCTGGGCCAGGCGTGTTTCCTCCCCCCGGGCTGGCTCCGTTTTTCAGCCCCCGGGTGTGTTTTCCCCCCTTCCCACTGGCCGAGTCTGTTTTCCCCACCCCCGGGTCTTTTTTCCACGCTTCCAGAGCCGGGTCTGACCCTCCCCTTCCCCCAGGCCGGGTCTGTTTCCCTCCCCCCGGGCTCGTCCTTGCCCCTCCCGCAGCCGCTTCTCCCCCTGACTCACCGCTCTCCTTCTCTCCCTCCCTCTTTCTCTCCCCCCACGCCGCCGCTGCTCCAGAGACCCAAGGGCCAAGGCAACAAAGGTGAGAGCCCTGGGCAGGGCTGGGAACGCGGGGGAGGGAGGGAAGGAAGGTCTCCCCAAAATCTGTCGGGAGCCAGGAGGGGAACGAGCCCCGCGTGGCTGCAGGAAGTTTGCGGGTGTTGTTTGTGCCGTGCGCGGTGTGTTAGAACCGGCAGGAGTTCGCTATATTACAGGATTTGGCTTTAAATACTTTAAGTCGGTAAACGTTGGGAGTTTGTTGCGTGTTGTTTTCTGAAGTTTCACGTCTCTCCTCAGTGCAAAACGGCTCTGTGCACCAGAAGGATGGGCTGAATGATGATGACTTTGAGCCCTACCTGAGCCCCCAGGCCCGCCCGGTGAGTACCAGGAGCCTGCTGGTTTCCTGCTGCTCCAGCAGAGGGGAATTTGGCCTCCTTGTGTGTGTTCTCCATCTCCACTGGCTGCATTTGATCTTTGCCAGCACCTTATATCCCATCCTACACCTGCATTTCCCACCCTACACCTGCATTTCCTGCAGGCAGGAAGCACTGACTCTGCCTTTAGGTTGTGGTGGTGGGTGAGGTAGGAAGGGGTTTAGCAACTTTTTGAGGCTGTGAGAACTTCCTCCACGTGGTGTTCAGCTCCTTTTTTTTCAATCTCCAAGTCACCATTTCTGCTCTTTCAGTTTTACTGTTGTGCCTGTGTTGGGTTTTGGCTCTTTTTGCACCACACAGATGTGCCGAGCTGGGTTGGGAAGTCACCTCACACGAGGCTGCTCTTCTCAGCAGGGCTTTTGGAGGATCAGATCAACCTTCTTATCTCTGCACCGAGTCAACTGACAGTGCCTGTCATGGGAATTTCTGTTTGTCACCAAAAAAAACACCCAAAAACAAAACCCAGAGCCCACGTGTGATAAAGAGTGTTGAGACTTCCTGAGAACCCTGATTACAAGTCGAGCTGGAGGGTCTGTGACCAGCCCCTGGAATTCAGGCTCCCACCTACTTTTCCTCCTCACTTTCCCTTAGACTGGCTCCCCTGCTAACTGGTTTTTGTTTGTTTTCCTTAATGAGCTGCAGGGGAGTGACACAGAACAGATGGACTTCAGCTGATTAGATGTACAAGTGAGCACCATAGATAAACATCTGTAATAGCACCAGAGCTCTCAGTTCATTCTCTTGGCTTCTCTTTCCAGTTGTGATCAGTAAAAATAAGCTCTTCTGGTTTCCCCTTTCTGTATTTTTGCTCATTTTTACCAGTCAGTACATCATTTTTTTTTCATGTAAAAGTGATGCCTGTTTATTAGGACACAGGTTTCTGTCTCAGTGAAATTTTCAACAAGTATTTTCATTTTTTGTGCTAAAGGTCTGAGGGTAAATGTTCTTTATGTCCTGTCAGCTGTTCATAATCTTCAGAGTTCACCTGTCCATCAAGATAACTCACTGCATTCTGCTCCCTAAAAAGTTAATGAGCCTAAATTCAGCCTTCATAGAGTGAGAGAATGTGATTGCTTTCTTAAATCTTGAATAAAACCAGCTACCTTTCCAGTAGCTGTCATTTAATGGTGGGGTTTTTTTCTATCCCAGTTATCAACATCCCTAATTTCCAGCTTCCTTCTGAATGTGGATGGTATTTTCTGTGTTTAAGTGTCCTAAAGGGAATGAGGGTTACTACAAGCAACACGATATTTTACCCCATTTTTCATGTTTGATGAAGAACTTCTGGATCTTTAATTTCTTTTGGTGTGTCTCGCACTGGGAAAAACACATTTTAAAAATCAGGAAGTGATTGGAGGTGCCCCAGGAGGCAGAAATTGAGCCAGGAAGGAGGTGAAACCACCGAGTTATCTTGGAGTGGGACCTTTGGGTGACTCTGTCTCAGTTCCTCGCTGTGCTGTGGTGCTTCTCAGCTCCATAAAATAGAATCCAAACCCCGAGAGCTGAGTCTGGAGGGAGGCACAGTTCTGCTCAAAAATACAAAGTTGCTGGAGGTGGCAAAGGGAGAAGTCAGAGATATGGCTCTGGATAAGGAGTTAAAGGAATTTTGGGGTTGCTTTCCAAGCTCTCCACACTCACAGGGGGTGACCAAGTTGTGCAGTTTCACTGTTCCTCATTCCTCAGCTGCTCTTGGAGGTGTGACTGTTACTGTCAGCCCCTCGATGAGGTTACTGTGTATTTTAAAAGATATGCAGTGAATGATTCTTCAGCCCTTTAAAAACCAGAAACTCACATAAACACTAGGTCAGGTTCATTTAGTTCTGCTCTTAGGTGAAGGGGAGCAGCAAGTTTGAGGAAATAACTGTGTGAAAAGTCTTAGTCATGGAGAGAATGAGAAGCTGGTGGAGTTTTATTGGTATGGTTGAGGTGACAAGGGGACAGGTTTTAATGTGACAGTGATGTGCTTCCTGTGCTCTTGTGGAGAGGAAAGAGCTCTGCCTTGGGTTTAGGGGTGGCCCAGCATGTTCCTGTTCCATTAAAGGAAGTTTTAGGAGTGCAAATGTTACTCTTATAATCGAGGGGATTAACTTGGGAAGAGACTTTGCTGGTTCAAAATAATAATATGAGGGTTTCAGTTCTTTCATTTGCCTCACAAATTCTTGTCAGTGTTGGTGCTTTTGGGCAGGTTAGGCCTTGGGTTTAGCAGGACTCAGTTCCTCAATTAGTAAAACCCAGGGTGGGTGTGAGTTTTGTTATTAACTTGGAGGCTTTTGTGGGAAAACAAAGGCTGGAGGGAGCATCTCTGTGAGTTTTCATGCCTTCACACCGTGAAGTGCCACAGAAATCTTGTCTCTGAGCACATTAACATTAAATAATTCCTGTTAATGTTTGTGAACTCGGGGCTGGGTTGGCCCCAAACCTGTTGCTTTCCTGCAACCCTGTGGATGGTAGAGTGGCAAACCAGCTGTTTCTGGAGGGTGCCAGAGCCATCTTGAGAGGCTCCCTGGATCTCAGCACGGCATGAAGTCCTCTGGGAGCCGCGCTTGGCACGTGAGAACATGATTCAACCAGAAATGGAGCAGGGCCCTGCTGCAAAGCCAGGCTTTTAACTGGGAGCTGAACCTGCCTTTGATCTGCCTTGCACTGGGCTGGCTTGTCAGGGGCTGGGGCAGCACGAGGCTGCTGCTCCCAGGTTCAAATTACTGAGGATAATGTCCATTAGCGCGGCTGGAACCGCTCCCCGGAGGGGACCTGGCTTGGAATGGGAAATGACAGATGGTTTTTCATGTAAGCAAATCTTGGGGATGTCTGAGACTTCCCTAATTGTCAAATTAGGCGTTTGTTTTTGTAACCTAAAGGCTACTTGGATGTTAAAAGGGAGACCAAGGCACAGAGCAGGGATTTTTTTTTTTCCTTTCTGGGTTTGAAACCTGCTCGTGCTGCTGCCTGTAAAAGGCTCCTCTTGAGACCCTGTGGATTACTCCTCATTTTCAGGTGTTTTTTAGTATGGGCCCACGGCACTAGAGCAGTTGGTGTTCTGAGGAATAGGCTTTAAATCCCTGTTTGTTTGCAAGTTCTTGGAATACTGTGAGCTCTGCAACTTTAAATTGTGGGAATAAAGCTGTTTTCGTGGGTAGTAAGTTTAAGGAAGGCAATTAAGGACACATAATTTTGGCAGTGTGCTTCCACTGGATCTTTTTCCTCCTTATTCCACTTCTGCCTGCATCCTTCCCACAAGTTTTCCCTCTAACACTAGAATAAGGTTTAAATATGTTACACAGGCAAGAAAAGCCCTCGTTGAGAGTAGCTACAAACAGAAGATATTTGGATGCAAGGTAAGACAGTGGTTTTAAAGCCTGAGCAGGAGCTCTGGGGCAGCTCGGTGTCCAGGCCCACTCCATGCAGCAGGAACTCCACGTGGGAAGCTGTCTGAGCCTTTGTCTTTAACCTTTCTGGCAATAAAACAGATTTTCGAGCCCTTGTAACAAAGGAGGTGTTCAAGGCTGGGCCTGTTTATCTGCCCAGCCCTAAGGTAGGGAGGGGTGGGGCACGGGAAGCCTTAAGCTGGCTTTATTCCTGGTCCCTTGAAATGGGTTCAGCTCCTCCTGGCTCCCCAGCACTCATGTTTTTGTGGTTTCCTTTCAGAACAATGCATACACTGCAATGTCTGATTCCTACTTACCGAGCTACTTCAGCCCCTCCATCGGATTCTCCTACTCCCTAGGGGAGGCTGCCTGGTCCACGGGGGGAGACCCCCCCATGCCCTACCTGACCTCGTACGGACAGCTGAGCAACGGGGAGCCCCACTTCCTCCCCGACGCCATGTTCGGGCAGCCAGGGGCCCTGGGCAGCACCCCCTTCCTCGGGCAGCACGGCTTTAACTTCTTCCCCAGCGGGATCGACTTCTCAGCCTGGGGCAACAACAGTTCTCAGGGACAGTCCACTCAGAGCTCGGGCTACAGCAGCAACTACGCCTACGCCCCCAGCTCGCTGGGGGGGGCCATGATCGACGGGCAGTCGGCCTTCGCCAGCGAGACCCTGAACAAGGCCCCCGGCATGAACACCCTGGACCAGGGCATGGCGGCCCTCAAGCTGGGCAGCACAGACGTGGCCAGCAGCGTCCCCAAAGTGGTGGGCTCGGCCGTGGGCAGCGGCTCCATCGCCAGTAACATCGTGGCCTCCAGCAGCCTCCCCCCGGCCACCATCGCGCCGCCCAAGCCGGCCTCGTGGGCCGACATCGCCAGCAAACCCGCCAAGCAGCAGCCCAAGCTCAAGGCCAAGAACGGCATCGCCGGGTCGAGTCTTCCGCCGCCCCCCATAAAACACAACATGGATATCGGGACCTGGGACAACAAAGGCCCCGTGGCCAAAGCCCCGGCGCAGGCCCTGGTGCAGAACCTCGCCCAGCAGCCGGCGCAGGCGGCCCCACAGCCCGTGGGCCAGCAGATGGCCGGCAGCCCGCCGGTGGCCCAGGCTGCGGGCGGGCAGCAGCCGCCGGCCCCGCTGCCCGTGCCCCCGGCGCAGCCGGCCCCGCTGCCCGTGCCCCCGGCACAGCCCACCCGCTGGGTCGCCCCCCGCAACCGCGGCGGCGGCTTCGGCCAGAACGGCGTGGACGGTAACGGGGTGGGGACGGCCCAGACCAGCTCCGGCTCCCCTTCGGAGCCGCACCCGGTCCTGGAGAAGCTGAGGTCCATCAACAACTACAACCCCAAGGATTTTGACTGGAACCCGAAGCACGGGCGGGTGTTCATCATTAAGAGCTACTCCGAGGACGACATCCACCGCTCCATCAAGTACAACATCTGGTGCAGCACGGAGCACGGCAACAAGAGACTGGACGCGGCCTATCGCTCCATGAACGGCAAGGGCCCCGTGTACTTACTGTTCAGCGTCAACGGTAGCGGCCACTTCTGCGGCGTGGCAGAGATGAAATCTGCTGTGGACTATAACACCTGTGCAGGGGTGTGGTCCCAGGACAAGTGGAAGGGACGCTTTGATGTCAGGTGGATTTTTGTGAAGGACGTTCCCAACAGCCAGCTGAGGCACATCCGCCTAGAGAACAACGAGAATAAACCAGTGACCAACTCCAGGGACACTCAGGAGGTGCCTCTGGAAAAGGCTAAGCAGGTGTTGAAAATCATTGCCACCTACAAGCACACCACCTCCATCTTTGATGACTTCTCACACTACGAGAAACGCCAAGAGGAGGAGGAAAATGTTAAAAAGGTAATGTGTTCGTGGGGCTCGGATGAGTCCTGAGGGGCAGGAGGGGCTGCCATGGGCTGGACTGAATTCCAGGGTGTGAACCAGGCTTGTGAACAGGCTTGGTGGGCATCAGCTGCCTTTTGGCTACCTGCCTGCCCACACTTGGAACCCACACCCACATGGTAGTCCCTGTTTGGGGGGAAAATGTCCAGAGGAGGCCATCAAGTTGATTAGAGGGATGGAGCCTCTCCTGTGGGGAAAGGCTGAGAGAGCTGGGGTTGTTCAGCCTGGAGAAGAGAAGCTTTGGAGTGACCTAAATGCAGCCTTCCAGTGCCTGAAGGGAGCCCACAAGAAAGATGGTGAGGGACTATTTATAAGTGACAGGAGAAGAGGGAATGGCTTCAAACTGAAAGAGTAGGTTTAGATTGGATATTAGGGATACATTCTTCCCTGTGAGGGTGGGGAGGCCCTGGCACAGGTTGCCCAGAGAAGCTGTGGCTGTCCCTGGAAGTGTCCAAGGCCAGATTGGACAGGGCTTGGAGCAACCTGGGCTAGTGGAAAGTGTCCCTGCCCATGGCAGGGAGTTGGAACTGGATGTTCTTTAACATCCCTTCCAGCCCAAACCAGTCTGTGAATCAGGTGCCAGCTCCTGGCAGAGCAGGATGAGGAGCCTTGCCCAGGCCCTGCCTGGGCTGCCCTGAGCCTCAGCCTCCCCTGAGTGCTGTGCTTTAACCAAAATGTATTTCTGTGCCATTGTCAGCTCCTGGGGCAGAGCAGTTTGTACTTGGAGATCAGTGGGAGGTTTGGGGAGTTGTAGCAATCAGAGATGGCTCTAATCCACCCCATGCCCACAGTGGGGTCAGTGTGACAGATGTTTCCCACCACTTGTAGAACCTCCAGGAACAGCAGTTCCTGTCCCTCCCCAGGCAGTCTATTCCTATGCTTAATTATCCTTCCTGTAAGGAGGCTTTGTCTAATGCCCAGCCTAAATCTCCTTCACTGTAACTGAAATCTCTGACTGCTTGTCCTGTCTCCAGTGGACATGGATCGGGTTGTTCTGTTCCTTGTGGCTGTGTTTGGGGCCAGGGTGGGCTGTCACCTGCTGTCACCATCAGTGTGGCACCTGTGCTGAGCTCACCACCTGCCTGCAGCTCCTCTGGGTGCTGCTGGGGTTGGCTCAAAGCCTCCTCTCATCGTGTACTCCTTAACAACTTGTTAATTGGAAATCCTGCCCCAAATTCAGTGGCCAGTGGGCTTTGAATTGTGCTTGGGTTCAGCTGTGGTAAAGTCACCTGGGGCTGCCCCTCCCCACAATGCAGATCCGGCTTGTGTTTGATCAAAATGATAATTACAAATTAGCATTAGCACAGCTGGCTGGGAGTTTGCCAAGTTTCCTGATGATCTCTTTAGTTGCAGCAACAGGGAATTTTTCATCCAGCAGTTGAAGAACAGAGTCAGGAGCTGCAGCTGCTCACAGTGACAGTTGATGCAGTTTTGGATTTTTGATGTATATTTTACATGGAGCATTTTATAAATAATATCACTTAAGCACAAAGGTGGTTTGCTTCCTGCTGCTGGAGGGCAGGGTTAGGTGGGAAGTTGGGAAGGAATTCTTCCCTGTGAGGGTGGGGAGGCCCTGGCACAGGTTGCCCAGAGAAGCTGTGGCTGCCCCATCCCTGGAAGTGTCCAAGGCCAGGTTGGACAGGGCTTGGAGCAGCCTGGGCTGGTGGAAGGTGTCCCTCCCATGGCAGGGGATGGAATGAGATGGGCTTTAGAGTCCCTTCCAACCCCAGCCATTCCATGGTTCTGTGACATCCTCCAGATCTGACTTTAGGGAGCAACAGTTTGCAGTGTGAGAGAGTCAAACCTTAGTACTGTAAGAGAATACAGGGGAGAGGGAAAATGCTGCTGGAGGACAGGTGAGAGGCAGATGGATGAGTTAATCCTGAGTACCTGTAAGCAGAAGAAAGAAGGGAAGAATGGGAAAGGCTGTGGGAAAAGCAGACAGACCGATGGTTTCTCCCTGGGGAAAGCTGCTGTGTTTGCTGCCTAAAGCCTGAAAATCAGGAAGACGCTAGAAACGAGGCTTGGCAATTTTCTTAAAGCTTGTAAACCATCTTCCCAGTTGCATTTTGAAGTCTCCTCCCCTGCTTGCTTCACTCCAGGCTGTGCTGTGGAGGGTCGGAAGCAGCGGCGATAGCGCCGCCTTCCCCGACCACATCCGAGTGGATGCAGCAGCAGTTGATTAGGAAAGCGCTTGCTCTTTGAAAAGGAACTTAGTCATAGGTCTCTGGAATTCACAGATGAGGAGGGAGCTGTGTAAAAACAGGGGTTAGTGTTTGCCTTTTGCCATTTACTCCCTGGCTGTGTCACGCTCGGGGCCCCTGGGACATCCGGCACGGAGGAAGTGACTCGGTTGTTCTTGCAGGACAGTTTGACCTCCTCCATCGCTCTCTGACGCAGCCTGGAAAGTGGCTGAGGTTTCTGTGACTGCTCTTTTCGTGGTTTCATTGAGAACCAGTTATTTTTGCTCAGGCAGGGTTTTGGTTTTGCCTGGGGTGATGCTCACCCCGGGATTGTAGGTGCCAAAGAAGCCCAAGCCATGCTCTGTCTGCCTTGGAGCGTCTCAGGTAATCACCTGAATTAAAAAAAATCCACGAGGAACCAGAGTTGAAGCACTGAAAAGTTCAAATGCTGCTCTGGCAGCAGCTCCCTGCCTGCTTTTTGTGCTGCTTTTTGTGCTGGGGAAATCCCATTGCTCCCAGCTCTTTGTCTCTGCCACAGTGTGAGATGTTAATGCTCTGCAGTCGTGTTCCTTGAAGCTTAAATGTCTCAAGGTTTGGCTTGTTTTGAACTTCTCCCAGGCTGAAATTGTCTCATTTAGCTTTAACTTGCCCAAACCTTTGGCTGATTTGCAGTTTGATTCCCAATTGCTGCCCAAGATGAATGAGCTCTTGTGAAAGTCTGGGAGTTCTTGAGTATTCTTTTATACTCCTCATTTCTTCAGAATTCCCTAAAGCAGGTCCAAGAAATGATATGAAAAATGCTCTACTTAGTATTTGTGTTACTCCCATTGTCCAGTGAAGGGGGGGTAGGTAGTTCAGTGTTGAAAACACTGGAATAATCCTCTTGCTTGTCCTTTCCTGTTGCCTGTGCCCATACTGTCCTTGGAGGTTCGTGTCCATTCCTTTTCAGTGTCTTGCTTTGCTCTACTGATCCAGTTTTTTAAAAGGGTTGGATGGTCTCCTGACCCAAAATGATGAAGCCAACTCCCAGTGCAATCCTACCCAGAGCAGTTTAGGACTTCTTGAAACCCAGAACAGCTGCTTTTATGGCAGAGCATGTCACTGATGTCTTCCCTGTAAGAACTATTTTATCTTCTTTTTGAACAACCACAAAAATCCCTGGCCTTTAGTCATGCACCTGGATTTCTAGGAATGCTGCCCTAACCTGGGTCTAAAGATCTCCAATAGTGATCTGCTTGGTGTTTTGTGGAAAAATAATCAATGGAAAACTCTAAAGGGAAGTTTGGTTTGGTTCTTTCTCCGTGCCCAGGCCTGGGATACTTGGCTCCTTGCAGGTTCCAGGGATTTTAGGAAGGATATCCCATGAAAAGCAGTCGGATGGTCAGGTTTGCAGCTGAGAAGGGACTCTTTGGGTTGGGACTTTGGGGTGTTGAGTCAGGCTGAGCTGGGCAGGATGGGGTGGGCTTTTGGTGAGGTTTTCCATGCTGAGGTTCACCGGCCTGAAGCAGAAAGGTGGGATTGGCCAGATTGGAGCCGTTATTTCTGGAATTGTGCTGCTTTGTGGCTCAGCTGACACTGCTGGTTAAGGGAGTATTAACAGTGTCAAGTGTCACTGCCCCCTTGGAACATGTGATTTAAGGCATAACTGAGGGGTGTTGTATGAGCCCGTGAAACAGCCTGTTTCACAGTCCCTGGAATACAGGAATGCTTTCTGATGGATTTTACAAAGCTCTTTTCTTCTTCCTAATTTATAACCTCAGAGGGGAGGAGAGAGAATATTCCCTATAGGGTGGACCAGCACTTTCTCCTGCTCTCAGTCATCCTGGGAATGCTGCGTTGCCTTGGCTTTCCCATATCCTACAGGGCAGCATTTCTGACTACAGGGTTCAATTCCTGGATATTCCATATCCAGGCAAAGCCAACTGTTTCCCGTGGCAGCGAGGGAACGCTGCTTACACTCCCACAGTTCCTTTCATCCCGTGATCCCAAGGCTGTTTGCTCTTTTCTGCTCCAAATCCTGACCATAGTGAAGTTAATTGATTGATGCACCAGGACAGGATTCCCTCGCTGTGCTGCTCAGCAATGCACATGGTTTCTCTCAGTTTATTTCCAGGCTGTTTAAATCCTGTAGGTCTGTGTCCATGCTCGTATATTTGCTCAGGAATAGAGGAAACAAACCTTCCTATGTTGGACATAAGGAATGCTTTGTGCTTATGATATTTTTAAGCCAGCACTCCAAAGCCCCTGACAACACTCGTGGGTTTTTAGTGGTTGTAGCTTTGTCTAAAGGCAGGATGGAACTGGAGGGGAAGGCTTAGATCTGGCTGGTGCTCTAATCCATGTTTTCTGCTGTCAGACAGGGAACTGTGTTTCCTCATCCCTGAAACCAAGAGCAGCTGGGAGCCATTTCACTGCAACTGAAGTGGAAGCTGAGTAGTGGAAGAGCAAACCTGTTGCACTTGCCTCATGGCCCTGTCTCTCTCTGTTAGTATCTTGTTAGAAATCTTTACTGTAACATCTATCAATATTATGAAATAATATAATATTTAAAGCCTTCTTGGTGAAGTTGGTTTAAGGGGCTGTCGAGATGGGCTGTTTAAAGTTGTTTTTCCCTTTTTTTACCCCTGTCCATGGGGTATAAGGTCCCTTCCAACCCAAGCTGTTCTAGGATTCAAGGACTGGGGTTGGGATTGGGCAGACAGAGTGCAGGCCACATGCAGTGAGGAGGTTTTGCAGCTCTCACAGGTATGGCTTTGAGCAGGGCGAGTTTATTCCACACCCTGTTCTTGTGAATGTTCCCAAACCGCTTTTTGCCCACCTGGTGTGGTTAAAGCTTCGTGGCCCCTCCCCTCCAGGTTACCTTGGCTGGGTGATTTCAGCTCCCAGGGGAGATTTAGATTAGATATCCGGAAGAAATTCCTCCCTGTGAGGGGGGTGAGGCCCTGGAATGGATTTCCCAGAGAAGTTGTGGCTGCCCCATCCCTGGAAGTGTCCAAGGCCAGGTTGGAGGGGGCTTGGAACAACCTGGGCTGGTGGAAGGTGTCCCTGCCCATGGCAGGGGGTGGAATGAGATGAGCTCTAAGGTCCCTTCCATCCCAAAACATTCTGGGATTCTGTGATAAATTGCACATGTGTGGCTGGCAAATTCCCTAGAAATACCATGGAGGGCTTGGAATGCAGAAGGGAGTGTGTGAGGTGTCAGTAGCTCTGGCTGCTTTCCCCCCTCCCAGTTTCTGGGTAACTTGCTGACACTGAAGTTAAGAGCTACTGACACAGGTATTGTGTTTCAGGTTATTTTATTAACAGCTCCTTGTCCAGAAAAAGTGCTTATCTTCCAAGGAAACCTCTTAGGCAGCTGTTGTGTTCAGTGAAAGCCCCAGGGCACGGCCTGGTTCAGTTCCCTGGATTTTCTCCCTGGTGCAGGAGTGCAGTGGGTCACAAGATGTGGCTGAAAGCCGATTAGGATCCCAAGGTGGGCAGTCCATCAAGAGCAGCTCCATGCACAATATTCCTCCCTTGTTCTTACTGAAAATGTAGTTCTGCAGCAGCTTTTTTTGCCTGAAAGAAGCTGCTTTTTTTTTTCTTTCCCTTCTCAAGTTCGCGAAGCTTTTTGTGCTGTGCTGTGTGAGAGCTCTCACCACGATTAGTCCTCTCATTTTCCTGCTTGCTCTTGTTTGTACCTGGTAGTAATTGTCCTATTTTATGGCTTTGTTGAGTTAATAACTAATTCCTCGGTGGTGCAAACCGCTGGAGGTTTGGCAGCAGGAGCAGTGCCACCCTTATTTACCACAGCAGTTACCCGGGGAAGTCCCTGTTAACAAGGGCTGTCATTATCCACACTCATGGCCGGGATAGAGACTTGTTTGTAGCTCCTGCCAGTGACTGGTGCCCAGTGTGAGGCTTTTTAATTGACATATAAGTCATGTAACAGTGCATTTGAACAGTTAATAATGAACCATTTGGGTTTTGTGAGCCTCCTTCAGTGAAGACTTGGAAATTTCTGGTTCTATATCATTAGAACTCTTGTTTCCTTAAAAGCACAGTGCTTGAGCTGCTTTTGTGTGTGGTTAACTGCAGAGCTATTGTAATGTAATCCCAGTTTAGAAGACTTAGATAAAATCTACCTAAAACTGATGTCTTTTGTTTCTAATCTTTGGGGGGGGGGAAGGGAAAACCCAGCTCTCAGAGTTTCCTTCCCCTGTGTATCTGTGCCCAGGGGGAAGGCTCTGCTCTCTCAGCTTTTTTGTGGTGGCATCTCCTTGTAAAATGACTTCAGAGAATTTCCCATCGTCATCTTCGCAAAATTGAAGAAGTCCTGAAGTCCTGATTTGGGGGTTCAGCCCAATTCCAGTTCTTGATGGATTTAAAGGAGAGGAAGAAAAGAAGTTGAAATACAAAACCATGTTCCAGTGAATGTGGCTTTGTGCTCCCTTTGGAGTAGCTGTAAAATGAGGGGACACACTATAGGGAGCGTTGGCTCTTTTGCTTGGGCTTGTGAATTCAGCTCTTCATGGTTGACAGAAGCAGGCAAATAGATCTCCTCTTGTCCTCTCATAATGCAGAATATTGTGGTGTGTTTTTCTTGTGACATGAAGTACTTCTTCTGCTTTATTTGGGGTGGAGGTGGTGTTTTAGCCTCAGTGGGTCAGACCTAAGTCTGTGCAGTCTGATGTTGCATCTCAGGTGGCTGCAAACACCTGTAAGGACAGTACAAGGACATTTTTATCCATCTCTGAAGTTTTCCTTGCCTTTAACTACTTGTGGCTCAGGAATTTCTGTGAGCCAGAGGTTATGTCTTTATTAGTTCATGATTTCTTGTCCAGTATGCTCTTTGAGCATCCTCATGATCTCGAGTTCTTTGGCTTAATTATGTGTTGTGTGAAGAAATGTGTCCCTTTATTTTATTTTGAGCCTGCCTCCTGTGATTCCCCCTGGTTCTTGTGCTGGTAGAGGTGGTGAGCAGTTATTTTAGTGTCCTTCCTGTCTGCTCTGCTTTTGCAGTCATCTCTTCCAGGCTGGAGAGCACAGTGGCTCTGCAGATGGAAACCCTTCTGTCCCTTGCTCATCCCTGTTTTCTCTGACCCTTTTCCAGTTCTTTTCCAGGTTTGGGTTTGTGTAACAGCAGAGTGGTGGGTTCTGTTCAGGGTGATGGTTGCTTTTCTTGAGGGTTTCCATTTTCCTCGAGTTAGAGGTCATGTTTCCAATGGTTAATGGCCAGTTTGGAGCCTGCCACCTTGGAGTTAGGACAGGGATTTTCCCATATGCACCTTTAAATTTATCTCAACCAGGTAGACCAAATTCACTGGAAGGCTCAAGTGCTTTTTCTCACAAAGTCCTCCACAGTTGGTTGCTATTTTTATTACCCTGAATAGCTCAATATCATCAGTAAACTTGGTCACTTTATTATTCACTCCTCCTTCTAGATATTTTATGAATATGTGGAGCCACAAATTCCACTGAAGCTCCATGGGTTTTCAGTCCTTGGCATTACAGGTACATGGTGTGACAGGGGACACTGCCAAGGCTTTATTAACTCTATAGCTGTGAGGATTTTGGAACATTAAAGTGAAGTTCCTTCCTTTTCTAAAGAGTCTCGTGGCACCAGTGCTAATACTTATTGCCTGGGTGATGATTTAAGGCAACCAAAGTAATGAAACACATTTCACTTGGAGTGATGGGGAAGAATAAAGACTCCCTGGTTGAAGACCAGGAGAATTTTCTTCCTTCCTAATGACTTGAAAGGACTTGTGTTGTGTTATTTTGCTTGTGCTCCAAAGCCAGCAAGTCCAGATCCAGTCCCTGGTGTGATCCCAGTTGTCCTTACATGGAATACCACTGGGAATCCTCCCAGCCTGCTCTGCCTCCCTCTTTGCTCTAAATATTCATGGATGTTCTCAGCTTTTCACCATCCTGCACAAGTTTTGCCCTGTGGGACGAGGCTCCCTATGGGAGAGTCATTATAAATGTTTATGGGAATTGGGCTGCTTTATTCAGGCAATTAAATGTGGTGTTTAAGCAAGAAGAGGTTTGTTCTTTGCAATTGATTGCATCAGGTTTAAAAAGGTGCCTGGAAAGATGCTGGGAAGCAGCAGCATGCCTGTGGATATCCGACTGGAAAACCCACTGGAGAGGAAAGCCCTGGCTCTCTTTGTGCCCTTCTTGCCCCAAGCTGGTTGCTCTGACATGGAAATAAGTGTCCAAGGCCACGTGTCTCCTGCTTTTTCAGTGATGTGAGTCTGCCCAGCTTGGGGTTCTGTGGATATTTTGGGTTTGATTTTGATCTGTAGAACAAAAGGCCTTTCCTGCTCTGACACAGAACCACTTTTATTCTGTCTTCCTTGGTGCTGAGCTCCATGAGGTGAACAGGAGGTAGGATGAAGTTGTCAGGCCATAACCAGATCCCTGCCTGATTTTTATCCCCTTTCCTGGGGGAGGCAGGCTGGGATGCAGCTTTTCTCTGTAACCCTGATGGCTTTCTGATGCTGACAAGAGGAGAACGTTTGGTTTGTAAATGTTGGGGCTCGAGGCTGCTTGAGGAGCTTAATAAGCAAAGTGATGCATCATCCATCACTTGTGCTGTGTCCATGCCTTGAGCAGATCCTGCTGGGAAGGCAATGGGCTGCTGTAACTCCTGTGTGTGATCAGGGAGAATTGTGTGTGTCTGTGTGTGTGTGTGTCTTAAGGCCAGGATTTGGTTACAGGGCAGTGGGCACAGCCCCAAGGCTGCCAGAGCTCCAGGAGGGTTTGGACAACGCTCTCGGGGACAGGGTGGGATTGTTGGGGTGTCTGTGCAGGGCCAGGAGTTGGATGGATGATCCTTGTGGGTCCAACTCGGGATATTCTGTGATTGGAAGTCTCAACCCTTTGTGGAATGATGCTGGTAGCACAGACCATGCTCTGCTGGGGGATCTCCTGCTGTGGGTGAGCCAAGCTTTGCAGGACCTTCTCGGGTTGAACTGGCACTGCTGCCTGGCCTTCCCTGCCCCAGGGCTGTGCTCCAGCTCAGGCAGGTCCCAGCCAACCAGGGTTTGTGGGAGCCCTGCCCTGGCTGCTTCTCCAGGCCCTCCTTGGGATTCCACTCTGCTATTTCCCCACCTGTGGTGTGGCAATAAAATCCTTACCTTTGCTGGGAGCGCTGAGGCTCAGTGTTGGTTGTTAATCAAGGGAAGAGGCTCTCAGCAAGTGGGAAGTGTTGTCACCCATTGTCACTGTGCTTTGGTACAAACTCTTGAGCCTTTTGTTGTTGTTGTTTCCCCCAGTGTGAACAGATCAGGTGATAACAGATAAGGTGATTCTTATCGGCTGGTTCAGGACCTGGTTTGTGACATTGCTGCACCGCTGGGGGCAGCAGTGACAGGACAAGTTGCCATTCCTCGAGCTGCTCCTGCCCCTCCTGTTCCTGAGGGAATCAGTCTGAGCCAGTGTCTTTTCCTTGCTCCTCCCCTGGGGATCAATAAGATGCAGCCCAGGTCTAATGGAAGTGCAGGCAAAGAGAATAAAAGACTTCCTGATGGAATCTCTTTGCTCTCCAGGGATTGTATCCCAGAGTAATGCCCACCCAATGTGTGTATGTAGATGCTGCTCTGCCTTCTCTGGGCTGTCTCATAGCTGGGTGGGCTGTGGGTTACAGCATCCCACAGCCTGTGGATTTGGAAGAGGATGGGCCAGGAAGGATGAAGGGCTGCTGGAGTTGTTCAGCCTGGAGGAAAAAAAGCTCCAGGGAGACTTTAGGGCTCCTTCCAGTGCCTAAAGGGGCTCCAAAAGAGCTGGAGAGGGAATTTGGACAAGGGCCTGGAGTGACTTCCCACTGCCAGAGGGCAGGATTAGGTGGGATATTAGGGAAAAATCCTTCCCTGTGAGGGTGGGGAGGCCCTGGCACAGGTTGCCCAGAGAAGCTGTGGCTGTCCCATCCCTGGAAGTGTCCAAGGCTGCGCTGGACGGGAGCAACCTGGGCTAGTGGAAGGTGTCCCTGCCCCTGGAGGGGGTAGAAAAAGATGTCAGGCTGCATTTTCCATGTCAGGCTCCTCAGGACACTTTGCAGCACTGATGGAGTGGAGCAGTTCTGTGCTGGCATTTCAAGGCTGAGGAGGAGAAGGTTTTGAAACAACACTGGGTTGAGGAAAATTGGGCTGAAGTGAAGATGTTCACTTTGGTCCCCTCTCTAGGTTGGGCACATGAGGACATCTGCTCTAGACCCTTTGGAAGGTGGTGCCTTCTGTTCTGGCACACTGGGATTTTGAGAGGGGGGTCACTTTTTCCCTGGGACTGTCTCCTTGTTATCCCCACACTGACTTCGGGGTTGCTTCACCTTCCCAGCAGGAAGAGGCAACTATTCGAGGTCCAGCTGCTCAGGTAACAGGGTGACATGTGCAGCAGGACCTCGGGCTGCTGTCCCAGCCCAGGACACTGTCCCTGGAGGTGGGAGGGGGGTGACTGAGCCTGGCAGCCGGCTTATCCCGTGTCCGCGTTCGGGAAGCGGCGGCATTAGCCGGGGCAGTTGCTTCCCGAAGGAATGAGTCACGTTGCCATCTGTCCATGTGTAACACAACGTGCTGGCTGCCGAGCCAGGAACAGGGCTTGGCACTTTCCTTTGGATCTGTGGCTCTCCCTGCAGCGCTCCCTGTTCGGGCCTGGCTTTGCTCCCCGCCCTGGCGGTTGGGATTTGGCAGTTTTGGCCGCTCCAACAGCCTTGGGCAGAGTTACAGGAGAAGGGGGGGATTAAATCCACTTATGGGGGGTAGCTACTCTTGAGCAGAACACGTGCCTTGGTCTGATCCCTGTCCCCAGAAGACAGTCTGAGCATGGGATCACACTGGGCTCCATTTGTATCCAACTCGTGCAGAGGAGTTGGAGGTGAAGCCTCCTTGGGTGTGTGGCTGAGGGGCTGCCAAAGCCTGGGGTATTGTTCTGAGCTGGAGTCCAGTTTTCCCTTTTTTGGGAAGGTTTCTGAGGATAGATGGCTACACATGCTGTTATCCCAGGATTGAAGCTGGCTGGGGATGGGCTCTCCCTGGGTTTAGCAGTGGATGTGGTTTCTTTGAGCAGCCCCTGTGTTTGTGGCAGAGGTGGTGTGAGCTGCCAAGGGGAGTGGGAAGCTGCCTCCCATCACCAGGTTAATGTGGGACAGGGGGAAGCAGGCAGGGAGCTCTGCTGCTGCCCTGATTTCATGGACAGAACAGCCAACACACAGGGAAACGTTCTGGGCTGAACCATCACACCAGTTTTGGAGCCCTGACAGCGTCTCCTCTCTGAGTGGGGAGGGAGAACCTGCTGTACCTGTGGGCACCTGCTGCAGGTGTTGCTTTGCTGTGGAGGTGGGATGGACTTGGCACCTCTGGGAGCAGCTGGGGTGGGGATGGATTTGCTCCATGGGAGCCAGAGCCAAAGCACCACAGTGCCCATTGTGCCCAGACTGCAGGGACCTGCCTGTGCTCAGGGAAGGAGGCAGAGCCAGGGAGGAGCATCAGCCCAGAGCCCTCTGGCTGTTGACAGGTTTTGGTTTTGTCTTATGATCTGGAAATGACAGTGAGTGTGGGCTGGGCAGCCCCTCATAACCCTTTGGGACAGCCTGGGCTGTGAGAGCTTCTCTGTTAGACCCAAATAGAACCCAGCAGGGGCTGGCACAGGGGGCTTGGACAGCCAGCCCTTGGTGCCTGGCTGTGTTTGGTACTGTCCTGCCCCTTTGGCCTGGTGCAAATGTTTGGACAGAACATTCCTGCAGTGCTGGAGGAGAGACATGGCTGGATACCAGCGGGGTGGGAGCAGCAGTTGGTGGGAGATCCCTGTGAACTTTAGTTTACAGGTGAGATGCCATCAGGAGATTGTTTCAGTCCCTGCAGACCAGGGCAGGTGTCTGTGCCCCCTGGGTTTGAGCTCCACTCTGCCTTCCTGCCCACATGGGAGTTCAGCTGGGATTTTTTTTTTTTTAAATAGAATCATGGAATGGTTTGGGTTGGAAGGAAACTTAAAGCCTGTCTTGTTCCAGTGGAGGGACAATTTCCACAGGCTAGGTTGCTCCAAGCCCTGCCCAACCTGGCCTGGGACACTTCCAAGGGATCCAGGGGCAGCCACAGCTCCTCTGGGCCTCCCCACCCTCACAGGGAACAATTTCTCCCCAATATCCCATCTATCCCTGCCCTCTGGCACTGGGAAGCCATTCCCTGTGTCCTGTCCCTCCATCCCTTGTCCCCAGTCCCTCTCCAGCTCTCCTGGAGCCCCTTTAGGCCCTGCCAGGGGCTCTCAGCTCTCCCTGGAGCCTTCTCTTCTCCAGGGGAACCCCCCCAGCTCTCCCAGCCTGGCTCCAGAGCAGAGGGGCTCCAGCCCTGGAGCATCTCCATGGCCTCCTCTGGATACATTCCAGCAGCTCCACATCCTTTTGCTGGGACCCCAGAGCTGGAGGCAGCTCTGCAGGTGGGAAGAGGGGGAACCTGCCAAGAAAAATGCCCTTTCCCTGACTTTACTGCCATGGGACAGGCTCCATCTGGGAGCCACATGTTGGGACACTGGGGTGTGGCAGTGGGGAACAAAACTGCCCTGAGCTGACATGATCTTTGTTATTTCTTCTGCAGGAACGCCAAGGTCGTGTCAAGTAAAAGGCCATTCCTCCCCAGAGACTGCAGCAGAGATTGCATCCCAGTGATCCTTCAGAGAGGCAAAGAGAAGGAGCAAGAGCATCCCAGAGAGAATTAGGACTTCTTTTTTTTTTTTTTTCTTAATTTCATTGACTTCAAAAAAAAGACTTTTACAAACTTGCAGTTTAAAAAAAAAAAAAGTATTGGGAGTATCACAAGACATAGGACTTAAAAAAAAACAAAAACAACAACAAAAAAAATCCCTTCTAGGTAGAGTAGAAGTAAAACCTGTCCCCCTTTCTTTTGGCTTTGGTTGTGATTTCAGAGCATACACTTTGTTTTTTGTCTTTTTACTATGGTTTTTTTTTTTGGGGGGGGGGGATTTTCAAGTCCATAAGTGGCATATGCCTTTTTTTTTTTTTCCCTCTCTAATTTTTCAACCCTGCAGCCTCCCTCCCTTCCACCCCCTCGCGCCTCCTTCCCCCTGGTTCTGACATTTGCACTTGGAACACCAAGAGTTGTGACATCCACCCGTGGAGAGTGGAGTAATTCTTGTTTTATATTTTTCTTTCTCCCCTCCTCCCCATCCTGGAAAAGGATGAATTCTCCAAGGAAGTTGGGAGTTTTTTGGCCTGAGAAGAATTAAACAGAAATTATCCACGAAGTTGTGTCTTAAAGGTGGTTCATTTTTCTCCAACCCTTTGTTACTCAAAAGTCAAGTACTAGGAGTCCTAAGAAATGTTCTGTTCTTGTGCATTATACAGATTAAGTCTGGATTAATTTGATTTTTTTTTTTTGAAAGCTGAGAACAGTGGTTAAAAAACTCGTTTTGTTTACAGGAAAAATTTAAAATTTTGGACAAGATAAAAAAAAAAAAAAAAGAAAAAAAAAGCACCAAAAAAAAAAAAAACAAACCAAGGAAGAAATAATTGTAAAAAAAAATGTGTAGTGACTTTGTTTCAGTTTCTTGTTAAGCCAACGAGGAATGGGCGTTGCCTTTCTTTTCACCATTAATCACTTCTCAGTAATAAACGTGAAATCCTGTTGAGCATCACTGGTGTCTCCTGGTGTGGTCAGTGGGTGTCCTTGAGGATGTTGAAAATATCCCAGTTATTAAATCACAGCTGGGAAACATCTGGATCCAGCCACCTGCTCGGGCAGAAGATGATCCTGGTGCTCCTGGCATTCCCATTTCCCTGCTCCCAGGCAGGATGGGGATGCTCCTGCACCCTGTGTTGCTGCACTCACTGAAAAATCAGCTCAATTGTTATTTTTTTTTATTGTTAATCGTTCCTTTTGAACAGCAAACAAAGAAAACTCAGTTCCAAAATATTCCAGTGGGTGTCAGGCAAAGGACCTGGGCTGGTGTTTTCTGCAGGTGTCAAAGCAGCTCTGTGGCCATTTGCATTTTCCTGGGATATTTTATATGAAATTAAAGGCCAGGTTGGACAGGGCTTGGAGCAACCTGGGCTAGTGGAAGGTGTCCCTGCATGTTGGATTAGGTGGTCTTTAAGGTTCCTTGCAACCCAAACCAGTCTGTAATTCTATGATGTCACTTGCTTTCTCCAAAAGAACTTTTCTCTTCTTAATTCTTCAATACTTTCAGTCTCTCTTTGGGGTGGCCAAACCCCCAAATTCCTCACTGGTGTCCTCGTGTGCTTTCAGAGGGAGGTAAAACCCACGTTGTTGCAAAGCTGGAGGAGGGAAGGACAGAAACTCAACTTGATTAAAAGCCCACATTTTTAAACAATTTGTCTTTTGAGACAATTTTAGTTGTAAGTAAAAAAAATAAAGCTGGAGAAAGGGGTTTTGGGCTGTGCCTGCAGGTGTTTGTGTGCTGGTTTCACTGTTGGTCAGGCAGTTTCTTCCCCTTTTTGGTCTTCAAGTGACAACCCAAGAGACGTGAGAGGAAGAGGAAGATTGGATTTGAAAACCACGATACTTCAGCTGCAGGTGTGGTGCCTGCAATTATTTTTATTTAAGGGAAAAACAGCTTTATCCACTGGTCATATCCTTGTCCTCCGAGCTGGGACAAGCTGCTGCTTGAATTTCCCCTGCTTCAGTCTGGACCTGGTCCTGTTTTGGTCTAAACTGGGACAAAACCTGGGAATTTTCTAGGTTTGCTTTCAGCAGGGCTGTGTGTGGGAAACTGCAGGATAAGGGGGGAAAAAATCCACCTGTAATTGTGACTGAAGACCCCAAAAGCACAGAATGTCATCTCACTGTGAAGGGGGCACAGGTAAGAGCAAAAAGGTGTTTATTACTGTGATTTCCTTGGAAAAGAAAAACAGGTAAAAATATTTGGGGGGGGGGGAGGGTCATGGGGAAAGGGAAAGGAAAAGCTGCTTTGCTGCTGTGCTTCCCAAAATTGCATAAATCCCTGGAGTTATGTAAACCCAGGCTGGGCCTTTGCAAGGGCTCGTGCAGGGGCTGATTTGGGGTTTTCCAAACTTTGCAAACACCCCAAATCCCTGAAAGGGAACAGCTGAGCTGAGCCTTGGAGCCAAGAAACTCCAGGCAGGGGCTGGGGGGGGAGGGGGTAGGTTTGGTGCTGTGGCTCAGCACCAGTGTGTTTGCTTGGGAAAAGGAAATTCCTGACAGAATCATGGAACCCTTTAGGTTGGGAAAGCCCTCTGAGGTCATGAAGTCCAGCCATTAACCCAGCACAGTTGTGTTCACCATTCCTGAGGGATGCAGGATGGCTGGGGGGCACAGGACCCGTGGGAGGATGAGGATGAGGATGCAGCAAAGGGGAACAGGGCTCATCCAGCCCGGGTGGAGGGATTCTGGCAGCCTTGGGGGACAGCAGGGACACTGAGAGCAGCAAACCCTCAGCGGTGGCAGCGCTATCCAGGAGGAATTGCTCTGCAGGATAGAGCTGGACGTGGCTCCGTGCAGGGAAAGCAGCAAAAAGCATTCCTCAAAAGGACCAAACAGTTGGGAAATGGGTGTTAATGTGGCCAAACTGATCCTTGTTCTCCTTCTCCTCTTCCCCCACAAACGAAGGTGATGAGATTTCGCCCCCTCCCTCCATCCAAGACGTCCCGTCCGTGTTCCCCGATCCCACTCCAGCGCCTCTAAAGGCAGCAGCACCCTCTCCTGGAGAGGGATGACCCGGGATGGGGCTCTGTGGGCTGGGGAGGGGGATTTAGGGGCGCCCCGGGCTTGCATCCCTTCAGCCTCATGCTGCCCTGGGGTCCAGGACGGCCGGGGGGGGCCAGACCCTAATCCTGGTTTGGGGAGGCTTTGCTGGGACTCAGCCACGGGGATCTGGAGCCTCACTCCTGGTTTTTTGGAGGCTTTTGGCAGGGCCTGCATCCCCACTCCTGTTTTTGGGGAGACGCTGGCCGGAGCCGTCCCGGGGTGACCCTCGGGCTGTTTAACGATTGACGGGCTGTCGGGACACTGCGGGACTCTGCCCGTGTCACCCCCGGGCGGGGGCCACTGCCGTGTCCCCGGACACGCTCTGACACCCGCGGGGGTCCCACTGGGGGGTTCCCCGGGGCTGTGCACCCTGTCCCTGTGTCCCTATGTCCCTGTGTCCCTGTGTCCCTGTGACGGCCCCTCCTGCGCCCCCCGAGGCGACTCCGCTCCGGGCCGGGCTCTGCCTCCCGCACCCTCCTCCCTCCCAGTGCTCCCAGTGCCTCTCCCAGTGCCTCTCCCAGCACCTGCAGCGTCCAGCTCCCGGTTTGGAGGGTGGGACAGCCCCTCTCTGGAGGGCCATGCGGGGTGCAGGGGTGCTCCCCAGCCCCGCCGAGGCTCTGCCAGGCAGAGCACAGAGGATGACAGTGACAGGTACTGGGGGCAGGGAGGGGGTGGTACCTTGATCTCCCCCCCCCCGAGGTTTTTGGGGGGCTACTCTGAGGGCATCAGTGCTGGGGACACTGGGACACCCTCACGGGACACGGAGACCCCCCTGGGGACACTGGGATCCCCTAGTGACACCCGAATCACCCCGGGGACACAGGGACCCTTCTTGATGACACTGGGATCCCTGAAGGGTCACCAGGACCCCCTCTAGAGACATTGTGACCCACCCTGGGGACAGCAGACCCCTCCAGTGACGCTGGGATCCCCCTGAGAACACCAGGACCACCCCTGGGAATAGTGGGACCCACCCTGGGGACACGAAGACTCTCCCTGGGGATACTGGGACCCTCTTGGGAACACCAGGACCCACCCATGGGACACCCTTGTGGTTTTGGGGGGCTGCTCTGGGGTGTTGGTGTTGGAGGATGGCAGTGACAGCCTCGAGATGCCCACAGGGACCCGTTTGGGGTCAGGGTGGCCATGAGAGGACACAGGCCAGTGGCCAGATGGGCCAGAAGTGGTCCTGGTGTCCCCAGAGGGTGATAATGTCTCATGGGGAGGGTTCCAGCGTCCCCAGGAGCTGGAGGGGACGGGGACAGGGTCAGTGCCTGCTTTTAGGGGGACACACAGGGTGGAGCTGGCTTCAATTTGGGGTGGGCTGGGGGTCCTGACCCCGTGTCCCCCCCCCAGCCACCCACGCTGTCACCGGGAATGCCACGGTCCCGCCCTTCCCGGCGGAGATGGAGACGGCGATTTTCGGTGAGTGGCTCCTGCCGTGCCGGGGGAGGGGGGCCCCAGCAGCCCCGAGCCCCCCCAGCCCCGCTCACCCTCCCTGCCTGTCCCCCCACAGGCATGGGCTGCTTCTGGGGGGCCGAGCAGCTCTTCTGGAACACGCCAGGGGTCTTCTCCACCCAGGTGGGGTTCGCAGGAGGCTTCACCCCCAACCCCACCTACGAAGAGGTTCGCACAGGTAACCGGGGGCTCACCCTCCCCTGCTGCCACGGGGACCCCCAGTGTCCCCCACAAGGGGTGACATCCCCATCCAGCACCTCAGGGTGTCCCACAGCCCCTTGCCCTGGCCTGGATCCCATGGGATGCTCTCCGGTGTCTGCTGGACAATGATCCCCCCTGTCCCCCACCCCAGCTCCTCAAACCCCCCCAGCCTGGACAGACAGCCCTGGCTTAGCTGGACAGACATTCTGCAGAGGATTAACTGTCTGCAGGGAATATTATCCCGGCTGCCATGTCCAGCTGGGGGTTTATCCCAGTGTGGGATAGCCTTGGGGATCCCATCTCCACCAGGCACCTGGGGAAGGGGGTCCCGGGGCGTGAGAGGATGCTGGTGCCCCTCCCTATCCCAATCCCTGCCTCCATCCCGGGGCAGGGGGAGGCTGGGGGGCAGGAGGCCACGCCGAGGGGCTGCAGCAGGGCTGGCTCTGCTCACAGGGCTGACAGGGCACGCCGAGGTGGTGAGGGTGGTCTTTGACCCCCAGAAAATCAGCTACGAGGAGCTCCTCAAAATGTTCTGGGAGAACCACGATCCCACTCAAGGTAGGGATGAGCCCCTGGCCTGGGCACGGGGGAGTCTGGGGGGCCTTAACCCCAAATGGGCTCCAACAGGAGGGTCTTGGCATTTGCACCCCTTGGTGCTGGCTGTGGGGGGGCAGCACCTGGGGCAGCCCCAGTTTTGGAGGGTTTAACCCCAAACAGGCTCCAGCAGAAGGTCTTTGGCATCTCCCCAGTTTGGTGCTGGGGGGGTCTTGCAGGGACTTCCCTCACCGACCCCTTTAGCAGGATCCCCCTGCCTTGCCCCCCATGCCTCAGTTTCCCCACCAGGGGGGAAGGCAGTGCTTTGTGGGGTCTGGGGGTGCCCCATAACCCCCCCGTGGGGGCTGCCCCCCAGGCATGAGGCAGCAGGAGGACGTGGGCACCCAGTACCGCTCCGTCATCTACACCCTGGGCCCCCGGCAGCAGGAGACTGCCCTCCGGAGCAGGGACCTGTACCAGCAGGTACTGGGGACACTGGGACGCCCTGGGGACACAGAGATCCCCCCAGGGCCACTGGGAACCACCTTGGGGACACTGGGACCCCTCCAGGACACTGGGACACCTCTGGTGACAGTGGGAACGCCCCCGGGGACACTGGGACCCCTCTTGGGAACACTGAGATCCCCCCTCTGGACACCAGGACACCCATGGGGGCACTGGGACCCACCCTGGGAACACTGGGACCCTCCCTGGGGACACCAGGAGCCCCCATAAGGACGCCAAGGCCCTCCCTGAGGGCACCACGACCCTCCTGGGGACACCAGGACACACCCGTGGGACACAGAGACACCCCCCCCCGGGACACTGGGATTGCTCCTGGTCACACTAGGAGGACTCTGGGGACTCTGGGACCCCCCTGTGGACATCAGGACTCCCCCGGGGATACCGAGAGCACCCCTGGGGACACTGGGACACACCCTGGGATCACTGTGGCCCCCCCTGGGAACGCCTGGCCCCACCCTGGGGGCACTGTGACACCCCTGGGGACAGCAGCCACCTCCCCCAGCCCCGGGACATGGGACAAGCCCCTGCCCTGGCTGTGCCACGTGTGGGGCAGTGGGATGGGGGGTCCCTCCAGGCTCCCCCCGCCATGGGACTGTCCTAGGAGCTGGGGACACAGCAGTGTGGGGACATCACCACCACCATCGAGCCGGCCCGTGACTTCTACTACGCCGAGGACCGTCACCAGCAGTACCTGCACAAGGTGCCCGGGGCCTCCTGTGGCATGAAGGGCACCGGGGTCACCTGCCCCATCACACGCTGAGGGGCCACCCCATGTCCCCTGCGCTGTCCCCGTGTCCCCTGCGCTGTCCCCACGACCCTGGCATTGCTGGCCCCACGTGTCACTGCCACCCCATAGCACCCCTATGTCCCCCAGTTAAAGCCCTGTGACCCCCACCCTGTCCTGGCTTTTCCTGGGGGCTCTGGGGGGTCACTGGGTGCTGGTTGGGGGGGGAGCTGTGCCTGTGTCTGTGTGTCCGTGTGTCCATGTCCGTGTGTCCCTGTCTGTGTATAGGTTGGTCTGTGTCCATAAGTCCGTGTCCCTGTGTCCATGGTCCATGTGTCCCTGTGTCCGTGTGTCCATGCGTCTGTGTGCCCATGTCCCTCTGTCCATGTCTGCATCCCTGTGTCCCTGTGTCCCTGTGTCCGTGTGTCCTGTCCATGTGACCCTGTGTCCATGTCCCCGTGTCCCTGTGTCCCTGTGTCCTGTCCACATGTCCCTGTGTCCGTGGATGCTGTGTCCAAGTGTCCACAGTCCATGTATCCATGTGCCTGTGTGTCCGTGTCCCTGTATCCCTGCATCCCTGTATCCCTGTGTCCTTGTGTCCTGTCTGTGTCCGTGTGTCCCTGTATCCCTGTGTCCTTGTGTCCGTGCGTCCTGTCCCTGTATCCCTGTATCCTCGTATCTGTGTCCCTGTGTCCCCGTGTCCATCTGTCCTGCCCATGTGCACCTGTGTCCGTGTATCCGTGTGTCCCTGTATCCCTGTGTCCCTGTGTCCATCTGTCCTGTCCGTGTGTCCGTGTGTCCCTGTATCCCTGTATCCTTGTGTCCCTGTGTCCCCATGTCTCTGTGTCCGTGTGTCCTGTCCCTGTATCCCTGTATCCTCGCATCCGTGTCCCCGTGTCCGTCTGTCATCTCCGTGTGTCCGTGTGTCCCTGTATCCTCGTTATCCGTGTCCCCATGTCCGTCTGTCCTCTCCATGTGTCCCTGTATCCCTGTATGCCTGTGTCCCCGTGTCCCTGTGTCCGTGTGTCCTGTCCCTGTATCCCTGTATCCTCGTTATCCGTGTCCCCGTGTCCGTCTGTCCTGTCCGTGTGTCCCCGTGTCCGTGTGTCCCGTCTGTCCCGTCCGTGTGTCCGGCCTGCAGTTCCCCTCTCTCCCGCCAGGTGGCGCTGCGGGGCCGCGCTTCCTCCCACCCGCCAGGGGGCAGCAGCGGCGCAGCGAGTGCGCGCCTATTCGGTACTTACGGTACGAGCCGTACATACGGTACGCGCGCACCCCAAACACGGCCCCCGCGGCCCGCACGGGTGTGGGCGGCACACGGGGACAGAGGGGACGAGAGTGGGCGCGCTCAGGGACATACAGGCCACCTACACACACCTACATACGCGCGCGGGGCCATACAACTCACATGCAACTCACATATGTGCATGCACAGGTGCCACGTGCCGTGACCTCCCGCCCCTGTGTCCCCACCGGGTGCTGGCTGTCCCCACAGCTCCAGGGATGGGGGCACACAAGGTGCCATCACGTCCCCATGGGGCTGAGCTCGGTATGGGGTATGGGGCTTGTCCCCAACTCCACAGGAGATGACACACAGAGGGACGTTTTTGCAGAAAGTGAAGTTCCCCCAGGGTCACCAGAGAGTGAAAAACTAAAAGCAGAGAGAAAGCGAGTGCAGGTCGGCTTCCTGCACCTGGCCCCGCAGCTGCCACAGCACCCGGCCCTGCAGAGGGAGTTGGGCACAGGGACAGGGGACAAGGCACTCTGGCCTTCAGCCTCACACCCCAGCATCCTCCTCATCCCATGGAATGGTCCTGGAGAGGCCGTGGGCACACGTGGTGGGGTTTCATGACAGGGGATGGCTGGGATGGGGGGTGCCCAAATGTCAGGATTTGTGGGTTGTTCCCCTGGGACCCCCTGGACTCCCTTCCCCAGCTGCTGACAGGACAAGGAGAGGGGTCAAAGGATGGAGAAGCTGGTGGAGGTTTGGGCTGGACCACATCATTCCAGCCCTGGATTGTGGTTTTCATCCCCAGCAAGTGCAAGAGAAGCTGCTTTTCAGACTCTGAGTGGGAAAATTGAGGCAGGGACAGTCACAGTGCTGGGCTTTGGGAATGGGAACCCCCAGCTTGGCCGCTCCCAAGGGTCCTTGGATTGCGCAGCCACAGCTCCCGTGGGTTTGGAGGAGCACTGGGATGTACCGGGGGGGAAAACCCAAATGTCCCCCCTTTCCTGCAGAGCCCTGCAGGGATGTGGCTTGAGGAGAGGAGATGAGGGGGCCCTCCCTGACCCCCCCGCTGCCCCTCACCTGGCACCTGCTCCGGGCGGATGGAAACTGTGTGTCAGAGGAAGTGGGGGGACACCCAGCTGTCCCCCCCCGACCCACCCGTCCCCCAGCACAGCTGGGATGAGTCGGGCCGGGCTCAGCCCATCCCCATGTACTGGGTTCCCAGCAGAGGGAGGGCACAACCCTTTTGTTCCCCACTTTTCTGCCTGACACGTGTCCAGCTTAACCCCATTGTGGCCACACAACCCTGGGGGTGACCAGGCTGGGGGTCCCCAGCACTGACACCCATCCCTGCCTCAGTTTCCCCACTCAGGGTCTGCAAAATGGCTTCTCATCCCACGCTGGGGCTGGAAAGGCACAATCCAGGGCTGGAAAGACACAAATCCAGGAATGACGTGGTCCAACCTGAGCCTCCACCAGCATCCCAATGCCGGGGGGGTGCTCAGATCCCATTCCAAGAAATCGGGGTGGCAGGGGCTGGATGAGCAGGGAGTCGCAGAGGGGATGTCAGTGGGATATTTATACCAGGGGAGGGAAGGATCTGTGGGGCTTCTTCACCGGAGTGAAGAAAATAACAATTCGGGCAGGTTTGAAAAGCGCCGAAACCACGACAGGAAACCCAAATTGTGCAAATGCAGATGTGAGTGGAAAAAGCTCTTGAGCTGGTGGCTCCGGCTTTCACCTCCACTAAAAATAAACCTGCCTCATTAGGGGCCGATGGGGGCTGAGATAAAACATCTCTGCTCCCCCCCCCTCCAGGTTTTTCCATGGGGGGGTTTGTTCCGTGCGACGCTGAGGGATGTGGGTTTCCGAGGCTAGTGGGGATGAATGGCTGGGCCAGAGGCTCGTAGTTCAGGGTTTTGGGGAGGATCTGGAGGGGTTTAGGGTGTTGGAGGGGCGTGTCGGGTTTTCTGGGGTGAGGGGTTGCTGGGGCTGGTGTGATTTGGGGCTGGGCAGCGCAGGGTGGGGGGTGTGATGAGTTGTAACGGTCTCTGGGTGTAACGAGGCAGCCTGGCAAAGCCACATCCTGCAGCGTGTCAGGACCTGGGGGGAGGAATTTGGGGGGGGGCTGAGAAAGGGAGGGATTGGGGGGGAGGGAACAGCAGGGAACAGCGAAACCCCCTCCAGGGACCTGCAAACCCCCCACAAAACCCAGGCTGGGCTCCTCTTCCCCCCGTGCCTCAGTTTCCCCTCTCCAGGCGGGAGCTCCCCACGCGTGGGGGGGGCTGTGGCGAGGGCGGTGCCAGGTCTGGGTGCCCGCTGCCCCCCCCGCCGCCGCACCCCGGCCCCGGGAGGATATCGTGGGAGGCAGGAGGTGCCTCACTCATCACCCCGGCGGTGACAGCGGGGCCCGGGCTCCTCTGAGTCACCCCAGTGTCCCCACACCTGCACCGACCCGGGGGGGGGAGGGATGCTCACACCTGCAGCCTTCACACCCTCCAGCGCCATCCTCCTCCTCCTCCTTTTGTAGGGGAAATGAGGGATGCAATTTGGGGAGGGAGGAATCAAAGGGGTGGAGAGAGAAGAAGGAGGAGGGGGGGGGGGCTGAGCGCCAAACTGGAGGTGCATCCCCACACCACCTCAGCACCCACCCTGCCGGGGGCACCCACATGTGCCCGTGGACCCCCATAGGGCCTGGGGGGTGGTCACATGGCATGAGCTGGTCACCCTGTTGGGGTGACACGGAGGTGTGATGCTCCACTGCCCCCAAAACACTGGGGATGCCCCAAAGGGTCAAGGGGGGGGGGGTAAGACCCCCCAGGGGTGCAGATGGGACACGGGGGGGGGGGCTGCTGTGGTGTCAGGCGTGGGGAGGGGAAGCGGGGGGCTCCGGCTGGCCCTGGGGGGAGGCCGTGAGAACGGCGGCCGGGGCCGGGGGGGCAGCGCAGGAAGCGCCGGCGGGGCGGCCGCTCCCGGCTCCCCCAGATGTGCCCGTGAGATAGGACGGCAGGAAGCAGCTGCGGGGAATCCCGGCGCTGGGAACAGCGGCTGCCGCCCGCCCAACGCCCCCCGGGGCTGCGGGACCCCCCCGGCCCCCCTCCGGGTACCACCCGGGGATGCTCCGAGTGTCCTGCGGGGAGATGGAGGTGGCCAGGGTCCGCCCTGGAGAAGCAGCTCTGATTCCCCACGGGAATAGGTGGTTCCCTCTGGCTCTTGTCAGTGCTGAGGGATTCATGGCTCTGCTCCTGGCTGGGCTTGGGATGGGAGGAGATGTGGGGAAACTGAGGCACAGGCGGTAGCTGAGAAGCCTGGCCACGGTTCCTGTCATGGATCAGAGGGATGGGAGTGCTCCTCTCCCTCCCCTGGGTGCTCTGGAACACGGGAATGCCCCGCTGTGTTCACTCTGGTCCCCGATGACAACCAGCAGTGCCGGGCACTGCCTCAGGCTCGTTGGGATGGGACACACTGTCCCTGCCTCGGGCACAGGGCTGAGGGGGGTCCCTGGGACTAATCCTCTGCACAAACAGCCACACATTCCCCAGGGCAGGATCCGGTCTCCTGGTGACAGGGCTCAAGGGAGGGGGGGCTCGCTGCCCTGTTTTGGGTGCCCATTCCCAGCAGTGTCCCCCAATTTCCCCCCCATTTCCCCGCGTATACAGCCCCGTTCGTGGCCCATCTCACAGCCCCCAGCACTGTCTGGCTCTCGTGGTAGGTCCCTGTGGTGAGTGAGGGGGTAAACTGAGGCACAGAGTAGGTGGGGGTGGCTGGGCCAGGTTCCTTCCATCAGCTGCAGACCCTGATGTCCACCCAAATCTGCCAGCTCCAATTTAGAACACTCGTTTATCTCAAAAACCCCCAAATCTGGGACATCACAGCTCAGGATGGGGTGTCACTGCGGCCATGGGGACTCCAGGGAGAGGGTTTTGGCACCTTCTTCACGTGACCAATGGCCAGAGCAGGACCACAGTGCCCATCCCTGCCTGTCCCTGCCCATCCCGGACCCTCTGCCCATCCGGGAGCACGAACTGGGGGATCAGGAGAGTTGGCACCTGGGTAAGAGTAGAATCACTAAATGTCACTGCGCTGCCTCCCCGTTCCGGGGATGAGGTGGGAAGTGGATCCCAGAGCCCGTTTGAGAAGCCAGAATCCCTTCTTCCTCTTAAGCACCCATCTGGATTTCCTCTCCAGCACCAGAGCTCCCTGAGATCGCTGCCATGCCACGCTGTGCCATGTGGGTGCCCGGGCTGGGGGCTTGGCTTGAAGCATCTCCAAAAACCAGTGAATTAAAGCCATCCCCGAGCTCCTGCTCCCACATTGCGCCGAGCCTGAGCACAGCCAGCCAGGTCCCCCAGCCTCCCTCGCTCCTGAAGGATCCTGAGGGTCTCTGAAGATCCCAGGGAGCCGGGATTTATACCCCGGCCCCGTCTGAAAGCGAATCCAGATGACCCCTGGGGAAGAGCCCTTCCCTTTGTAGCTGCCTTGGGCGCTCTGCCACGTCTCCGTTCCTTCCCTCTCCCGTCCAAATCCCTTCCCTGCAGCCAGCGCTTCCAGGCAGCCTCCAGCTTCCAAAACACCAGAAATTCCTCCCAAAAGGCCGGTGTTGTCCCCCCTGGGACACCGGGACCCCCACGCTTGCCCTCCCTGCCCCGCGGCAGCCGGGCTGAATCCGGCCCTTTCCACTCCATCCCTCACATCCTGCCACCTGTACCGACTTATTTCAGGAAAAAAAATAAATATATCAAACCAAACCCGAGCCCAAGGGGGAGGGGGATTTTTATTTTTGGGGTGGGGGTACAGCTGCTTTTGAACACACACACACACACACACACACACGGAGCCGCGGGGACCTCCACAGGTATTTGCAGCATGGGCAAATCCCGTGGGATTAACGATCCGTTCCAGGGAAAGGGGGAAAGGTTGCGGGGAGCAATGGCTGAGCTGTAAGGGGAGGGGGGGGGGGACGACACGGTCACCTCCTCCCGGGGGACTTGGGAAGGCTTCGTGTCATTTCGGGGGGCTCGCCGAGGTGGGATAATCCCAGCTCCCGCTTCTCCTCCTGCTCCTTTTAGCTTTTCTTTTAATAAAGCACCCGGTGTGGGCCCTTTTCACCATGAAATCATCGCGCTCCGGAGCATTCCCGCTCCCTTCCTCCCCCCCTTTTCCCTCCTCCACGCCAAGAAATCCGCTCCCGCCCCCCCCGCCCCCCCGCGAGGACACCCCAAACCCGGCGCGGACGGGGCGACAGCACCCCAAAAATTACACACACACCCCCCCACACACCCCCAAAGCGACGCAGCCGGGGAGGGGGAAGGGGGGGGCGACACAAAGTAGGGGGGATCCCGTGGAGACATCCCGGCGCTCCCAGCCTTTTGCGCACTTGGGGTACGCCGGGATCGGAACGAATCCCCCCGGAATTTGGCCGTGGCGGTGGTTTGGGGGGGAAGGTTGTGCGGGGCGGGGAGGGGGTGGGGGGGGGAGGTTGCCTTGGCCACGCATCCCTGTGTGAATGCATGACGTGCGCAGGGCTGGCGCCAGGCTGTCTGGGGCCGGGAGTTAGATCAACACAGCTGGAGGGCCCGGGCCACAGCTGGGCAAAGGCAGCGGGTCCCGCCGCCCAGGCAGGGCCTGTGGGAACCGCCGCCAACAAAACCCCCCTGCAAACAAAAGCTCAACTCCCCCCCCCACACACACAACCCCTCTGCAGCTTTTCAGGCCCCTCCATCCCTTGGGAAATAAGGGGGGGGGGTGTCTATGGGAATAAGCGGGGGTTGTACAGTGGGGGGGGGTTGTCGTTTAACTCGTTAAAAAGCGTTTATGTGGTTTGAAAAGAGTTTTGAAATGTTTTGTAAACATTTTTTAAATTTTTGGGAATTTCTTTGACTTTTACGTTTCTTTTTTTTTTTTTTTTTTGTTTAATTTTTTTTTAAAAATTTTTTTAACTTAATTTTGGATTGTTCTTATTTTTAGGGGGGGACTCCGGGTTGCTGGCTCTTGCTCCCAAGCAGGTTAATGAGGGTAATTATGTCTATTCCCAAGCTGCCACCCTTCGCACGGAGGCGATTTCCCAGGAAATTCATAACGAGGTGGGGCGGGAGGGGCGGGGGGGGGGCAGGAAGAAATAAAAAATAATCCAACCCCAAAAAGAGCTGGAGACTGCTTTGAAGGTCTTTTGGGGGGGCTGTTGAAAGACTCATGGCTTGGGGGAGACTCGGGGAGGGTGGGTGCCCCCCCCCAGCCTGCAGCCTCCAGACCCCTTTTGGGGGGGGGTGGAAAGGAGGGAAATAAACCCCAGCGCCACCGAACTGGGATTTGGGCAGATCTGGAATAAATTGCTGCTGTGGGCAGGAGTAATTTGGTCCAGGTGCCTCTGCCCCCCACCCCCCCTGCACCCCTCATTAGCTGGGACCCCCGGGCCGAGCAGGGTCCCAGGGTGCCCCC
This sequence comes from Manacus candei, assembly GCF_025592945.1. NCBI lineage: Eukaryota > Metazoa > Chordata > Aves > Passeriformes > Pipridae > Manacus > Manacus candei. Next base: position 2,264,794 of record NW_026138118.1, on the reverse strand, counting down.
CCACCCTCTCAGTAACATCCCCTTCCTGCACTTCCAGAAGCAAATCCTCATAACATCCCCCATAACTACAGCCTGTAGAAATCAGTATTTAGGAAGGGGGGGATCGCCCCTTGGGCTCGTAAGGATTCACAATCTGGGTGTTGGGGGCTGTCACCCCCCTCCCCGGGACCCCTCCATGTGCCACCCGCTGCGCTGACACCCGTGGGGACCCCACATCGCTCCAGCTTTGGGCTTTTTCCACGGATATTCTCGGATTCTGTAAGTTTTGAGGCAGCGATGGTTCGGGAGGGGGGTTTCCTTCATCCCCCCCTCATCGCTTCTACTGGAATAACCCCCTTGCCTATAAATCTCCTCTTTCCCCCCCTCCAAAATAAAAGAACCCTCCAGGCCTCTCGCAGGCGCTGACCTAAATCTGGTTTCTCCATCGTAACCTCAGTTTTACCGCAATTAATTTTTTTCTGCTGGTCACAAGATAATTCCTGACGCCAGAAAGTCTGGAGGTCAGATGAGAAGCGGATTGAGGAACAGGGCGGCACTAATTTCCTTAAAACTGGGAGGTTGGAGGGGGGGGAACCCCCATCGTCCTGCCTAAAAATAGGGGGGATTCACTGGCATGCAGAGGGGGGCAGTCGGGGGGGCTGGGGTCGGGGTGTCCGAGGGGTTTAGGGGGGAATCCCCCCGCGAAGGGGGTGGGTTTGGGGGTCTGGAAATGGAGTGGGGGACCTGCGTGGTCGTGTCACCCCCCGTGGGGCCACTCCGGCCACCAAGGGTCAATTTTGGGGGGCTGTGGGGGGGGAGGCAGAGGGGGTTTAAGGCTTCATTGAGATACAGGGGCGGGGGTTGAGGCTTCATTAACATGCAGGGGTGGGGTTTAGGGCTTAGTTTACATTAAAAGGGGTGGTTTAATTGTTATTTTACATAGAAAAGGGTGGGGTTTGATTCAATTTGAATGCAGGGGGTGTGACCGAGCCTCGCTGTCTATATAAAGGGCGGCGCGGGGCTATTCCCCCCCCAGTCCGCCAGCGAGGTCTGAAAGTTGCAGGGTGAAGGGGGGGACAATCCCGGCGCTCAAAGGTCTAGGCTTTGGTGGTCCCGGTGTTCGGAGGTCCCAGCAGAACCACAGCCGCCGCGACAACCCCCAGGCACCCCCCGTCCTGCGCCCCCAGCCCAGCTCCGAGCCCACCATGAAAGCCATCAGCCCGGTGCGCTCCGTGCGGAGCTGCTACGAGGCCGTTTGCTGCCTCTCGGAGCAGAGTTTTGCCATCGCCCGGGGCAGCCACAACAAGAGCCCGGCCTTGGAAGAGCCTATGAACTTGCTGTACGATATGAACGACTGCTATTCCAAGCTGCGGGAGCTGGTGCCGGGCATCCCGCAAGGCACCAAGGTGAGCCAGGTGGAGATCCTGCAGCACGTCATCGACTACATCTTCGACCTCCAGATCGTGCTGGAGGAGGGGGCCAAGGGCCGCGACCCCTCCTCCGAGGCCACGCTGTTCTCCCTTAAGGTAAGGGCTGGTCTGGGCTGGGGGAGTGGATATTTTGGGGAGGGGGGGGATATGTTGAGTTGGAGGGGCATACATGTTGGGAGAGGGGGGATGCAGGTCCTGGGTGTGTTGGGGGGGTCCTGGCGCGCTGGGGAAGGGGGAGGAATGGGGATCACTCGCCGCCGGGGTGACCCTAAGCCGTGTCCCGTCTCTCCGCAGGCGGCCGAACTCGCTTCTGAACTCTGCTCCAAAGACGAGAGAAGTTTGTGTCACTAACGGCTCCTCCATCAGGTGAGTGTCCCCACCGACCCCCCGCCGCCATCTGCACCCCAGTCCTTCCCATACACCCCATTGCAGTCCCGGCCCGGCCCCCCAGCACCAACATCACCAGGGCACCGACAGCAGCCCCACCGAAGCGATCCCATCTCCCCCCCCTCCACAATCCCCCCCCCGCACCCCAGTCCACTCCCCCAACCCATCCCTAGCATCCCCAGGGGACTGATACGGACCCCAACAATCCAGCCCCCCCAAATCCTCTCCCAACCTGCACCCCCGTCCCCCACCATCACCCACCCACCCCCAGCATCCCCGGGGGACTGATACCGACCCCAACAATCCTGCACCCCCGTCCCCCACCATCACCCACCCACCCCCAGCATCCCCGGGGGACCCGTGTGCGTCCTGAGCAAGGCGGTCCCCCGGCTCCCACCCCCCTCTTCCCAAATCCCCATCCCCAACCCCGCTTATCACCACACTAATTATCTCTTATTATTTTTCTCCTCCCTCTCCCTCTTCTCTCTCTCCCCTCCCGGTGCCAATTAGCAAACAGGCAGCGAGTGTCGGTTCCTGGTTCGTTATCAGCCGGAGGTAAATAGCAGCTTCCTCCGTGGCGCCGGGCTGTCTGCGACCTACCGGCCCCGGCATCGCCTCCCCCGGGCCCGGGCACCGCGGGCGGGGAGCGGCTGGTCCCGACCCCCCCAGCCCTCCACCGCCAGCATCCCACCCCCCCGGAGCTCAGCGTCCCGTCCCGGCTTCGGACCCGAACTTTTTAATCGAGATATTTTTTAATCATAAGACTGGTGATGAAGAGAGAGGAGGTTGTCTGTATATTTTTGGATTATAGCAGCGAGTCCTTTTTTTGTAAAGGTGTTGAATGGGATGGGGAGGGCGGGATTTTTAGGGGGGTTTTGGGGAGGGGGACACACACACATCCTCGAGTATGAACCAAACTCTCTGGGGCCGTGGCCTCGTGTATTGTGGAGCTCTATACTAGAGTATAACTTTTTGTACCTTTTGTGCAGGAAGGTGAATTTCTGCGAACATGCCTTGTACTCGCTTTATAAACTTTTTATAAAAGTTACCATTTTTACATAATAAAAAAAATCGGTTTGACTGTTTTTTTTTTTCTCCTATCATTGGGGCTGGAGGGAGCAGGGGGGGGCACCCTTGGGTGGGAAAACAGCCCCCTGTGGGTGGGAGCCCCCCGAACTCTGATGGGAACTTCTAGGGTTACGGTAGGAATCTCCGTAATTGTGTAACAGCTTTGAAATGTCAGCTCAGGTATGGGAGGAATTAACCCTGGGCTGCCGGCTCCGGGCCGAGGTGGCTGCCAGCTATTTTGGGTGCTGTGCTGCTTATCTGATATGGAAGAAGTGAAGACGCTGCTGAGCCCCGGGGACCATCTGGAGGTGTAGCTGGAGCCCCGGGAGGGGGGGAAAAGATGCCTTTTTTTTTTTTTTTTTTCCTCTCACTTTCTGCCTTGTGAAAAAGGGCTATTTGGTACCTGGGCGCTGGATTTGAGCTGCTCTGGGGCTGGAAGGGGTGATGCTGTTCCCCCAGGATACACCCCCAGGGGAAGGGGGGTTTCTGGGCTGCCTGTGCTTCCCCAGGTGGTATCCAGAGCACATCCTCTGCCTGGCCTGATCCCCCCTCCGGGGTCAGCACCCCAGGGAAGGGGTGTTGGGAGCAGAGATGCCTTTCCCTCCCCTTGGGTAATGCTGCGGTTTCCCTTTGGCCCGGGAGCAGATGTGACCCCCGGCCGGCTCAGCTGCGGAGCCGGATCCTGCTCCCTGGGGAAGGTGCTGGCCTGCCTGGGATGGAGTTAAATTAACTTCCCCCCCACCTGTAGCACCATCATCCTCACCCATGCCCTGTCCTGGGCTCTGGCTTTGCGTGGTGTGGGTGCTGCCCCTTGCCATCGAGGTGTCCCTGGGGTGCTGCAGCATCATGGGGAGCTGGGAAGATGGTAAGAAGAGGAGGAAGGCACGAGGGTCGTGGGATTCAGGGTGATGCAAAGCTTCCCCCACAGACACCAGCTTCAGCCTCCATCCCCACAACAGCCAACATGAGCTCAGGGTGCAGCTGGCACCCCCCAACCCCCCCCCCCCTCGTCCATGGGCATTTCCACAGGGAAAAGCAGCACGTGGAGCTTCCAAAAAGCACCAGCTGGTCCAACGGGATCACCAACCCCTGGGAACATTCCTCCCTCCTCCCAGCTTGATGTCCCCAGGCTCCCTGAGGGCAGCACCCTCAGGCACCCACGGGTGGGGTGGGATGGGATGGGGTGGCAAGGGGGTGTCTGGGTGTGGTGGGAGGCAGGTGAGGGTGTCCATGTGGAAACCTCAGTGTCTGGGAACGGAGCTGCTGCTGTGCTGAGGCTAAAAATAGGCTTTTGCCATCTTCACTGGCTCTTGGCTCCGGAGGAAAAGCCGAGGGGTGGGTTAGGGGTGAGTGTCCCCACGCTCACCCCGGTGTCGTGGTCCTCCAGCTGCGCCAGCGCTGTTGTGCCAAAGGGATTCAAGTGGGAAGGGTGGGAAAAGCGCCCTGGGAATGAGCCAGGGGACGGGGATGGGCCTCGGTAGCTGCAAAGTGGGGCTTCCTGCAGTGTGAGCACTCCAGGGCCCAGGGGTCCCCCAGTGGAGATCCTGGACCCGTGGGAGCATTAATGAGCCCAGTTTGGGGCTGGGGTTACTGGGAGAAGTGGGGCCAGGCACTGGTGGGGTGGGAGAAACAAGTTCTGCTGGGACTTTCCGGATGGAAAGGGCACTGGGGAGGTGGAGGGGACTCCTGCCCCCGGGGAGTGGAGGTGGCCCCCGTCTCTGTCCCCTCCCGGGGGTCAGGGCAGGGGATTCCCTCGGCCGGGGCCGGGGGCTGTGGGGTTTGGCAGGGGGAGGGTTTGGCGCTGCTTCCTGGGAAGCCTCCCAGGGCTGTCACCTCCTCCCCCATCGTGGATGGATCCCGGCGCCTTGCCCGGAACAGCCACCCTGACATTCCCAGGCCCTGGGGATGGCCGGGGGGGGGGGGTGAACAAGCCTTATCCGGACCCTCATTGGCTCCTTGGACTGGGCTGTGGCGCGATGCCAGCGCTTTCCTTGAAAAACCTGATTTAAAAAAAAAATAAATTAAAAATAAAAAAAAAAGGGAAAAAGCAGAACTAAAAATAGCTGCCAGGGCTGGGATTTACCCCAGGGGGCAGATGGGATTTACCCTGTGGGGCGGATGAGATTTTTCCTCGGGGGGAGCAGATGGAAAATCACCTCGGGGGGAAGATGGAATCTACCCCCTGGGGCAGATGGAATTTACCCCATGGGGCAGATTTATCTAGACTGTGGTGGGATGCCAATGCTTTCCTGGAAAACCCTGATTTAAAAAAAATTAAAAGTAAAGAAAAAGGGAAAAAAACACAACTAAAAATAACTGCCAAGGCTGGGATTTGCCTCGGAGGCAGACAGGTTTTACCCCGTGGGGCAGATGGGATTTAACTCCACGGGGCAGATTTACCTAGGCCGTTGTGGAATGCTGATGCTTTCCTGGAAAACCCTGATTTAAAAAAAAATAAATAAAAGAAATAAAAAGAAGAGAAAAAGGGAAACACCCCCCCCCCCAACTAAAAATAACCGCCGGGGCTGGGATTTACCTCGGGGAGGGTGCAGCTGGACCGGGAAAAACACCCTTGGATGAGCAAACCCGGCTTTGCTTTTATCCCCCCCCCCCCGCCTCCACTGCTGGGGTGCAGAAAAGAGGATGAGGAGGGCAAAAAAACTAACCCCGGGGGTGGGGGGTGAAGGTCGAGCGGTGCCGGTGGCCCCTGGGCCGGCTCGCTCGCCTCTTGGCAAGCGCCGCAGTCTGATGCAATCGCCGCGCTGACGGAGGCGGCGGTTCCCACCTGTATTTGCCATTGTGTGCCCGGAGCTGTTTGCAGGTGTTTGCTGGCGCCGCGCTGTCTGAGCCGCACTTCCCTCCTCCTCCTCCTCCTCCTCCTCCTCCTCCTCCTCCTCCTCCTCCTCCTCCTCCTCCTCCCGCGGCTGCCCCGGCCAAGGCCTGGCCCCCCCCGGCCCCCCCGGCCGGCTCCTCGCCAGCCGCGCTCACACGGATGCGGCACACGCGTGACCTTGGCCGGGCGGGGGGCTGAGCAGGGGTGTGCACATGTGCTCACACGCGTGTGCGCTTCTGACACGCGTGTCTGGGCACGCTCACATGCGTGTGCGGGTATGCGCCGGTGCCTGCGTGTGTTCATGCACACGTATGTGCGCTGACACACGTGGATACAGACACTGACACGCGTGTCTGAGCACACACACACCTGAGTGCACACTTACACATGAGCCTACTGACACATCGTGCATGTTTACACACATGTGTGTGTGCATGTACACACATATGTGCATTTACACACCTGCCTGCAGACACTGACACACGTCTGTGCACACTCACACGTGTGTATGTGTGCCCTGACACTTATGTGCACACACGTGTGTATTTATGCACATATCTACAGACACTGACACACGTCTGTGCACACTTACACGTGTGTATGTGTGCACTGACACTTCTGTGCACTTACACCCACGTCTACAGACAGGGACACACATGTCTGTGCACACACCCCTGAGTGCTCTTATGTGCCTCCTGACACTGACACACGTTGTGCACACTCCCACATGCATGCACATTTACACACGTGTCTATGTGCATTTACACACGTGTCTACCCTGACACGTCTGTGCACATGCGTGTGTATGTATGCACACGTGTACTTATACACACCCATGTGCATTTACACACATTTCTACAGACACTGACACATCTGCATGTATGCACACATGACCGTATTTACACACACCTACACATGTGTCTGCAGACAATTATACATGGATGCACATTTGCACTCACACTGTGCACACACACACACATATCTATATATCTATATATCTATATATCTATATATCTATATGCCTATATGCCTATATATCTATATGCGCATATATATATATATGTTTATATGTCTATATGTCTATATCTATCTCTCATGGGCTGTGACACACACGTGCACCCCCTCAGCAGGGGCACACACGTGCACACACGTGTGCACACAGGCACACCCTAATCCAGCCAACATGGACACACATCCACACGCAGAGTATCCCAAATCCAAACATGAACCCCCCCAGTGCCTCAGCCCCCACACCGGGCCCCAGGGGCTGCTCCTAGCTCGTCCTTTTTTGGGGGAATCCCACCGCCCCTCCAGCTCGTCTGGCCTCAGGGACAGTGTCAGGGGCTGGATCCCAGCCTGTCCCCGGGGGTGGGGGTGCGTGGGTGACCCCATCCTGCCTGGCACAGGGTGTTCCCAACACCCTCGACACTGCCCACACCCCACCCTGCTCCAGTTCCCACGCCAGCGCTGAGTGGGGAAACTGAGGCACGGGGTTTCCAGTGTGGGAAAGGTGTTCCCACCTCCCCCCCCACCCTTCCGGATCCCTAAATTTCCTCTGGCACTCTCCACCCCGGTGGCTCCAAACTGCCAGGCCAGGAGGGCTCATCCTGCAAACCAAGCTGAGGGGGGGGCTCAGCACCCCTTTGGCAGGAGCTCCCGAGAGTGCCGTGGAATTCCGGGGGGGGCTATTCCTGCCCTCTCCCCACTCCCTCTGGAGACCATCGGCTGTCCTGGCAGCCACGCTGCGTGTTCCTGCCAGCCCTCCCTTTCCCACGGGTGACATCGGGGCTCCGTCCCGGGGGGGCCGGGGGCTTCACACACGCCCTAAAATCCACCGAGGACGAGGCTCCACTCCTCTCTCTTTGTGCTCCAGTGTCCCTCCATCCCGTGTCCATCCATCCCTGCATCTCCTCGCGGGCCCCGGGATGCCGGTACCGGGGCCGGGGCGATGCGGGCCCCGCAGCCGCGGCTCGCTGCTGCCGTCTCCAGGGCAGAGGGGGAAGAGCCCGGCACCTCCTCTGGTGTTCCCTTCGGGAAGAACTGGGATCTCCTCTGCTTAGGGTCCCTAATCCCTAAACTGAATATCCAGAAGATTTTCCAGATCCTGAGGGGAGCAAGAGTGGGGAGGTGGCACCCCAAAGCCTCTGGTGACCCCGTCTTGGTCTGGGCAGAGATTCAGTGGCCCAGATGTGGTGCCCCCATTCCCACGTGCTGCATCTGCACTGGGAAAGGCTCTTCACCATCACCTCTTCATCTTGGTTTGGGGGTGCAGTGCAGACCCTCCCCAGACCCTCAGGGGAGGCAACACAGATCTCTTGGCTCCTTCCCAGTGCAATGATGGATCTCTCACCTTGCCCCAGGGTGAGGAGCTGGTCAAGGGGCTGGTCAGGATGCTTCAGGCCATCCTCAGGGTCGCCCCGGACTTCTGGAAGATCATGGAATGGAATGCTCTCTAGGGTTCCTTCCAACCCAAACCCCTCTGGGTTGGAGGGTGGAAGCTGGTGGCTGTCACCCTTCTGGACGCCCTGGTGTCACAGGGAGATACAAGTCTGTGGCTTCTGGCTTGGGAGAGGACTTTGGTGGTGGAAAGCCATGGCTGGAAGGCTCAGAGGAGGTTTATTAGGTACTGTGAGGGAAGGATGCTTGTGGCTCCTCCTCCCTCAGCACAGTCGAAGGGGTGAGGGCCATCCTACCCTCTGGGACAGCCCTTACCCCAGAGAGGCCACACTGATGATGTGTGAGGGAACACCACCTCTGCTTTTGGAGGAGGCACAACCTGCCAGCCTGAGCCCCCTGAACCCAGGCCCTCCCTGTACCCCAGTGTCCCTGTTCCAAGGGTCACCCACTGGAGCCAGCCCAAGGCAGCCAAACCCATGGATTTCTCCACCCTGCTGGGCATGGCCTTGTCTTTGTGCACTGAGATGGAGACGGCAGTTGCCTCCTTCCTGCAGGGGGGAAAATGAAGGTCTGGGTGGGTGGAGCTGCCAAGCTCAGCCGTGCTCCTGGCAGAGGGACACGGTGCCCAGCCGAGGTGGCATCACTGCTGCCAGGCCTTTTGTTGTGCCTCAAAGCCCCTGCGCGGTGGGAGGCAAATGCCTGTCCCGGATTGGATGTTCCTGGCACGTTTTTGGGTGTCCCTTCCAGCTGAGTTGGAGTCTGGAGGTCTGGTGTCCGTCCTCATCCACAGCAGAGGCCGTGCACGGAGTATGTGTCCGTCTGTTTGTCTTCCAGGAGGCTTCTTGGCAAGAAAGTCCACCTCTGCACGTGGTCATCCCCATCCCAGACCTGGACATGGGATTGGCTCATGCTGGAGAGGAGAATGAGGGAGAGGAATGAATGGAGGCAACCAGGTGATGGAAAGAGGTGATGGAGGGGAACCAGGTGGTGGAGAGGAACCAGAGGATGGAGAGGAACCAACTGCAGTGGCTCAGTGACCTCAGCAGGATTAAACTGTGGGGTGTCTCAGTGGCCTTTTACTGGTCCCAGTAAGTCTCAGAGTTGCCCTCACTCAGGGGTTTGCCACTTCTGTCACTGCTGCACCCTGAAATACCCCATAGGCCAAAGTGAGGGCCCTTCACCCCATCTTTGTCCCTCCTCTTTTCCAGAAAGACCTGGTGCACCCCAAGGAAATACTGGGTGGGACACGCAGGTGACACTGAGAGAGTGTTGGGTGACACTGAGTGGTGGGTTGGGTGAACTTCTGAGAGTGAACCAGGGGCCAAATGTGCTCGTGCTGAGGCCCTCTGAGGTCCCTGCCCCCCCCAGCAGCACCGACCCCTGCCTGCGGGGTGGGGGGTCCCAGGCAGCCTCTGGCTGGAGGACCCCAACATTTTTAGTCTCCCAAACAGATGCAGCCCCCTCTGCCCCACCCCGGGGTGCTGCAGCTGGGGGGGTGGGTGGGTGGGGGTGATGGGAAATGGGAGGATGAGGGCGGAGAGATGTGGAGGGGGTGCTGAGGATGGGGGGGGTGATGGGAAATAGAGGGGATGACAGGAATGGTGGGACAATGGGGACATGGGGGATGATTGGGATGGGGATAGGAGAAGATGGGAATGAGGGGATGGGGATGATGGGAAATGGGGGGAATGAGGATGGGGGAGTGATGGGGATGCAGAGACAATGGGGAAGGGGGGGTGATGAGGGCTGGGGGGGGTCGCGGCCCCCAGATTAGAACCCATCAGATTGAGGGGGGGTCTCCTCTAATAAATAAATAAATAAATAAATAAATAAATAAATGACAAAAAATGAATCCTAGCTGTGATCCCCAACACCAACGACCCCCCAGTCCCATCCCAGGCGCCCCGCCTCATCCTCGGAGGTGATCTCAATGAGGCTCCGCCCCCTGATTTGCATAAGGGACCACGCCCCGTCCCCTCCCTCCCGCGGCCGCGCGGCCCCTTTAAGGCCCCTCCCGCCAGCGGCGGGGAAGGGGCGGGGCCTGGGAGGCGGCAGCCAATCAGCGCTCGGCGTTTTCCGCGGGAAATCCGAATTTCGCGGGACGGGTTTTGGCGCTTAAAAAAAACCGGAAAAAAAAAAAAAAAAAAGAAAAGAAAAGAAAAGGAGCGATCGGGCCCCGGCGCGATCGGGCGGCAGCGGAGCCGGGCGCGGGGGGTCCCGGCACAAGGCGGGGCCGCGCCCCGGCCCCATCCGGCCCCCAACGCGGCCGATTTTTGGGGCCAAAAGCGCTTTTTTTCCGCCCGTTTTGGCGGCATCCCCGCCGCGTTGCTTCTCTGCCGGTTTTTCGGGGGGTTTTGGGGGACTGGCCGATGGCATCGCCCGCCGGGCCCCCTCCCCGCTCCCCCAAAATGCCACGGCTGAGATTGTGACCCCTCTCCCCGGTGCGGAACCGCGGGGTGCTCCTGCCCCCTCCCCCGGGCCGGGCTTCTCGGAAAGGACTTTGCAATGCTGCGGCTCCCCAGGGGAGTGTCCCCCGCCCCGGGGAGGGGGGGGCACCGCCCTCCCGGCCCCCGCTCCCCACCACCACCCGAAGAAGGTCATGTCGGTGATGGGCTCCTGCGAGCGGGGGGCTTCCAGCATGGGCAGCCCCCCGTTATCCAGCGGCTGCTTCACCCAGGTCTACACGCCGGCGGCTGTCAGCGGCCCCGCTGCCCGCAGGGGGTGTTTCTATGACACCCCCCAGGGCCCCGAGCTCAGGACCCTCGGTTCAGCCTCGGCGGGACGGCTGCCGGTAAGGTGTCTGCACCCCCTCCCCTCCCCGGGCATCGCTGCGGGGGCTCGGGGGGCTGGGGGTCGAGCAGGGTGGGGAGCGGGGGTTGGGTGACCCCAGCGCGTGCAGCACCCTCCCTTCCAAATTTTGCAGCTGATACTGGGGGTCCGCGTCCCGCAGGGTGTCTTTCTGGAGCGGGGGAGGGTGAGGTCTGAAATCAGGAGCCGCAGTGAAATGGCTCAGATGTTTCCCAACTTCCCCTCGCCCCTGCGTGTCCGCGGCTCAGGCTTCCGCTTTTCGGCCTTTTTCGGCCCTTTTTCCTTTTCTCCAGCTTGCGAAAAGCCCGGGTTGTGCCTCAAAACCCACCCCAGGATTCCCAGCCCCTCCGCGAACCCCTTCCCGCGGTGGGGAAGCGAGCGATGGGTGCCGGCAGAGCCCCTGCCTGCTGTGGGTGGGGGGCACCGGCCCTGCCCTCTGGCTCTCCCCCCTTCGGGGCTGTGACCCCCGGGGCGGGGGACACGGGGCAGGGCTGGTTCAGCATTGCTGCCCATCCTTGGTTCCTGCCCGTGCCTACGGCAGGGCTTGCAATGGCTGCTTTTTTTGGGGGGGGTCCCATCCTCCGTGGGTCGCCCCAAGGCTTTCACAGGGACCCCGTTGCTGGGAGCCGTGTAGGGGGGTCGCTGTCCCGTGTCCCTGTCACCAAGTCCCCAAGGGGGTCACGGCTGTTGGCTTGCAAAGGCCAACACCCCTAAAACAGGGAAACTGAGGCACGGGTCGGGCGCTGGCCCCATGCCTGGTTTTTGGGTGCATGGGTGGCTCTGCCCAGCCTGTCCCTCCTCCCGGAGGGCCCCCACAGAGCCCCCCGGCCCCGTCGGCCCTGCTGGCAGCTGGCATTTAATTCCTGCCCGCCCCAGCCTGGGCGCAGGTCCAGCCCTCACTGTGAGCCTCTGTTCTCCCTGGGCCCTGGGAGGGATCCCAGACCCCGCTAACTCCCATTTAGTTTTTTCAAGGCTTGATTTATTTATTTATTCCCCCCCCCCCCCTTTCCCCAATCCCTGATGCTCAGTGCCAGCTGGGGACATGGCCACAGCGGGGGGAGACGGGGTGTCTTTGCTCCCCCCTTTGTGCCATGGCTGTGGGGCTGGATGGGGCCGTTTGGAGCCCCATCCAGGGGGGCTTTAGGACCACCTGTCTCCTCTCTGGCCTCTTTGTCTCCAAACTGTGCGAGATGCCACATCCTGCACTGCCAGGGGCTGTTGTTTAAGGAGACACCATCGGTGCTGACCCCTCCCCTAAAATCACCCCACAAACTCCCAGTCCTGTCGCTGTGGAGCTGGTTCTGGGCTAACGTCCCCTTTGTCATGATGATGATCATCATCATCACCCAGGAGATGCTCAGGGTCCTTCTGTCTGGGGCTGTCCCCTGAATGGGGTCTAGGGGGCTTGTGAGATAATCAGGGACATGAAATGCTTATCCTCAAGTGACAGTTGGCATCAGGAGGTTTTGGGCTAGTGGCCTCTTTTGTCATCACCATCATCATCACCACCCACACCAGGAGATGCTCAGGGTGTTCCTGCCCACAACTGTTCCCTGAACAGGGTCTGAGGGAGCTTATTTGACCCTTGGGGACATCCCTACATCCCCCTTGGTGTCTTGCAAGTGGCGTTCCCCTCTGTCCCCATCCCGTTCCCTTCTACCATTATCCCATTCTTGGCACTGGAGATCTCATTTTCAGTGCCGGGGTGGCCCTTGCAGCCCTGACAGCTGGGGCTCCTGCCCCACACACCCTGTTTATGGCACAACCTTTGTGTGCAGAGCCCAGGCAATCAGATAATGAGCGTTTCCTCCCAATTCCTGAGCAGGGCAATCGCGGCCGCTCCCACCCGGCACCGGCTTTGTGCCACAGGAATGATCTGGGGTCACCTGGAGGAGCCCATCACCCAGGGAAAGCAGGATGGGTTGTCTCTCGTGGTCCAAAAAAAGTCCTAAATTTCATATACTCTCTGATTTGAGGGTTCTGGAGTAGGTAAATGCATTTCCCTCCACGGCAAATGGGTGTTTTGGAGCGTTTTTAGTCCGTGCCAATGCTATCCTGAGTGTTTGGGGTCTCTATAGGGGCTGTGGGACATCTGCAGGGGCTCAGGGCTGTCCAGAAGTACCAGAGGCAGGGGTGTCTGTGCTGTGGTGTCCCGGCTCTCCCTGCCTGCTCTGTGCCAGGACAAGGGTGTCCAGAGTCCACCACGGTTTCGGTATGACCTGGCAGGGCTGAGCCACCCGTGCAAAGAGCAGCTGAGGGTGGCAGCCCCTGTGGGTGCTGGGTTGGCAGGAGAACCTGCTCAGCAGCACCCCTGGATTCCACAGGGGTGACACAGGGTGATCCCATCCCGCCTTGACCCCATCAAGGGGTTTTCCTGCATGGGCAGGAGGGGGGATTTTTTGGGGCTGGGGATGGGTGGGGAGGTGGTGACTGTGGCTGTTGCCTTCAGAGGAGCTTTTTGGGGATCTGGCTTTTACAGCCTCCAGCTGGGGAATGTCTCCTGGGAAGGGGCTGAGGGAGGGGATGGAGATGCTGGCTGCACCCTGGAGTGGGGAGCAGTACCTGGGGTGGGGGTTACTGCCTTCCCCCCCAGCGCAGGGTGGTCCCCATGTCTCCCAAGCCTGGGATCAACCTCCCACCCCTCCCTCCTCCAAATGGGGGAGTTCCGCATCCCCCTGTGCCCCCCTCGTGCCCCACTAGCCCTGAGCCACCCCAAGGCAGTGGGAGCTGTGCCTGAGGGGGGGTTCTGACGCGGCAATCCCGTGCCACGAGCAGCATCCTGATCCCGGGGTGCCCATTCCCAGGTGCTGCGTTCCCACGCCCCCGTGGGGGCGGCGGGGCTGGAAAAGGGGAGGGGACAGGGAGGGGGGAGCCCCATAAAGGGCCGGGCAGGGCCCGGGCAAGCCTGAGGAAGGCAGTGGGTTCTGTTGAAAGGGAGGGTTGGCAGGAGGAGCCCCCGTGGCCCCCCCGGGGCTGAGGGATGCTCTGATGCTTGGGCTGGGTGCAGGGTGTAGCCCCTGGCGCCAGGGCTGGGCCGAGGGCTGCTTGGCAGGCAGAGCTGGCAGGGGGCCCAGCCTGCCCCCCCCTCTGCTTCTTTACACCCACCCCCCCCAAATTTTGTGGTCGAGTGTCATTTCCCACCCCACCATCCCATCAGGGTGTCCCCACATCCCGGGTTGTCATACTGGGGGCTGGCAAATGGTGTAGTGGGGGCCCTTTCGTGCCCTGGAGGGGTCTTTGGGTTTGGTCCCTGCCCCCCCCCACCTGCTCTGGTTCATCCCACCCCTCCCCAGTGCTGGCAGGGTGCTGGGAGCCCCTCGCTGTGCCCCGCTCAGCTGTCGTGTGCCTAATCCTGCCTGGCTCGGGGGGGGGGGTGGCAGCTGGGGCACAGGAGGGACCCCCTTGTCCATTGTCCCTTGCTGGGACACTCAGGGTCCTGCCCCTGCCGCCCCCACCCCCTCAAACTGCACATGGGGGTGCAGGGGTCCCTCTTGCTCCCTTCCTACACAAGGGGAGGGGGAGGTTGGAGGTGTCTGGGAACACCAGGACCTGCCATGGGGTGCTCCCTGCCTCGGTTTCCCCACGCCTGGGGCAGGTGGGGTGCAGCTGAGCCCCCCCTACAGCGATGGGAGCACACGTTGGCCATGGGTGCTGGAGGAGCAAAGGGGTGCCAGCAGAAGGGGGGGGTCAGGGTGATGCCTCCCCCCGTGCTGGCAGATGGATGGGGTCTGATCCGGGGCAGGTGTTTCCCATGCACTCGGCATTAACCGTTGGGGTGCCGGAGGCTCCGGGGCAGATCCGGGGGCAGGGGATGGAGGCGTGTTGGCTGGGAAAAACCTGCTCGGGGAAGGGTGGGAGGGAACAGATTCCCACAGGAGCTCGGGACCTGCCTGGCTCCCTGGGGGGGGGAGGGGGCGCGGAAAACAGCCCCCGGGCGCCTCTCCCGCCGGCCCCCTCGGGTGGGAACACGCCGAGGTGCCCAACCCTTCCCCACAAAGTGGGGTGTGCTCCCCGGGGAGCCGCCGTCGGAGCGGCACCGAGCCGGCACTGGGACCTGGGAGCCATGAGGGACGTGCTGGGGGGGACCCTGTGGGGCAGCCCGGCGTGGGAGCAGGTACTGGGGGGGGTGGGATGGGACTGGGGGGACTCTGTGGGACAGCCCAGACTGGGAGCAGGTACCGGGGATGGGGGTGAGATGGGGCTGGGGGGCTGCTTTCTGCCAAAGTGTCCCCCCAAAATCCCCCCGTGCACATTTGGGGGTGGGGGGGTATCCTGGGGGATTTGTTTGCGTTGGGAGTGGTTGAGTGACACCACCCCCAGCTCCCCTCTGTGTCTGCTCTGCTGCACCCCCCCTTTTTCCCTTCTCCCCAAGTGCTGCTGGGGGGCCCCTCGGGGGCGATTTCAAGGAGCTGTTTGCCCTGGCAAGAGGACACATGTGTGGGGATGTGTGTCCCCCCCCTCCCAGGACCCAGTGCTCCCCCCCAGCTTGCCCCAGTTTCCCTCCAGCTGGGTGCACGTGCCCGGGGCACCCGCAGGTCCCGGGGGGGCTGAGCTTGGCTGGTCCCGGGTGTGCTGGTGGCAGCTGGGTGTCCTCGGCTGCCTCAGGGGCGGGAGGAGGGGGGGGTGAAACCCAGCTGGCAGGGTGGGAGGGGGAGGATCCGGCTCCAGAGCCTCTGCACTCCCAGGGCTCAGCCCCGGGGAGCCCTGCCAGGAGCTGGGGGTGAGGAGAAATCCCAGTGGGTTCCTGAGGAGCTCTGGGGTGGGCAGGTGGGGGATGAATGGGACCCCCCCCCCATCTCCTCCCAGTGGCCCATCGCGCTGCTGGGTGCTGCTGTGCCCCTTCCCAAAAGGGATTTGGAACGGGAGGAGCCTCTTGAAGACAATTCCCACCACAGGATGTGGCACCCGGGGCTCTGTTGATGACCCCGGGGGGGCTCGGGGGGGCTCACAGGGGTGTCTGGCTCAGCCCCAACGCTGAGTTTTCTCTCCTGCTCCAGGCCAAGAGGAAGCTGGACCTGGAGGGCCCCGAATTTCGCACGCCCAAGGGGAAGGGCCGGACGCTGGCGCAGGTCCCCAGCCCCAGGAGTAAGTGGTGCTGGGTGAGGCGGGACGGGGCTGAGCTGGGAGAGGAACACACCCCACTTCTCTCCCCTCTTCAACCGTGTCCCCTCTAGCACCACCCAGTGTCACCTCCCTCCCACACTGAGGAGAGGACAGGGGTCTTTTGTCCAGTGCTGTGTCACCTCTATCCCACACTGAGGCGAGGACAAGGGAGAGTGTCTTGTGTCCAGCTCTATGTCACCTCTGTCCCAAACTAAGGAGAGGACGGGAGGGTCTCTTGTGTCCAGCCCCATGTCACCTGCGTCCCATATTCCACACTAAGGAGAGGATGGGAAGGAAGAGGATGGGTCTCTCACATCCAGCCCTGTGTCACCTCCATCCCACGTCCCAAACTAAGGAGAGGACCGACGGGGGGTGTCTCCTGTTTCCCCCACAGCCCCCAAGTCTCCTGGGGAGAAGACCCGCTACGACACCTCCCTGGGGCTGCTCACCAAAAAATTCATCCGCCTGCTGAACGAGTCCCCCGACGGCGTCGTGGACCTGAACCGGGCGGCCGAGGTGCTGGAGGTCCAGAAGCGCCGCATCTACGACATCACCAACGTGCTGGAGGGCATCCAGCTCATCCGCAAGAAGTCCAAGAACCACATCCAGTGGATGTAGGTGATGCTGGGAAGGAGGGAGGAGGGTGGGGCTGGAAGCAGGCCGCGGGGATGGGGCGGGGCGGGTGGCTCGGGGGCCGTGCAGGGTGTGCTGTGGTGTCACTGAGGTGCCATCCCCGCTGGCAGGGGGACGGGGATCTTCGAGGACGCGGCGGTGACGGCGAGGCAGCAGGTGCTGCGGGGGGAGCTGGCTGAGCTGGCCAGGACGGAGAGGACGCTGGAGCAGCTCGTGCAGGACTGTGCCCTGCAGCTCCGGCAGCTGGTGGAAGATGAGGCCAACCAGAGATATCCTTGCTGGGGAAGAGGGGAGGGAGGGAGGGCAGGGTCTTGGGGAACTTTCTGAGCCTCTTCTCCAGCTGGATTCCCCTGGGATTGGCGGGAATGTTTGGAGGGATGGGGGGGTCGATGTCCTGCTTGCAGCCCCTCTTTTTCCTATACCTCGTGCCTGTCCACGCTGGCATATGTCACCTACCAGGACCTCCGTGCCATCAGCAGCTTCCAGGAGCAGACAGTGATCGCTGTGAAGGCTCCCCCAGAGACGCAGCTGGAGGTGCCAGACTTCAGCGAGGTGTGTGTGCGTGGGGCTGGGGTGTGGGTGCTGCTGGATCCGCGCCATCCTCGGTGGGTTCCTTGGGGAATCAGCCCAGCCTGAGCCTGGGTGGTTTTGCGGTGTCTCCGTGGGGCTGTTTGACCCTGAGCTGGTCCTTTAGGGGTTGCAATGCCCTGTGAAGGCCCCTCGTGGGTTGGGGGCTGTGGGGTGGGATATGGGAGACCTTCTGGCTGCCCCCCCTGAGCCTTGCTCTGCCCCTCCAGGACAACTTCCAGCTCCACCTGAAGAGCACCAATGGCCCCATCGAGGTGTACCTCTGCCCGGAGGAGATCACAGAGGAGAGCCCCACCAAGGACCACCCCGACCCCTACGCTGCCACCTCCCCACGGGACCACGCCATCCCCCTCTCCCCGCCAAACAGCTCCAGACCAGCCCCACAGCTGCCCCACGCCACCCCCCAGGGCTGGGGGGGCACAGGAACCCCCTCCTCACCCTCATCTCTGCCTCTCACCATCCCGGGGGGGCCCAGCTCACTGCTGGAGGTGGAGCCCGGGCTCCTGGGCTCTCCTGCCCACCTCCTGCAGCAGACAGAGGACCAACTGCCCTGCACCCCCTCCCAGCTGGACTTTGGACCCTTCATTGCCTTCTCGCCCCCCCTGGAACAGGACGATTATCTCTGGGGGCTCGAGGGCGAGGGTGTCACTGACCTCTTTGAGGCCTATGACCTGGGGGACCTGCTGAAGCCCTGAGTGTCCCCCCTGGGCTCCACTGCCTTTGTCCCCACTGGTCACTTGTGTCCTGAGCACGTGGGGTCTCTGCGGGGTGGCTGGGGAGAGTGGGGGGTGTTGGGGAGCGCTGGCTTTTCTGAGGGTGCAGGTGGGGGGCTTGTGTTGCCCACCCTGTGTGGACTCTCCTCACTCTCCTGGGCTGGTTATCACCTGGGGCTGTGTTTGTCCCAGAGATCCATCCAGGTCCCATCCCAGCGTCCTCCCAAAAAACTGTGGGGTGCCAGTGCTGATGCTCCCCACCATAACCCCCCCACTACCCTGGAGGTGCTGGTGGACTGGGGATGCTTCTGGGTGCCCCAGGTGGCTTTGGGGCACCCCTGTAGGGGGTAGAGAAATCCCTGCCCAGAGTGGGCTGTGTCATGTTTTCCAGTTGCTCCCCAGTTAAACTGGTTCTTCAGGGTCATGGCAGGTCGTGTCCAGCAGCGTTTCCCCCCACCACGGCTGGAATATCCTTAAAAAAACCATCCAGGCAGCAAAGCTGAAGTGACCTTTGGGTGATGAGAGGATGAAGCTTACAAGGCTCCAGCAAATCTCTGGCCAGGACACAGAGCCATATTCCCTGGGGGAGCTGCAGCCCCTCTCCCCCAGTCCTTACAAGCTCCCCTCCAGCCTCTTGGAGCTACTGGTGCTGGGAGTATTGAAACTGGAGTGTACTGGGAGGAGGTGATGGCCTGCAGAGGGGCTTGGGAAGCAGCATAGGACGAGCCCTTGGACACAGGGCTTTTAATTGCAAAATATCCATAATTATTGCACTGTATTTATCTGGGCCCTCCCTTTGGCGTGGGGGTCGGGGGGGATTTGGGATTGTCAGTGGGTGTATTTAAGTTGTCCTTCCTTGGGTTGTTGGTGCTCCTGCAGTTTGGCTTGGAGGTGCTGTGGGTGAGAGTGTGTTTTGGCTTGGAAAAACTCGTGGCACTTGATGTTTTCTGCCCGGGAGGGGTTGAAATAAAATGAAATTTTGGTGTTTAGAAGGGGTCGTTTTCCTCTAAGCAGCAAAATGCTGGAGTCATTTGGGAGGAGGGAGGTGTTGGGCTGTTTTTGCTCCTGTTTTCAAGCACAAAAAAGCCTGTTTGGGGGCTTTTTAACTGGCCAGCCTGCTCTGAAGGCACTGGTGGAGAAGGAGGTTGAGATGAAGCCATGAAAACAAGTCTGACCTGCTCCAATCGGTGATTTCCAGCCCAAATCCACCTGGGATGAGCTTTCACCTGAGCTTTCACCCCTTAAACCAGGAGCATGGGAAAAGCCCCAGGGATGGAGGTCAGATCCCTAGGGATACTGGGGCTGGATGGGCTCATGCACCCTGATTTCAGGCCAGGTTTGGAGGCTGCAGAGCAAAATCCTGGGGGAGCTGTGCCCATGGAGGATCCTTCCCCCGCCTGCTGCCTGTCCTGGGGATGCCAACAGTGCTGGTGTCACAGTGACCAGTGGTACCAGGGCATGGTGGTACCTGATGTCTGGTGGTCCCCAGTGATCTCCAGTGGTACCTGGTGATGTCCAGTGGTACCCACTGATGTGGGTGGTACCTGAGCTTGTGGCACGTGGCTCATCTGGTGAGGTGGAGGAAGAGGAGGAGGAAGAAAGAGGAGGAGGAGAGCCCCGGGCCAGGTAAGCCAGGTGAGGGGCACAGAGTGCTGTAGGCACGACCCTGTCCCCATGTCCCCATCCCCGTGGGGCTGCGTGTCCCGCAGGAGCTCGGGGGATGTCCCCGGGTCGTGTGGCCCCCCCGCAGTCCCCGGGCCGGCCAGGAGGTGGCAGGGCCACCCCAGCCAAGGGACCGCCCCGGCCCCGCGCCCGGAGGGACCCCGCGGCGCACCGGGGGGAAGAGAAGGTTGAGGGAGGCTCTTACCCATGGGGAACCCCCAAATCCCTCCTGCTCCCGTCCTGTCCGGGCTGCAGCCTCTTAACCTTGTGTCTGCCAGGGCCCTGCTCTGCTCAGGGATGTCCCGGGAGTTCGGCAGATGCCCGGTCCCCTCGAAATTAGGGCGGGCACCCCCAAACCGTGGGCTTGCCGGTGCCTGAGGGATGGAATCTTCACAGCCATTCATCCAAGGCCTGTGATGGCTCTTCCCACACCCTGGTCCCTCACAGCACCCCAATTACGCCGAGATAGAACAGGGCTTGGGCTGGACCTGATTAGGCACAGACCTGAGCTTTACTGAGCCCCACCCCTGGCTCAGTAAAGGGGTCGAGGGTTTGTCACCCTCTGACAAGGGGTGAGGGGTGCTTGGTGCGAGGGGCGTGGAGGGGTCTGCTAAGCACACTCACCCCCATTTTGGCCTCTCCCATGGCAAACCAGCCCCACTGAAGCTTTTTGTCCCCTTCTGTTCCAGTTTGTCACCAGCCCCGTGGTGGGATGTGCTCGGTGTCTGTTCAGCCTCAGCGCCTCTCCCGGCGTGTCCTGCGTGTTCCTCCGGGAAGAGCAAATAACCAGGAATGGGACATCAAAATCCAGCTCCTTGGGCCTGTGAGGGGTGGGATAAGTGAGGGGACAGTGGGCTCAGAGGTCCCCTCCAGCGAGACAAAGGACCGAGGGCTTTGGGAATTGTCCCCCGCTCAAGGATTGTCCCCTCAGGGTCTCGGGAAGGGCAGGATGGGGGCAGCCTCCAGTTAAACCAGTGCCCGGGGGGGACTGGGTTTAATCCCAAGCCATCCTTTACTGCGTCTCCATCTCCTGCCGAGCCGGGGTGAGGTGGCTGAGGGGTGCCTGGGAAAGGTGAGTGTTGGGGTGAGCGGCTCCTGGGTGCCTGGGAAAGGTGGATGTCGGGGTGATGCGAGTGCTGCCTGCCTGGGAAAGCACCCAGCCGTGCCGTGGCGAGACTGGAGGTGCAGATCCAGCCAGACCCCGGGGTTTCCCGTTCCTCCCCACGCCGCACCGGGAGACCCCGCATCCCCCACCCATCCCCCGGCGCGGGGGTCGCCTGGGGGGGTTATTTGGGATCCCGGGGGCTCTTCGCCTTTAACGGGCGGGCGGGCGGGGCCGCCTCGTGACGGCGGCGGGGCGGGAGCGGGCGGAGGGGACGGAGGGAGGGAGGGAAGGAGCAGCTCCCGGTGCGGCGCGCGGGGCTCCCGGTGCGGGGCGCGGGGCGCTGAGCCGGGCTGAGCCCGCACCCCCGGCGCGCTCCGCAGGGGGAGCCCCCCGCGCGCTCCCCGTGCCCCCCCCAGCCCCGGTGCCCCCTCCCCGGTGTCCCCCCCGCACCATGCCCGAGCAGCTCAGCGTGGCCGAGTTCTTGGCCGTGACCGGCGAGGATCTGAGCTCCCCGGCCGCCGCCTTCGCCTCCAAGATGCAGAAGTGCCGGGGGGCGGTGGGGGCTCTGGAGGAGGTGAGCGGGGCCAAAGGGGCTCGGGGGGGTGGTCGGGCTGCGCACCCCCCATGGGAACACCCCCCCGCACTCGTAGGTGCTGATCCCTTGATGCTTGCACCTCCCTCGGGTTTCTGT
The DNA here is from genome assembly GCF_025592945.1 of Manacus candei. Classification (NCBI taxonomy): domain Eukaryota; kingdom Metazoa; phylum Chordata; class Aves; order Passeriformes; family Pipridae; genus Manacus; species Manacus candei. The sequence continues at coordinate 2,243,397 of NW_026138118.1, read as the reverse complement.
TTTTTTGGGGTTCCTCCCCTTCACCCCGACACCCTAAGGCAGGTGCTTTGGGACCCTCGGGTAGGGAAGTTGTTTGCATTAGCCAGCTGCCCCAGCGTGCGTTTTTTCTGGGGGGGCAAAGCCTGTAGAAATGGGCAAGAGACTTTTTTTTAAGCCTCCTTTAAAGCTCCACGTGCCTCCCGGGGCTGGGATATCCCCCCATCTCCCCGGAGCCGGGGCGTCCCCCTGCATCCCTGGGGCCAGAACATCCCCCAGTCCGATGATCTGGGCATTCCCCTCTGCCCCTCCTGGGACCAGGGCATCCTTCTTTTTCCCCCTGGATCCAGAGTAGACACTCCCTTCCCAGGGGCCAGGGCATCCCCCCAGAGCATCAGCCCCACATCTTCATCCGCTGTCGAGTTCCTGTGCTGCAGCCAGCTCCGATGGGACTCGGGGAGGTTCCCCGAGATTAAAGCCAGGGGAGTATTTTTAGGCTCCCCCCAATATCCCTGGCAGCGTTTGTGGGAAGGGCGGAGGTGGCGGGGGGTGCCTTCGTCCCCCTTCTCCCGCCTGGAATAAAGGCGGTTTCCAGCTGGTCCTGTGGCTTTTGCCAACTCCTCTTAGCGAAGGAATGGCTTTGAAGGAGAGCCAGGGCTGGCGGCGAGCGGGGGGCCCCAGGTGCCGGGGCTTTGGGATCCCTGGAGGCAGTGGGAGGGGTGTCCTGGGGCTGGAAATCTGAGGACACACCACGGGGTATCCTGGTCTCCACCAGTACATGCTGGTCACTGCCGTGGATCTCCTACCATGGATCTGCCTCCCAGCCGGGAAGGGGGAGGCAGCTCCAGCCAGGAGGGAGCAGCAGGAATTTTGTTTGGCTGCTCGGAGAGGCTGCGGGTAAAGGGGACTGGGATGGGGGGAGAGGCGTCCCCCAGGAATGGCAGGGGGTCTCTGTGGGGTTGGCTTAGTAAAGCTCCAGTGAGCTCGAGAGAACTGGGAATCGTGACTGCTGTCATGTGCCACGGGGGCCACGGGGCTGAGCCCCCCCCGTCCCACTGGAGGCTGCAGGGAGGGGACCAAACCACTGCCAGCCCTTTGGCATCCCCTGTCCCAGCACGAGAGGAAGAGGGAGATCCAACTAAACCAGCTCCACGCCGCCCTCAGAACCCTGATGGGGCGATAGCATCAGCCAAGGGGGATAATCAGCCCTGGTTTTGGGCGTGTGTGTTAGAGGGGACTGGGCACCTCCAGGCCGGGACAGGGTGACATGGCAGAGGCTGCTGGTGCACCCAGTGGCAGAGCTGGCAGATGAGCTCCCAGCTCCCCCTGTCCCCCAGGGCAGCACCACATCCTGCTCCCAGCCTGGCAGTTTGTCACCCCGGCCCTGGCACCCGCGGCGGCTCCTTCGCCGGGCGGCACGAGCCAGTGCCGGGGGGGGGATGCAGAAGAATGGCCCCCATTGAGAATCCTGCCCGGAGTCCCCAGGCTGGAGCCCGGGGATTCATCCCTTCCTCCATCCCACAGGGAATCCCTCCTGCTCCTGGCCCCACTGTCCTCAGCTGCCCCATGAGCTGGAGCCCAGGGGTGATGGGTGTTATGGGGGGCTCCAGAGGGCTGTCCCTGTGCAGCCAAGGCCCGTGTTCCCAGCAGCCAGCCTGGTGCATGGGGGATGCCAGTGTTGCTGCTGGGGCAGCAACATGAAGGGATTTCCTCTGCATTTACCACCCCAGTGCCAGGCTCTTCTGCCCTGTCCCCACTGGTAAACTCATGGACCCAATCCCAAAAGCCTTATGTCCGTCCCTGCTCCATACCAGCCCCATATTCAACCTTCTGCAGCGTGAGGTGGCACCAGGATGAGCTGCCCCATCCTGGACACTTAGAGCAGTTTCTTCCCTCATTTTCTCAGTGATGCATCCAGAGCATCTCGTGCTGCCTCAGTTTCCCCTTCTTGTGACTATGCCAAGTTTGCAACCCTGGAGCATCCAGACATGCAGCCCCAGCTTCCCCCCCTGAGGCAGGGAATCCCTCTGCTCTGGAGGGCTTGGTGTGCCTGGATTTGGTGCAGAGAGGGGCCATGGGGGGCTTTGGTGCTCCCCAACATCCTCCCCATTGTAGATGCATTGCAGGACCCCTCCGGGCGGGGGGTTTGGCTCCCACCTCAGCCCCAGTTCCCTCCCAGCCGGCTCATCCTGGCCAAAGCTCATCCACAGCATCCCATCCAACGAGGAGGGCCTGGGAGAGCGGCGCTGGAGCCAGGCTGACCCTGCTGTCAGGAAATCAGGCCTTGACATCAGCCCCAAAACCTTCGGCAGAGCTCAGAGCAGAGAGAGAGCCTCTTTATTGTAATTCCTCCGCGGTTTCATCCCTCGCCCTTCTTGCTGTTCACACCCTCTAAATATTTCCAGCCTGTTATCATGGCTCTGGTACCTGCAGCCAAGCCACCCTTAACCCTTTCCTGTTGCTGTGTTTGGCTGCGATGCTGCGGCCCCTTGGCCTGGGGTTGGGCTGGGGCAGAGTTTGCTGTGGTGCTCAGGGTGCCAACGGGGGCTGTGCAGGTAGGGAAGGATGGAGGGACTAGGCTGGGGATGGGGAGGGCTCCAAACCAGTGCAGGATGTGGCTGGTGGGGCTGCAGGGAAGCTCACGGTGCTGGGAGCCACAGGCAAGACCCTGCCTGAGCTCGGGGCAGGGGGGATTGTGGAAGGCCACATCCCTGGTTGTGGGGTTGTTGTGGTTTAGCACACAGCTGGCACAGGGGTTTATGGGATTTAGGTCGCCATCAGCAGGAGGTGAATCCTGGTTTTGGCTCTGTGGGAAGCTGGGCTTGTGCTGTGCCTAGTCCTGAGCTGTGGGGATGGGCTGATGTGATGCCTCCTCCTTGTTAGTTGAAACAGCCCCTGCAAGAGCCAGGGAGGCATTTTCTGTGGCTGCTGGAAGCTGCTGGGATCCGAGGAGCCTCTCACCCCCTGCTACCGTCTTGCTCAAACCCTCCTCTCCAGGGGCAGCCAAAGCCCTGCCTGGCAGCAAAGCTACAGGGACCGGCTGGACGCCGTGGCTCCAGCACCCCCAGGATGCCTCCAGCTCCTTTCCCAGCCCTGGGAGCTTGGATCCTGCCCCACACATCTGCATGGCAGAGCTGCAGCCTTTCCAAGGGCCAGCTGGGCTGGGGGAGCTCGGTAACGAGCTCCGTTTGTTTTCTCTCTTTGCTTTCGCAGAGCCTGGATGGGGACCAAGCTGTGCTCCAGAGGATCAGGAAATATGTGAAAGCCATTCACATCTCCGGGCTCAGTGAGTTGGGCTTCAGGAGGGCATCCCTGGACCATGGGGCTGGGGGGGGGGGGCTGGGACAGTCCTGTTCTCCACCAACACTGATCACGCCAGACAGCGGGGTGGTCATGGGTGCTGACCAGTGAAAGGTGACGTAGCTGCATGCTAAGGTGCCAAAAATTGCCTTAAGACAATATAAAAAGGGAAATTGAGAACCTTGGGAAGGTTGTTTTGGACATTCCAGTGCTGTCCTGCAGCAGGGTCAGCCCAGCTTTGCTACGGAGGGATGGGGAGATGAGTGCTGGGTGCTGGTGGGACTTCATGATGTGACCCAGCAACATGCTAAGGTGCCAGAAAATGTCTGAAATATACGTAAAAAAGGGAAACTGAGAACCTTAGGGAGGTTGTTTGGGGCACACCACTGCTGTCCTGCAGCAGGACCAGCCCAACTCTGCTGTGGAGTGAGGGGGAGGTGGGTGCTGGTGGGACCTCACGGTGTGACCATGACGTGTCAGGGTGCTGCAGGGCCACCCCATGTCCCTCTCCGGTGTCTCCCCTTGCAGCCCACGTGGAGAATGAGGAGCAGTACAGCGAGGCCCTGGAGAACTTTGGCAACAACCACCTCTCCCAGAACAACCACGAGCTCTCCACTGGTTTCCTCAACCTGGCCGTCTTCACCCGCGAGGTCACCGCGCTCTTCAAGAACCTGGTGAGCTGTCCCAAACCTATCTGGATTTGGACACACCCCCCCCACCCCAGTGCAGCCCCCTTCCTCCCAGATGCATGCAGCAATCCCCACCTCCCATCCTGGGGCTCGGGGGCACATCCCCAGTGCTCCCAGACCATCTGATACCCTCATTACTGGATTTACAGCTCATTCCCAGCTCCCCAGGGCTGCCGACCCTGGGATCCCATGGGCAGCTGGGGCTGCTATTTTCAATTTTTTTCCCTTTTTTTCTTTCTTTCTGTTTCATTTTTTTTCCCTCACATCAATTGCATCTCTGATCTCGCTTGCCAAGAGTAAATCAAAGCCACGCTGGGCCGTGCAGCGGGGCCGTGGGGAGCAGGCAGAGACGGACGTGAGCGGAGCCGCCGGCGCCTTCCCCACCTCGGGAATGGCTCCGCTGGAAAACTCAGTTCCTGAGCGGAGCCGGGTCCGTGCACACCCAGCAGCAAAGCCCCACGTGGCTCCCTCTTCGTTCCCTTTCAAATCCCCCTCTCCAAGGGGTGTTTTTGGTCCCTGGCTCTGCTCAAGGAGGAGATCGATTTCTGCTGCCCTTCCCCCAGCAAGAATCTCAGATTTTTGGCGTCTTCTCTCCCAGTTACCCCAATCTGGGCCTCCCTGCTCCTCCCCTTCCCCATCCCGCCTGTCCCAGCCCACCCAGACCCCCGTGCTCTGCAGAACTGTCCTGGTGGAGGAGTCAGATCAGTTTTGGGGGCCCCCACCTCCTGCCCTGCATGCTGCCGAGCTCAGTTCTGTGCCAGGACCCTCACCCAGATCCCAAAAGCTGTGTTTCCCCTCCTGGAGTCTCCCTGGAGCTGTCAGGAGCAGGGTGCCCCATTCCCACTGGTTTGGGGCCGGTCCTGTGCTCCAGGACTGGGTTTCTCCCCAGGTGCTGCAGGGGACCAAAACCCTTTAAAAAAAAATCTGAGTGCAGTGGGGAGGTCTCGTGGGTGCTGGAACTGCTCTCACAGCTTTAAAATGGGATGCTCAGAGGGATTCCAGGACTCTGGAATGTCTGGAGTAGGCTCCTGTGTCCCCACCATGGACCCCTGCACGGCACTGCCGGGGATGGTGGTGGCTGCTCTGCTGTCCCCAAACCCCAGGAAAGAGGGACATTTTGGGAAGCCCCTTTGACATTGGGGGTGCTCTTTGCATCATGGGGCTGTGGAGGGGCTGGTGGCATTACTGGGTGTGGGGACAGGGACGAGGTGTCGATGGAGGGGGAACAGTTTTGGTTTTGGCAGCCGCGGTGCTGATGTGGTTTGTGGGAAGGGCCCTGCGTCAGACATCTTGCAGCCAGCTCCAACAAGCCCCAGCCTGCCCCGTGCCTGGATCCTGGATCCAGCCCTGCTTCCAGCCTCTTTAACCCTTCCCAGGGCAGCGATGGAGCTGGAGGGAGGTCCCTGGTGCCGGGAAGGACCTGGGGCTCCAGGTCCCCCACCCCCCCCACTGTGGGGTAACCCCATCTCTGCCTTTTGCAGGTGCAGAACCTGAACAACATCGTGTCCTTCCCCCTGGACAGCCTGCTGAAGGGGCAGCTGAGGGATGGCCGCCTGGTGAGTCCCCCCCAGCCCTGTCCCCAGGGTCACCCATGTGGGGACATGCTGCAGTGAGACCCCGGTGTGGGCTCAGCTCATGCCTGTGGGCAGAAGGAAGGAGCAAGTACCAGGGGCTAGAAGGGAGCAGTGAGGGTTGGGGGTGATGGGAGCAAGGGGTGAAGACCCACTGGGGACATCCCCTGTCCCCACGGGGTGCAGTGATGCAGAGCAAAGCCTTTGGCCTCTTCAGTGCCACCAGCTCTGTCACCTTCCCTGACCTTCCCCCCGCCCTCTCCTTTGCCACAGGACTCCAAGAAGCAGATTGAAAAGGCCTGGAAGGATTATGAGACCAAAGTGTAAGGAACACGCTGCCTCCAGCAAAATCTACCTAAATCCTGCTCTGCACAAAGGTGTTTTGTCCCTGGAATGGAGTCGGGCCCCGATGGTGCCAGTTTGCCACTGGGAAGGCTCCGGTCCAGCCTTTTCCAAAGGGGAAAGGGACAGGGAGAGGGGCTGGAGATGTTTCTCCTGATGCCATTCCCACCGTGGCCTCCAGTATGGGGCACCCCTCAGAGCAGGGATGTCTCCAGCCCGCTGCCATCCCATTCCACAGGGGGAAGCTGGAGAAGGAGAAGGAGCGATCCCGCCTGGCCGGGGTCATCCAGGCCGAGCCGGCAGCCGCCGAGGTGGCCGAGGACATGCAGAGGGAGCGGCGGCTCTTCCAGCTCCACATGTGCGAGGTAGGGACTCTCCTGGGGGGATACAGGGATTGTTCATCTCCAGGGGGATCGCTCTGCTGAACCTCTGTGGGGACACCGGAGCCTGTCCCTGTCCCTGCCACCAAACCAGCCCCATGTGGGTGCTGTGTGGGACCCTCGGCTGTCCCCGCCCCATCCCTGCACGGTCCCGGCTCAGGGATCCTCGTCCCATCCCCAGACTGGGGTCCCTGTGGGATGCAGCTTCAAGAAGCACCCGTGGTGCCTCATGGAGTCCCCCATGACCCTTCTCTGCAGTGGCCCCACCCGTGTCCTCCCAGCCCTGCTCCTCCCCCTTCACTGGGTGCCACTTGAGGCAAAAAGTGAGTTTTTTGGTTTTGGTTAGGGGGGATCACGAGTCACCCCAGATCCCTCTGGCAGTCCCGGTTGCTGGCAGTCCCTGCTCAGGAGGTGAGATGGGAATAAGTGAAGGATGGAGACACAATTGTGGGCCCCCACAGCGAGGAGGAGCCCGAGTGTCCTGGCTCCAGACACTCAGCAGCCCCACAAACCTCTTTAAGGTGACACACAGAGCAGGGAACAACTCCCCAGTGGGTTGTTCCAGGGCTCTCCCACGTTCCCAAGGGCCAGAGCCCGGTGCTGCCTGTGCCCCTCCCAGCAAAGGGCAGGGGGTGAGGGGAGGAGGCTGCGCCCGCCGGGGAGCTGGGACAGGGCCAGATGAGTCACTCCCTTGAATAGCTCCACTGTGGGATAAATAACAGCACATGGAGGGGCGGGAGCTGGAGTGGGGCACGTGCACGTGAGAGCTGCTGCTGGCCCTGCAAGTGTGTGGGGGGGCAGCTCTTCTTGGGGGGGTTTGAGGGGCATGTGATGCACGTGGGTTTATAGGGAAGTGGGTTTTGCTGCTTCCTGGGGTGGGAACGTGGTCCTGTTCCGCCCCGCGGGGTGGTTGTGTCCCCCCATCGTGGGCCGTCTTGCACCCCTGGGGCTGTGGGTGCAGCTGGATCCGGATCCGGGGGTGCTGGGAGCATCCCTGTGCACCCCAGGGCGTGGGTGGCAGGGCAGGGACATTCCATGGGAGCTGGGGACGTGTGGCCTTTCCCAGGTGGGACTTGGTTCAGGGAGTGCAGTGCTGTGACAGTGACTCAGCATCTCCTGCTTGCACGGGGCAGTTTAAGGACCCTCTGCAGCCCAGTGACCCCTCAGGGTGTTCAGAGCGCCCAGGGCACCGGGAGACTCCATTCCAGAGGCTCCATCCCTGCATGGAAAGCCCCTGGAGCTCAGGGCTGCCTTCCCCTCCCCTCGCCTCCCGCTCAAAACCATTCCAGCAGCTGGAGAGGAGCTCGCAGGGGGAAAATCTCTTCCCCTCCTCATTTTGCTCAGGGTGAGCGAGACTCTGGGTCTTTCCTTCCCTGCCTGCAGCTGATGGATGGGTTTGATGCATGGAGCTGAAATTCCCCATCCCACGGGACACCTCAGCAGACCTCCAGGGCTGGTGTGCTGCAGGTGCTTGCTGCTTGGAATCTGATTTTTGGGAATAAAAGGGTCATATCTTAAAAAACTTTGGGGATTTTTTTTTATTTTTTTCCTTTCCCCTTCACGAGCTGCCTTGAGTTTTGGTTATTTATTAACTCCAGAAGTAATGAGCAGCAGGAGAAGCGTGCTTGGCTGGAAACCCCGGAGGCCTCAGCCCTTGAACTTTCCAGCTCTTGGAGAACTTCCAGAGCCAGGTTTTTTGAGGGTGGTCCCCTGTGAGCTGCCTTCAAATCCAACATCGTGACTCGACTCCTTGAAGCCCAGCCAGTGTTTTAACCCTCCTCCCCGTGTCGGGAAGGGAAGCGAGGGCTGGGCAGGCTCTTGCTCTTTCCTCTGGGAATATTTTCAGCTGGTCCTTGTCTCCGTCACCTAATGGGGTGTCTTCTCCTCCTCCAGTACCTGCTGAAAGCCAGCGAGTCTCAGATGAAACAGGGACCAGATTTCCTGCAGAGCCTCATCAAGTTTTTCCATGCTCAGCACAAGTAGGTGCCACCTGGATAAAAGTGGGGTTGTTGTCACCTTTGGGAGGTCCCACAAGGGTCTGGGGGCTCCTTCTCCCATCCCAGCTCCATAAAGCTGTTGATGGAAGTGCTGGGCAGAGCCCAGGTTGCATCTGGGGAGTTGGAATGTGCTTTTTGTTGGCTTGAGCAGCTGTAAACGTGTCCATGGGGCTGGGGGAAGGGGGTTGGCTCGGGATATATCAGATGATTTGGTTTCTGGATTAGATTTCCAGGGATGAGTTCAGCTGAGAGGCTCCAGCATCAGCTGTGGGGCTCGTAACGAGGGTGTTTGGAGCAAGGATTAACATCCCCTTGCCTTTCCCATCGCTCCATGAGGCTGGAGTGGATGCCATCATCTCCTGCAGCTCTCGAGTGGGGAAACTGAGGCAGAGGGGACAGTCCTGCTGGTTAAAGGCATCTCCTTGGCTGGGGCTGTGACCCAGAGACCCCCAGACGTGGCCTCCAGCAGAGCTGCTCCTCAATGAGACGAACTAGGATTGACCAAGAGGCCAATCCTGCATCCCAGACAGCCCAAATATGTGGGGTATCCAGATCCCAAGGCCTTTGGTGGGCTCTGTCCAGATCACAGTAGCCAGGGAACCACAAAGCAAGGGCAGCTTCCCAGCGAGGGGGTTGCCATGATCTCCTGCCACGTTTCCTCTAAAAAAACCCCCTCTGTTTTTCCTCCATCCTCCCTGTCTGCATCTTAATCACCCTCAACAAACGCCCAGTTTCTTCCAAGATGGCTGGAAGGCTGCCCAGAACCTCTACCCCTTCATTGAGAAGCTGGCTGTGTCCCTCCACGCGGTGAGTCCCCCACGCTGCCATCCATCCATCCAGACGTGTCCCATGGGATGCCACCCCCCCTGTGCCCCTGCCAGTCCCTGAGAATGCCCCTGGCTCAGCACAGCAGTGGTGGCAGCTCCTCCCTTTGCAGCTCCACCAAGCACAGGAGGAGGAGGTGAAGCAGCTCACGCAGACCCGCGATTCCCTCCGCAGCATCCTGCAGCTGGAAAACAAGGAGGTGAGACCCCCGGGATGGGCATGGGAGAGCTGGGAAGGAGCATTGGGAGGGTGCTGGCTACCCTGGGGTTAGGTTGGGGATGGGGAGAAGCTAAGGAGCAAAGGAGACATCCGTGGGAGCAGAGCAGGAGACCTGGGAGATGTTTGGATGCTGCAAGGGCACGGGGGTCTCTGGCATCCTGCTGGACACTGCACTCCACATAAGGATGAGGTCACTTGGAGCAGCCACTCCTGCACCTCTCACTTTGCTTTTTAACTGCCTTTTTTTTTCCCCAGGAAAACCTGAGCAGGAAGAACTCTGGCAGTGGCTACAGCATCCACCAGCACCAAGGGAACAAGCAGTACGGGACAGAGAAGTCGGGATTCCTGTACAAGAAGAGCGATGGGTAGGGATGGGTGTTATCCCAGAGAGCTCCCAGCTCCATCCCGGTGTTGGGATCCAGAGCTGGGATCCCCACAGCCCATAGCTCAGCAGGACATTCTGTGCTCTGTGAGTTACAGGAAGCACAGCCCCACAGGATCGTGCCAAGGGCTGCCCTGGGAGGTTTGGGATGCGGATGTGGGCGATGGGGGCCGTGAAACCCTCACTCTTCCTCTTCCTCCTCCTCAGGATCCGCAAAGTGTGGCAGAAGAGGAAGTGTGGTGTAAAATACGGCTGCCTGACCATTTCCCACAGCACGGTGAGGAACGGGGCGGGGCTGCAGCCCTGACCCTTCTTTGTGCACCTTGGAGCCTTGGTGTCCGTTGTCCACTGGATTTCAGATCCCTTTCTTTCAGGTTTAGTTTTTCCCAAACTGGTCTCAAACCTGCCTGGCTTAGAATTTAGCACAAGATGGGACTGGAAAGCCTAAAGGGGATCCCCCCTGTCTGACAGGGGTCTGTGGGAGGGAAGGGGGGGTTGGTTGGGGCAGCGAGTTGGGCGATGAGGGTCCAGACAAGCCCAGAATGGGCTGGGGTGGGTTGGGAGGGAGGTGCTTCCCCCTGGTGTTGGAGGCTGGAAACTGTGGCAGGGACAGAGGACCAGGGACATCTGAGAGCCCTGTTCTCCTGCAGAGGGACCCTGTTCTCCTGCAAAAGGTCAGACAGGGTCCCACTCCCCTGGTTATCCCAAGGGGAACTGTCTGTGCTGGTGGTTGTCCCCCCACAGTTGCCGTCAGAGATGGTGATGCCCAATCCCTTGGTGATGCCCATCCCACCCCTCCCAGTCCTTTAACCCCTCTCCATCCTCTCACCCTGCAGATTAACCGTCCCCCTGTCAAGCTGAACCTCCTCACCTGCCAAGTGCGGCCCCACGCCGAGGAGAAGAAATGCTTTGACCTGGTGACACGTGAGTGCCCAGGGCAGGGTGCCATGGCTGGGGGGTGGTGTTTGACCCTGAGACAGAGGCTGTGGTGGGAGCTCTCCCTTTTTGGAGTGGGTTTTCCCTCTGAAGCCCTTTTAACCTGGCTCTGGATGCCTCCCTGGCTGTCTTTACAGAGGAAGGACCAACCTCTCCAAGATCGAGAAAGCTCAGACAAAAAGAAGTTGTGACAGGGCTCAGGTGATAGGGGAGTGATGTGCAGTGATTTAATTTTTAGTTAAGCAGCTCCTTTGGAGAGATTTTAGCAGATTCTTGCTGTCCTGGGCATCCCTGAATCATAGAATGACAGAATCCCAGAATGGTTTGGGTTGGAAATGACCTTAAAGCCCATCTTGTTCCACCCTCTGCCATGGGCAGGGTCACCTTCCACTAGGCCAGGTTGCTCCAAGCCCAGTCCAACCTGGCCTTGAACACTTCCAGGGATGGGGCAACCACAATTTCTCCCCTTTCCCTTCTCTCCCCATCCCTGCAGACAACAGGACGTATCACTTCCAAGCGGAGGACGAGCAGGAGTGCGTCGTGTAAGTGCCACAGCCCATCCCCACTCCTTGAGGTGCCAGATCCTGCTCCGCCTTTCCCATCCTCCTCCTCCTTCTCCTCCTCCCTCCTGCCCAGGTGGGTCTCAGTGCTGCAGAACAGCAAGGACGAAGCCCTGAGCAACGCCTTCAAGGGGGACGTGGGCAGCGGGGCAGCGGCGGGCGCCGGGGTGGACGGCGGCGTCCAGGAGCTCACCAGGCTGGTCATCAGCGAGGTGAAGAACATGCCAGGGAACAAACAGTGCTGTGACTGCGGGGCCCCGGGTACGTCAGGGTGCCCCCCATCCCCCCGGGTGTGGGTCTGGTACCCACGGGGGTCACAGCATCCTGTGTGATGCTGAGCCCCCTGCGCTGCTCCCACCGCAGACCCCACGTGGCTCTCCACCAACCTGGGCATCCTGACGTGCATCGAGTGCTCCGGCATCCATCGGGAGCTGGGGGTGCATTATTCCCGCATCCAGTCCCTCACCCTGGATGTCCTCAGCACCTCTGAGCTGCTGGTAAGCTGCTCCCTGAGCCTGGAGGGTCTCATGGCCGCTGGGAATCGCCCTCTGCGGCTCCCAAACCTTCTGGGATGCAGAGTTTATTCTTCCTCCTCTGTCCCCAGTTTGCTCCAGTGCTTGCTAACTTGCTCCAGTTTCCCCAGTGTGGTGGTTTGGGCAAGGGGGGGGCCTTTACAAACCTGTTTCCTAAAGAGGGGGATGCCAGAACTGCTCCCTCCTAAACCAGACTTCCTCTGCTGTGAAAGATCACCCCTAGGGGAGGTGCTGCTCTAGAAAAGTCCTGGGTGGATCCAGTGGATTCCTTCCCTCCAGGATGTGATCTGGCTGGGGGCAGGGGGAGTGTGGCCAGGCCAGGAGGGCTTGTCTCCCCCCATCTCTCTCTCTCCATAGCTGGCTGTCAGCATTGGGAACACCCGTTTCAACGAGATCATGGAGGCCACACTGCCCACACAGGACTGTCCCAAACCCTCAGCTGGCAGTGATATGTGAGTTGGGTGCAGGATGTGGGCTCAGGGTGGGCTAGGAGGAGGAGGAGGAGGAGGAAAAGGAGTGCATGGTGTGTGGTCTGCCCTTGCTTCCATGCCCATCAACTCTGAGACAGTCCAGGGATGTGAGAATGGAAGATCCTGATGTCATCACCTGGATTTTGGTGGGGGATCTGCACCTCTCTGGAGGTTTCCCCTTGATCCCAGGGCTTCAGGAGAAGGGAGGAACTCAGGGTGCCCCTGGCTGTGGTGGGAGCTGGAAGGTTCTGGTCTCCATGCCCACCCAAGCCCCCCTTCCCCCAGGGCTGCCCGCAAGGAGTACATCGTGGCCAAGTACATGGAGCGTCGCTACGTCCAGAAAAGCAGCCGGGACGATCCCCACCGCCTCTGGGAAGCCATTCGTGCCCGGGACCTCCTGGCCCTGCTCCAGGCCTTTGCTGAGGGGCACGACCTGGCCAAGCCCCTGGCCAGCCCCGAGGGCCAGGTGAGCCCCACACTTAGCAGCGTGGATGGATTTGCCCCCTCTGGGGTGCCTGTGCTTGGAGTTTTCTTGGGCTCTGGGTGGAGAGGTGCCCCCGGGAAGATGAGCATCCCTCAGGTCCAGCTTTCCTCTCTCCTTCAAGCTGTGGGAGATGAGAGCATCCTTGGGTCCAGCTCTCCTCTCCCCTCCGTCCTGGGGGAGATGAGCAGCCTGAGGCTCATCTCTCCTGTCCCCTCTCGTGGCAGGAGGCAGGTGAACTGGCGCTGCACATGGCTGTGCGCCACGCCGACAGATCCTCCCTGCCCTTGGTGGACTTCATCATCCAGAACGGGTGTGTCCCCAAGTGCTCCCGGTATCCCCTGCCCTTTCCCACACGGGAGGGGTGTGCAGGAGGCCTGTGTGCTCTCAGGCCTTGACTCTCCTGCTGCTGGCCCTGCAGGGGGACGCTGGACCGGGTGACGCAGGACGGGAACACGGCCCTGCACTACAGCGCGCTCTACAACCAGCCCAACTGCCTCAAGCTGCTCCTGAAGGGCAAAGCTGCCTTCACCACGGGTACGGGGCTGGGATTGGGGGTTTTGGGGGTCTCTGGTGGGAGGGGCAAGGCTGTAACCTGGATCTGTCCCCCCTTTTGTCCCTCGGGCAGCGAATGCGGCGGGTGAGACGGCTCTGGATGTGGCGAGGAGGCTGAAGCACAGCGAGTGTGAAGAGCTGGTAGGTGTGATGGAGGGATTGGGGGAGATGGCTTGGGATGGGGAGAGGGGACCAAAGCACCTGGGGAGGGCTGGCATTGGAGGTGGGGGGCTGCTGGGGCCTGTTCCCTCTCTACCAGGACTCCTCTGACCTGTCCCATCCACCTGGCAGCTGGAGCAGGCACAGGCAGGGAAGCTCTCCCTGCAGATCCACGTGGACTATGACTGGGAGCCACCCTCAGAGTTCCCTTACGACAGTGAGGACGAGCTGGAGGAGAAGGTACCTCTGGGAGGGGACAGCACATCCTGTGACAGAGATCCCACATCCCCAGTGGGGGGGCTGGGGGAGCGCAGACCCTTTTTTGGGGCTGGTGGCAGTGGGGCATCCCTGGACCCACGTGCCTGCCCCCAGGTGAGCCCCCTCCAGCGCTCCTTCAAGGGCACGTCCCCGCTGGCCGCCAGCCCCCCGCCCGCCTGCCCCCAGACCCGCTGGAGCTGCGTGGGGGGGATGGACATCACCAACAAGACCTACGAGAGCATCCTGGTGCCCTCCCGCCCCGCGCCCCGCCGGGCCCACAGCGAGGAGATCCCCCCGCCGCTGCCCCTCAAAAACCCCACGCGGGGCGGCTCCCGCCCCAAACCCGGCCACAGCCCCACCGGTGAGTTGGGGTGGGGAGGGGTCACCCGTGGTGGGGTTCTCCCTTCAGCAGGACACCGATTTATTGTCCCCTTTATGTGTGTGTGTCCCCCAGAGCGCCCCGAGCTGCCCCGGCAGGCGTCAGAGCCGCACTTCCCCGGGCCGGCGGAGGCTCCGGCACCGCGCAGCCTCCCCTCTGCCAGCAGCACGGGTGCCCTGGATGGCACCCCTGGCCCCCCGGCCCCCGGCACCCGCAGCCCCACCGAGAGCCGGCGGGCAGCCTACTGGGAGACCCGCTCCGAGAGCGACGCCAGCAGCACCCGGAGGGGGCCGGAGCTGAGCCCCCCGCCTGGGCAGCCCCCGCCGGGCAGCACAGCCCCCGACATCCCCCCCGTCAAGTTTGGGTAGGGACCCCCCCCTACCTCCAGGCTGGGGGGGCACTGGGTGTTGGGGGGGGTCATTGTGGTGGTTTGGTTTCAATTGCCCCTTGTGGAGGAAAGGGGTTCCCACCCCCTGGAGACCCCAGAGGAGTTGATGCTGCCACTGGGACGCAGGATGGGATAAGAGCAGCCGTGGGGGTGATGGGTTGTCCCTGGAAAAGGTGATGCAGATTATTTGGGGGTGACACCAAGACCCCCCATGCAAATTATATTATTATATACAAATTTATGTAATAGTATAGATGCATTTTTATGTAATATATAATGATATTTATATATTATATAAAATATTATGTGTTTTTTCTCTCTCTTGGGAAAATGTGGTGGGACGGGCTGGTTTGAGGGAGTTTGGGTGCTGGGGTCCCTCCCTCTCCATCAGCATCCAGGGGGATGTGGGTCCCATGGGGGAGCCCTGACCCTACTGAGACCTCCCAGGGAGGAGGACAGGGAGGGGGAAGGCACCAGTAGGGAGGGGGTGACACTGTCCCCGCTGTCCCCACAGCTCCGAGAGCACCCGCTCGTACCGGCGCATCGGCGGAGGGGTGGGCAAGGCAGGGCCGGCCGTGTCCCCCCAGAGCCCTGCTGGCCCCGAGGACCCCGCTCTCAGCAAGGTGCCCCCTGTGCCCATGCCCAGGAGATTTGCTCCGGTAGGTGCCACGACTTGGGGGGGTGTCACCCTCTGCATCCCCGAGCATCCCTGCTCTCCTTATCCTGGGGGCTGCAGAGAGGGAAGGATCAGGGGTGTCACATCCCTGCACCCCTCTTGGGAGCGACTTTGGGGGGTCTTTCACCCGCTTTCCACCCCGTTTTAGGCCAAGGGGAGGCAGAAGCGGGTGAAGGCGGTGGCTGACTGCAAGGGGGACAAGGCCCGGGAGCTGACCTTCTCCAAGGGGGAGGTGATCGTGGTGACACGGGAGGAAGATGAGCAGAGCTGGGTGAGTGTCACCATGGCACAGGTGCTGGGATCCTGATCCCAGTCCTTTTTTCCCTCTGGAGGTGGCTGGGGCGTTCCTGGGGGGCATGGATGGGGGGAATCCTTCGCCCATCTGTGCATGGAGTAGGGCTGGGAAGGCTCCAGCTGCTGTGTCACCTTGGCTTAGCCTCTCTAATTCCCCTGGGAATTGGGATATCAGCCCCAAAGCTTCTCCCATGCCTGAGATGGGACTTCCCACCCCCTTGACCCCCATCTCTGCACCCCCAGGTCGGCTTCATCGAGGGTGACGGCTCCCGCACCGGAGTCTTCCCCGCCAGCTTCGTCCACCTCTTGCAAGACTGACCGGGCAAGGACCAGAGGCAGCTCCCTGCTGGGGGCTCAGCAGAGCCAGACCACGAGGGACACATGCCCAGGACCCTGGCATGGGACCACTGCCCTCCAAGGGGGCTCAGAGACCACCCACTGGGAAACCCGTCCATGGAGGGCAGCGCTGGGGAGCTGAGGGGCAGAGAATGGACACGCTCGCTGCATTGGTGGGCTGAGGTTTCTGTGCCAGCCCCTGCTCCTGCTGCTCTCTCATCCTTCCCAGGGGCTCTGCTCATCCCTAGGGATTTCTTCTCCCTTCCTCTGCAAGGACTTGGGGATGGGGGAGCTCCACCTTCTGCCAAGTAGTCATGGAGCCCCCTCCCCAGCCGGGGGGGAGCAGGGCTGGGGGGCAGCCGTTTCCCCCCAGCCTCCTTCTGTACCCCAACTGTGAAACCTTTGGGATGGGCAAGAAGTAGGAGAGGGCTCTTGCCCTTGCCTGGCTGGGCTGGAGGGTCTCCACCCCAGACTTGGAGCTGCCTGGGCTGGTGGGGCTTGGGGATGCTCCAAAGCTTCCCCAAAACTCTAGTGAAATGCCATTCCCTGATTTTGGGGGGGTAGGAGTTGAGGTGGCACCACAGAGCCCCTGCCCCGTGTCCCTCCCCTGGGGTGGGTGCTGGATCACCGCCCCAGCCTTGGGGGCCTCTCCAAGAGAGTTTTTGCATTATTTTTCTGGGACCAACATCCCCTTGTGCCAGTGTCCCTTGGGACCCACCTGCCTCTGTACCCCCCCCCAATTTACCCTCTCCCCCTTCTCGTTCCTGTGTCAAATTTTTCATCTCAAAAAACAGTCTCTTTTTTTTAATGTTTTCTGTCTCTGATTTCTAATAAACCATCGTTTTTGTAAGGACCTGGTGCTTGGGGGGGGGCAGGGCTCGGCAGGGCTGTGCTGGGCATCAAAACCTGCAGGAGGAGCTGGGATGTCATTTGTCATCACACGATCATGGAATGCTTTGTTTTGGAGAGGACCTTAAGGATCATCTCGTTCCCCCTGCTGCCACGGGCAGGGTCACCTTCCCCTAGACCAGGTTGCTCCAAGCTCCGTCCAACCTGACCTTGAACACTTCCAGAGCTGGGGTGTTCTCAGTATCGGAATATTCTAATTCGTGGAATATTCCAACGGGTTGGGATATTCCAGTATAGAAGAATTCCACATATATTGGACTATATGGAGTATAAAGGCACCCCCCCTCCGCCCCCCAAGCATCTTGCTGCCGCAGGACACCAACTTCGGGAAGAGCAGAGTTTGCCACGCAGCACTTTCCCCCTCCCCGTTCCCCCGTGGCCCTCGGGATTCCCTGGCTAAGCCATCCCGGTGCCAAAGCCCCAACCCTGTCCCCGGACCCCCCGTGCCCCCCAGGGCCGCCACAGCCGCGCCTCCCCCCGCTCCTGCAATCGTGGCTCCCGGCTATATTTAGCCCTCCCCCGTGCTATTTCGCCTTCCTGGCAGGAGTTTATAACTGGCCGGGACAGCCCCACCTCCTTTCTGCTTTCTCTCTCTTCCCTTCCCTTCCCTTTCCCCCTTTTCACCCCTCTTTGCTCCCTCCCACCCGCCTGCCCGGGACCCCCCCCCTCCCCAATGCTGGCAGTGCCCGGCTGTGCCCGTGGCCACCGTCCTGCCCCGCGGGCCACCAGAGCCCGGCGAGCCACGAGCCCCCGGAATGGGGCCCGCTGAGGAGCTGGTCCGGATTGCCAAGAAACTGGATAAGATGGTGGCGAGGAAGAGCACGGTAAGGTGGCCGAGCTGCTCGGGGTGCGTGCGTGCACATTCACACACGTGTGCGTTTGCACACACGTGCACATTTACACACGCGCGTTATTTACGGGCGTGTTTGGACGTGGCAGCGCAGATTGGGAAAGGGGGGGGCCGAGGTGTGCCCTTCACCCCCCTTCCCGTTCACCCTGGAGGGGCCGAGTGGGTTTTTAGGGGGTGCTGAACCCCCGCAGGTGCCTCCAGCACCCCCGGGGTGCTGCCTGTGCCACCCCACCCTGCCTCGGGACCTTGGGGCCAGCACCCGGGGGGGGTTCATTTTGTCCCCAGTTTGAGGCTCTCCTGTGCCCCGTTGCTCCCAGACAGTGGGATGTGGGGGTAAGGAGGAGGTCTGCCCATGGGTGGCAGCTCCGGGTGCCCCTCAGCAGTGCCAGACTGTGGGTGACAGGTGTTTGGCCACCGGCCCGGCCACCAACACCCGATCGGTGCCGATGCCGCGGGCTCGGATCCCAGCGAGGGATCACTCCGGGCTGGGGGACACAGCCCCCCCCAGCCCCACAAGCCCTGCCTGTTGCAAAAGGAGGGGAGGGGGCTGAGCGCTGGCCCCCCGGGTGGTTTTGGTGGTGCCAGGGGGAGCCGGGATCCAGCCCTGCCACTCTTGTGCCAGGTGAGGATCCATCCGGGGATCCTGGTGAGCCGGTTACGTGTGCTGAGCCCGGCCCTCAGGGTTAATATTTGACTGTTTCCAGCGGCCTTTGCCCCGACAAGGTGCAGGCTCCTGGGTGCAGGGGGGCAGCTCAGGATCTGGTGGCTTTTTGGGGTGCCAATGCTTGGTACCAAACCATATCCCTTGGGAGCCACACGGGCTCTGTGTCCTGCTGGGAGTTACCCCCGGGGTAACTGGGGAGCTCCACACCCCTCCTGCTGCACTTTGGGAAGGGACAGAGCCAGGGGCTGACCACAGCCTGGGGTCATTCCTGCACCCAGCATACCGAGGGGGGCCTTATCCAGCCCCTGTGGTGGGGGTCCATGGAGCTGGATCCCTGGGGGGGGATACCTGGGAGCTGGGTCTGCTGCTGGGGCTCTAAAAATACTGAGGAGGAGTGGGAGGACACCACACCCAACTACCTTTAGCCCAGGAGACACTGTGGGGGGTCAGGATGAAATCCCGGGGTGGGTGTGTCCCTCCTGCCCCTGGGTGGGGACACTCGGAGGTCCCCCAGCCATGGCCAGCTCCCAGCAGCCGGAGTTTCCTTAGGGAGGGGTTTTTCTCAGGTTTTAAACTCCTGCTCTGCAGCTGGAGACATGATTTGGTGCTGGGATGGCCCGCCAGGATTTGGGTGTGGGATTTTTCTGTGGTGTGTTGACACAAGGGGTCAGATGTTCCAAGGGACCAGCCCAGCGCTGCTTTGGGTCCCCTTGGGGTGCCCTCCCTGGTGCTGCCTGGTGCTGGCGAGGAAAGGGGGGACATGCAGGCCCCCTACTCCATTTATCTCCAGCTCCTCAAGGGCCCCCGTGGCTTCTCCCTGCTCTAGGAAGGGGCGCTGGATCTGCTCAAATCCCTCACCGGCTACACCATGACCATCCAGCTGCTCCAGGTGAGGGGCTGGGGGTGGGGGGACACCCCCTGGGGCGGCTGGTCCTGGCCCTCCCGTGCCAGCTGGCACATCCCTAAGGATGTGTCCCTGCCGCGTGTCCCCAGACCACACGGATCGGGGTGGCCGTGAACTCGGTGAGGAAGCACTGCTCCGACGAAGAGGTGGTGGCCTCGGCCAAAATCCTCATCAAGAACTGGAAGCGGCTGCTGGGTGAGCAATGCCAGGGGAGGAAGGAGCCCCCCAAAAGCCTCGACCTTCCCTGGGCCATCCCCGAACCCCAAACCCCAGGGAGGCTGCACTGGGATCAGTCCCAGCCCGTGCAGGCTCCCCTAACCTGTAACCCAGCCCTCCCAGGCAATGAATGGACTTGGACTTTCCAAGGGCTTGTTTTCGCTCCGGGATGGAGTGGTGTAAATCACTGTGTGCCCCACCAGGGGTGAGCATCCCCCCCAGTCATCCCCCAGCCCAGGATGCAGCTCCCCAGGTGCCCTGTGCTGGTTTGGGCTGTGGCTGTGACACCCAAATCCTTCCCCCAGAGTCCACCACCCCAAAGAAGGAGAAGGACGCGGATGGGAAGAAGGAGAAGGACTCGGATGGGGACAGGGACAAGAAGAAGGGGCTGGATGTTTCCAGCTGCCCCAATGAAGGGGTGAAGCACCCCAAGAACCCAGCTGAGAAGCACAAGGAGAAGCACAAGGAGAGGTGGGGGCTCCTGCCCCCAGCTGGGGGGCACCAGGGGCTGATATAAGACCACCCTCTGTTTAGTCCTTAAGAGTTTATCCCTCTCTGCCTGCCCCTGGATGCCCACACTTCTGGAGATGAAAAGGGCAGCAGAAGCAGCACCAGGGTGGCTTTTGGAGGATGGATAATTGGGAATTTTTTATTTTCCTTTCTCTAGAGCTAATTATTCCTTGGATGAGGGCTGTTTGGATGGTGCTCATCTGACCCTGTCCCGCTCTCTCTCTCCCTAGGAAGCCCAGCAAATCCAGCTCTCATGCTGCCACCACCCAGGGCCACTCTGCCAACTCCAACCCAGAGAGGTACCTGCTGAAGGATGCCCTGAGCTCACACTGGGCTCTGCTGGGCATTGCCAGCCCAGGGGAGGCTTTCCTGGCAGCCTGGGGGTTGTGGGGCTCAGGGCTGACCCAGCTAGGGATGGGCTGTGCAGAGGGGCAGGATCTGGCTCACAGGACTCTGGGAGATGCTGGGGCTGGGCTTGCTGAGAGCATCTCTCCCTTCCTTTGGGCTTCCATGGTGAAGAGAGTCCAGTGACAGCCGGAGCCCCACTGCATCCTCCAAGAAGCCACCTCTGGATGGCAAGAAAGAGAGGTGGGTGCTGGGCTGGGTGGGGATGGGGGAGGTTGGACCCCACCCCCTCACTGGGCTGTGGTTGGGGGTCTGGACCCACTGCCTAGTCCCTATCACTGTCCTCTGACCTGGGGCTCGTCCTGCCAGGAGGGACTCTGCTGACTCCAGGTCCTCCACCACCTCAGCCGCCTCCTCCTCTTCCTCCCCACAGAAGAGGCTCTCGGGGGAGAGGTAAAGAGGGGACGTCCCAGGGCAGCCTGAGGATGCTTTGGGAGTCCCCTTTGGGGATGCCCTGACCGTGGGAGCCCCATCCTGGGTGGGCAGAGATGGCTGGGAGCCCTGATCCTGCCATAGGCCCTGGGACATTCCTTGGACCCTGGGGTGATTCCTGTTGGCTTCTGAGCACTCACATTGATGTGCTGGTGCCTGAAGTCCTGCCACCATTCCCTCTCCCCTGTCCTGCCCGTCCCATGTCTGGTGTCATCCCACTGTCCCCTCTCCCCCAGGAGAGCCTCTGTGGGCTCCAGCCCCTCTCCAGCTCCCACAGGCTCCCGGAGAAACTCCAGTGACAGCAAGGAGGAAAGGTAGGAGAGACCCATCCCGCTGCTGCAAGACCCCGACAGGTCCCTGGGGCTGTGCCAAGACCTCACCCCCTGCCTGTCCCCCTGGTGTGCCCCCACAGAGCCAACAGCAGCAAGGGCAAACCAGAGACACCACGGACCCCCACCAGCCCCTCCTTCTCTCCCAGCCCCTGTTTCCTGGCCCCCTGTTACCTGACAGGGGATTCCGTGCGGGACAAGTGCATCGAGATGCTGACGGCCGCGCTCCGTGTGGATGGTGAGCAGGGCTGGGGGGGCTGCACCCCAACCTGGGCTGGTTCTCCTGTGGGACAGCCCTAAAGGGAGCCTTCGGCGCCAAAATGAAAGAAAAGGAGGTTGGTAGGGGTGGTGGGGATGGGCCTTTGTAAAGTTCAAGGTGGGTAAAAATAGGTATTTTGGAGATGGGGTGTCTGGGATAAGCAGGGGGAGGACGTGAGGTGTTTTGGGGGGGGTGCAGTGAGACTTGAATGGTTTCACACCTGAAAGTCACCCCTTGACCCCTCTGTCCTTTAGATGACTACAAGGAGTTCGGTGTCAACTGTGAGAAGATGGCATCGGAGATTGAAGACCATATCCTTTGGGGAGGGTGGGGGTCCCCGGGCACTGTCTGCTGGGGGGGCACACGTGGGCTTGAGAGTGGTGATGGGGACAGGGCAGAGGGGGGCAGGGACAAGGACAGAGTGTGACAGGCTCTGCTGTGCTCGTTGCCTGCAGAGGGAGCCCAGACCACGGTTAGAGGATGCAGAGGCTGATGTTGATGCTGGTGTTGATGGTGAGCAGAGCATCGCCTGAGCACCTGCCTTAGTCCGGGGGGTCTGTATGTCCCCTCTCAAACCACTCTGCTCAGGGACCTGCCTTCATCCCTGGGGAAAGAAACCCAAACCCAGGCAAGGCCTTTTCCTTGAGCCTGCTGTGGGTGCCTACGTGCCCAGGCTGGCAGAGATGGAGCCACCTCCACCCATGCCCAGTTCAAGACCTGGGGGTCTCTTGGCAGCCCCCCAAGACCGAAATCAGCCCCGAGGTGGGGCCGTACCCCTCCTGGATACAGTTTGATTTTTGGTGCATCCCAGACTCTGTGCCAGAAGCTGCCGGCTCAGCCCACCTGCCCACACCTGTGCAGGCAGCAGGTGACTTTTGGCCATCCAGGGAGGAGGGAACAGGCTGAGTCCTCTGCAGCACGAACTTGTCACAGCACAGGGCTTGCTGACAGTCCCTGAGCCCCACAGCCTGGCCTGGATGCCAGAGGCATCCAAGGCAATGCAAAGCTGTTCTCTTCCCAAAGCTCTGCTTCACCCTCCTAAACTCGAGGATGGGGACACTCAGGGAGCGAATTCCCATTGAAATCAGCCATCTCCTCGTGGGCACCGACCCTGGTGACAGCCAGCAGCCCCCTTGATTCCTTGACAGGCCCCACATATCTTCCAGGAGCTGAAGAGCACGGACATGAAGTATCGCAACCGGGTGCGGAGCAGGATCAGCAACCTGAAGGACCCCAAGAACCCCGGGCTGAGGAGGAACGTGCTGTGTGGGGCCATCGAGCCCGCCCTCATCGCCCGCATGACCGCCGAGGTGGGCACGGGGCGGGGGGCACGGGGCTGATTCGTGGGTCACACCCATCCTTCCTCCACAGCAGATGGACTTGGCTTGGTGGTGCCCACACTGGGCTTGTCCCAACACCACCTCGTCCCATCCCGGTGTTGCCTGGGCCACAGGGAGCAACAGGCACGGGGAGAAAGTGGAGGCACTGCCCCTCAGAGCCCTGCAGCCCCCCCAGCCCATCACAGAGCTGGCTGTGGGGTGTCACAAGGGCAGCAGTCAGCCTGCAGGGTCCCCATTCCTCCTCCTCAACTGGAGTCTACAAATCAGGCTCCTGGGAAGCCCAGTTTCCCCTGCAGGGAGCCAGATCCCTGCAGGCAGCAGTTTGGGGTTGAGGATGGGGTGATTTTTCCACCTGGGTGGGTCTGATCCCTCCCGTGAGCACGGAGAGCAGGATCAATCCTGGTCCGGGAGAGGACGGGGAGGGTGCTGGGCCACGGCAGGTGGCTGTGAGCAGAGCTGTGGCCACACTGACCACGGGGCCGACACTGGTGGCAGGAGATGGCCAGCGATGAGCTGAAGCAGCTGCGGAATGCCATGACCCAGGAGGCCATCCGGGAGCACCAGATGGCCAAGACGGGCGGCACCGTCACCGACCTCTTCCAGTGCGGCAAGTGCAAGAAGAAGAACTGCACCTACAACCAGGTCAGCCCTGGGCCCTGGGGAACCCCAGGAGGTCTCTCCTGGCCCCATCCCCACCAGAGGGGTCTCTGCTGACCCGACCCCTGCTCCGTCCCAGGTGCAGACGCGCAGCGCCGACGAGCCCATGACGACATTCGTGCTGTGCAACGAGTGTGGGAACCGCTGGAAGGTCTGTGCCCATCTCGGGGGGGGGGGGTGGCTCACCAGCCCTTTCCTAGCCCCCCCAGAATGTTGCCTGGGGGGCTGGGTGAGGGCTCACCACCTGCCCTGTGCTCTGCCTCTCCTGCAGTTCTGCTGATGGTGCCGCTGATGGGGCTGGAGGGAACGTGGTGCGAGATGAGATGCTGTGTTGGCCATCACATGTGGGGAGAAGGGTGACAGGGTGGCACCAGTCCCTACACCCTGGCTCCCTGATTCCTTGCACTGGGCTCCCTCAAACATCCCAGGCAACCAGGCTCCAGCAAAGTCTGTTTTGCTCGAGAAGGTCCCAGTGAATTCAATGGTTCCTCCCTGTAAATCCCTGCCCTTTGCTCAGGTTGAGCTGGGATCCCACTGGGAACAGGCTCATCCCTGGATAGAGAGACTGGTATGACCTGGGCAGCGTGCCCTTCCCTGTGGGAGACCTGGACCTGGATGATTTGGGGGCAGGAGGAATGTCATCCCATGGATGTGGGGCTGTGCCCAGGGTTGGGAGTGGGTCAGGTTTTAACCCAAACACCTCCTTCCTCACCTGAACACTCGGAGGGAGGGCATGGAGGGGACAGGGTGGTTGCAGGGTGTCTGGATGCTCTTGGGATGCCACTGTGTCCCTCTATACTGAAACACAAGGACAATCCATCCTGGCTTGAGGGCACTGTGTCCCAGGGAAGAAGGAGGGATGGCGGGGAGAGGAGTGAGGAAAAACCCTCCAGCCAAAACAATAAAGGTGTAACTGTCTCTGAGGCACAGACTGTTTTGTGAGGGGGTCCAGCACCTCTGCCTCAGTTTGTGCCCCCCCAGCTCGAGCCTTGTGGTCCTCTGAGAGCTCCCACCCAGCTCCAACACACACCCTGCATCCACCAGCCCCCAGCTTGGGATGTAACTCTGGCTCGATGCTCATCCATCACCTGCCTGGTGATTAAAACCCTTTAATTATGGCTGGAGCAGCTCCCTGGCTGGGTCTGGACGCTGTGGGCTGTCCCACGGCAGGGCAGAACCTCCACTGACAGCCAGGAGGGTTTTCCAGGGAAAGGGCATCAGAGACCAGCTGGGACACGTCCCTTTGGCTGTGGGAAGTTTGGGACAGAGCCTCGTGGCACCGAACCCGTCCCTTGTCACCACCAGCCTCTTCCAGTGGCAGTGAGATGTGACAGGGACACAGGAAGGTCACAGTGACCACAGGTGGCCAAGGGTGAGGAGGAGGAGGGTGCTGCTCCCACGCCTGTGTGAGCTCACATGCAGGAGTGCAGGAGGATGGTGGAACTGCTAATTAACCCATCATTAATGTTCTAATCTTGGGCTGAGGTGTGAATTTTTCCCCAGGCAGAGCCCAAGGCTGTTTGCACCCAGACCTGGGTGCTAAACCCTCCGTGTTTGGGGGTCTAGGCCACCCCTGAGCCCCCCCAGAGAGCTCTCTGGGCTGCAGTGCTCGTTAGCACGCCGAAGTCATTAATAAGCCTCCAAGGCAATTATTTACGCTTGCAGAGTGCGTGTGGCTGCAATTAAGGAGTATAGTGGGTCGTGGGGGATGAATAAAACATCAGTGTGACCTTGAGCTGGGGAGGGGGAGCTCAGGAGGGGCAGTTCCAGGGCTCCTGGCTGTCCCCAGGGTGTCACAGGGTGTGTTTGGGTGGGACAAGGCTGAAACAGGGGGATTTGGACCTGGATTTTTTGGAGTCCAGTCCAATAAAGGCATTTGAGCGATACCAGAGGGACCCTGGCCCCAAACACGTTATTGTGGAGCTCTTGGCACCCCTCTGTGTCCTTCTGTCCCTAGGGAAATGTCACCCTGTGGCCCCTCCCCAGGTCCCCTGGGAAATCCCAGAGGAGGAAAGGGAGCAGGGAAGGCAAACTGGAGAGCAGGGCACAGCCACCCAGGCAAGGATGTCCCAGCTCCCAGGGAGGGCTTTCCCACCTGCCTGAACCTGGAGGAACTCTTGGTCCTGAGGGATTCTCCTGCCTCGGGGGGGGGGATGCAGGATGTGTCCCCCTGTGGCACAGCAGGGGGGGTGGCACTGGAACAAGGGGCAGTGAGGGGCTCTCTGGCATCCTCCTGTTTCCAGGGGTTGAAACAGGCTCTGGGTGGCTCTTGGGGACAGTTCCCAGCACTGAACCTCTGACCCACTCCTTGAGGAGGCCACAAACGTGTGTGTGTTACAAAACCCCAATTCCCAAATTTCCAGCCCCCAAACTGGGATGACTGAGCCCCCCTCCAGGAGACCCTGCCGTCCCTCCCCAACCCTCAGCCCCGTAGGTGCTTTGTCTCGGGGGTTTCCCCTCTCTCCACGCCGGTGACTGTCCCCTCCTCCCCTCCACACCCCCCAGCCTGGCAGGGAAGACGAGGAGGGAGGATCCCTGGCAGCGCTCAGCTGGGAGCTCTCTTGAACTTTGGGGAATTGGGCACTTCAGTTCTCCTTTCTCATCAGCGCTGGAGAGGTGCAGCCACGGCTGCAGCAGCTAATGCTGGTCCCCCCCTCCTCCTGCCCAGCCCTGCAGGCAGGAGGCTCAGACAAGAGCCCTCAGGAGCTCGGGGGCTCTGTCACAGCCCCGGCCCCACCCGGGGCTGGTCGTGACTGTGCAATGATGGAGAGGCTCCTGCAGTCCCTGCCAGGGGTTGATTTGCCCCTCTGGAGCCTCCAGGTTTGGATGCTCCAAAGCTTCAGCAGAAGCTGGTGCCTCTCCCTGCCTGTCCCTGCATGAATCATAGCATCAGTTTGGTTGGAAAAGACGTCCAAGACCATCGAGTCCAGCTGTTCCCCCATTTGGCACTGCCAAGCCCACCACGAACCACGTCCTCAAGTGTCACATCAAATCCCTCTAGGAATGATGACTCAAATGAGGCTCTCAGTCCTCCATCTGATGGAGGTTTTGTATTCGACCTCCAGCCTGCAGCACTTCAGACAACCCCACGGTGTGTCCCCCATGAGGGGACAGCCACCACCGGTGCCACCAGACCACATCCCTTCCCCGTGGACTGCCCCGAGCCACCCCAGGGACACTCTGTCTCACAGAGTCCAGCACATGGTCACCTCAGTGGCCACGTTTTGCTTTGCAATCCCAGCTTGCCCAGGGGTCGACCCCCTGTGCTCCAGCCCCCCGGCTCGCCCGCGGCGCGGGGGCTTCGCCGCTGCCCTTCTCCCCCGCATTTTGCCAGCCTTGACAAAAAAACCAGCACTTCGCTGCTCAGTGGTTTCCTTGGCAACCCCATTTCCCCATCCTCTCGCTTGGTGCGTCTGTAACCCCCCCTGGCCCTGGTCACTGGCCCCCAAAGCACAGTGACAGGTCCCTGTCCACAGGGATGGAGCAGGAGGTGGTGGGTCCCGATCCTGGGGGGACCCTCAGCCAGGGCTTCCCGAGAACCTGGGCTTCTTGGAAAGGGAGTGGAGTGGCTGGTGGTGGTTTGTGTCTGAACTGGACTAAAGTAAAGCTGTTTTGGAGCCGGCCTTTACGCCTCTGTGTGGGGTAAAAACTAAAAACCCTGTGCATGGGCTGCCCAGAGTGGGAATGGCTTCCCACTGACAAAGAATGAGTTTGGATTAACAGGGATAAATTCCTCCCTGTGAGGGTGGAGAGGCCCTGGCACAGGTTGCCCAGAGAAGCTGTGGCTGCCCCATCCCTGGAAGTGTCCAAGGCCAGGTTGGACGGGTCTTGGAGCAACCTGGGCTGGTGGAAGGTGTCCCTGCCTGTGGCAGGGTGGGGGTGGAATGACACGACCAAGGTCCCTTCCCAACCCAAACCATCCCGTGATTCCACGACTGGCAGCCTCTGCCACAAACAGAGCGGATTCCCGTGCCCATTCCCACGTTTGCCTCCAATCAATAGGTAACGATCAGGCACAGGCTCTCACTGCCTCCCCAGCCCTCGAGCCCACATGCAATATTTCCGTGCTGACAGCCGCGGGCTCCCGGCACTGCTCGCCCTGCTGTTGGCAGCAGACAGGATCCTGATCCCCCGGGAAAACCTCCGGCGCGGATCCCGTCGCTCCCGCCCCCGCGCCGGGGCTGCTCCCGCGGGTCGCGTCCCTGGAGCCGCGCTTGGAGTGGTGGGCGCAGGGGAAGGGGCCAGCCCTGCTCAGCAATCGGGCTGATTTTCCTTGAAAAAAGCGGGAAAACGCAGCACCGGGGTGGTTTAGGGAGGGCAGGATTGGTGCTGAGGGTGCTGAGTGGGGTTGGGGGAGCCCAGAAAACTCCCTGTGCCTTGGTGAGCTGGGAAAAGCTCCTGCTCTACCCCCAAAGCAGGGACTCCAACAGCTGTTCCCCAAATCCCAAAGGGGTGGTCAGTGCCCCCAAAGGGGTGGTCAGTGGCCCCAGAGGGGTGGTCAGTGCCCCCAAAGCCGAGCAGACCCCGTGCCAGCCTGGGACTTGGTGCTGAGTGAAAACAAGAGCTATGGAGACCCTAAATATTTTAGGGAGACCACAGCTGGTGCATCCACTTTGAGCCGTGGCTCAGCCAGAGCTTTCCAAGGTCTGGGCTTTTTATTCAGCTTTTTGTTTTAATTAAACCCTTAAAATCTGGTTTTCCTGAGTTGCCTCCAGGGGAGGATGGGGTGTGCAGGGATTTGGGGGTGGATTCCATGGGGATGGATCCCACGTCTGTCAAAGGATGAGGAGGTGTGTGATGGTCCCTAAACACCTGGAGGAGCCAGGCAGGACACGCCAGGCACTGAATGTCACCCAAACAGCACGAAAATAGGGGGGAAAAATTGCTGAGCCTCTCAGTGCTGGCTCCAGCTCCAGGCTGGGATACAAACAGAATAATTTCCTTTCTCCTCCATTGTTCTGCCTTGATGTGAGTGAATCAGCTGCTTTGGAGCTGCTCTGAAAAAATTAATGATTGCCCAAGCCAGCCCCACCATCCAGCCTGGATCTCCAGGCGAGCCAAAATACTCGGAGCAAAGCCATGGATTTGAGCTGACTGGGTATTTGGTTTGGGGTGTTTTTCATGGAAAAAAAAAAAAAAAGGGGGAGAAATCAGTTTTCACCTGCAATGTTTGCAGTTCATTGGGGGGAAATGATTCATGGAGGTGTAGGGCTGTGATTCTGCAGCCCAGGCTTTGTGATGATTGAAAGCATCAAAAGACCCCAAACAGGACCCACATTTTCGCTTCTGAAGTGGAATGTGTTTCATGGAAAATTACAGAATGCACTTTTCCTAAAGAAAAACCCTGTGCCCTTTTGTTTCCTGGCTAGAAAGGTTTGCTGAGTCTGCAGAGCACTTTGATCTCAGCCTTCCTAAAATCACGGCACTTGGCACAGACCTTTTTTTTCCCCCTCCTTTAGCTGGAGAGGCAGAGAACTGAGCGAAGATCCCCCACTGAAAGCAAAAAATAAAATTTCTCCCCGCTTTCAGCTGGAATCCTGCACGCTCTTCCCTCTCACAGCCAGGATGGAGGAGATACACAGGGAAAACCCTCCCAAAAATGCCATAAAACTCCCCCCAAGTCCCCCAAAACCACACGAATTCCTACCCCTGTGCTTCCCACGTCAGTAAGTCGACCTAAATATTACAGAGGGAAGAAAAAAACCACGTTGGCTTTTTCGCCTGACACTTATTTTTCTCCCTACCAGGAGCTCTTGGGCACTCGGCAATTAGGAGCTGCAGATTAATCTTGAGTGATATAATGAAGTGCTGGGCGGCTGGAGGACAGGGCTGCTGAGCAGGGGGGGGTGTTTGCTCTCCAGATTAACGTGGTTTAGGGCAGGTTTAGTGCAGACAGAGCACTCAGGGTGGTGGGGGGCTGTGGGGCTCAGTGGGATATTCGGGCTCATCCCCATCCCCGGCTGCTCTGCATCCAAACACGGGGAGTGGGCGGGGTTGGTGCTGCAGGATGAAAACGATCTTTGCACATTTTCTGACCCTGAACCACTTGTAACATCTCCAAAGTGTCTTTCCACCTGCTTTGCACCCTCCCAGCATCTCCCAGCCCCCGGTCAATTATTTTCTTGAGGAAAAATGGCCCAGGAGGGCAGGTCGGAGCTGTCCCGAGATCTGCCTTCCCCCCAGCCACGTCTGTGCCTCCTTTCATAGAATCATGGAATGGTTTGGGCTGGAAGGGACCTTAAAGCCCATCCCATTCCAGCTCCTGCCATGGGCAGGGACACCTCCCACTAGCACAGGTTGCTCCAAGCCCTGTCCAACCTGGCCTTGGACACTTCCAGGGATGGGGCAGCCACAGCTTCTCTGGGCAACCTGTGCCAGGGCCTCCCCACCCTCACAGGGAAGAATTTCTTCCCAATATCCCACCTAACCCTGCCCTCTGTCAGTGTGAAGCCATTCCCTGTGTCTTGCCACTCCAGTCCCTTGTAATTAGTCTCTCTCCATCTTTCTTGTCAGCTCCCTTCAGGTACTGGAAGGCCACAATTAGGTCACCCCGAAGCCTCTTTTCCAGGCTGAACAATCCCAATTCTCTCAGCTCTTCTCTTTTTCTCTGAGTTCCCCACAAGCCCGAGAGCCGAGAGCCGAGAGCAGCTGGCACAGGGGGCCACATTCTTCCTTGTCTTTCCAAAATGAGAATATAAATAGCCTTGTCCTGTAAGGAAGCCATTACCCAGGAGCTGTGCCACCAGCGCCGGCCGCTCGCAGCAAACTCATTTCCCCACAGCAGCCAATTTATTCCCGACTCTGACAGGGTCAGACACCGTCAGGGAAGCAAATGCTAATTAATAGCACTGTGCAAAGCAGCCTGTCCGGGCACGGCGTGTAATTAGTGAGCAAACTGCTCCCACCACAGAGCCGGGGATGTGGGGAAAGGGGTGAGGGAGCAGCTCCTGGGAGGGACCCGCTGCAGCTCCCAGTTACAACTCAGGGTGAGGGCACTAATTGTGCTGGGGAGGTGTGTGTCACGCTGCTGTCAGTGAGACTGTGCCACTCCAAACGTCTCCCTGCACCCCTTGGATCCCTGCATCGCCCTCCCTGTCCCGGTAGCCGACCCTGTCCCTGCTGTCCCTTCCACCGAGGGTTGGTGCTCCCTCTTGCCCGGTCGTTTTGCAGGTGAACGTGACATTTCCTCGGGCCAGGAGAGCTGCTCAGGAATACAAAAAACTCCTGGTGATGGGGGATGCAGAGCCCGGGGAGGAATCATGTGCTAATGCCCTTACACTGCTGCCGTGGTGAGTCATCCAGGCCCTCCGAGGATCCCGGCTGCGCTTGGATACCGAGAAGGTGGAAGCGCAAGGCGGGAGGAAAAATTGCTTTGCTCGGAAGATATCTTGGTTACAGCAAGGAATAAAAATTGTCCCCCTGGCACCCACCCCCGTCCCACAGCTGTGGGGAGGAGGGTGGGCAAGGAGGGGCTCGTTTAGTGGAGAAATGGGAACACTCAGCCTGGGAACATTCAAGTCAATAACAGAGCACAGTTATTAGTGGTTTTCTTCCTCCTGCCTGGAGGAGGATGGGCCTTTCCATCAGGCTGGTGGGGAAAATCCATCCTGGGGTTGGGAATCGGGTTGGAGCATCACCTTGAAGGTGGTTATGGGCAGGCACTGCTTCCCTTCATCCACAGCAGCATCGCTGCTCTGGTGCTCCTGGTCACTCAGCCACATCCATATGGATATGTGTGTGTTGCTACTTCCATGGGGACAGGAGGGTCTCCAGTTCCCAGGGACCACGGCCACCCCTGACCAAACTTTGCCATGGGATGCATCTTCCCAGCCGAGAAGAATGAGTTAAAACCCCCCAAAAATAGAAAACATCCTCTAAATCAACAGCATTTTAGATAAGCCAACACCTCCCTGTGCCAGGGCTGCTCCTGGCATGGCTCTGCCTCCACCAAACCGGGCAATGGGAAGGGATTTACACATCAAACACCCTCTTCCCCAAACTACTGCAACCAAAACCTTGGGAGAAGGGGGAAAAAAAAAGCCTCTTTTCCAGCTGTTTTCCTCTCCCTGTAAATAAACATCTCTGGGCAGAGCGTTTCCCTCAGCCTCAGGCTTTGGTTGGACATCAGTCATTTCATATTGCTCTTTTAAACCCTCGTGTTTGGCTCTCAGCCGTTTCGCCCGGCTCGAAGCAGGATGTTGGCACTTTGTGTTTAGAAAATATTTATCTGTATTTAGATAGGGAGACAGATAGCTGTGGAAGAAGAGCTGTTCCAGTCATTAAACCACCGCTTTCAATTTTTCCTTATTACTATTCTTCATTTAACCACAGGCCGGGCTGGCCAAGTGCTCCCCGGGGACAGACCAGCTGAGCCCGGCAGGTTTGCAGCCCTGAAAGGGGGATGTCTCCAGAAAAAAAAAAAAAGTTAAAATTATAATCAGAGAGGAAATCTTCCCTGAAAATGTCTTCCCAAGGCGGAGGCGCTCAGGAAGAGGACGGGGATGTGGCTGGAGTCTGTCCCTGGCTTCGTGCTGGGCCGGGAAGGCTTCAGGGAGGAAGAGTGGGAGCGGGTGGGAGGAAGATCCAGCATGTTTGTGAGATGCAGGGGGGTGAAGGGAGGGGGGGTTTGTGCCTTTCAGGAGAAGAAATAAAAGAGGGAGAGAAATCACCCTCTCTGATCAGCTGTCTGAGGTTCTGCAGGATGGAGAGGCTGGAGGAGGGGGAGCTGCCTTTGAAGCCGGGAGAGGCACAAAGAGGCGATGGCTGAGTGCAGCAGCCTTCACTGGCACTGCTCCTCTTCCTCCAGCTCCTTCCTGCTCCCTGCCCTCTGCCCAGACTGGCAGCCCACCCTTGGGATGGCCAAAACACCCTTTTAGGGGTGCCCAACATCCTGCTGGGTTCTCACCGTTGCTCACATACTGGTCTCTCCCAGGGCCAGGGATTTTCTTCAAGACCCAGCACTGATGGGGTTCAACTCCTTTCCCTGCCTTTTCCCTGGACATCCCTCTGCTCTCCCAGTGCTGATTGATGGGCAGGGAACACCAGCAGCAGCTCTACCCCTCAGCTTGGCAGTGAGGGAAGCAGGTGGCAGTCTTGGAAAAACCCAGCATTGGGCAGCCACCATCTGTGTCCCTGTGGGTGGAGGAGGTGCTGCCCTCCCCGGGTGCTCTCCTGAGGCCACCAGGGCCAGCCAAGACAGATGGGAGCAGGCACCTGATGGTATCAGGCTGGGAACTGAAGCAAAGCAAAATCCCCAGCGCTGGCAAAGGGGTGGGGGAGGAACCCACGGAGACAGCTGTGGCAGGGCTGGCATCACCAGGAATGTTCACCCCCATCAACAAGGGATGCTGTTGGCTCTTCTGCTGGAGATCCAGCTTGGACAAGCCAGGGATGAGCTGGAAGGCGGGTGGCTGGTGACCAGAAATCTTTGTTTGGGCTCTGGCCAAGCCTGTGTCCAGTCTGGCTCTGGCTGATTCCAGCTCCTGAGCCCTCCAGAGCTCGGTCGAAGCGGCAAGGAAAAATCCTGAGCTTTGCTGAGCTTTTTGGGGTGAGTCCTGCCCCAGCACTGAGCCATCCCTCACCCCTGTGGCATCCAGGGGCAAAGCCATGCAGGTGAGGGACGCTGTGGATGGACTCCCTGCACAAGTCCAGCCCTCAGGATCCGCTGAGCACCCTCAGAACTTCCCAGGATTCTGCCACAAACCCGAGCATCTCTTCAGGACCTGCTCCTGAGAGCCCACACTGTGATGGGGACACTCTGCCCCATAGCCAGGCAGTCACCCTGCCCAGCCCTGGCACTGGCTCTGAGATAGCTGGGAAAAGATCCTTAATCACACTCTGTAACCCCCCCTGCTCAATCCCTTGCCATTGCCTCCCTGACCTCCACATCTTGGCTCCTGGCAGGGACTGACTGGCATGAAAACAAAGAGCTGGTGGGAACTGATGCTCTTTCTGCATCTCCAAACCACCCAGCTCTTCATCCATCAGCCCCAAACCAAACCTTAACCAACCCCTCCCGCACTTTTCCACCAAAAAGAGGTTTCCTGTCTGCTCCCAACCCCAAATCAACTCACCCCACAGACTTTTGCAGGAGCATGAAAGCAGGTGGAGGGAAGAGCTGGGCTCTGTGTCCGGAGCAAGAGGCACCAAAGCTGCGCTCTGGGATTTGGTACAGTTAAGAGAGCAGCAGGATTGCAGCTGGGATAGCGCTGACCTGGATTCCCAACATCAAAGACAACACCAGCTTCCTCCCCAGCATCCCTGGAGCCCTCAGAGGAGGTGAATCAATGGGCTGAACGCCCACGTGTCCATCCCATCCCTGGCACTGGCACCCAGGATGGCGAGTGCTGGCAGGAGTGTCCCCCCTGTGCTGCAGCACAGAGCTAAAAATCTGCAGAAAATCCAAATACTGAGAAAGAAAACTGCCTCCTCCACGATCAGGGTGGTCAAGGGTGGCCCAGGGGGTCTAAGCCACATCTGGCCTGGGTCTAAACCCCATCCTGCTGGTACAGGAACAGGCACTGGCAAATCTCCTGTCACATTTGTGGAGGTGGACAAATGGATCTTATCCCTTAGGAAACCTGGCCCTAACAGTCCTCCTTGTCCCTTCCTAGTGCTGCATGTGTGTCCTTGTCCCTCCAGCATGTCATGACCAGCCCCGGGCACCAGGACACACAGTCCCCATGTCACCACAGGCCACGGGCACCAGGACACACAGTCCCCATGCCCCAATCTCAAGGGACCTCCTCCCTGCCCATCCCCAGCCCCTCGGGCAGCCCAGGGGTCACACTGACACCAGTTCTCTCCACCAGCAGCAAAAAGGCTTCATTTTTCCTGCCGGGCTCCGTCTGGGAGCAGCATCCCAGCCTGGATTCCCCCTCCCCACGCTGGTTCGTTTATGAGATGACTCACAAGTTGTTGATGCTCCCGACGCGCATGGGATGGAAGCGGCGCTGCCACCTCCGAGCGCCAGCCGGGGAGGAGGGGGGGGCACAGCCCGGGCTCCCGGCGCCCCGAAATCCTGGGAGACGCTGCCAGTTCCCAATCACTGCTCCATTGTCAGCCGACGGCAGCACGGAGGGGGGCGGTGGGATGGTGAAAACACCTAAATAAGCAACAATCAGGGAAAACAAAGGCCCTCCCGCGGGGATTGAGTCCCGCGGGGATGGGGTGTGATGCGCGTCCTTCCTTCGCTGCCGGAGCGGCTCGGTGCCCACGGGGCACTTGCTGTCCCCATCCCTGCCGCTTTTATGGGGCCGGGCACGAGCCTGGGTGAAGGAAAAGTGTTTGGTAGCCCCCTCCAATAAAATAATGACTTTGGAGGTATTTTTGAAGGAAAAAGGATGAACCAGCTGATGCACCCGCCCTGTGTTTGGAAGGACCCTCGGTGCCCTGTGTGGGAGCAGAAGGCTCAGGGCAGGCTGCCACTGTCACCAGCCCGAGCCTAGCAAGGGGACAGTCGCCCTCATGTCCCAGGAACATCTCAGGAACACTGGTTGGCATCACCCTCGGGACACCACCGACCTCCAGGAGAGGGATTGTTGACTGTAAGGTGCTGAGCAGTTTTCCCATCCAACCTCCAGACCCGACTCCGACTCCGGGCAGCCCCGGTGTGCAAACCTTGCCCTCGGACACAGCCCCTGCACACCAAATGCCGAGGAAACAATGCTGCAAACCCCTCTGCCCCCCTCCCCCCTCCCATGCAGCCACGCAGAACGGGGAGGCAGAGAAGAATCTCATCTAATTTTAACTCCCCTGACGGACGGGCTTTGTTCTTTCCAGCAGCTGCCCCGCAAGGTATGAAAACATTCAGATATGTTGACGTGGGAAAACAAAACACACAAATCAGCCCATTTTCCTCTTCAAGGCCGATTTATCTGGAGCTGTCAGTGGCGGGAGGGGAAGTGATGAGCCCTGGGGAGATGGGGGAGCAGCCTGGGCTTGCAGCTTGGTGGGTACCGGTGCGGTTGGGATGCTCGTGGAGCATCTGGTCCATTCTCTCCAAAGCCCCAAAACACCTCAGATCTACGGAAAACAGAACGACATTTTCTGCTACAATTCCCCAAGGTGTGGTCCCACACATGCCCCAGCTCATCCTCCAAAATGAGAGGAGCTGGATGCCGAGGGAGCCCCCCCAGAAACGTGGTTCACCACAAGATGGGCTCCATCCTGGTGCCTCCACCGTGCTGACAGCTTGGGTTTCTGAGTTGGGATGGGGGGGATCAGACCCTGGAGAAGGGTTTCTGAGTTGGGATGGGGGGGATCAGGCCCTGGAGAAGGGTTTCTGAGTTGGGATGGGGGGGATCAGACCATGGAGAAGGGTAACAGCAGCTCAGGGAGAGGGGGAGAGGGAGGGGCTGGCAAATCCCTCTGCAAGGGCTGGTGCATCACTTCTACAAGGGGATGGATGAGTGGATGGATGGGTGGATGGATGGGTGGATGCACAGACTGATGGATGGGTGGATGGATGGTGCAAACACAGTCCTGCTCCTTTTGCATGTGGTTTTCACTACCAAGAGCAAAACCAGGCAAATAATTCCTTCTCCTGGCAGGGTGCAGGTGAAACATTCCAGAGGCTTTCCAAGCAGCATCTGATTTTGACTTCCAGGGCAGTGGATTTGTTGAGGGGGTTGTCCATTTGCTGCCCCAACAGGGCTATTTTGGGATGTGGTGCATTTCAGCCCCACAGGATCGATCACGGACGCAGAGCTCCAGGTCTGGGGGGTAGTTGCTCTAAAGGCAAAACCCTGCACAAATGAAAATCCTGCTTTTGTAGCACTGGGAGGTGAGAGAGAGACACAGGGACTGTGAGGGAAGCAGGAGAGCCCAGGGGGAGGCACTGGGGGCTGCTCCTCTTGCCAAAAACAACCCTCACCCCAGCTGAAAGCCAGTACACTCAGCTGTCCCAGCACTGCTTCTTCAGGGTTGGGGCTAAAAAAAAAACAGTAAAAAGGGAGCACTTCTGTCCCTGGAAGTGTCCAAGGGCAGGTTGGACAGGGCTTGGAGCAGCCTGGTCTAGTGGAAGGTGTCCCTGCCCATGGTAGGGGGGTGGAACTGGATGAGCTTTAAGGTCCCTTCCAACCCAAACCATTCCATGATTCCAGGATTCTGTGAAGATGGGCACTATGCAGGAGGAATAAAAACTGGAGCTTCCCATCTCTGCACCACAGCCCTGAAATGTCACAGGCAGGACTCCAGCTGGCTGCCAATCTGGAAATTATATGAAAACATCTAAATATTTTTATATATTTATATTTTAGACATGGACATGTTTCTATCACAGTTCTACACCTGGCAGAGCTGCCCTTTCTCCCACCTGGGCACAGGATGCAGCTCTGGTGTCACCAGAGCTCTGTCCAAGGCTCTCTCTAACAGGGCCATGGCAAGACAAGGTGAGAAGCACCTACAGAGGCTTAGTGCCCTTCTGAATTCCTAAAAATCATTGGGGAGAAATCTTTGCCCGCTGCCCCATTTCCTCCTCCATTGAATTAACCTCCAGAGATTCCCATGGATTTTGACTGGAGTCCTGCCAGAGCAAATTCAAGGCTCTTGCCTGTTATTTTTATGGCCATTTTAATTAAAACCAATAAATTCCGGGGGGAAAGTGGGTCTTTCCAGTGTGAAATACACTTTGTCAAGTTTGCAGCCTCTGAGTAAATCAAAATGTTGCCATCAGGGGCTCCAGCTGTAAATCCCCCTGGATGGATCCCAGCTCACCAGACAGGTGAGTAATGTGAATTTTCCTCCTTGACAGCCTCAGTATCTCTCTCACTTCCTCCATTTGATTTATTATTTATCCATTTTTCAGGGTGAGGAGGAGAAAATAAGAAAATAAGAGCTAAGGCATTGCCATGGAGAACTTCCCAAGAGGAGCAATCCCATGGGAGAGCAGGACTCGATCTAAGATCACAGAGTCACAGAATGGGTTTGGACCTTAAAGATAATCCAGTCCCACCTTCCAGGTTGCTCCAACCCAGCCTTGGACACTTCCAGGGATCCAGGGGCAGCCACAGCTTCTCTGGGCAACCTGTGCCAGGCCCTCCCCACCCTCCCAGGGGAGACAAATTCATTTCATTGGGGAAACTCAGGGTGCAGAGAGAATTCCCAGCATCGGCAGTGGGGTTCAGGATTCTCTGTGCACCTCAAAGGGGTGATGCTCTCCTGTCCAACACGCCCCCCCTGCCTCAGTTTCCCCAATTTTGGAACCCCCGTCCACGGCAGGCGGAGCAGCAACAGCTGAGTGCAGGCAGATGAACACCAAAGCCCTTTTAAAGATTTTTTTCCATTTGTTTTATGTGTCTTCTGGGTTTATTTTTAACATTCCAGCCGGAAAAAAAAAAAAAAAAAAAAAAAAAAAAAAAAGAGAATAAAATTAAAGCAACGCCGGAGCTGAGCCGAGAGGACGTGTTTGCTGAGACCTGCCAGGATGATTAGTCCTTCGCAGATAACCCCTTGGAAAAGGGTCAGGCTGGGGGCTCCGGCCGCGCCGGGGGCCAAGGAAAGGGATGAGTCCTCTTCCGAAGAGCTCCTCAGCCACGCTAAAAGCTGGTTTACACTCCTTGACCTGACGTTTTCCTCCCTCTGGGAGTGATCAGGAGCCCTCCTGCGTCAGAGCCGGGCAGGGCAGGGACTCAACACCTCGCTCTGGGTCTGGGAGGGGGTTTTCACCCCGGGAAGGTCCTTAAACCCCGTGTCCTGGACCGCGTGCAGCGTGTACCCCTCTGTGCTGCCTCGGCACGGGAATGGGAACACCCTCCAGGTAAAGAGGGCGGTGCATCCCAAGTGCAGCACCCAAGATATGCACATTAAATCCATCCCTCTGCTCCCAATTCCTGCCCGGACCCATCCCACCACCCCTCTGGGACAGAGCCAGGGCCACCAAACCCCTGGCTGTGCTGACAGAAACCCACGGCACGTTGATCCTGCCTCCCCACTCAGCGGCCCTGGAGCTGGATACCATCTGAGCCATGGGATGAATGAAAAGCCATTAATTCCCTCCTGGGCGTTTTTATGAGGCTCTTGATGAAATGTCTGGATGCTTCAGCACTGCAGGAGTTTGATGCTGGCAGAGCTCTGTGCAGACTGAAAACCCCATCTCCAGGGCTGAACCAGCTGCTGGTCTCTTGTCCTGTGTCCCCTAATCCACCCCTCCTGAGCCCAAAGCACCCAAAACTGCACCAAATCATCCTCTGGCAGACCCAGCGCTGCCCCAGGGCAGTGAATTAATCCATCCCCAAAGCAAATAGTGGGGGACACCCCAAATGTGGGTACCCCCTCATCCACGGGGGCTCCGGGAGAAATGAGGCTCCTTCCTCTCGGCTTTGCAGACCCTGAAAGGGGGGGAGCCCTGTCAGAAGAGGGGGGTCCTGCCCCATGGCTGGTAAGGATCCTTGGAAAGGGTAGGGTGACCCTCAGCACCCCACAAAGCCCAGCTCTGCTGAGCAGGTGGTGCTGATGGGTCTGTGCCTGCACCCCCACCCTGCAGCTTCCCCCCAAACCCCTCAACCTGCAGCAGCATCTCTCCTAAGACCCCCAGCATCCCTCCCTATCCCTCCCAAGCTTCCATCCTAAGTCCCTGCAGCACTGCTCCCCAAATCCCTCTTCAGCACCCCCCAAACCCTTCACCCAGAACACCCTCCTACCTTTCCCCCCCCAGCATCCTTACAAAGCCCCCCACTGCCAGTATCCCTCCAATTCCCTCCTGAATCCCCCTGTAACCTCCTCCCAAACCTCCTCAGCACCCCACACCCACCCAAACCCACCCAGCACCCCCCAACACAACAACATATGTGGGGGGGGGGAGAAGAGAGAGGGGGGAAAAGGCACGGAGTGGAGGGGACTGGAGAGACCCCAGCTTTGCCTTGGGGACAAGGGGGCTGGTTGTCCCCCCCCCTTTCTTCCACTTCCAGACAAAGAAAACCCGAAACAGCCATAACGTCGGGATCCATCTCAGCCCCCCCTCAGCCCGGGGACCCCCGGGACGTTCGGGGCCGCCCCCTTAGCCCTCGCCGGCTCGGGGGGTGGGCGACAGGCAGGGATAGGGGAAGGCAGGGACCGGGAGGGATTTGGGGACAGACAGGGATTGGGGTGGGGAAGGCAGGGATGGAGGGGAGAGGCAGGGATGGGGAGGAGGGAGTGCAGGTCCAGGGACCTGGGTGGTGGGAAGGGAAGCAGGAATTGCGGGGGGGGGCGGGGGTAAGGCAGAGGTTGGGAAGGCAGGGACCGGGAGAGGAGGTTGGAGGGGATTGGGGGAGAGAGAGACAAGCGGGGCGGGGGCGGGGGGCGCAGGTAGGGATCCGGGGGGGAGAAAGGCAGGGAGGAACGGAGGGATGGGGGGAGGCAGGGAGGGAATGCGGGGGGGAAGGCAGGGATAGGGGGGACAGGCAGGGATGGGGCGGGAGGGGCAGGGATGCGGGGAGCAGGTAGGGATGAGGGGATCAGGTAGAGAGAGGGGGAGCAGGTAGGCATGAGGGGACGCAGACAGGGATGAAGGAAAAAGAGACCGGGGAGGGAAGATAAGGATCTGCCGCGGGGAGGAAGGCAGGGACGGAGAGGGAGGGGGGGACAGGTAGGGAGCAGGGGGAGAGGATAGCAGGGAGGGAGCGGGGGGAGCAGGCAGGGAGCGGGGGGCTGCAGGCAGGCGGGCGGGCGGGCGGGGGGGGCGGGCAGGCGAACAGGGCCGCCCCCGGCCCCACGTGGCTCGGGGGACACGCGGGTTTATAAAGCGTCCCCGGCCCCGCGCGGGTGCGGGAGCGGCGTCGGCACCGGGCGGGAGCGGGACTCGAACCCTCGGCGCTCGGGTGCGCCCCGGGAGCCCCGGCGGGGCCACGGCAGCCCGCGGGCCATGGAGCTGCCCATGGATGTGCCCATGGATGCGCCCATGGAGCTGAGCACGGTGCTGCCCTCGGTGCTGCCCTCGGTGCTGCCCTCGGCCGCGGCCACCCCCTGGGGCAACGGCACCGCCTGGGCCCCCCTGCCCGGGCACGGGGGCAACGAGACGGGCCCGCAGAGGGCCAAGAACGCCACGTCCATCCTGATCGCCATCGTCATCACCGCGCTCTACTCCGTGGTGTGCGTGGTGGGGCTGCTGGGCAACGTCCTGGTCATGTACGGCATCGTCAGGTGAGAGCGGGGCACGGGGGGGTGGGCACGGGGGGGTGGGCACCGGGAGCCGGGGTGGGCCGGGGGTGGGTGTGCAGCGAGGTGTGAGAGGGCAAGAGGAGCGGGTGTGCACCGGGAATGGGTGTGCACCGAGTGTGAGACAGCGGCAGGGCTGAGCGTGCAGAGGGGTGTGTGAGTGTGCACACCGGGATTGTGTGTGTGCATCAGGAGTGAAAGGTGAGTGTGAGTGTGAGTGAGGGTGAGCGTGCGCCAGGGGTGAGACAGCACCGGGACCGAGTGTGTGCCACGTGTGAACCAGCAGCAAAGTGAGGGTGCACGAGGGATGAGTGTGGGTGTGCCCGGGGTGTGAATCTGAGCGTGCCCGGGGTGTGAGCCAGCGGCTCGGGGAGGGAGGAGGAGGAGGAGGGAGAGTGGGCGCGCACCGGGTGCTTGTGAGCGGGCGGCACCGAGATGGGTGTGACAGGTGTGTGACACGCGTGTGACACGCGTGTGTGTGTGAGGAGGGGTCCAGGGGCTGCGCGAGGGGTAAAAGCAGAGGCTGTGTGTGCACGGAGCAGCTCGAGGGGTGCAGGGGAGCCGTGTTTGGGGGGACGGCCCGACCCCAGCAGTGCTGAGTGTCCCCTCGCCCCGTGTGAGGGAGAGGAGCCGCAGGGCTGGTCGCGCCGGGGGCTGGGAGCTGCTCTGCCCCCCGCAGCCGGGGATGGAGGGGCTGGTGGGCTCCCACTGGCACCACCCCACTCCGTGCGTGGGAATTACCCATCCAGCCCATTCCCAGCTCCCGCAGCCGCCTGGCTCCTGCTTTGCTCTAACAAAGAGCAGGAGCCGCGTGGCCCGGCCCCGCTCCCACCCGGCCGAGCTGTCCCTGAGCCCCTCGGGGGGGGTACCAGCTCCAGCGGCACAGAGACCCCCCCTCCTGTCCCGGGGGACCCCAAAGCCTCCTTTGGATCCATCCAGGACCTTGGCACCTTTGTTGAGGCTGTCCCTGGGCAGGGAGGGGGGGTCTGAGGGGTCTCTGCACCCCAGGACAAGCAGCAGGACCCCACCACCCCCCTGTGAAAGACAGGGCACTGCTGTATCCAGCCTGGCACTCGTGCTGAGGTACAAAATCTCCTGCCAGACCCTTTGTCCGAGGCACTGTTTGGTCCTGCCCGAACAAGAGGGAATATGGGACAATAAAGCCGAGTCTTGCAGAGCACAGGACCAGCACCAGCAGTGGGGTTGGCAGAGCCCACTCCATGGCCCCCAGACCCCGCTGGCAGTGGAGGACTGGGCTGTGCTCACTGACACACTGCTGTCACACTCTGCACTGGCACAGACTCCAGCACCTCCAGCCTGGCAGGAGGGAGCACGAGGGTCTCACTGGGTGCTGGGCTTTGCAGCTCCCCCTCCCACACTGGAGGGGTCTTTTCCTGGGCGTCCAGGATTTGTGGGATTAATCCCAATCACCTCAGGGGTTGTTGTAACCCCAGCCTGGCCAAAACCCTGGGGCCAAACCAGAGCTGGTGGCTTTCTCTAAGCAACCCTGCCAAATCCCCACTTTCTAACCATTCCCACGCCCCTTTTCCCATCCCTTTCAGTCCACAGGGATGGTTACAGGAGGTCAGCACAGCCTGGCACTGCCTGTGCACGGGGATAAATGTGGTGACTCACCGGAGGGGAGGAAATGAGCCTGAAACGTGTCCGTGAGCCACTCCGGGCTGACCATCACCCTCGTGAGATCACCCTCAGCACCCCAGCTCCCCACTCTTTGGGTTGTGCTTTCAGCCACCCTGCGGGGTGGGTGAGGGGGACAGGGGTTGGGGTGTCACTCCCTGACCTGACCTGACACCCGACAGGATTTTTCACCCGCTCGAAGCGGAGTTAAAAATGAGCCCCGGTCTGAAAAAGCAAACTGAGGTAATTGCAGCAGAGCCAGAGCCACGAGCGGTGTCAGGGTGAGGGATGGGTGTTATTAGACCCCCTCCAGCTGGTTCTGCTCGGCAGGGAGAGGGGAG
The DNA here is from genome assembly GCF_025592945.1 of Manacus candei. Lineage (NCBI taxonomy): Eukaryota > Metazoa > Chordata > Aves > Passeriformes > Pipridae > Manacus > Manacus candei. Next base: position 2,201,101 of record NW_026138118.1, on the reverse strand, counting down.
GGCGTTTTAAAGAGAACAATGTCATGTGCAAACAACATCCTCCCTGTTTCACTCACTGAGTAACCTGATTCTACTGATCCACAGATCCCATCACCGTGGCTTCTAGCCCCCCCTTTTCCACCTGATTCTGGAATTAAACACAGAATCATAGAATTATGGAATGGTTTGGGTTGGAAGGGACTTTAAGACCATTTGTTCCACCCCCTGCCACTGGCAGGGACACCTTCCACTATCCCAGGTTGCTCCAGGCCCTGTCCAGCTTGGCTTTGAACACTTCCAGGGATAGGGAATATCTCCCAAGGAATGAATAAACACTGTCCTCCGAGCTCCTGGCTCAGGAGTGGCTGTGGTGATTTGCCCTCGCCCTTTCCATGGCCAAACCTGCCAGGAGTCTCCCAGGGTTCCTTGGCAGAGTTGTTCCACACCAGCAGGGTTTAGGCCAGGACTTGGGATGACCTGTGTCCGTGCAGGATGGGGCTGTGAGCTGGGATCAACTCGGGTTCAGACCTCACTGCCAGGGAGATGTTGGTGTTTGCCTTGTGCCATCCTCCTGGTGCCACCTCCCGCTGTCTGGGCAGGTGCCACCCTGTCTGGGCAGGGTACCTGGGCACTCTGGAAGCACGGCTGGAGCACATCCTGCTGACTCAGGGACCCCCGGGGACCACGCTGAGTGCCAGGAGCAGGCGGACACAGGACCTGCTCCATAGCTCCCAGCTCCCATCCACGCACTGGGAGGGAGCCCAGCACACCCAGCACCCTCCCCACCACAGCTCTGGCCAGCACTGCCATTCCCACTGCTTTTAAAAACACCCTTGGAAGCAATTTGCAGCTGCGAGCTCAGGCCTGTGAGTGCCCCCCATCCCTCTGGAGCCCATCAGCCCCCTGCCAGCTCCCACACAGGCTGCAGGGACAGCTGGGTGCAGGCTTTGTTAAGCCAGGCTCTGCCAGGCGGTGGCTTTTTAGCAGCTCCAGGAGTTTTTTCTTTGGCTTGTTATTCACTTTTTCTTTCGCTTATTTATTTTCCGAGAGGTTTGGAGAGGGGGGGTCCCTACTTGGGGGTCCAGCCTGGAAAGCAGAGCTGCCCTGTGCTTGTTCCATCCCCTCCCTCCCCTCCTCTCCATCAACACCTCCCAGATTGTTCCGTTCAAGTGCGTGGTAACTTCCCAATCAAGGCACTCGCTTAATTACGAAGGGTTTGGCAGCCTGGGGAGCTCCATCAGCAGAAGATGGTTCTCTCTAATGGGGGCAACAAATCTCTTTTCTGCAGCAGCAGCTCCGTTTGCAGCTGAGGGGGGTCACCAGGATGGACCCCCCACCCTGTGCAGTGGGTTGGAACCTCAACCCGAGCCTGGAAGGGGCTGAATCCTGCCCCAAAACCCCTGTGCTGAGGGATAAATTGTCATCCCCATCATCCCAGTTATCCCCATCACCATCTCAGTCAACCCATCATCCCAGTTATCCCCATCATCCCAGTCAACTCTTCATCCCAGTTACCCCCATCACCATCCCAGTTATCCCCATCATCCCACTTATCTGCATCACCATCCCAGTTATCCCCATCATCCCAGTCAACTCTTCATCCCAGTTACCCCCATCACCATCCCAGTTATCCCCATCATCCCACTTATCCCCATCACCATCCCAGTTTTCCCCTCATCCCAGTCAACTCTTCATCCCAGATACCCCCATCACCATCCCAGTTTTCCCCATCATCCCACTCCTCCCCATCATTATCCCACTTATCTCCATCATCCCAGTTGTCACTGCTTTGCCCTCACCAGCCCCATCCTGCCCGGGGAGGGGGCAACAGCCTCAGACCCTCCTCTCCCCCACCCCTGGCACATCTGGCAGGGGTTGGGAAGTGCTCACCCAGCACATCTGGCAGAGCACAGAACGAATAACTGATTAATTTTTTTTTTTGCCCCATTTTACTCAAAAACCCAGAGCCCAAGGACGTGTGAATGTACCCGAACAGACCGTTTGTTTGCAGGGGAGGCAAAACCTGACAGGGCCACGAATTCTCAGCTTTTTTTTTTTTTTTTTGTTTAACCTGGAAGGAAACTTTTCCGAGAGATGCATTTGCAAAAGCGCCTGGAAAATAACACTAAAGAGAACTGAAAAGGACTTTTCAAGGGCAAGACATTTTTAATGCCGTATTTAAAATAAATAAATAAATAATAAAAAAACCAAAAACGAAAGCTCAACTCGAATATTTCCACCCTTGGGCAAGGGGCTGCCATTTGCAGCCGTGGTGAAGGAGACAAGGAGCACTGTTGGAGCTGGGATGAGCTGCTGCTTTCTATTTTTTTCCCAGACAGAAACGGGTTTTGCAGCCTCCAGCTCCTGGTCCCCACTGACACGCTCTCCTGACCTGCTGAGAGGCAGAAAAGACAAATGGAAGGGGTTGGGCAGCACCACCAATCCCAGTCTGATTTCCATCTCTCTTGTAGGTTCCCTTCAGGGACTGGAAGGCCACAGTTAGGTCACCCCAAAGCTTCTCTTCTTTCCTACACCAACCTGCTGTCCTGGGGGCAGGAAGGGACCTTAAATCCACCTTGTTCCACGGTCAGGGAACACCTTCCACTAGCCCAGGTTGCTCCAAACCCCATCCAACCTGGCCTTGGACACTTGGGGCAGCCACAGCTTCTCTGGGCAACCTGTGCCGGGGCCTCCCCACCCTCACAGGGAAGAATTTCTCCCTAACACCTGATCCAAATATGCCCTCTGCCAGTCTAAAACTGTCTTGCCCCTGTCTGCCCATACAAAAAGTCCCTCTCCATCTATTTTATAAGAACTCCAAGGACAACCACCTTTTCATCCATCCTCTTCCCCCTCCCTGACCCACCCCAGCGATGCCCACGGGCAGGTTTAGCCATGCACAGAGATGCTTGTGTGCAAACCCCGTTCTTAATTAATTAGGGTGCATCCAAACGAGCTCGAGGCTGCCGAGGATGCTCAGAGCTCCAAGGATTTGCTGGAAGGGAGCACAGGGAAGGGCTGGAGCTGCTGGTGTAGCCCTGCCCTCAACCCAGTAAAGAGCCACAGAGCTGCCCCCACCCCATGTGTTGCTCTTTGGGGACCCCCAGTAGACCCCTTGGCGTTCACTTCCAACCCACCCCAACACTCAGAGCATCCTCTTGAGCAGCTCCTGCGGGGCTGGATGCTCCCAGGATGCACACACACACACACCCCTGCTGCCCTGGCATCCACCAAGACTTCGCCTCATCCCTTCAGGAACGGTTTGGGCACGCGGGACCAGGCGTTTCTCTTGCCATGATGTGACAAGGACCAGAGCCAGCCCTTGCCAAATGCCCCAGGAGAATCAGCCAGGCTTCCCCAAAGGTTCTGGAGCTCCAGGCTGGCTAATTGGGCTGCTTCCAGATGGCCTGTTTCCGGGGGTAATCGATCCGACTTCTGCAGGGAAGGAGGCTGGATGATCACGGGTTACTGGGTGGAAAATCAGGTGGAGGAGGGTTAGGGGGGATAAAGGACGTGGATGCAACTGAGTCAGGGAAATGGAGTAAATTGGTCTCTTCGGAGAATTGACTTCTCTGGAAAGTTCTTTATTCCTTTGAATAAAGGCAGGCATGGATTGAGTGCCACCTCCCTGGACAAGGGATGACCACTGTGGCAGGGTCCCAGCCCCATGTTCTGCAGGGCCCCAGCCCCATGTTCTGCAGGTCCCAGCTCAGCATGTGGGAGTGTCACCCCCTGCTCAGGCACCAGGATTCAGTGGGTGCCATCCCTGCCCGTGACAGGGGGTGGAACTTTAAGGAGCTTTAAGGTCCCTTCCAACCCAAACCATTCTGGGATTCTGTGATTTTATGACTTTAACACACACTAAACGCCTGCAAGAACACAAGTGTAGAATCAGAGAATCATGGAATGGTTTGGATTGGAAGGGACCTTAAAGTTCATCTCATTCCACCCCCTGCCATGGGCAGGGACACCTTCCACTATCCCAGGTTGCTCCAAGTCCTGTCCAGCCTGGCCTTGGACACTTGCAGGGATGGGGCAGTCACAGCTTCTCTGGGCAACCTCTGTCAGGGCCTCCCCACTCTCACAGGGAAGAATTTATCCCTAATATCCCATTTAACCCTGCCCTCTGGCAGTGGTAAGCCATTCCCCCTTGTCCTGTCACTCCAGGCCCTTGTAAATAGTCTCTGTAAATAGTCCCTCTCCATCTTTCCTGTCAGCTCATTCAGGCACTGAGAGGCCACAATTAGAACACCCTGGAGCCTTCTCTTCTCCAGGCTGAACAGCCCCAATTCTCTCAGTGTTTCCTCACAGCAGAGCTGCTCCATCCCTCTGATCAGCTCCGTGGTCTCCTCTGGACTCGCTCCAGCAGCTCAATGTCCTTCCTCAGCGTGCTCCCTGGGGCACCTGGAAGGGCTCTGAGCACCCTGACGCTGCAGAAAGGTCCCATCACGACACGTCCCCGTGCCCCCCACCCTGACCCCCTGTGGCCTCTCCCTTCCCCAGGTACACCAAGATGAAGACGGCCACCAACATCTACATCTTCAACCTGGCGCTGGCCGACGCGCTGGCCACCAGCACGCTGCCCTTCCAGAGCGCCAAGTACCTCATGGAGACCTGGCCCTTCGGGGAGCTGCTCTGCAAGGTTGTGCTCTCCATTGACTACTACAACATGTTCACCAGCATCTTCACCCTCACCATGATGAGCGTGGACCGCTACGTCGCCGTGTGCCACCCGGTCAAGGCCCTGGACTTCCGGACGCCGGCCAAGGCCAAGATCATCAACGTCTGCATCTGGGTGCTCTCCTCCCTCATCGGGGTGCCCATCATGGTCATGGCGGTCACCAAGACAAAAGGCAAGTGGTTTTTTGGGGACATGTCCCCCTCCTGTCCCATCTGTGCATCCCAGGGGTGATCTGGTGAACTCGACACCCGGCCCTGTAGCAGGTTTGGGGTCAGTGTGGGCACCTCTCTGTGGGACCATAGTGTGCCATGTTGTGGAAAAGGCATCATGGTGTTAGTTTTCCATCTTAGAAACCATCCCAGAAATTGCCTTCCCTTCCCCTTAAGGCTGGGACACCACACCCTTCCCCATCTCCAGTCCAACCAGTGCCTCTGCCCCGCTCCTGGGGTGCAAACTGGTTAGAGCATGGTGCTAATAATGCCAAACACTGAACCAAGGGTTCAACTCCCATGCTGGCCATTCCCTAGAGAGTTGGACTTGATGATCTTCGTGGATCCCTTCCAACTCAGAATATTCTATGAATATCTGAAATCAGGTTCCTAAAAACACCCCCGGTAGTGCTGTGGAGTCCCCAGTTGGCCCACACTGAGATCTGCAGTTCCAGTGTGGGAATAGCAGCCCTCGGCTGCTGGGAAAGCTCTGGGCATCCCGAGGAAGGGGACAGGTCTCAGTAGAAGGTGACATGGGGATGTGTCCAGCACAGGGGTTGGGAGGATGCAGCGTGGGGATGGCCCAGGAGGCTCTGCAGGGAAGAGGTCACTGCACCCCCTGTATCCCCTCAGCACCCTGTGGGCTGGTGGCTCTGGGGAGCCTCTGCCAAGAGCTGGCAGGTGGGAATGCATCTCCTTGAGGTTTCAACGTGCCCAGGCACGACCAGAAGGCCGAGTATCCAGAGCAGAGCCTCCCCCAGCTCCCTCCCTGACCCTCCTCTCCCCCGCAGACGGGATGGTGCTGTGCACCCTGCAGTTCCCCGACCCTCCCATCTACTGGGACACCGTCACCAAGATCTGCGTCTTCATCTTCGCCTTCCTGGTGCCCATCCTGGTCATCACCATCTGCTACGGGCTGATGATCCTGCGCCTGAAGAGCGTCCGCCTCCTCTCGGGCTCCAAGGAGAAGGACCGGAACCTGCGGCGCATCACGCGCATGGTGCTGGTGGTGGTGGCCGCCTTCATCATCTGCTGGACCCCCATCCACATCTTCGTCATCGTCTGGACGCTGGTGGACATCGACAAGAAGAACCCTTACGTGGTGGCCAGCCTGCACTTCTGCATCGCCCTGGGCTACACCAACAGCAGCCTCAACCCCGTCCTCTACGCCTTCCTGGACGAGAACTTCAAGCGGTGCTTCCGGGAGTTCTGCCTGCCCTTCCGAGCCCGCGTGGACCAGAACAGCTTCTCCCGCGCCCGGAACACCACGAGGGAGCGGGTGTCCACCTGCACGCCCTCGGAAGCCCCCAGCAAGCCGGCATGACTAGGCGTGGGCAGCCCCCAGCGGGGCTGCCGGGGCCGCGGAGGGGACGACCTGCGCTCGGAGGTCACCCAGGTCACCACCACGGAGTTCTGAGCGGAGCGGTGGCACCGCTGGGTGACGCCCCGGGGGTTGTGCCCACAGTGACTGCAAAGACTTTGGTCGTCCCGGAGAAGCGGGATGGGGGAGCTGGGACTCGCCGAGCGGCGTAAGGAGAGGGTCGGGACAGGAGGCGACCCGGGCAGAGCTGCTCTGCTGCTGCTCCCACCTCAACCAAGGCCACCCAGCAAGGGCTGTCACCCTCCCAAACGTGGCTCTCTGCAGAGCCCAGGACACCAGGACTGCTTCACCTCCTGGGCCAAGGTGGCACCATAACCCATGGCAGGAGGGGAAACGCTCCCGTGGCATAAGGGGACTGTGCCAGGGGGTGGCTGTAGGACCGTGGAATCATTCAGGTTGGAAAAGCCCTCTGAGTGGAGTCCAACCATTCCCCCAGCACTGCCAAGGCCACCACTGACCCATGTCCCCGAGTGCCACATCCACACGGCTTTAAATCCCTGCAGGGATGGGGACTCCATCCTGGCAGCTGTGCCAGGGCTGGACAACCTTTTCAGTGAAGAAACGTTTCCTAATATCCAACTTAAACCTCTCCTGGCATGACCTGAGGCTGTTTCCTCTGCCAGATCATGGGACTTCAGTCCATCCCTCTCTGAGTTGTGACCAAAAAAACAACCAGAGTTGGGAAGAGAAAATGATGCCACTTCAGAGACCGTAATTAAAGAGCTCCAGCTCCACACCTGGAGTCCTTCAATCTGGGGCTGCTCCCAGAGAAGAACTTTCTGTCATTAATGTCATTAATCTGTTATTTAGAGACCTCTGACTGCAGCCAGGGCAGCCCTGGACATGGGTGTGATGCTGGGAATACAGATACAGCCAGAGCACACCTGAAGCTCACCCTGTACCATGTGCCAGTGCCAAATTCCCCATGCCCACTGTCCATCAGGGTGACAGAGAACTGATGAAGATATTAAGCCTGAGAAGAACCTCATTAAGGGAGCAATTTGTGGGAACTCGAGTTGCTTCTCGCAGTGCTAAAGCAATTAGGATGGAATAACAGGCAGTGCCAAGGGCTCTCCCTTCCCTGCCCATGAGGAGAAGGATGAGCAACAGCACTGCCCAGATTTCCATAGCAGAGGCAAAAAGGGTAGGATGGGGTTGTGTTATTTTTTTTTAGGAGAAGATGAAAAAACTATCCCCTTTCTTTCACAGTTCCCCAAGCAGGGACAGAGGCTGTGCAGGCACCAAGATAGGACCCACAGCCTGCAAGAGGCAGAGATTTGGGGGTTTCAGCTCTCATCTGGATGGAGCAGCATCCCCCCCAGAGGCATGGCTGAGCTCCAGCTCCCATCACATCCTGCAGGAACCACCTTCCAGGAACCTCTGGACCACATCACCTGCAGCTGAACCACGACTGATGGGTCCTCCCGCTCCCCGAATCCCCCCGTCAGCCCCGCCCCACATCCCTGAGCCACCACTTTTCCTTGCTGTCCCCCTTCCCACCGTCATTGCCAGGCAGTCAGACAGCCCGGGGAGGAGGAGGGGGATGCTTGGAGGAAGCAGGAATGGCAGTGACTGGACAAATTGGTGCAGCTGGAGGAAGCAGGCGAGCGCTGGGGGCACCTGGGGCTCATGGGCTGGAGGCAGAGCCTGTCTTGTGTCTGGTTTCTCCAGTTGCATCAATTTAGGCTAATAACGGCCATTACCTCTCCTCAGCAGCCCCACCTTTCTCCAGAGCCTGTGGAAATTGCAGCCTTCCCTGTTAGGAAGACATGAGGCAACCAAAACCAATTTCTTTTTCAAAGGAATCAAATAGGGTGAAATTGCCCATTTGGGTCTCAAATTGACTGTGCCAGCGGATCCTCCTCCTCTGCCTGCACTGTGTCAACCTGCCACAGGCAAAAGCCTCTTGCTCAGTGTTACATCCACTTGGACATCTCCAGCTCGTGCCCAGGGCTCCTCAGGATCCCTCTGCAGGCACAGATGGAGTCCTGGATCACTGGCTTGGGTTCCTCATCCTCTGCTGCCACAACTCGTGGAGCATCAGGTAAGGGAAAGCAGGGTCAGCTCCAGGGCAGGAACTGGGGGGAAACCCCCGAGGTCCCACAAAGCTGAGCTTCAGCTCCTTGAAAAGAGAGACTGAAGTGTCCAGAGGATTGCAGACCATCCTTTAGCTGTCCACCCCCACCCACCCCCAGGGCAGAACCCTCAGCAGCCTGTGGTGGGAAAGGTTTGGAGCTGGTTGATGGTGAGCACTTGAGCATGGTGGGATTTCAGGATGTCCCACCGGGCTGGACATCCCATGCTGTGGAGCAGGACATCTCAGGGTTCTCTCCTGGCTTGAGCATGAAGCTGAATTCCAGCTTGATATCTCAGTTTGGGGGGACACCCCTAAAAAAACGTGGTGACCCTAAATCAGTGATTTCTTCAACCTGCCAGTGCCTCAGTGCTCCCTAAAATCCAACCCCGTGATCAAGGCTGGGAATGGCACAACGGAGAGCAGCTTTTCCCACCGCAGGGAAGGAACAGGGACACGGGGAAGGTGAATCCTGCCATCAGGGATGAGGCATCTCTGTCCTGGTGCAGCCCCTCCGAGGACATGTCATCGTGTTGGGGGGATGAGTGAGCCCCCCACGAGTGCTGGGGTCCGTGGGCTGCCCTGAGGCTCCAAAGGCAGTTCTTCCCCCCATTTCCTGTCCCCACGGGGCCTTTTTTCCATCTACCGAATTCCCAGCCTGCTGGGAAACGTGCCTGCCGTGGCCTTAAAGCGGGTTAAGAGGCTCCAAGTCATTATTTTTTAAAGTGCTCGGGCAGAGCTCCGAGCCCAGGACACAGCGAGGAACGCGGCTTTCCTGAGCTCCGGGTTTGCTGACTGAAAGAAAGGCAGAATATTCCCGGGAAAAACGGGACATGGGCGGAGAGCACTGCACTGGGGCACATGGGGTGACATGTGGACCTTGAGCATCCCCACCTGGCAGCAGCCCAGCAGGGATCTGGGGGCTGATCCAGCTCCTCCCCTCCCAAAAACTGCTCCAGCCCCTCCAGCTGCTCCAGCCCCTCGGTCGGGCTGGGAAACTGAGGACAAATCCTGGCCCAGGGAAACGCCACTGGGATGCTCAGAGGGAGCTCTGTGTGTACTTATATAAATATATCTGTATGTATATGTGTCTATAGGTGTATGAAGTCAAAGTGACCCCCCCCACCCCACCCCCTGCTACAGCAGCTGCCCCGTGTGTGATGGAGCTGAGTCCGCCGGGTCCACAGCACCTCACAAAGTGCTTCAGCCACTATTTCCAGCTCCAGCCCTCGGGATTTTGGGCCTTTTCAGTGGCATTTCTGTAAAGGAACCCTGCTTTCTAAAAAATAAAATAATAAAGCAAAATAAAATCGGAGATAGGAAGCAGTTTCCAGCTCTCCCGTGACTCTGGGGCGTTGAAAATGAGCAGGGTCTGGCTCAGGGGGGTGTTTTGGGGAGTGATGGGAGAGGAAACACCCTCTAAATTTACTCTTTGCTCTTCCCCGTGAGGGTGGTGAGGCCCTGGAATGGGTTTTCCAGAGAAGCTGTGGCTGCCCCATCCCTGGAAGTGTCCAAGGCCAGGTTGGACGGGGCTTGGAGTAACCTGGGACAGTGGAAGGTGTCCCTGCCCACGGCAGGGGTGGAATGAGATGAGCTTTAAGGTCCCTTCCATCCCAAACCGTTCTGTGATTCTAAATTCAAGTTCTAAAAGCTCGCATGGACTTGGAAAAAATCACCTTTGTGAACCCCTGAGGCCCTTTAGCTGAAGTTATTTCCAAGCCTTGAGTAATAAAAAGCCTCTGTTGCTGCTGGTCATCAAGATACAATTTTATTTTAACAGCCCAGCAGCTCAAAATCTGGCCCAAATTACATTTTTTGCAATTTAAATGCAAATGAGGATTTAGTGAAAAAGCAACAGAAAGGGGTGTTGGAGCCTGAAACCCCTCTTGGGCTTAATGAGACTTTGCATTTTAAGGTGTTTCTCACTTCTGCCCTGTCGTTTGTGAGTTCCCAGGGAAGGGGGAACCATAAAGAGCACAAGGTGGGCGTGTGAAATCCAGAATTCCAGCCCCGGGGTGGTGGAGCAGCACTCCAGGACCCCTCTCCACGTCCCAGCTCCCTGGGAAATCGGAGCCAGGCACCGACTCCAGCGATTTCACAGCCCAGTTAAACCAGCAGCTGAATAATGCAGCGACCTGTGCCAGCACACGGGAGCTGCCACTCACCTCCCAGCTATTCCCAGGGACTTCTTCAGCCCAAAATCACGTTTTCTACTGCAGAAAACGTCCTTTCCCCCTTTTTTTCCTTTACTTAATCCAGCGAATAACGAGCCCTGATGTATCAGGCTTTATTTTTACACGTGTGATTAATTATGATGACGCTGGTTCCTTTGTCTGCAGGTTTAGGTCGATTTTGGAATTGCATTAACAATGCAGATGGCAATGAGTGGATTTGGCTTTTCCTGGGGAGGATAGGGCTGAGATGTCCCACCCTCCTCGCTCTGGAGCAGCCAGGGATGCATCCAGGCTCTCGGCCCTGCAGGGACGCTTGTCTGGCAATTCATCATTTAAAAGGGGGAAAAAAAATCATTATGAATAATTCCTAGAGGGTTGTTTTTTTTTTTTTTTTCTCCTTTCAGAGTTACAAATTCTCTCAGTTTGTGCTTTTTTTATTCCCTGGGCAAACGGGACTGGGAGGAAGGGAAGGGGGATTGTGGGAGCACTGGGGCTCCTCTGGGCAGGGATGGAGCCACAGCCCCATTCCCTCAGCTCCCAAGGGATGTCCTGAGCTGGGTGAAAAGTTTTCCTTCTTTTTGCCCTGTTGTTGCAGGAGATGAACCAGAACTTCAGCAGTTTTGGGAGGGGGCAGAGACACCCACACATCACTTATTTCAGCCCAATTCCCGTCCCCAAGACACCCAACACGCTCCTCTACCAGGAACCACACCAGATAATTACTTATTCCAGTTATCCTGGGATGTACTGGCCAGATTCCAGCCTTAATGACGGGATTCAGGGAGGTGACACAGCCCAGTGCAAGGACCAAACCCTCTCTGTCGCTTGCAGACCCATCATTAAACCCCGACAACAGGCAGCTTGGCCATAATTAAAGCTCGTTTCCTCTTCCAGGCAGGAAAGGGAGAACAAGAAAACAATCCAGTGTCCTCCAAACCCTCCTGAAGACGCAATTCCCTCATGCCAGATCCTGCAGCACCACTGCATAGGTAGAGTTTTTGCATCCAAAACAGCAACATGTTAAAAAACACAGAAAAAATCCCCCCACAAACCCCTCAAACAACACCCAAAGTGCTTTTATTCTGGGGTCAGAAGAGCCCCACACCGCCAGGGCTGATCCTCTGCAGAGGCTAAAGCCCCCAAATTCCACTTTCCCACCTTTTGTCTGTAAATTAAAAGCCTTTTATGCACTTCCAATAGCAACAGATGGGGACTGGGAGTGCAGGGTTGGAGATGTTGCCTGGGACCCCCTGGCAGTGAAGAAGGGTCTGGAAAGGTGGAAAACCTCCACCATGGACCGAGGCTGGATCCTGACACAGCCAGGGGTCCCCCCAAACCCTCCCCCAGGACCCAAATTCCTCCTCCTCATCCCCAAAACACCCCCGATTCACCCAGTGAGTGCAAAACCTCGTTAATGAGACATTTCCCTTTCCTCAATTAAGTTATTTTCCTTCATCCCCCCTCTCCCCCTGCTGCGTGGGGGCTCATCCTTCCCCCAGTTTCCAGCAGCTTCCCACTGAAGTGTCACTCTGGCTCCCAAGACAACGGTGGCTGATTCATCAGCTCCGAATATTTTAAATCCTATTGTTCTCCTCAGCCCTTCTTCCCCACCACCACCCCGGTTTCTTGACAATACCAACAGGCTCCTCATTCACAAGGGGATGATCTCCCCCCCCAAAAAAAGGGAATTGCCCACACCCCGGGGGATGGACACAAAAACCTGCCTGTGCTGGGGATGGGGAGGGACTGGGAGCGCTGGGATGGGAGGTCTTGGCTCCCAGGTTCCTGGCAGCTGAGGCTGGTTTTGGAAACAAGACCTTAATGTTGAGCTTGTCACTGGGAATCTGGCCCAAGACAAGAAGCAGTTTCTCCATCAGATATCCAGGTCCCATTCCATGGAAGAGCATCAAATGGTGGTGGGTCCCCAGGGAGCAGCACAAGCCACAGGATTAGGGAACACAACCCACAGCGAGGGCAAATTCTGGGCTGGATCCCTGGCAGCAAAATATTCCCCGTGGGCCCCACACCCAAACTTTAGAGGGGAAAATAAAGCCTTTTGCACGCCCAGGACTGAAACCACCAACAGAAACACACCTTGAGTGGTGGAAGGTGGGAGTCCCCAGCCCCCCCCCAGCCTGTGCTGGACCCCCACGAGGCTGTCCCTGACTGTAATCCCAGCTCATCCCACAGCTCCCGGAGCCCAAAGCCCATGCCAGGCCAGAGGCTCGTTGAGGAACCAGCTCCTGCCCAAAGTAATTAAGTGTAAACAGAGATCTGGGGCTCGGGTCACACGAGGATGTGGGAATTTGCTCCAGTCACACCAGGATGTGGGAATTTGCTCCATCGGTGCCAGTCTCCGTGCTGGAGCACAGGATGTCCAGCTCAGCTCCAGCTGTGCCAGGACCCTCCCGGCCGTGCCGTGGGCTCCGCTGTGTCCCTGGAGACCCGGAGACCCCGGGGGTGGCCGGTCAGACAGGCAGGGAGCTGCAGGGAGGGTGACAGGGACCAGCCCCTCTCCCTGTTCCCAGTTCTCCCAGTCCCGCTCCCAGGAGCTCCCAGCGCCTTCTCCTGCTGCCATCCCGCGGCCGTGTCCCAGCACTGCACGGGAACACCGGGACACGGCGGGGATCACGGCACCCCTAAAACCAGGCACAGGTCCCAGGGGACAGGGCTGCCCACCATTCCAAACCACGGGAAAAGCCTGGGCTTACAAAAACTCAGTTTATTCCAAATGTTAAAAGATGACACGTTTTTCTGTTCTTTCTGCCTTGATTAATCGACCAAAATACATCTTCTTTTTAAAAAAAAAAAACAAATTCCAACCCCTTCTGAACCATTGTACAATCCCAGGATTCACACATCCCACACCCCCCCTCCTATTGCTATAATTCAGCTCTTTGCAGGCTCCTCCTCACTCCAGGTACCTGGAAGGCACCTCCTGGAAGGAGAGGATGGGGCAGGCCAGGCACAGGGAGCGAGAGCAGCTGGATCAGGGAGGTGATGGGGGGGAGGAGTCTCATTGTTTCGAGCTACTCGAAACATAGCTGGGGGTTGGGTGTCTGCTCAGCGAGGCCCTGACAGCAAATAAAAACTCTTTCCTCAGCAAGGGAAAGAGGAAAAAAAACCTAAGTTCCCACCCGTGGGATGGATTTTGTTGGGTTTCCAAATGGAATGGGAAGGAGGGAGAGTGGCCAGGCCTGCAAAAAGCAGTGCTGGAGGTGGCTGCTCCAGGATGGAGCCTCATTGCCTGGTGGGTTTTGGCTCAGAACTGTGAGGGGTGGGAGGCAGGAGCCCCCCTTCCCATTCTCTTCCAGCAGTCACAGTGTGCCAGGAATCATGCAGCAGTGTTCCCCCTTGCCAGGCAGGATCTCCCCACTGCACCTGGATGCAAGGATAGAGCTCCCTTGGGAACGTTCCTGCTGGGCTGAGATCCCCCTGGAACGAGCTCAGAGGAGTTTGGTGGGTGGCAGTGGACAAATCCAGGCTGGAGGTGAAAGGTGTTTGGGTGAAGGAGATGGAGGAGCACCCAGATGTGGGGAACATGATCAGGGAGACGCCCCAAGCCCGACTGTGCAGTGAAGAACGAGACCTTCGGCTTTGCCAGGCTGGGAAACATTAAAAAACCAAGACGAGAAGAGGTGCAAAACCCATCCAGGCACAGAGCTGGGATCAGTTTAGGACCAAGCTGATCCCGGGAGCTGACAGAGCACCACGGGCAGACAGACACAACACTGCAGGGAGAACACAGGAGTGCTCCCTGCTCCAGCAACGCCGGGCCCGGTCCCGGGAGCTTCCTGCCCTCCCAGAGCTGGAAATCAGCCCCCCCGAGGCGGGTGGGAGGTGTGAGGGGTGTGTGGGTCACTTCATCAGCTCTGCTCCCTGTCCCTGACCAGCAGCACCGTGTGCTGCCCTCCGCTGGACACGGCCAGCACCCGCCGGTTCTCCAGCTGCTTCCCCGTCATCTCCACCGGGCTCCACACGTCATCCTCCTCCCCGGTGCCCAGCTGGTAGTTGGTGCCCATTCCCCAGGCAAACGCTCGTCCTGCAGCAGAGGGGAGGCAAGGATTGAGTTCAGGATGGGCTGGAAAGGGGACCCAGCACCCAAATGCAACGAGACTCAGGCTTGGTCCTAAACTGGATGGGTTTTCCACTTCTTCTGAGTTCCCAAGGGAACCCAGCCCCAAAACAACAGGAACCCAGCACCCAAACCCAAGGGAACCCAACACCCAAACCCAGGGGGACCCAGCACCTCAGGCAGTGGGGTTTATGCGTGCCAGAAACACAGACAAGGAAGAAGAGGAGCCTCAAACAGATGTTCCATCATGCAGCCAATTGGGAGAAATTACTCCTTTTGGGAAGAAAACCAAAGCCACGGCCCCCTCCAAACCATCATTCCCCACAGACACTGTGCACAGGCAGGTGCAGCACCAGAGCACAGGGCTCTGGCAGCAGTGGAGTCAGAGAAGGGACTAGCAGGCCAACAAGCCCCTCCTGGTAAACACCCCGTGACCGACCCTGTTGCCACGGGCACACAAACATATCTGAGCAGCCACCGCCCAGCTGCCCCCAGGAGACCAGCACCAGGACCTGGCTGCAGTCCCAACCCACTGGGCAGCGTGTGTGGGGCTGGCTGGATGCAGGGGGGCCGGGATGGAGGGATGAGGGGCACCCCCAGCCCCCACTCACCGTCACTGCTGACGGCGTATCCGACGGACGCTCCGCAGGCCACCGAGATGATCCTGGGCAGCTCTGGGATCACCGTGGGTGTGCTCTTCTCCTCTGCCCCCGTCCCCAGGCCCAGCCGGCCGTACTCTGCCCTGCCCAGGCTGTAGGCTTTACCTGGAGCACAAGGGACACACGGGACAGGTGAGCTGAGGGGGGCAGAAGCTGCAGCAGGACACAGCCAGGCCTTCTCTGCCCAGGTGTGACTCCTGAAGGAGCATCACTCCTCCCTGCCACGCCCCAGAACCCACCCAGGAGGGGCAGGGTGGGACAGACACGCTTGAGCTCCCCAAAACCAATAGGGTGGGAGGGCGTAAGAGCAGAGCCCACAGGTGACTGACTCCAGGTTGCTCCCTGCCCTTTGCTGCAACCTCACACCACCCTTCTTGCCTTGAATACTTGGAGGGCTCCAGCACATCACCCTCACCCCAACACCTCCCTGGTCAGGATGAGGGCCATGATAGTCCCCCTTGTCCTGCTCAGTGTGATTCCCAGTGCCACTCACCCTCGGAGTCGACGCAGACTGTGTGGTGCTGCCCACCAGAGAACCCGACCCAGGACTTGGTGGAGTTCTTGAAGCAGGTGAGGTTCTGCGGGGAGAAGCAGGGCTCGGTGTCCTGGGTCCCTGCGGGGTGGGACGCACAAACCCGGCCGGATCAGGGCCACGGGCACACACAGCCCAGGCCAGGCTCCCCCTCTGAGCCACCCACCCTGGGGCTCACCCCCCAGACACCAACACAGTAACCCCCCTCCTGAGCCCCCAGATCAAATTTCTGTTGGTTGTGGGGGCTGTGATCCCCCCACCCCAATTTCCAGCTCCAGTCTGTCCCCAGTGTCTAGGATTTGGGGCACCCAGGGCAGCATGGGACTGGCAGGAGATCTGGAGGGACTCACCCAGCTGGTGGTAGTTGGAGAGGCCAAATCCATAGATGTGTCCCTCCTGTGTGACAGCAAAAGTGAAATAGGCCCCACAAAAGGTGTCCTGGAAGCGCATTTTGGTTCTTCTCCCTTTGCCTCTGACAGGGACGAGCTGGGGGACCAGCAGCCTCTCTGGGGACAGGAGACAAGGTGTTACACAAGGATTATTCACTCACTGCATTCAGGTCACTGATTACACACAAGCACCAGGGACTGGGTCCCTTTGCTCCTCTGGAAAGGCCAGAGCTGGGGCCAATGGATGCAGGTCAAAGAACCAAAGCCACTCACGCAGCCCTTTCCGTCCTCCTCGGTTGGCAAAGAGCGCTGGCACCCTGCCCAGCTGGCCCTGCTCGCCACAGCCACACGTGAACAGGTCACCATCCACCGTCAGCATCACCAGGTGGTCATTCCCTGGGAGAGGAGGGAAGGAGCAGTCATGGAGAAGTGTTCAGCAAGCCCCAGAGGCTGGATCCCACAGGCAAACCCCAGCTTGCTAAACCTTAGAGGGGGTTTACTGCACCTCGACACCACTCGTGGCACAGCTTAAAACCCCAGGATTTCCCTCTTCCTGATCCCAGGAAACTTCAAAGCAGTTTCTCTGGGAAGGTTTAAGGGCACAGGTGCCCCCCAAACTCCCCCATGCTCTAGACAAGCTCCATGGCTGCTCAGCTCAGCTTCCCCAGGCTTCACAGAAGGTGAGCGCCGTGACCCTGAGGTTGCAGTCAAGGCATTTTACAGCAGATTGGGTCAAATATTAACTTGATACGTTAATCTGTGGGGGGCAAAACTATCTGTTTGGGCTAAAAGACACACAAGAGAAGAGCAAGCACAGCCTTGCACCAGGCTTGGAGCAGCCAAGAGGGTGGAAAAGGTCACGGACCTTCTGGACCTTCACTTTCCCCCGAGGGTTGCGACACCCTCGTGCACCCTCCCGACCCCGCACCCCCCAGGGCTCACCTGAGGCTATTTTAACAACGGGGGCATCCAGCTGGAGCAGCAAAGGAGTGGAGCTTGTCTTCATGGGCTCCAGCAGGCCAATCACCCCGTTGTTATCCTGGGTGGAGAGACAGACACGGGGCCGTGAGTCACCGGAGCAGCTGCCAAAACGGGAGCTGCCAGCGCCCCAGGGAGCGGCGTACCCGGAAGGAGCCCCACACGAAGACCCTGCCGTCCTCGGTCAGTGCAGCCGTGTGACTGTCCCCTGCTGACACCTGCACCACCTTCTCCTGCAGCTCCACCGGCCCCGGGGAGGTCTCAGACCCTTCCTCCGAGGTGTCGCGCCCCAGGGCACCTTCGTCGTTGCAGCCGAAGGTGTAGATCTGCAGATGGAGAGCGAGGGGTTGGGATGGGGCAGGGACACCTTCCACTAGCCCAGGTTGCTCCAAGCCCCATCCAACCCGGCCTTGGACACTTCCAGGGAGGGGGCAGCCTGTGCCAGGGCCTCCCCACCCTCACAGGGAACAATTTCTTCCCAATATCCAATCTAAACCTATTCTCTGTCAGTGTGAGCCATTCCCCCTTGTCCTCTTTCTCTTGCCCAAAGTCCCTCTCCAGCTCTCTTCAGTTACTCCCTCTGACACCCTAAAATTTCATGGTCCACGTGAGACCACACTCACCCCAGAGCTGCAACAAGACACGAGCAGAGCAGTGCCCAATCCACCCCCCCTGGCCCAGAACATCCCCTAGGGCTCGGGGGGAAGCTCAGCCCCCCTGCAGTGCACCCACCTTGCCCGTCTGGCCCAGGCACACCGTGTGCATCCCTCCAGCCTCCACCTGCACTACCATCTCCGGTAGCGTCACCAGGGCTGGCTTCTTCCTCTCCATGATGTCCTCACCCAGGCCCAGCTGGCCCACGTTGCCCTGGCCCAGGGTCAGCACCAGCCCTGGCTGTGTGCGGTGCGACGGGTGGCTGACTGTGGGGAGAGAGAACATGACAGGGTTAGGGGTACAGCCTTCCTGGCAAAGTTCACTCCTGGAGGGGAAAACCCCCCGGGGTTTTCCTTACCTTTAATTTTCTTCCTCTCCAGAGGCTCCTCCTCCGGTGCCGGGTTCTTGGCGGTGCGTTTCCCCGGCATGGTGGGACCTAGAGGTCACAAACACGGGTCACCCACAGGGCCAGTGGTGTTTGGGGTGTCCCCTCCTGCCCTAGAAGCCACCTGAGGGGCTGGGGAATGAGCTGGGCTTTGAGAACCGATCCCTGCTCCCGTTGTGGTAGAATGGAGGGTTGTTCCCTGCAGGTTTGGTCCACACTCCCTGTCCTCACTCTGTCAGGTCCAGGAAGGCAGGGAGGGAAGGGGAAAGGTGGAAGGGAAGGAGAAAGGGAAGGGAAAGGGAAGATCGAAGGGGAAAGGAGGAAATGAACGGGGAAGATAAAGTGAAAGGAAAGGGGAAAGGAGAAAGGGGAAAGAGAAGAGGAAACGAAAGGGAAAACGAAGGGGAAAGGAGGAAGGGAAGAGAAAGGAAGTGGAAAAGGAAGAGGAAAGAAGAAAGGAGGAAGAGTAGAGTAAAGGGAAAAGGAAAGGATGACGGGAAGGGAAAAGGAGAGGGAAAGGGGAGACGAGGAGCCAGAGACAGCAGCACCCCGCGAACTCCCCCTCTCCCTAGCCAAGCCGTGTCCATGTCCGTGTCCCTCTCTCCCGTCCCGACCCCCGAGCCCCCCCATCCCAGCCCCTTCCCGCCATTCGAATTCCCCGCGCCGCCGCCTCACGTGGGGCCGCGCAGGCCTCGACCGGGCCCAGCCTCTCCTCGCGCGGGTCGCCGCTGTCCTTTCGAACCGCCCGGCTGCGCCGAGGCCGGCTGGGTGCCCTCCGTCCCCGCCGTGACCGTGTGCCCATCCCGGCCCGCCCGTTCCCGCTCCCGCTCCCGTTCCCGTTCCCGGCCCGGCGCCGCTCCCGCTCCCTCACCGCGCCGCCCGCCGACCTGCGCATGCGCCAGCGCCGCGTGCGCCGCGCTCCGCGCGCAGCAGCGCCCCCTGGCGGCCGGCGGGCACCGGGCAGGGACAAACCACCCCGGGGGGACAGAGGGACAGACAGAGGGACAGACAGTGGGGACAGAAGGACAGGCTGGACAGGGAGGATAGGACAGAAGTACAAGTGGACTAGTAGGACAGGTGTCACAGGTAGGACAGACAAGGAAGAAGGACAGAAAGGACAGGAGCACGGGTAGGGCAGGACAGAAGTAGAGGTGGGATAGGACAGGACGGGATGGACAAAAGACAGGGCAGACAGAAGGACAGGCAGGACAGGACAGGTGGGACAGACAAGGGAGAAGGAAGAAAGGACAGGACAAGAGGATGGGTAGGGCAGGACAGAAGTACAGGTTGGACAGGAGGAATGGGACAGATAGGACAGAAGGAGAGGTAGGACAGGACAAAAGGACAGGTAGGACAGAAAGACAGGTGGGACAGGACAGAAGGTTAAGTAGGACAAAAGGACAGGTTTGGCAGTAGGACAGGACAGGTAGTACAGAAAGACGGGGCAGGACGGGCAGGACAAGAGGGACAGGGCAGAAACAGAAGACAAGTAGGGCAGAAGTACAGGTGGGACAGAAGGAAAGGTGGCACAGAACAAGTAGGACTGAAAGGGCAGAGGGACAGGTAGGGCAGGAAAGGACAGAAGGACAAGCGGGACAGAAGGACACAGGCAGGTCAGATGGGGCAAGGCAGGTAGGACAGGAGGACACAGGGCAGGAGAGGTAGGATAGGCCAGGTAGGACAAGCAGGGCTGACAGCTGCCACCCTCAGACAATCTGTTGCCCCCCGGGCAATAAATGCTGTTAGTGTAACTCACTCTTCCTGCCTCTGAACCTCAGCGGTGCCTCCAGCCCAGGCTGAGGCGACAAGAGCTGCTCCCACATTTTCCAGCATCCCACTGCTTAATGTGGAAAATCCACTTTCATTCTTGAAGCAGGAACCAGACTGAGTGTCTTGGGGTGATGAGAGGACAGCAAACGTTCAAGTTTCCCCCCCTTATCTAATGGGATGAATCTCCATTCCACTGATTAATTCTGCTCCAGTTAACATGCAAATCCAGCCCTGGGGATGTTCCACACCAAGGGCCTGCAGTTTGGCATTCAAAGGCACTTTTTTAATGAAATCAAGCTCCCAATTGCACCCTCAGCTGATTCACCAGCTCATTTACACAGACCCCCGAGGTGCCCTGCACAGCATCTAGGCCATCAGAAAACCCTTCTGGGAGGGGTATAACCCTGGAATGTTTGTTATCCCAGGCTCATGCTGGATCTCCTCAGGCACAACCACCCCCTGACCCTTTGCCCGTGGATTTCATGGCTGGGGACAGGACAGCCAGGCAACTGCTGGAGGGGATTTTAAACCAATCCCTGCAGAACCTCCCCAAAACCACTCCCCCTAGAACAGGGTGCAGAACTCGTGATCCCCCTCCCTCCTTCCCCCACAAAAGCCACACCCCCAGAGTACAAACTCCATTAACTATCTGGGTTCAGCCCTAAGACTTTTTTTGCCTTGATATGATCCCAAACTGAACTTTAAGTATTACCTGCTCTAATTCAGATCTAACAGAGGGTTTTTACACCCTTTGGAGAGGGACACCATCACACCAGAATTCTGCTTCCACACAACTGAGAAACACCCAACAGGAGCCTCAATATCTCCTTAATATTGATGGATTAACCAGTAGCTCACTTACCAAGAAACACACACCAAGCCAAAGCAAATCAAGTTTATTATATTCTCTACAGCAGCCAAGTACAGATTTAGAAGCAGCACCGGGCAGGGCTGATTTCAGGGTTTACACACACACACAAACTGCTGCTCCCACCCACACCCTGCGAGCCACCCCCCCCTCCAGGATCAGCTTCCCTGGAATGCCCTTGGCCCACGAGGTCAGAGTGTGGCTTCCCTGGCAGCTGGCACTCCCTCTGGATGGGAGGGTGGTTGGCAAGTCCGGATCCACAGGAGAGCACGTGGCTTCTTCCTTACACCCCTCTCTCCCCCCTCCCAGTTTCAGAGGGCTCCAAAAGCAGCACCTTTCACAGCTGGGCCATCCAGCCCTTTGCTTTTCACTTGCCCACCACAGCCCACTGATTTTTCCACCTCACACACACGTGCCCAGCCCCAGGCCCTGCTCCACTGCTCCCCAAAATCCAGGAGCTGCACATTCCACCAAGCGACCAAGTCACACACGTGGCCATTTCCCAGCACAAGCACATGCTCTGGAAAGCCACCAAATTTAAGTATCCCCTGCTCCCAGCCAATTAGTGCAAGAACTGGTCTTCAGCTACCACCCCTTTTAACTATTTGGGCCGATTCTCCCAATATACTCACCTTTTCCCACTAAAAACGTATTTTTTTCTGTCATCTCATACAGTATCTGCAATATTTAGGAAAATAAGATTAGATTTCTTTTTTTTTCCCATTTTTCATATAGGACAAGTAAGGTTGCAAATGCATTATTAATCCTCACTTCAGCAGATTTTTTTTTTCTTCTCTGCAGAGATTTATGAACGGAGCTTTCTTTCTCTTAAAGAGCCAGGAACCACCTTTTTTTTACCCACCCATGAAACCAAAACCCAACAAAAATCTTTAAAGTTAGGAACGGCTGAGCCAAACTTTGTGTTAAGCAACACCTACATAGTCTGGATTGGAGTTTAATCACTTTAAGCCGATCCAACTGTCCCATAAGAGGCTTAAAAACGGTTAAAGCCGATTAGAAGTATGTTTAAATTTTCAAGTGAACAGTGTAATTAAACTTTAAATTTTAAAGAGAACAGAACACGTATTTATGCACTTACCTTTCAAAGTCGAGTTACTCTCAATCGTTCCTTAAGCTTTACAACTGGAAACGGAAAAGAAAGTTTTTTAAGGAATTGCTCGGGAGATATATTTTTTCCCCTCTCTCCCCTCTCCAGCCCCGCACGCGTCTCCCGCCCCATCCCGCGTGTGCGAATTGTTTCCTGCATGGTTTGTCTCCTCTGTAACGGCCCGGGGGCTCAGAGAAGCAGTAGGAATATGCAGGCTGCAGGCTCGGCGGCCCGGCTTGTTCTCCAACGTCGTGGAAGGGGACTGTACGTCACGGGCCCGAGGGCCTGCGCTCCCGTGCGCCACACGGACAGAGCCGAGAGAGAGCGACTTCTCCGGATATCCACGTTGGGTTTGTGGTTTTATATTAATAACCCCTGCACACCCCTGCGCTCCGCAGAGCACAGACGTTGCCACGCGATACTCACGCTGGAGCGAGCTGGGCAGGCCGGGCTGGGCAGGCGACAGTGTAACCTGTGGGAAGAGGAGCAGGCCGTGAGGGGCTGCTGAGGCGCACCCTCCGCCACGTGTAACTCACGGCCTGTTTTAGCGCTAAAAGGACATGTGGTGTCCCTGTAGGAGGCTTCATGGCCACGAGGGCCCCATAGCATAGCGAAAGAGAGGATTAAAAATGGGTAAAAGAGGGTCAGACCCACCTGCAACAGCGTCGAGACCACAGCGAGAAAGAGGCCGAGAACTTCCGCGCCACGGTATTTATAGACTGTGAAAGGGGGCGTGGCAAAATGCGCATGCGCACCAAGTAGGGGGCCGGAGTTAAACCGTACATGGGCATGAGCAGTGAGCAAGGGGAGGGGCCAGACTCCCCTGGCCCGTGAGCAAAGGGGCGGGGCCAGCGGCGCCTGCGCAGTGGCGACGGCGACGGTTGGAAAGGCGGGAAAACCCGCCCCCTCCGGGAGGCGCCGCCATGATGGATCCACCACCCCCAGCCCCGCCCCCTCAAGGGCCGGTCCCGCCCCTTCGGGCCCCAGCGGTTAAAAACACCACAAAAGCACTTTACTTTTTTTTTTTTTTTTAAAAAAAATCCTAAAATACTTTTATTCCATAGTTAAAATCTGTTGCTGAGGAGACTGATATACAACGCAATGGTTTAAGTCTACAGGTGGCTGTACAGGGGGGGAGCTGTGAGGGAAGAACCTTCGCCATGTCACATGAGGGTGCCGGGTCAAGGCTGGGGTGTTGCCACCCTGCCTGTGAACAAGGCAAAACCCCTCTCTCCATCCCCACACTCCCTTCCCTCACAAGTGGCATCTCACACATGGTTTAGGTTTTGTGCATAATACAGCAGTGGCCTATAACAGATTCTTTTTTTTTTTTTTAAAACCCCACATTTCAGAAGAACTTCTTTCAGAAGAGAAATATCATCTTTTTAAGGTCACTTTTTAAACCTCTTCCTCCACTCCCTTCGACCCACACAGTGAAATTCATCAAGTTTCCAGTAGGTTTAGCTGTAAAAATGAGAAAAAAAGGCAAGTTTCAACCCTGATTTGGGAGAGTAAAAAACATCTGAGAGGAAGCCACAATAAAAAGGATTGACTACTCTCACCTTTTCCCCGAATTAAAAAGTTTTAAAAGGCAACAGTCATTTCTCTGGTTCTGTAATTTGTTAAACAATCCTAGATATCTCAAGATCTGTTATTAACATCACAGCAAGTGTGAGAGGGTGGGGAGGGAATGTTTTATACATCTGTGGTTTTTGTTGTTTTTGTTTGTTTGATTTTGTTTGTGGTTTTTTTTTTTACAAAAAGGATGCAGCATATGTTAATACCTATACAGTTCCCTTCCAGCACAACAAACCGTTGGTCAGTAGTGATTCAGGACATTAAGGACATGACAGAAACAAGCAAAACCCCAAAAAATAACGAGTGACATGTCAGTTGTGTGCCAGGTTTCTCTGTACACAGCTAATATACACACACGTGCTTCCAAGCACATCCTCTCCTCAGCTTCCCAACACTAGAGCTGCCTTTTTTTCTTTTTCCCCCCCCCTTCCTCGTGGAAAAGAGGAGGAATTGCATCCCAAAAAGGAGTCTGTTCCCCTGGGCATGGTCTCCTGGCAGGGGGTTATTGCTGAGCCACACGAGGTATAGTGTCAGTTCCAGCCTGATGGCACGAGAGACGTGTTTGTTCCAGTGAAATGCTACATTCAGACAGGATTCCCCTTTCCCTGGCTGAAAGCCCTTTTCTGGACATGGTTGGAAGGCAAATCTTGGAAGAGCCAGGGTTCCACCCTCGCTGTATTGCCTAGGAGAGGGACGCAGAGAACTTCCAGGCCTCTCGGGTCTCTTGCTCCCTTCTTGGAAGATTATGGTCGATGGTACCTGAAAGCCAAGTGAAAAATCTGAGTGTTGTCCAGGTTAAATGGTCAGATGGCCAAAGAGGGTAAACTGAATTATCTCAGAGCTCCCAGCCCTCGGGGGAAGCTGTAAACATCAAACAATTTCACCTTTTGTGCTCTGCAAACAACTCCACCTCACAAAGCTGGAAGGAAAAGAATCACTTGGGCCACAATTCACAGGTGATTTCACAGATAATATCCCAGCTCATTACCAAGGTGTTTTGTGGTTGTGGCTTCTCTAGCCCCAGAAAAGTCCACTCCAGCTGCAAGGTCACACTGGTTTCAGATACACTGCAAACCAGTCACTGGTCACTTTGAGTTTCCAGGGTGGAAGCCCCAATTTTTTAAGGAAAACCAACCCACTTTGTGTCTGCTACTGCTCCGATCACCCCTCACCACCAAGGCAGGAGGGGACATTCAATCTCCCATTTCTGCACAGACAAGTTTTCTGCTCCTCAGCACAGCACCCAAGGGCAGAACTCTAACAGCTCCTACAAGACAAACTCGAGTAACATGTTCTCACCTCGTGAACTGCTTGCTCTCCTCATGCACTTCCATTTCAGAGCTCTTAAACTCATTCAGCTCCTTCCTGATGGCCGCCTGCACAGAGAGGGAGATTTTTTTTTTTTGAGAAAGGAAAGGGCTCAGGTTGCAGCAGCCACACCAGCTTTGGCAGTTCGTTCACACTAAACTGAATTTAATCTGCCCCACCTCCTCCACCTCAGGGCTGGGCAGTCCCACAAGTGGCCAGGGAGGACAAGGACAGACTTCCCTGCCAGCTTTTTGCCTGAGCCTGCAAGGAAATTCCTCTGACCCATGGCCTGCATCCTTGGTGTGGCCAGGAAGGGAATGGAGCTGGGGAAGGGTCTGGAGCACCAGGAGTGATGGAGGGAGTTGGGGGTCTCAGCCTGGAGAAAAGGAGGCTTAGGGGGGACCTTCTTGTGCTCTACAACTCCCTGACAGGAAAGGGGAGCCGGGGGGGGTCGGGCTCTGCTCCCAGGGAACAAGAGACAGGATGACAGGAAATGGGCTCAAGTTGCACTAGGGGAGGTTTAGATTGGATATTAAGGAAAATTTATTCACCAAAAGGGTTGTCAAGCCCTGGAAGAGGCAGCCCAGGGCAGTGGTGGAGTCACTATCCCTGGAAGTGCTCAAAGAACACGTGGATGTGGCACTTGGGGACATGGGTTAGTGATGAACGTGGTGGTGCCAGGTCAAAAGCTGGACTCAATGATCTCAGAGGGCTTTTCCAACTTAAACCATTCCGTGATTTTATGATTCTTACATCACTCAGAAGCTGATGCAGAGGCCATGCTGGCCTGCAGCCCCTGCCCCCCTGGGCTCCACCTCCCCATGAGGCAGCAGGAAGCAGAGCTGGGACAGCACACACGGGTAAAGGGACACTGGTGGTGCTCGGTGGGAGGGCAGAGGGAAAGATGAAGAGGTGAAGCAAGAAGAACAGAGCAAATCTCCTTGGCTCCCACCCTGGTGTGGCTCCCCTCCCCACCTGGGGCCAGGGCACTCCCCGTTACCTTGTCAGCTGGTGTCAGCTTTGTCCACGGCTTATCCGCTCGCCGGTCATAGTCCTGAGCATCTGTTACCTCCACGTACTCATTAAACCTCAGGATCTTCCTGGCCTGCAGCTCTGCCACCGTAGGCCTTTGGCTAAGCTGAACACCAGCAAGAACAAAGGAGGTTAGTCTGAGCCTTGTCCCCGAAGCAGATCAGGGCTAAGCACCCTGAGCAAAACGAAAACCAGTTCCCTCGCTGGGGCTGAGCCACAGACCCTGCCAGGTCCTGCTCACATCCTGCAAGGGAGCAGGCAAACCCTCTTACAGACTGGATATTCCCATTTGGATCATCAGGCCAGGATAGGGCAGAACCCAGGACACATTGCCACAAAGAAAGAAGACAAAAGGTTTAGGAATATCTATTAAACGGTGAGCCCTGCATGACACCCCTCAACTCAACCCCAGCAATGGCAACACTCACATTTCACACCCACAGGCCCCGAGGAAGCTTTTCCCACCCCTCAACTCAACCCCAGCAATGGCAACACTCACATTTCACACCCACAGGCCCCGAGGAAGCTTTTCCCAGCCATGAGTAACAATCCCAAAGTAACCCGGACGTAACAGCTCAAAGCAGCTGCTGCTCTGCTCAGCTCCCACACCGCTGTTGCTTTAGAAATGAGCTTTAGGGAGCCTGGTGTGAGTCGTGGCCGCTGAAGAGCTGTGCTAGAGCAGAAAGGTTTGCTGGCCTGGCAGGTGCCAGGTGCCAAATTTAGTTCTCGTCTCCCTCGTTACGCTCGCTGCCAGCTCAGATCTGTCACTGCCAACGGCGCCAGCGGCTCCCCGCGGGTGACAGCCCTCGTGCCAAAGTCCCCGCAGCCCGAGGGCGCTGGGGACACTTACACAATGGCCCCGTGACTGCCCCCACAGCACGGTGCCCATGCCGTGCCCGTTGCCACCAGCCCTGCCAGGTGGCCGTCGCCACGGGGGCCAGCAGTACCTTTCTGGTGAGCCGGCGCTTGATCTCGCGCTTCTCAGCTTGACGGTCAGCTTCATTCTTTGCTGCCAAGGGGGGGGGAAAAAAATACATTTTTCATGTAAGCATCGGGCTTTTGAAAAGGGAATTCTGGGTTTGAACAGAGTGTGGAGCTGCATGGGATTATCTACACATCTGAAGGCTCACTGTGGCATGTCTGCGCTTAGGACGGGCACAGAGCGCAGCCCAACTCAACACAGAGTCACCTCCTGGACTATGAGGGGCCATATAGCCTTTAAACAGCACCACTGAGTCATTCTCATGTTAAAGACTAAGGCCTATGTTGCCAAAATACATCCCAGCCACTCTGCAGCTCAGTCCTCCCCGAAGTTTTTAGAGTTTAAAAGAAAATAAAAGCACAGATAAATATTTTAAATGGAAACTTCCTGAACTGACATTTCCCTTTCCTCCTGATGTTTATTTAAAACTTTTGCAGAACAAGATATGGCCAAGAGAAACAGCCCTGACTGAGCGATGCACTGCTGCTTTTGGGATCATGCAATGCAATGCTGTAATGTCTGGACCACAAATGAAAGTCCAGCCCAAACAAAACACCTTTCACAGCCCTTGCTGGGTAACAGCAGAGTCTGAACCAGCTCACACACTCTGAGGTGCCAGGCAGGAATGGTTGGAGTTGGAAGGGACATCAAAGATCACCTGCCATGGGCAGGGACACCTTCCACTAGCCCAGGTTGCTCCAAGCCCTGTCCAACCCAGCCTTGGACACTTGGGGTAGCCACAGCTTCTCTGGGCAACCTCTGCCAGGGCCTCCCCACCCTCACAGGGAAGAATTGCTTCCCAAAATCTAATGTAAACCTGTTTCAGTTTAAAACCATCCCCTCCCAATGAACTAAGACATTACAGGCAAACGCTGCATTTCTCAGGACCCCACACAAGTGCTACTCACGCTGCAGGATGTTCCTCTGCTCCAGCTCTTCTGCTGTGGGTCTCTGGCTCAGTCGCCTGAAAAATGTGTGACAAGTGCATTATGTTGTATCTGGTCACTCCTCAGCAGGGGATGAAGGACACAACTGCCTGGTTTTGGTGCTCTGGAGAGCCTCCTCCACACCCCTCATTCGCCAGCGGGGATCACTGCTGCCCTGTTTGTGCTCTGCTCAAACAGCTGCTCAGCCCCCAGCACGGGTCTGGGAAGGGCTCTGGACCCTCAGAAAGCAGCTGTGCAGGGAACTCAAGCTCAGAGCGGAGCCTGGACTGTCACCAGCTTTATCCACCCACCCTGCACCCATCCACACCTTTCTACACCATCTGTATTTTACATTTCTGCAGCCCTTGAGATTTTCCCTTCCCGTTCCACTTAACCTCTGGAAACAGGGGCCTGTCAGGGGCTATTGCTCAACTCCAAGAGGAACTCCCAACTTTTCTAAGCAGGGAGGAACAGCAACACTCATCCTCCCAGCCCTGCTCCAGCTGCCGTGCCCAACCACCCACCAGCAGAGGTTGCTTAGACAAGGCACCAGCTTTGCCCATTCCCACCCCAGCCAGCAGTTCAGACAGAACCCCCTCCTTGTTCTCTGTACCTGATGAGCGTTGTCCCGATCTGGTGCCGGATCTCATTCCACTCCTCCTTGCTCTTCCGAGGGAAGACGATCTTGTCCTCCTGCGGCGCGGTCGTGTTCCCCAGCTTTATAGCCAGCGTGTCTTTCCTCTTCACCTTGTTGGCCAACGTGCCTGCGGGGAGGGAGAGCAATGGGATGCAGCTCAAGGCTGCAGAGCCTGAGCACAGCGATCCCAGCCACGATCCCTGGCAGCTGTGCTCCCCCTGAGGGAGAACCGTCCTCTCTCCTCGTGTTTCCCAAGCTCTGTGCTTTGCAGCAGCATCCAGCGCTCCTGTGTGACACCACATGCTCACCTAAAGCTGTCCCACCCCAGGGGCTGGGACAGCACAGGCTGCTGCAGGAGCCATCTGCAACTGGAGGGGTGCACTCAGCAGGTGAGAGCACAGGTTTGGCTGCAGAGCCTTACCAAAAAGCGAGGCAGAGGACATGTGGTACATCATGAAACCGAGAACCAGCTGCTCTGCAGCGCTGTGGGAACCAGCTCTTTGATCCAGAGCTCAGTACAGCCAGGCACGGGTTCAGCAGAGAAATAAAAAAGCCAGCTGCAATGTCAAAGCCTTACTGTTATGGCTTTCATCTTCCTCCTCATCCTCATCATCTTTGTACAGGATGGGCCCCTCCGAGTCAGAGTCGCTCATCCCTTCGTCTCCTTCCTGCTCCTCTGGCAGGACCTGGGGTACCAGTTTGGGGATGACTGTGACAGATGGCACATCTCCAATATATACACGAGGACCCAGATTCTGTTCCTCCTCCTGGTCGTCTTCTTCCTCTTCCTCATCGTCTGGACTAACGAGAAGCACACTGTTACACCTCTTAACACATGGCACAGGGGCTGGGGAAGATCCTTGGGATCAACAACTCATTAGCTCTCCCCAAGGGAGCCCAGGAAACAGAGGTGCAAGAGCCATCCCAGGATCCTGCACTGTCCCCTCTCCCCAAAGCACAGGGAACTCTGGCAGAGAAAATGCCTGAGGCAGGTTCTGCAGAACTAAACAGCCCTCTGACCTCACTACTTTGGGACTTGCAGGTTCAGCTCTGCTATAACAAGACAGCCCTTTTCCCACTTCAGTTTTGCCAAATGAAAGGTTAAGGAAGGCCACAAATGGATGGAATCCAAGACCTTGTTTTGTCTTGGTGCAATAAAGACAGGCCAGGCCTGGATTCCTGGCATCAGCCTGTGTTTGCAGTCTGGAACCCATTTCCCTTTGTGAGCAGCAAAATCCCAGAACCAGGGGTAATTTCGCCGGGAAGTCGTTCTGGCCCTTAAGAGGCTGAGACACAGATTTGGCCAACACAGAAAGTGGTTTCAGCAGAGACACCAGGCCTGCCCTGAGCCCTCCTCACCACCACAGGCTCTCAGGAGCTGCCAGAGCCAGCACACGTCCAGGGGGTACTCACACTTTGAGCATCTCGATGGTGACGGGCAGGGACCTCGTCCTGCCCAGGGTGCCATTGTCATCCCCGAATCCATCATTCTCAAAGAGCAGGGAGTGAGCCCTGTGGGAGCCCTCGGGAGGGGGGGTGACGGGCAGGGGGCTGTTCAGAGCCTGCTGGATCCGGATGTGCAGCGGGATCTGGGGCAGGCGGGGCAGCACGTGGGGTTCTCCAAAGCCTTGCTCCGCCGTCCTCTTCAACACTTCCACGGACCTGAACTCCTCCGGGGGAGGAGGGGTCTCGCTGGGCAGGTCCAGGGAGCGTGGGGGGTCCAGGGTGGGGGTAGGGGTGGGCAGGGGCATGCGTGGGGGCTCGGGGGGCACGTGTGTGGGCAGGGGTGGGGAGGGCGAGGGCGGTGGGTGAGCCGAGCTCATGTGCAGCGGGATCGGCGCCGGGCGAGTCGCCGCCCCCGTCCTGTCGTTGAGGGGCTTGGAGGGGACAACCTCTGACGTGTTGTTGGGCACGATGCCCCTCTTCGGGGGGAGAGGAGGGGAAGGCTTGGACAAGGCGGTACCACTGTTCATTGCTTGGGAAAGTTCAGCTGGAAATAAAAACCACAAAAGCCACGGTGTTTAACGGGGAATTTTCCGGATACCCTTCAGCAGCGTGGAAGAAGCACGGCAAGGCAGAGCCCAGGACTGAGCAGACTCTGCTGCTTTTTACTGGAACGCGGTGCCAGAAATAACCAGGTTGCAAGGCTCTAGTTTGTCCTTCCTGCAGCAAAGGTAAGACTTGGGAGAGCAGCCAAAAACAAGCAGGCTGGGAGAGATCCTGCTGCTCTGGAGAGAGAGGAATGGCACCAGCCCTCAAGTGACAGCACAGGGAGCTCGCCCAGGAACGTGGGCACTTTATGGCTGTATTTACACCAACAAAGGAATCTGACACATCCAGGACACCCTAGACTCCAGTTGTGTTAACAGCTCCCCTGCACATTAAAGAACTTTTTGGGAAGTCTCAAAAAAGTCCTAAAGTCCTACCTTTTGCTCAAAGGCAAAAGTCAGCAGAGCTGCAGGTAGCAGTGTGCTCTTCCCACTTCCACTCACCCATCAGACCCAGTCTGAGAACACCCTGCTGGGCCAGCAGCTCCTCAGGATGAGATTCCACTCTACTCCCTCTGAACTCTGTTCCTTAATGCCCAAATAAACTACAAAATAACTAGCAAAACTTCCCAAAATACCTAAATATTTGAGCCTACATATCTGCTGTGTGATGGAGGAGAGAGGGAGAAATGGAGGCACAGGAAATGCCTGCAGTGGGCAACCTCAGGTTCCTCAAACCCCGCTCCACTCCTAGGGAAGAAGCTGCACCAGCGAAGACAGCTCTTCCCTTAGGAGTTTGCAGCCTTGAACATCCACATATCCATGGCTTCTGGGGCTTGGAAAGGCTTTGCCTGAAGCGGGTGAGACTCGCTGCTCGTTGCCCCGGAGCGGGTGATGTGACACGCCCACGTCGTGACACGCCCACGTCGTGACACGCCCACGTCGTGACACGCCCACGTCGTGACACGCCCACGTCGTGACACGCCCACGTCGTGACACGCCCGTGTGCCCAGCGCGGAGCCGGGAGGAACCCGCAGCGCAGGCACCGCGAGAGGGTGCTGCGAGCAGGAGCGTTCCCGGAGATAAGGCCGCATAGCTGGAGAGAGGTGGGCACATTTTTGGGATGTTTAGCATTCTCAGACTTTCCCCCCCCCCCCCCCCCCCCCGTAGATTAAGGGCAAGATTGTGCAAAACACCGAGTGCCCTCAGCTCCAGCCCAGGGGGCTCCAGTGTCTCCTGAAACATGTCCTGAGGCTGCTGCCAAGCTCTGGGACAGCAGGACAGCACCCTGTTCCCTGCTTGCTCCTTCAAGCTGCTGCTGAATAAATTCCCACTCCCCAGAAGGCTTCCCTGAGCCTTATTTTCAGCTGCTGCATCAGACACAAGAACTGCTCTGAGAATGAGCATCGTCAGGAATTTTAGGACAAAGGGGTGACCTTTCCTCTCCCCTCCCTTCCCCTGCACACCCCGTGGCTGCTGGGAAAAAGCAGGATGGCTCTGAACAGATGTTGGACACACTCCTGTCTCCAGCCACACTTCTCGTTCCACAAGTACCTCCTGCAATTAGCACTGGGGCATTTTAAATGCCATCTGCAGCCTGTGCAAGCAGCTTAAAGAAAACAAGAAGGTATTTCATGGAGTGCTCGGGCATGGCCAGGCTAATCGAGCTGGTCTGGCACACTGGAGTGTTTAACACCATATCAAGGTCACTTGCAAAACCTGCCAGGGCAAGGTGAGCCCAGAGCAGAGCAGAGCCATCAGCTCACACTGAAAGCTCAGGCTACTTCAGATGGCAACTTGCACATCCACCACTGCCTCCCAAACCACACCTGGGGAACGCCTCCAGTTTCTGTGATAACAGTGCAAACCTGTGGGACTGATCTTCCCAGGAGCCTCCCTCCTCCTCTGTGTCCAAAGATTAGGAGGTGTCTGTGACAGAACTGTCTGAGGTACAAACAGACTGCATGGAAGTCATCCCAGCTCTCAACGTTGCATCTCTAAGACACCTCCCAGAACTCCTACAGAGAGCAGAGACTAAAGGAGCTTTAAGAAACTCTCCCCCAAATCTTCTGCTTAGAAAAGTAACAGAAATAAAGACATTTAATTCTCTAAGCGGGAAGATTCAGCTCAAATTACAGTTGAGCTGATTTATCCATGGGACAAGACTTAAGGGCAAGACTAATATGGCAATATCCCAGCCACAGACCTTAGAGGAGGTGCCTGAGTAGAACCAGGGAAGCCTGAATTATCCCTGCCAGCTCCTGGCCTCTCTGCACTAAGTGGAAACCACATGGCCCTGCAGTGACAGCCATGACAGGCATTTTTTGGTGTGATATGCATTTTTCGGGTTAGTTTGTTGGGTTTTTTCTTTCCCAAAACCAGCTGAAAGCAGGAATTGTCCCTGACCACAGGCTTGCAAAGCAAAATCTCATCCACCATCCCCCAATCCTGGCTGAATCCCAGCCCTCAGCAAAGCATCAACATTCAGACACTGCCTTAGAGCTGACAGAGGAAAAGCAGGCAGGGACTCCTTCCTGCAGGTAGCTGTTGGGAACAGATTGGATGGCTCACAGCAGAGGACTCCAGTAATTACACTGTTCCCAGCACACGTGTGTCCTGGCTAAACACTGGCAGATCCAAGTCCAAACTGGACTGTTTCCAGGAAAAACGGTCAGACACTCATGATAGAACTAAAAATCTTCCCTTATGAAGGGAAGAGAGTCTTGGAGCAGTGGCTCCAGGACATCCCAGGGTACAAAAATCAGCTCGTGGGTCACTTACCTATTAGTGAGTTGCTATTTCTGTTGACAGGTTTGGGTGGGGGGACAGGAGGCTGTTTGGCAGGAGCTGTGCTGGTTGTACTGGTGGGAGCAGTAGTGTTGGCACTGGCAGGAGCAGGGAGCAGAGTCCTGGGGGCTGGGGAAGGGGCAGCTGTGGGATTAACTGTCTTTGCTGCAGTGAGGGCTGTGGTGGAGGGGGCAGTTCTTGCAGAGCTGCTGGCGGGCGTTGGATCCTTTGGCTGCGCCTCGTTTGCCTCCTGGGAGGTGGAGGGAGGTCTTTTTGGAGGGAGGAGAGGCTGTCTGGGAACATGTGGCTCCTGAGGTGGTTCCAGTTCGGGCCCAGGGTGGCTGCTGGAGGAGCCTGCAAAGGGAGACAGCTCAATTTAAGGGACTGGAGAGTGGAAACAATCAGATGGGAATTCAAAACTGGTCCTGGGATGACCTAAAACCCCCATTTTGCACGTGTCCGGTTTCTTACCCTGCCTCTTTTTTGGTTCCTCTGCTGGAACAGGCTTCCTAAGGCTGGAGGGCTTCGTGGCCTCTTCCTCCTGGCTGGGCAGGTCACAGCCCCCGGGCCCACTGATGGGGACTGTGTGGCCATTCTTCAGTGCAGGGGGGTTCAGCTTCTCTGGCTCTTCACCATCTGCAAGGGGATGGGAGGGGAGAGAAGCAAACAGTAAACACTCAGAAGGCAGGAGAGAGGAGAGCTGGCTGAGCTGACTGAACCACCACAGAGCCACACCAACTTCTCTGAAGCAGCTGGTCTTCAGTCACCTTCTGCACAGGAGAGCACAGCAACCACCCAGCTGGGGCTGGGAGCCCTTGATTTCATTGTCAACAACTGTACAGCTCTGTATTATCCCATCAAAGGTTTTTCTTCTTCCTGTCCTGCCCTTCCTCCTGGTGTGCCCAGTGCTGTACCACAGCCCAAAGAAGTTGTAAGTGCAGTCAAAATACTCCAGCAGCTTTTGTATCCACCCACCATCACAGAGGGGCCACCACCTCCCTGCTGCAGCAGATTCCAACGTGAGCCAGGGCATCTGTTGCACATGCAATAGTAGATTTTGATAAAGTCTTAAAGTTACTGGAAGCACTTCTGTTTTTCTTCTGTTTCTACTCTGAATTTGGCACAAAAACCAATGCTCGACCCCAAACATTCTGCAGCGAGGCAGAATTCCCCACTTTACCTTTGTTTTAATCAGATGTAATGATACAGCTCCAGAATCTGATGTAGCTCCCCTTGGCTATTTCTGCTTTCACAGATTCTAGCACGGAGTTTCCCAAGGTCAGAAGCAAAACCTCTTTTGGAAAAAGTTCCACTTTCCAGCCCGTAATTTTGAGAGCATTTTAAACCCCGTGAGGAAATACTCAACCATTCTTTGCAACTGCCCTGACAGGACAATCTCTTGATGATGTTATTCCCAATATCAGACTTCAACACTCACTCTAATGGGACCTTGCCCATTTTGATTGCTTTCCAACTCAAGAAAACTTGGATACATCATCAATTTGATTAAAAATCCTTTCAGTCTATCCTCTCTGAACCAACTGCAGCGTGTGGCATCAAGGCTGCAGACCCCAGCACACCCTGCTGCTCTGATTTTTGGTCATTTATTCCATTGCCCTCTTCACCTTTCCTCTCTCCCCCAAGTATTACCTCCCCTTCCCCAACCTGGAGTGATTCAGAAGCTGAAAGCAAAGCTACCAAGGAGCCAAAAGCTCTGCAGGATTTCTTTTCCAGGAGAAGCAGCCTGGGTTCCTGGGAGGAGCTGGCAGACGGCGCTGCCTCGCTCACTCACTGCCCTTCCCTGAAAGGCAGGAAGCACAGACAGCAACAAGAGGGAGTTTCCTCCTCAGACAGGGCTGAAACTCAAGGCATGAGCCAGAGGTTTTTATAGAGCTGCTTCTGGTTATCCAAAGTTTTCAGCAAGGGAGGCAGGAACAGTAAGATCCAGCTTTCCTTACCACTCAACCCTGCCTGCCCTTCTCAGCTCCCGATGGCTTCTCGCACCACCTCCCTCCTAACTTCAGCTCCAGTGGCCTCCTTCAAGGTCAGGAGATCCAATGCCATCTCCTTTTCCTTACTCTGAGCCCAGTACCCACAACCTGGAGCCCTGAAAGCAGCAAGGCCTCCTCTCCCAGCCTCACCTCCACCACACCTCCTTCCCCACCTCCTCACTTCCTCATCTCAAAGGGTTTCCAGCATTTTAACCCCGCTAAGAACTTGCCTAAGAAAATTAACTGACCTTGTAAGAGCAGCTTTTAGAACTGCAAGCAAACACAATAACCCACCCTCACGTCTTATGACTGCCCAAGTGCCTTAAACTCCCAGGAGGGATTTAGATAATGCGCCTCTAATCTGCCCCTCCTGCCAGCACCCACTGCTCCCTCGTGCTGGGGGTTTGCACTTTGGCCACATTACACCCATCTTCTGCTTCTAAAAGCAGAGCAGATGACTCAAAGAAGAAAATAATTCCACCCCTAAGCCAGGCTTCTGTTACACCCTTACAGCGTGGACAATCTCGCTCTCCTCTGCCATCTCCAGCTGGAAGTTTGGTGCCCAAAGTCTTTGATGTCTCTTCCAGTTTCATCCTGTGACCTCACACCTTCCTGTACCCGGTGAACTCCTCCTCCAGCGCTGCACTGACACCCTTGGGTGGGTGTAGAGGCAGCATTAACAGCAAAGCTGTGTCAAGACTCTTTCTCTCAGGTTTGCTTTCAGTGGTTTGGTCTGAAAACCACTTTTTCACCTCCACTTTCCCACTTTACAGCTTTCTTAGAATGAAATCTGCACTAGGCCAAGGCTGCCTCTGCAGCGTGTCTCTTGAGGTGCAATTACACCCTAATCCAAGGACCATGATCCCACCCAGACAGGTGGGCTGCCACCCCACCTCACCTTCCTGCCCCCTCCCGTGAACCCACACCATCCAACTCACAGCCAGGTGACTCAGTGGTGATCTGAGAACTTATTTTGGCAGCGTGATCCAACTCAGAGACAGCAGGGATGACACAGAAGGGGATCAGACTTCTCAGACTTAGATTAAAGCAGGGCAAGCTTTAATAAGCTTAGTGGTGACTATGACACCACACCATGAAGCATCTTTTGGAGGAAATGCAGCTCAGAATTCATTCATTTTTGACTCTTTTCCCAGCTGGGGCCACAGGGTCAGCACCTCTCCCCTAGTGCCGTTGGGAATGTGATTGGAACAGCTGGAAGTTGGTGAGTGACAGCAGAGGTTGGCAGGACAGGACAAGGGATCTGGAGCAGGACAGGTAGGGAGGGACAGGATGGGAAGTGAGCCACAGCACAGCCTTCCCACCCTGGAATGTGTCCAAGACAGGCAGTGAGCTTCCTCAGCAGCATCTTCCTCCCTGAGCAGGCTGTGAAAAATCAGTGTGTGAAAATCAGACCAGAGAAAGCACTGAAAAGGGTAAAACAGACAGGAACCACAGCAAAGAGCCCTTAAATTTGTGTCCCAAGGGTGAGGTTTGGCCAGAGGAAGATCAGCTACACAGACACAGACAGGAGAAGTTGGTTTGCAGACTCACCCTGCTCAGGCTCTTCCAACAGAACCCCTCTTTTTACCAGCTCCTCTCTTGGCTTTCGCATAGAAATCTTTCGTTCTAAAACTGATATTAAATTGAAAAAAGGCACTCAGAAAACAGGGCAAGCTAGAAGTTCAAGATGATAATTTTTTTTTTTTTTTTTTAAGGGATCCTCTGGAGGAAATAAAAGGGCTTCAAATTTCACTGGTTTTGCATGGATTAAGAGGAGGGAGGAGGGACTGCACGTTCAGGCCTGCACTTCACACCACACTGGTGATCGTGGAGGGAACCCTCCCTCCCCACAGCTGCTTGGGGAGGCTCCTTGCAAGAAAGGAATTTATTTGTCTGAAACTACAGCTCCATGGATGGCAAGGTGTTTGTGGAGAGATTGCAGGTGCCAGCCCATCACCACAGTCACACTTTTGGTTCTGACACATGCCAGCACCCAGGCTGGTGACAGCAAGCCCTTCTCAGTGGCCAGATGGCTCGTGGCAGGTTTCTCTGTGGA
This sequence comes from Manacus candei, assembly GCF_025592945.1. Classification (NCBI taxonomy): domain Eukaryota; kingdom Metazoa; phylum Chordata; class Aves; order Passeriformes; family Pipridae; genus Manacus; species Manacus candei. Next base: position 2,163,900 of record NW_026138118.1, on the reverse strand, counting down.
GGAAGGGACGCCCACCCAGCCCCCCCCCGTTACTTTACCTTCTGAAGTCTCCTTAAATTTGTCGCTGCTTTTCTTTTTCCTCCACTTCCAGGGTTTGAAGATCTTGCCAAAGCTCGAGAACTTGCTTTTCCTCTTCGTAGGGGGTGTGGTGTCACCCGATTCCAAAACATCTACCCCCATGCCGCCATCACCCGGGGTGTGATCCACCTCCTCGGCTGCAGGGGAGAGGAGGAAAAGAAGGAAGAATTATAAAGAGGGGGAAAAAAGTCAAGAATTATCTCTGTGCTGCAGGTAACAGCTGCCACCTCCCACCAGCCCACCCCACACTGGGAAACAGCAGAGCACGTTCATGCAAAGAAAGGAGCACAACTCCATCCACGGCTCCGTGCAACCCTCACATCAGCTTGGAGAGACGTGACAGGGGCTTCCAGTGTTAACAGGGCAAAAGGAAACTGATAAGGGGCTTCCCGAGACAAGGATTACAGAATTCCAGAATCAACTAGGCTGGAAAAGACCTCCAGGATCAAGTCCAATCTGTGCCCGATGCCCACCTTGTCCCCCCAGCCCAGAGCACTGAGTGACACGGTCAGGCCTTGCTTGGGCACCTCCAGGGGTGGGGACTCCACCACCTCTCTGGGCAGCCCCTTCCAGCTCCTGAGAACCCTTTCTGTAAAGAAATTCCTCCTGATGTCCAACCTGACCCTCCCCTGGCACAGCTGGAGGCCGTTCCCTCTCCTCCTGTCCCTTGTTCCCTGGGAGCAGAGCCCGACCCCCCCCGGCTCCCCCCTCCTGTCAGGGAGTTGCAGAGCCAGAAGGTCCCCCCTGAGCCTCCTTTTCTCCAGGCTGAGCCCCCCCAGCTCCCTCAGCCACGGATTAGTTTAATTTTGCAGCATCCCAGCTTTGCCCACAAAACACAAACCCCTTTTGCTGGACACAAATCACGACACGAACACAAACACCTTCCAGCCCACCAAGCCGACACTCACAACTGTCTGCACACCCCAAGAATCACCAGACCCGTTCCAGCAGCTGGATGTGCTACAACTCAGCCTCTCGGATTTTTCCCACTATAAATAAGGGCAGTAAAGCTGGCCAAGAGCAACAACTCCACAGGAAAGGGACACAATACAGGCCCCCGCTCCACCTACTGCCCTGGAGTCCCTGGAGAACAACACAAGAAGGACATGGAGGTGGGAAGGGACACACACACACAAAAAGAAAAAGCCACAACACCCAACTCAAAGAAAACCACTTTTGAAGCAGAAGCAGAGCATGAAAACACTAATCTGGGGACTGTCGATCCTGATGTTGCTGTTCTGGGGGTATTTGATGGAACATGAGGGAACGTTTACAATCAGCACAATCCAGCACTGCCTGCAAAAAAATAAATCAGTGCACACAAGCTAAGTGAAGCCAGCTGGTGCCTGCTCATGGCAGGATTTACAGAGCCACAATCCCTCGCCTTCTAAAGGCAGGAACACGCGAGATCCATCGCAGAGCTCCGTGGAAAAAATCCTATGGAAAAAAAAAAAAACGTCCCCCAGCCCTGCCCGACACCACACACGGCAGGCTGGGGTGTCCTGGTACAAACTGCACCCCTGCATCTTGTTTTGGAGCCTCCAAGTCAGACGTTGTGGAGCTTGGGAGAACAACAGAGCTTTCAGTCAACTGCAGAGAAGCCTGTAGGACCTGCCTGCAGAACAGACAAAGCCCCGTAGGTAATGTGGAAAGTTCAGCCAAGAATCCCATCTCCTGAGGGCAGGAGACTGGGAAAGGAATTTTAGGGGAAAGCCATTTTGCACATAGGACAAAGAGCTAGTAATGTATCTGCTGTATCCTACAAGTATCCACTGAGGATCCGGGCCCAGATGTGAGAAAGCAGATTCCTGTCAGCACTGGGGTGAGCACGTTCAGGGCAGGGAAAAAATAACAAACAGGAAAAAAATGAGTTGTTTGATGGAGTTCTACCCGCAACCCTGCAGCGCTTCCCAGCAGGAGATCTCAGATCCCAGGAAAGATCAAGCACAGGGAGCCACAGCCACGGGCTCATGAGGAGCCTGGGGACAGGCTGCAACACAGACAGACCCCAATATTCCAGTCTGAGCACACATGAAATGGAAAAATCACTGGAAAATAGGGAAGAGAAGAACAGCCGAGGGAAACCAGAGAGTATTTCAGCAGGGGGATCTCGATCCTGTGAGAAGTGATGGAGGAAGGAAAGCCAGCCCAGCATTCTGGGCTGTGGAGAGGCTGGAGGGGCACGGAAGTGCCATGGAAGTTGCCACTGTGCTAACCAGCCTGACAAACCCTTTCCAAAGCTAACTATGGCCATTCCAGACTCTACCCTAAATTCCTGACCCTGCCAGCTCTGTACAGGTCTCTTCTCTCACTCACAGAACTCCAGATTTCACATGTGGGGGTTGATGGATTTTGTGTTGGGTTGTTGGTTGTATTTTTGTCTAAATCAGCCCCGTAACAGAAAGTCCCTCACTCTGAACTGGTCAGAAGCTGGGGCCAGCCAGCATTTATTTGAAAAAGCAAGATAAATTCAGCATCTGAGCTGCTTTTAAACAATAAAAAAACCCCAACCTTGGCTTCATAACAGGAGAGAAATTGGGTGGAAAATAACACACACGATGTCAGCACCGATCTGTGATTTTTCTGCAGGGACAGAGGGAGGGTGGGTAGTTGGAAATGGGGGCAAAAAAAAAAAGAAAAAAAAAAAGAAAAAAGGCATTTCCAGCTCCCAGAAACCCCAGAGGAATTGAATTATCTGGATGTTTGGAGGCACTTTCTTCAGAGACCAGAGCATTAGCCCTGGAGTTGTACATGTAATTTTAACGAACAGTATTCACTGTGTTCAACAGAGCGTTCCCAAACTTCACCAGGCAGGCACAAGCACTTGCCAGGCACAGGCTGGGGGCTGGACGTGGATCCCAAGTGCCATCAGAGGCACTCCCCTCACCTTTCCAAGCAGAACAATGCTGAAGGCAGTCAAACCACGCTCCCTCCACATCCATCCCTTCCCTGCTCTGAGGAAATGTCGCTTCTGTGCCGCTGCCACCCAAGGTGTCAGAGTACTGCACTAAGCAAAGGAAGTTATTAAAAGTAAACTCAGCCCTCGGGTCCAGGGATTAATGAAGAGCCCCCTCAGCACGCTGGGATGTCTCCATTTCCAATTAGAGGGAGAACAAGCAGCATTCCCCCACCACGGTCCCCTCGGAGCAGCCGGGGAGGAGCAGGGACATGAAAGGATGAGCCGAAACTGCGGGAGACACACGATACCCCCCGAGCGGGAGCAGCTCGGAGCAGGGAGGGTGGGGAGAGCCCACATGCGATTTTTACTCCAGGCAGAACCTCTTCCAGCAGCTCCTGCAGGCCCAGGTCTGGCTGTCAAAGCAAATACCATCCCGGGGTGGAGTTCCACTGCCAGAATTGCAACCACGCAGGTGAACACGGGAGGTTTCACAACGACCTGCACATCGTTCACTCGCTTCTTTTCTCGGCCGTGTTACAACTGCTCCGAGGCTCCTGCCGTGCTGGACAACACGAAAACACTCGGGTTTGCTGGTTTGTAACTGGTTTGTTGGTTTGTCTAACAACAGCCAGGCAAGAGGGGGAGACAGGCACACCACTTCGGAGCATTAAACCGCCCAAATCGTTTCCCAAACCATCCTTCTGCTCTGTGTAGAATAAAACTCGACATGTTACTAAACATCCCGGGATGCCAGGGAAGCAATTCCCTCCTCAATCCCCGCTGGGATTCCTTTTGTCCAGTTGTTCTGCTGACAGGAGAGCCTGTCCTGCCCTTCCCCGGCACTCTTCCTTTTCCCATCCCTAATTACACACGGACATAGACATTTAAAGCCATCTGTTGTGAAGCAATTATGACACTCAGTGCTAATGAGCGGGTGGGTCGGCAGCTGTAGGTGAGATTTACTGATCTGTATTCAAATAACCTCATTGTTCAGTGATTGTTCACGTTAGACAGTGCTCACATCCCCTCCAAAAAGGGCCTTCCCTTCCATTCACAGCCTGTTTGCAGCTCAAACCTCCAGGGAATGGTGTGGAGAGAGAGGACGTTTCTTGGCTGTGAAGGCAGAGAATCCACCTTGCTGAGGCTGTGCCTACTCCTGCTCTGCTCCACAAGGTACAGGAGGGTCCTTAAGCTGCTTTGCAATGCAAGGGGGAAACTTCTCCTTATCCGAGTCATGCCCTGGGAACCCGGGAAGGAACCACAGTGCAGTGCCTGGGGAAAGAAACGGGGCCAAAAAAGGGGAACAGGACTCTGAGGGAAGGGTGGGAAGCATCAGGATGCCCTCGCCCATCCCAGCCCCTTCTCAGCACCAACGCTGTGCCCAAGAGACCAGCCTCACCCTCACTGTAGTGCCAGGCTGGAAAACCTGCTTTAAATACGTGGAAGAGGTTAAATGAGGTCACACAGGCCTGGGTGAAGCCAGAGTGTCCTCATTAGAAGGTCAAGAGCTTCCCAACTAGCAGGTCCCTAAGGTGCCCCCACGCCAAAGCACGACCTTGTTTAACCTTTCTGGAAGTAGCAGTAGCACACACTTTGGAAAAGCAACCCTGGAGCAGGAAGAGCACCACAGAGCCCACCCTGACACCAGCATGATGTGCTTAATGTTCTGTCAGAGCCCTGGCTGAGGAAAAATCCAGAATAAAATATCACTGCAAATTCAACACGTTTCTCCAGGCTCCTGGGGGGCATGGCCTGGAGCACTCAGATCCCAGGACCCAGCTGGTCCAGGGATGGAGCAATTCCCCAGCTGCCTCCTGCCATTTCAGATCCACCCTGCCAAACACTTACACTGTCCTGATCCCCTTCCATCCAAACAAGCAGGTGAATTTGAGCTGTTTAAACAGCACACATTTGTGTTAACCCAAAATGTTTAGACTGAAATAATCCTGGGAAACGTCACAAAGTTGGCACAGCCTGGACACACAAGAAGGCAGGAAGCACCAGCAGTGCCAAGCAGCTCGGGAGGCAATTCCCCTTTGGTTTGCTTGGCCAGCTGGTCCTTCCAACCCTTCTCTCATGACACATTTACGCTTAAATCTTGCTGTTAAACTCCAGGTGGAGAAAAGCTCTTCTCCTTGTGGCGTTGAGCTACCCCAGTCGAGTTGTTTTGTTTCCCAGAGAAACCATTTCAAGTGGAAGGAGCTGGAAACCCACAGTTGGCCTCTCACGCTGCCTGTGGTGATGTGTCACCTGTTCCCAAAGCTCCTGTCAGGCTTGGGGCTGCCATTCCCATTAAAGAAGGTGAAGCTTTCACTTCCACCACTTGCTCTCAGTGGGTCAAACCGGCAGAGCCAGGATCCCTGGGATCAGTTAGAGACACCACACGTGGTCACACACACAGGACACCACGCCAGGCAGCTCCCAGCGGGATCACCCACCCATAAATGTCATGGCTTAATGGTCACACCACAGTCCAGGGAGGAAAAGCCACCACATGAGCAAAGAATTAATCCCCATCTTCAGGGATCAAGCCCCAAAACGTTTTGTAGAGCAAAGTGCTGCCAGCCTGGAAAAAGGCACAGCAGGGACTTCAGGGACCAACAGGAATAACCAGAAAGCATTCATTTCATTGAGGATCATCCCTCATGTGGAAAACACCTGCAACAGTTATATGAAATATAACTGAATATATGAAATTGCACCTCTGATGCACAGTGTTAAAGAATTAAACCCAACCTGGATCTAGTGCAGAATTAGTCCTGGTGAGTTTTAAACTGTTTTAACTCAGGCCACACACCCTCAAAAGCCAGCCTGGCTACGGAGAAGTTTTGTTTTGTTTTTAACACCATTACTTAAGCTAAAACTCCCTTCAAGATCTGAGTTACAGACCCCCAAAAAGCAAGGTTAAAGGCTGTGAATAAATCAAAGAATTGCATCCCAGATGATGACAATTCATATTCTATTGGTACATGCCTGGGAGGGAAAACACTGATTTCCAGTGTTCATGAGGAACATGGCACTATCCTTTAGGGATGAAAGATCTGTGAGCCCCAGGACAGGGCTGCAGAACAGAGCTGTTAGGAGAAGACTGAGAACGAGCTGCTTCTCTCCCCAAAACATCTCTGCAGACACCCAAGTCTAACTCCAAAAGAAGATGGGTCTCACCCTGCCTGCACTACAACAGGCTCTTTGCCCCACTCCTTTTCCGAGATGTAAGAGCTGGTAAATTCCAACTTCATTAAGAGACATCCTCAGAAAGGAAATGAGAAAACATCTGTGTTTTCCTGTGTAGCCAGACTTGCACAGTGTGTAAGTCATGAGCCTGGGCCAGACTCCTTCCACCTGCAAGACACAGTTCATCCAGAACCTGATCCACCTCTTCTCACAGGAGTTACTGCAGGATTTCCATAAATCCCAGGAGTTTCTGCTCACAAGGAGCTCACTGGGCATCTCTGTCTTGGGGCAAACCAGGCACTTCAGTGCCATGGAAGCATCTCTGCTTAATCACCTTTATTTCCCTCAGGAGCACGACTCTGCTTAATCACCTCTGTTTCCCCAAGGAACACACCTCCCTGGAGTTCTGCTATCACCCCAGCCCAGGAGGTGCATCAGGAAGCTTTGCTGGGAATGTGGCTGCTCCTTACACACCTTGGGTACCTCAAATACCCCAGGACCATCACAGCCCTGAGCCACAAACCCTCCTGTGCCAACACAGTGTGGATGCACAGCCTGGAGAACAGCCCAGCTCCCTCCTTTTCCCCTCTGTTGTGTCCAGCAGAGCAGTTGAGAATCCCAAAAGCTTCCAAGCAAACAGTTACAACTCAAAAAGCAAACAAAGGCTCTTTTGAAGGAGATGCTGTTGGAGTATCCAAAAAGCACTTGGGGTAAATGTTTCTAAGCCTCCTATAACAGCTTTAAAAACTTGATGTGCGTTTCCTGAATGGTCTAGGGAAGATGTGAATCCTGACCTTAAAGCAATAAAAGGTTGTGGTCACAAAACAGCCCCAAACAGTCCCAGCCCTCGGCTTCCCTGTGTTTTGTACTTATCTAATCACCATAATCTTCAGAGGACTCTTTTTAACAGCATCCTGCCACAGTTAATGCAAGAACCATGTCCTCACGTTCACCATTTAATCAGTAGGAACTGTGGGAGCTGTGCCACAAAAAAAAAAAAAAAAAGACTTCAGAGAGCAAATGACCAGTTGAGAAAACACCAGGTCTGCTGGCAAAGCACAGTCATTACCCCAAGAACCCACTCCCCTGGAAATTACCACTGTTACTGGTACTTGATGAGAGAAAAGCCCAAGACTGGCCAGGCTGGCTTCTAACTGAATAAATCCAAGAAGAAGATGCTGTTAATCTGCACTTACAGTACAGTGGAGACAACTGAAGTTTTACTTCTCCCTTCCACTCTGTCTCTCTATCACTTTATTTTTAGCAGCTCTTGAACAAGACTGTTGGGGAGAAGAGAATCACTGGTTTCATCTGAGCCCTGAAAATACCAGGTAGGTTCAAAGTTATAGAAGTTAAAAAGAATGAAGAAATATAATGTCTATCTGGGGGAGCTTTGTGCCAATGCTGAGTGTTTCTCTAAAAAAATCAGATTACCCCACGTTACAGATGAGAGTGAACGACTCAGCCCAGCCAGGTGACAGCAAGTGGGGATGAGAGAAATGGGAACAGCAGGATGGGAAAGTCTCCTCACTGCCAGTGCCGGGAACAGCACCCACGACAGCCCTGGAATAACACTGTGTCCGGGAAGTGGAGCTGCTCCCAGGGCTTAACACACTTGTGTTTGCTCCAGGCTGTCTGTTACCGAGATACCTCACAGTGCAGAGGGAAAACAAGCAGGGAGATGGTTGCCAAGCCCTTCTCCCCCAAAAAGCTGCTACAGCTGCCCCCAAAACTGGGTGACATCACACCCAAGGAGGTAACTCCGGGTGCCTTTGGTCCGGGATCACTATCAGGGCTGGCTCCTGCCCCACACAGGTGAATTTACTGCTGTCCAAGTGCTTTGCCAAGGTGGTATCCCTGAATCCGTGCCAGGCAGTGGCTGTCCCTAAAAACAGCGTCCCAGAGTCTGTCTGAGGATCAGGGAACATGCTGCATGTGCCACGAGCAGGAGGAAGGCAGGAAACGGGAGTTATTCCTCTCTGGTTTCTCTCCCCAGCCGGGCACAGGTTACACAAGCCCCGCATTCCACTCCTCCCAACTCCTCCGTTCCACCTGCGCTCCTGCAGCCCCCAATCCCCTCCATTACTCACCGGGAGCAGCTGGATTGACCGGTCTGGAGAAGTGCGGCTGCCCCATGGGATCCTGTCCTGAGCAGCTCCCGGGGAAGAGGCGGGAGGGGAGAAAGAGAGAGAGAGAGAGAGAGGAAAACTCTACCCTGGGAGCGCTTCAACCCTTTCAAACGATAAATCCACGCTGTGGGCTGGGAAGGAGCCCGGCGAGCTCAGGCCACGGCTCCGGTGTCCGACGGTCCGGCCCGGCTCCGGCTCTCCCCGGACCCCATGGCCGGGCACTCCAGGCTCATAAATAGGTGTCCGTGCCAGCTCCCTTCACGCAGGAATGCCTGTCATTCCAGAGCCGAGCTGGCTAGGGCCGAAGCTCAGGAAGGGGAGGAGACAGCCAGCCACGCTCCAGCCACTTAGCTGCATAATCCGAATTATCAACACCCCTCGCTCGAGTTTAGCAAGGAGAGAGGAAAAGCTGGGAGCAAGGAGAGCGGGGGGGGTGTTTTCCTCAAGGAGGATCCAACAACCAAGGGGTTTCACCTCCTAAAAGGTGAAACCTTCCTCAAAGAGGGAACACCCCACCTGAGCCCTCTAAACACAAAGCAAGGCAGTCAGGGATGGCACAGCCCGTGCTCTCTAAGTGCTGTGGGAGCTGCACTATCCCAGGGCAAAGGGAACTTTAAAGTGCCTGAGCTTGATATGCATCTTGCCAGATGGATAATAAAAGTACAACTTCATAGCAATTCCCCTCTCCACTAAAGTTACCAGGAAGCAGGCAGCCCGTGTCTTCTTGTTCAATTTGAATTTAACAAAGGGAAATTTAAATTTAACAAGGAAAGTAAGAGTTTGTTACTTTAACCATCAAGCTGTGACACACGAATAGAAAACAAACATCCCCCTCAGCATTTACATCACAACAACAAAGATCTCCAGAGTTTAAATGTGTCCACTTGAAACCTTTAATTTGTCACTGAAATTTGGGTTAGGACTTCTGTGAATTTACAACTCATTTCCCTGTACACCCCACTGTGGAGGAGCGGGAAAACCTTTAAACATCCAGAAGCTTAATCTTAACTCGGGGGGGGGAAGGGGGGAAAGGAAAAGCAGTTTTCAAAAATATACAGGAATTTGCTGCAGCATAAAAGGGATTAAAACCAGGAATCTGACCCTGTGTGACACATCCAGGTTGGCTCCTTCCCACTGTAGGAAAAGGCAGGTTTAACCACACCAGGATTTGCTGTTGCCCTTGGTGTCCCTGTCCTTGTTGGGGCAGCAGGAGCACGACTTCAATATCAACCCAGTGAGCAATCCCAATAGGAAAACCTTCTATTCTGGGAAACAACAAGATCCAAGATGCTGATTTGGGCTGGTGCAGGTGAGAACAGTCGATGCTGCTCATTGCCCAGAGCAAACACCACAGGATTGCCATTCCAGCCCCATGGACAGGGGGAGGCAGCGCTGCAGGAACACCCCAGAACAGGTCAAGAGGTAGCTCTGAAATCCAGTAACACCTCACCTGAGCCACAAACACACCTGGGAGACCTGGTGCTCTTGGCTCCCCCACTAACACACTAAATATCTCAACAGGCAGCTTGCAAACCCCCTCCTCTTGCAAAGCAGAGAGGCAAAAACGCGGGAGGAAGGAGGACACCTGTGCACGTTCTCCACCTGCATCCTGCTTGTCCTCAATCCCTGCTGCTGAGGACATCCCCCATCCCATGGACAGCAGGAGCAGGAGGGGAGCAGGGCATCAGCAGACCCAGGGAGGCAGAGAGCAAATAGCACTGCCCTCCCTCCCACAGGGAATACGGACATTCCTGGAAGTGTTGCTCCTCTCCACCTCCCACCACGGACATCTCCGTGCTGTGGTTCTGTCTGCTCAGCCACAGCCACCCTCCCAAGCACTTTTGATCTCCATTGTGAGCATTCCCAGGAATGCTCCACCTCACTGAGGACCTTTTTGCTTTGAGACAAAGAAAAGGCCATTTAAAAGCCATTTAAATTCGCTGCCATCTGGCAGAGAGACCCACAGAGGTCAGAGATAGAGGCAGGAAGATTTCTCCAGGTCCGTAAATCAGCTGCTCCAGTTTGGAAGGAGGTCTGGAAAAAACATCCCTGCAGCTGGGAATGCTACAGAACACTGCATCTAGACCTGCTTGGCTTCCAAGGAATTAAAGCCATTGCATTTTATAAGGCATTTGCTGTGGGTTCAGAGGGCACAAAGCTCTGCTGCAGAACAGAGGACAGGTAGGCTGTTAAAGCACAGAAGCACAATCATATCCCTGACCTTTTACTTCTACATTAGTAAAATATGAGACATTAGCTTAAACTTCAATAGAAGATTTATTTAAATGCATTAAAGTCACCGTGGCTGCAGTCCAAGGGCTGCACGACAGTTACTCAAGGCTCTGGTTCCACACAGGCACTCACCAGGCTGTGAAATAAAGTCCTTTCCCATTTCTCTATCCTTCATCAGGTCTTAAAGACAATCACAAAGAGAATAACAGGATTATTTGGCAAAGGGTGTACCAGCAGTATTAATATTTCCTTCTCAAACTCAGGGCTGTGGTGCTCAATGAAGAGAGAGATACAAATCTGCATTTCAAATTGCATTTAGCTTGGACTTCCAGCATCCTTCAGGAGTAGCAGCCACAACTCTCTCCTCTTTGGGGGAGAAAGAACAAAATCCCACCAGAAGAGAGCTGACAAAGTGCACAAAACAGCAGAAATCCAGAAGTGTCACCAGCAACATTATTTTCTAGGTGGACTCCTGGCCAGAAAAACCTGCCAGTCCATCCTTCAGCTCCACCTCTGGAAGGAGAGGTGCAAACTCTGCCCCAGCAAACACACCACCACCAAAAAATGTTCCTGCCTCAACTGTAGCCCGAGGACAGAGGGTGAGAGCAGCTCTGCTCCCAAGGAACCCTCTGCTTCCAGAGTGCTTTGTTTCTGCTGAGGGAAAATACAGGACAAAGCAACCTGCCCTTGTCCAACTGGACATCTGGGATAAAGGAAAACCTACATTTCAAGCAAGGAAGAGCAATAAATGTCCAAAATTCCCATAATAATGAGAAGGGCCATCTGATTTGGCTGAACAGCAACCAGAAGAAACCAGAGCAAATCTTTTGCTCCTCAGGGACAGGTGAAGACCTTTATAAGAGGAAAAGCTTGGAACAGCAAAGAGCTTTCTAAAGGAAAGCAAAAAGGGAAACAGCTGACTGTCCCTTCAGCATTTTATTCTAAAATATAGTAAGCAAAAAAACCCTAATTGCATGAAAAATTTATGGGATTTCAGGAGAGTCAGATGGCTAAAACAAAACAGGATGGGCAACAAACACCCAAAACTTGGGGTACATCTGAAGTTTCATTTCCTCTCCATCCAGCCCAGCATCCCATTAAACCCCTGGCATTCCCATGCTAATAATCTGTTTATATACACTGCAAAAGGAACTCTCCCAGATTGTTTCACTTCAAAAAATCTAATGAAGCCCATAATGAGCCCAATATTAGCTCCTCTAATGAAGCTGGTGTTGCTCCCATTTTGGGTTCACCCCGACGTGAAACGCCGCATTCACCCGCGGTGACTCAGCCCTCGGTGCTCCATGAGTCAGCCACAGGAACATCAAAAAGCACTCCAGCATTATCCCACCCCTGCACAGGGAGCTGGGTATTTAAAACCAGGGGTGCTGGGGCGTTTTCCTTCAGAGCCCCATCACCAGAGGCAGCAGGAGCTACAGAGTGTTTGAGGCTCTTTCCTCGCACCTGACTGGAATCCTCACGCAGGGACCACCTCGCCAGGAGGGAGGACCCCAGGGCCCTGCTCCTGCAGGGGAATGTCCTACAGAAGTGCATTTCAGAGAATCCCAGAATGGTTTGGGTTGGAAGGGACATTTAAGCTCATCTTGTTCCACTCCCCTGCCACGGGCAGGGACACCTCCCACTAGCCCAGGTTGCTCCAAGCCTCATCCAACCTGGCCTTGGACACTTCCAGGGGTGGGGCACCCACAGCTTCTCTGTGAAACCTGTTCTATCCCCTCACCACTCTCAAAGGCAGGAATTTCTTCCTAGAATCCCATCTAACCCTGCCCTCTGTCAGCCTGAAGCCATTCCCCTTTGTCCTGTCCCTTGTCAATAGTCTCTCTCCATCTTCCTTGTAGCTCCCTTCAGGCACTGAAAGGCCAGAATTAGGTCACCCCAGAGCCTTCTCTTCTCCTGGCTGAACAATCCCAATTCTCTCAGTGTTTCTTCATAGCAGAGGTGCTCCATCCCTCTGATCAGCTTGGTTTCACCACAATTTCTGTGTTCAGCTTTGGTAGAATGAAAAAATAAGAACTATTATATCTTCGTGTACCAGCACCAGGTGGCTGCAGCAACGACCATCTCTGGGCTGTGCCCTGACACTAAAACAGAGCAGGGGGAATCATCAACGTGCTCCCCTCTGAAAGGGCACAAACCAACACAACGTGACGCTCTTCCTTTCTCCTCACATGGACTGAAAAGCCGGTGTGGAAGTGGAAAATGGGTTATTTATAAGGCAGCTGGCACGGCATTGTTCAGGCCCCGCAGACTCCGGTGGAAAGGGCGCTGGTTTGGATGAGACAGAAATGTGAGGTAACCGCTCCTACAGCACGTGATTTCCTCCACGCTTCCTGTGACATTTCCAAGAGGGAAACTCCTATTTCCCAGAGCATTCCAGTCCCCTTGTCCCCACCAGTTAGTCAGCACGGTGCTCCATCCCAGGCAGCAAAGGGCAGCGGATCCAGGATGCCAGGAACCACCACCCTGGTAGGGAAGGTGAGCATCCGTGCCCCACAGCAGCCCAGATGCCGGCTGGGATGGAGCACAGCTGGAGGAAGAGCACTCCTCTCCAAGGAGCTGGCTGACAGCACTTCCAGCCCCCCCTCTGGGAAGGTGAGGCCGTGCTCCTGGAAAGCCCCGTGGTCACAGATCACAGCAGGTGGCTGGAACACAAGGAATTGCTTCATTGTCACAAGGAACGGGCTGAAAAAATGATGAATTAAACTGGTCTTTGGGCCCAGAGGAGCTTAAGGCCAAAATAACCCCCAGCCTTGTTTTCCAGTGGAAGTACAGCTTCCAATGGAAGCAGATTTCAGCCAGTACTGGAAATGTTGATGCCTCCTCACCACTCACTGCCATTACAACACAGGCCACGTATTTTCTTGTTTACCAGGGAGGGAATGCTAAGGAATGCAATCCTGACAAAATTAAAGATTCAGTCACATCTTGGCTAACTCCATCACCACGGTGATTCATGGCTTTGCCATCTCCAGGCAAGGGAACCTCCAAAGCTGACAAACGACTTTTTGGAGCACCTTGAAGCAGCATTAACGAGAAACTCTGGTCAGAAGCCAGAGGAAGCACAGATATAGGAGACATTCCAGGAAAGCATCAGCGTATTCCCAACAGCGAAGCACTCGGAGGCAGGATACCCATCTGCCACTTCCAGCTATGTTATTAGGAGCACATTAAGCAAAAACACGGAGGAGAAAATTACATTAATTATTGCACTGTTTAGAGAAGAAACAGGAATGGCATTTTAGCTCAGCTCTGGTTTAACCCTCTCCTGCAGGAAAAACTCAGAGCAGAACCTACAAAGGGACATCACCTGAGGCTTCCCACTGCAAAACGTGGAGATGAAGAGCGACCAAACTAAGAAAGCTTTGCACAAATTAAAAATATGTTCCCCTCCTTCCAAAGCAATGCCCAGCACTTGCTTTTAGGGCTGGCCCAGCACAGCAAACAGAGCTCTTCCCAAGTGAGCAGCCACCACAAACTGCCTTCCAGGACACACCTAACTCACCAGATTTTACAGCCTTGTGCAGGCATTACCCAAAATAATCGAGTCTTTCAGCAGAGGTGAGTCCATCTATGCCACCTATAAAACCAATGGGACAAACTCTGTTAAGCCCAGCAATGGAGACTGAAAGTTAACAGCAAGAATATCAGTAAATATTAAACCTCTAAAATCAGATTAAATTAAAACTAACCCTGAGGGGTAGCACTGTAACTCCATAAGTTAGTCTGCAATGTGTAGGTCACGGTCCACAGGCTCTGATCCATTAAAACACTCATCCCGAATTTCTCTTCCTACCCTTAATCCTTCAAGAAATAAGCTGCAGGCTTCTCTGCCTACACACTAACTGAAAAGAAAGGCAGCAAGATTTCTCTGTAAAAGCCATTTCCTCTTTTTCCCATTTCACAAAAATCTCAGCGAGTGCATTTGCTCCTCGTACCCAGAGCTGAAACTGCAGCAGAACATCCCTGCTCTGCTGTGCCGCCCCGACGGACTCGCAGCAGCCACACCACACCAATAATTCAAATCACCCTTCAACACCTACAGCTCTCCAGTCTGAACTACATTTTTTCCAAATTACTGCACAAGCCAGGCAGTGCCAGGGCATCCCACCACCCCTCACTCGCTTGGCTCTGCCCAGGGAGACCAACAAAAGCGCCTTGGTTCAGTTTTTGGGGAACACCCAACTTCCCCACCGCACCTGCTCTGCTTTAATTATTGACCAGACGAGAAGCTCCTGATTAAAATGCAAGGCAAGTCTGGCACACAACCTCAGCTTCTGATCATCTCCAGCAGATACAGCTGGAAGAGAAACCCAAATTCCTCGCCACAGTTCAGGAATTAAAAGAAACTGCGGATCGATTTGGGTCGGGGCACTTTAATTCGGCAAGGAAAGTACTTTTTGCAACTGAAAACTCGCATAAAATCTGAAATTTTAAACCACAGCTTCAGGTTCACACACAGAGAGGAGGTTTAAAAGCTTCCTTTCAAACCTACTGTGTTTTTACAAGCCATTTCTGCCAGAGTAAATCTAACAGGTAATTACAGGTCTGACCTCCTTCTATTGCACAAATATGCCTTTGGAAACAATGTGGATAAATATTTGCCCAATACAAGAAGACGACTCCAAGAGGAACCATTCCAGTTTATCAACTTTGTGATTCATGTTGATACAGGCTTTATTCTCTATTTCAGGAACAAGATAACACTTAGGAAGTGCATCTGGCCAAGTGATGTTTCATAGATCTACCACGGGCCACCCTAAACAGTGGCAGGGCCAGACCACGGGTCACACCCAGACAAGAACCAGCAGCAAGACAGTGAGTGAGTGAACCTCAACCTCAACTCCTCAAATATTGACTCTTGCTCAACCACTGAGGTGTCTCTGAGCAGCAGCGAGGCTCAAAACTGAAACAGGAGTAAAAGACTGCTGGTAACGTGATTAAAGGGGGTGTGTTGTGAAACGAGAGGCCTTGGGAAAACAAGACGGTGGCACCGAGAGAACAGGGCACAAAAATCAGATGTCACCATTGTGTCCCAGGCCATACAGACCCCAGGTCCCCCAAACCAAGTGCTGTTTACACATCACTCTGACTCACGAGTGCAGAGACAATGCCATGGGAATTGTTTACGGTGTCAAGGTCGTTTCATATAATTAAAGGAAATGTCAAGAGATGAGATAACACCAACAGCTCAAAGGTACAGCTGATCTAACCTTGGAGGAAGCTGTTTCTCCCTGAGCTGCTCCCCCCCTTGCACACACGACCCTTCACACGTTCCCAGATTCCTCATTTCACGTGATTTCACCTCATTCCCTTCCTCCTGCATCTGTAGAGCACCAGCAGTGACCAAACCAAAACAGCGACCAAAAAAAAAGGTTCTGAGAGACTCAAATAACGCTTCCCTCTCGTCCCACTTGGCAGGGCTGGGCATGGGGCTGCACAGCCGGGAGGAAATGGGGTTAAATTCACAGAATCACAGAATATTTAGGGTTGGAAGGGCCCTCTGGAGATCATTCAGTCCAACCCCCTGCCAAGGCAGGGTCACCCAGAGCAGGTGACACAGGGACATGCCCAGGTGGGTTTGGAATGTCTGCAGAGAGGGAGACTCCAAGCCCTCCCTGGGCAGCTGTTCCAGAGCTCTGACACCCTCCATGGAAAGAAGTTCCTCCTCCTGTTGAGGTGGAACTTGTTGTGTTTTAGTTTATGGCCACTGCTCCTTGTCCTGTTGCTGGGCACCTCTGAACAGAGTCTGGCACCATCCTGACACCCCTTGGAAATATGTCATAGAATGTTTAGGGGTTGGAATGGACCTTAAAGATCATCTCTAGTCCAACCCTTTTATACCTCCCTCTACACCTGGTTGCTCATTGATGAGAACCCCTCTGTCTTCTCCTCTCCAGACCAACCAGGCTCACCTCCCACAGTCTCTCCTCAGCATCTTTGTGGCCTCTGCTGGCCCTTCTCCAGTAGCTCCACTTGTCTTTGTTACACTGCAGAGACCAGAACTGAACACAACAAATTAAACCAGACCTATTTCTGAACCACAGACCATCAAGGACGGGCTTTGAAGCAGCAGCTCAACCCCCCTGTTGAACAGCCCTGAGCTTGGGGAGAGTGAGCTCCTCAAATATTTACTCACCCTCCCAGACAAATTCTGCAGCATAAGAGTTATAGCACACGACTATTTCAAGTATGTCAGCAAACAAGCTCCCAGCCAGCCTGCTGGGAGCTGCAGTCCCACCTTTGGATGCAGAAAACCCCCAGGACAGCAGGGTAGACAGAGCAGGATTCACCCCACTCCTGCCCAGGGCAGCCTTTGGGAGCCTCACACCTGAATTAAACACCTTGAAACGGGGGCTGGGATCAAAGGATAATGTGATGGCACCCACAGAGCCCCACTCTGCACCCCATGGCTCCGTGAGGTTACAGCACACGCTTCCCAACCCTCAAAGAGGGAATGCTGCTGATTAGGGAGAAAGATTTGACAGGAGAGTATCAGCAGAAACTCCTCAAGATCTCCCTGCTTGAGATCTAGAACACACCAGACACCAAAACTCAAGTTCAGGGGTTTTCAGCTTGCAGGAAGAACAAGCAAGATCTACAAGAAGTTCAAAGGGAAGCCACTGAGAAGAACAGTGGGAAACACTTGGATGAATTTATTTAGGAGGGCTCTGTGCCTCCTCTATCAGACCACGTTCAAAGGTGCATGAAGGAGAGCTGAAATCCGTGGCTCCAGTAAGAGGATTCCTCAAGAGCAGTTACAGCAAGGCTACCCTGGAGCACAGATATGGTGCATGAGAATTAGGGTGTATAAACATAAATATCAAACCACTCCTCTGTGCACTTCAGGCTTGCAATCTGGAGTTGGCTCCTGTGCTGGATTCCCATCTCAAAAAGCTCATAGAAGGCACCAAATCCCTGGGTGTGAGAATTATCCCAGGGCTTCCCTCAAGCTCCCCGAAATTACAGGTTACAATGATGAAATCTAAATCCATCACCTTATCAGCAGCAGGGCTGGTTGGCCCCTGGGCACCTAAACTGGGCTTAAAAATCCCAGGTGGCCCCTTGGCTACACCAGCCCCCATGTCCTCTCACTGCCTGCTTTAAGGCAGCCCAGACACAGAGCCATTAACAACCCCAAAGCCCATTTCTGCTGGAAATGAGCTCCTTGGAGCTTCCAAAACAATTCTCAGCTTCCTCAAGGGAGTAGGAAAAAAAAAAAAAACCAAAATAAAACCTCACCAAAAAATCTGCAGTTTTTTAATGAGATCAGTCTTTAAAACAAAAAGAATCAAAGCTTGGAAACTAAAAGCTGACTGACCATTTAATAATGGAACTTTCCCATATTTATGGAAATTTCTGGTTTGGCACAAAAACATCTGCTCATTTAGTGGGTGCTGTAGAAATCACTTCTATAGTGATGCTGAAAGCAAGAGGCCTGGTTTAGTGGTAATTGAGCAGAGGAAAAAAAAAAATGTTTTCCACAACTCTGAAACCCAAACTCTAGTTCTCACTGGGGTGTGGGGCTTCACCTCTGCACCAGATGTGGTTGTCTTAAGTCCCTGTGTTTTGTCCTGCTGCAACCAGCTGTTGTAGCTTGGACCTGGCAGCGAGAAAGTCGCTGCTCCAGCTCATCCAAACCCTGCCTGGAAGTCAGGCCACTCAAACCTGGAGGCCTGTGCCCAACAGGAAAACAAACCCATCTGTAATGACCACCAGCCAGTGCCTGAACACACATTATGGCTCTTCTCTCTCCCCTCTACATGATCATTTTGGTTCCCGGGTTTTCCTGACACCGGTTAAAAACAAGCTCAAGATAATCCCTTCTAAACCCCCCACCAGCTACTTTTGTTTAGAACAGTCACCACAGGCTATCACGGATGCAAAATGGCACTTTTCAAAACCAGAGTGATTATTCCCTGCAAATAGGATGGCCCAGAACTGTGACTCTGCCACAGGAACTCACTCAACGGCAGATCCTCGATGCCAGGAAGGTGTGACGCAGGGAAGTCTCCTTTTAAACTTGCCCTTGTTCTTCAGTTCTTTTCCTAAACATTTATTTAGGGATTGGCTCAAGGGATCTTTGCAGTGCAGGAGTGAATGGCTTCAGGAGGCAACAGGGTGTTCGTTACCAAATTAATCTGCTAAAAAAGAGCTGGAAAACACCGCCCCAGACACCGCCTCCCAAAATTAACTCTAGGAAGCCTCACCAACACTTTATCCTGACCAGGAAAATGAGCAAAAGCCCTGGACAGATAGGGAGTGCCAAGGGTGCCACACTGACTCCTATAATCCCATTACAGAGTTATCCAGAGCATGCAGTTTGCTCAATATCTGAGAGATAACAGGATTAACTTCATGTTCAACATCATTTCAGCCTAATAATTGCAGAATCACTCCTAAGGCCGTAATGTCATTGATTCAACAGGGGATTCCCATCACCCCCCACGAGTCCCAGCCTTGAAAGCCCCTTCATTAGCGTCAGCATCTACAGTTAATTACTTGGGAGAGATTTTCCTTTCCTCCCCCAAAGATAAACTGTAACTTAACCCCTGCAACACCCAGTGCTTGGGCAGAACAAACTCCTGCCTTCCCTGCAGGAAGAGACGGGTGTTTGCTTTCCTAATCACCACTAAAGTTTCCAAGATTTAATGTTAAGATCAAAGGGCTGGAGGTGGTGGTGGTGGTAGTGGGGCAGCTTTTTCATCTTTTTGGTTGAATTTCAACGAAAATCACGGCACAGGTTGGTTATAGTCCTCTCAAAGATCAAGGGTCAGGCTCAAATCTCAGCCCAACTGCCTTCCCGGGGAGAAGGTGTTGATGTGCCAGAGCCTCCAGGAGTGGTTTTCCTTGCCAAGCCATGACTCCCTGCTCACCTCACCTTGGAAATCTTGGAAATGAGTCCCTTGGTGCAGCCGGGCTGGGGAAGGAAAGGGAAAGCACACAAAGCAAACAGTACAGAGCTGCTTCCGAGCCCGCGGGGGAGCAGGGAACAGGAACCGGGATGTGACTTTCTACGGGATTCTTATATGGAGCACAGGGTGTTACTAAATTCCACCTTTTCAAGTGCAGAGGGAGGCTCTCGTGTGGATGTGCTACACCAATCAGGCCAGTCTTATTATGCTGGCACTAAGCCTGACATGGTGCTGAATCAGACCCCACTGCACTGCCCATGAAAGCCACAAAATCCCAGGATGTGCTGAGCTGGGAGGGACCCCCAAGGATCATCCAGTCCAACCCTGAGCCCTGCACAGGTCCAGCCCCAAGAGTCACCCCCTGTGCCCCAGAGGATCAGCCAAACCCTCCTGCAGCTCTGGCAGCCTTGGGGCTGTGCCCACTGCCCTGGGGAGCCTGGGCAGTGCCCAAACAGCCTCTGGGGGAAGAACCTTTGCCTGAGATCCAACCTGAGCCTGCCCTGACACAGCTCCAGCCGTTCCCTCAGCTCCCGATGTCCACGGCCACTGCTTGGCTGCACCTTCATGGTTTGTTTCTTCCCCCCACGCAAAAAGGGAGGACCCCAAGGCTCTGCTCTTGCACGGGAATACCCTACAGCAATGCATTTCATAGAATCCCAGAATGGTTTGGATTCAAAGTGACCTTTTAAAGCCCATCCAGCCGGTGGGACACGGGCAGGGACACCTTCCACAAGCCCCCTCCAGAACCCGGCCTTGGACACTCCCAGGGACGGGGCAGCCACAGCTTCTCTGGGCAGCCTGTCCCAGGGCCTCACAGCGCTCGCAGGGAGGGATTTCCCCTCAGTATCCCGCCCGATCCCGGTGAGCGCCATCCCATTCCCGGGGCCCGGCCCGGCTCCCTTTGTCACCCACCCGCCTTCGGCCCGGTGCCGAGCGCCCCCTGGCGGCCCCGGCGCGGCCCCTCACGGCACAGACCCTCGCACGCCGAGGGGCTTTTCCATCCCAAATGATTCCGCGATAAAGGAAATCCTACGGGTGGGTTACGCCAGTGCACAAAGCCCGAGCTTGCACGGCCTTAAGACGGGCTCTAAGAGGCACCAGGACCCGCTGCAGAGCCTAAATCGGCAAGGCTCGGCTCAGAACCTGAGCACGCCACGGGCTGAGCAGATCTGTGAGGGGAAATTTAGCAGCCGGTAGTTTTCGTGTACAAGGGAATACAAATCTACCATAACCCAGACAGTAAACCCTTCAGAAATCTTAAAATCTCTGCTTAACAAAGCACGACAAACCCAGGCTGGGTTGAAGAACAATGTTCTCCCCCAAGCAAGTCACGGTTATCGCTGGTCCCATCACGGCTGGATAGGTCCAGCCTGGAAAAAAGCCACCTCTGGGTTCTGTTTCAGGAGACAAAAAGACACCTTCAGCAATCAGAGCCAGGCTCCTTTCCAGGACAAATGGGAACCAAAGACAGATAAGGTGATGACGCTGGCAGTGACAAAATTCAAGTATTCGCACTGGGAGTGCAGCTCAGCACCAGCCCCAGGGCCTTGGGAGCAGCTTTGTCAACCAACAGCTCAGCTAACACCATGTACAGCTCACAGAGGCAGCAAAGTAGTGAGAACATTCAGCATTTTGTTTTTAAAAGGCCAGGTTTGCCACTCAGTCAGGACACGATGCTGCTGTGTGAAGAAACAGTAATAACAAAAAAAAAAATCCATTTATACTAAATCTGTTTGCCTCTGGTTCCAAGCAGGCTCCTCTCCTACGCCCCACCCCAATGAAATCAGCTGCTAAAATCTCTGGACAGAAGTTACAGGCAACGTTCCAGGAGCAAGGTGAATTTAAGGTCCAACAAGTTGAAAATGAAAACTAGGAACTCTGGAAACCTGTGCCCCCCCCTGCTCCACGTCCTACTTACTGAGCCACAGGAGCTCCACACTCATTGTTTCACAGGGAGTTGCCCTGAATTACCCCAAGGATTGACTACCTCCTACAAGGTCTTATCTCTTCACACAAGGAACAAGATAGCTCAATTCAATCACGAAACACTTCAGCAAACACAACGGTTTCTCACTCAGCATCAGCCTTTGCTACTGTCTTGCTCCAGCCTGGAGGCCAAAGCACCTCCATCCCAGCACATCCACAGCTGAGCCACAAAACCACAAAAACAGCAGAGTTAACCTCTGCCTTCCCCCAAGGCAAGAGATATGGGTACAAACTACACAGTCACAGTCATTCACCACAACAGCTCCAAAAGTCACTCCAAATGGGGTGTCACAGAATTACGAGGTCTCTGGCAGGTCAGCAAAAAATCTCTGTAAAACATTTGGCTCGTAGCTCAGGAGGGAAAGGTAGCAGAAATTCAGACACCTCCTCAAGTTGTTCACGGGGAGGGGAGAAATTATTGGGTATAAAATGCCACACCAAGTAGATGGATGGCTGAGCTGAACCACTTGCAAATGCAGCAGGAAGAAAACCAGCACTGACATCCCATAGAGTGCCCCAAGCACCCTGACAGCACTCAGCACATTAATTACACAAAGAACTAGAGCAAATTTAAGAACAAAAGGCTGTCAGGATAACGTCCCAAAGTATTTTGCTGGCTTGTCAAGTGCACTCGACTTATTTACAATAATGCTTTCATGCAGGTTAGCACCTTGTGCTTCTGCACCTTGTTTAAAAGTCAAACAGTCTCTCCATCAGTTCCTCCCTTTAAATTTGCCTAAGGAACAGTAGGAATTTGCCTTTCTGCCTGCTTGCAAATTAGCACACATCAACTGTAATTAAAGGGCTGATCTCAGGCGCTTTGGCCACTTTGGCTCTTGTGCTGTATCACATGGACACAACATCCAGGATCTCAGAGGGAAGTCACAGTTTCTGTGTCTTCCTCAATGAAAAAGCTGTTCTTTTATTCTGGAATAATTTTATTCCAAAGCCTAAAGGGGCTCCAAGAGAGCTGGGGAAGGACTTTGGACAAGGGCCTGGAGGGACAGGAGAAGGGGGAATGGTTTCCCACTGACAAAGGGGATATTGGGAAGAAATTCCTCCCTTTGAGAGTAGTGAGGGGTTAGAGTGGATTTCCCAGAGAAGCTGTGGCTGCCCCATCCCTGGAAGTGTCCAAGGCCAGGCTGGATGGGGCCTGGAGCAACCTGGGACAGTGGAAGGTGTCCCTGCCCGTGGCAGGGGGTGGGACAAGATGGGCTTTAAGGCCCCTTCTAACCCAAACCATTCCAGGATTCTGTGGTTCCCATAATGGTTTTGAACCTGTGACCATCTGAAGGTACAGCTCTGATTTTTGGGGATAAAAATGGGAATTGGGTGTCCAGCCAGGGATCCTGCTGGGAAAAAGCAGCAGAGCTGGTGGCATAAGAACTAAGCACTCCCATTTCCAGCCCTTTCCCCTACTCAGACTATATTTGGAGTCCGTGCCTCCAGAAGCAGCAGATTCATATCACACTGGTTTCCTTCTGAGGCACGTAGCCCAGGAGTCAGCTCAGATGCTAAAACAAATTACTTCTTTGTTTGCACAAAGGTGAAGGACTTGAAGAGTATTTCCTATTTTTAGTAGGAAAAGAATTGGGGAAAAAAAGTAGCACAGCAGGAGATAAAGGGGATGAAAGTCAAAGGGGATGAAAGTCAGCCTGGTGTAAGGCAGTAACTGCAGAAGACTCTTAAAGCATCCATAAACTTAGTATTTCAAGTGCTTTTTTAAAAAAGCAGCTTTGGGTCGGAGCCTGTGTGTGCAAAGGCTACTTCACTGATTTCCCAAAATGCTTCACAGTTGTCCTACAGGGATTTAAACCTTTTAGGGACACTACTTAAAGGTTCCTATCCCAATACCTGCAGAGGGAGTGTGTAAGCACAGGCAGAAACTGTCAACAGAGCACCAAAGTACAGCAGGTCAAAGGACCCAAGAGCAAACACCTCCCATGAAAAGGCATCCCAGGCTCCCTCTGAGGCTGTTCATTAATGACTTCTCATTATTGGGCAGGTGAACTGCAGGTTTGCTCCCACATTAGGTGGATCCAACACGGCAGCAGAGCTTCCAAGGAACCACAGGCACAAGGTGAGTCTCATCCTGCCAAGCACAAAGCTCCCGCTTCTTCAATATTTTGCTTTTTAAGACCTCACAGACTTACAGGCAGATGAAATGCTAGATAGAACACAATCCCCTGACAAAGAGAAAGGTCCAGACTTAGCTCAGATCATGGTAAGGTGAGTGAGTGGTCTTGGGAGGGGGTCTGGGCAGCAGATGGAACAGCAGAAACAGGCTCTGAAAATAGAGTGTGATCCTTCACCCGCACCACAGGAAGGATTTGAAGAGGGGAAAGGTATCCCAGTGACATTTCCCTTCAAGAGAACCCTTGTGTAGGTGGGACCTTGAGGAAGCTGGGCCTGGCAGTGTGTGTATATTTAGATTTCATTTATTCCTCTCCCAAACCTCCATCCTCCTGCCTGCCCCAGCTCTGCTGACTCCTCAGGGGCAGCACTGCAGAGACCTGACATAGGATCACAGAATCATAGAATGGTTTGGGATGGAAGGGACCTTAAAGCTCATCCTGCTCCACCCTCTGTCATGGGCAGGGACACCTTCCACTAGCCCAGGTTGCTCCAAGCCCTTTCCAGCCTGGCCTTGGACACTTCAGGGATCCAGGGGCAGCCACAGCTTCTCTGGGCAACCTGGGCCAGGGCCTCCCCACCCTCACAGGGAAGAATTTCTTCCCAATATCCCACCTAAACCCACCCTCCTTCAGCTTAAGGCCATTGCTGTATGTGGCAGCTTAACCTACAGTCACTTGCTAAGGGCCCCATCCCAAGATTTGCCTGAATTTTCTGTATATTCTTCTCTACACTTGAAAAACAACTCAGGGTAGGGTTGAGAGCACATTTTAAGCTGCACACCTGTTCTAAAAAGCCATGTATAGACAAGCTCTGAAACCTCGCTGCAGCTGCCTGCAGCCCTTGCTTCCACTCGTCCTCGGGGATGAGCATGAATTAAAAATCTGAAGACAACAGCAAATTTCATTTTTAATTAGCCAGGGCAGCCAGCCAAGGAGGGCTCCCCCACCCACCCATGGCTAGTGAAGCCTGACAGCTCTAAAGGATTTATGCTTCCCTGTGCATTCCCAGTGGCCATTCCAAGCACAGCAGCTCAAACAAGCGCCAGCCATGCAGCATTTGAGTGCAGTTAATATCCAACCAGGGAAGGACAGCAGTACATCCACAGCACCAGGCTTGGAGGGAACAAAGGGCACGGACTTCAGCTCAGCTCTGCCTTACCTCATCTCCGGGATCAAGAGTCCTGAGCTTAGCAGCACTCGGAGAATGAGAGTCCTTAAAAGCAAAGGAATTTTAAGGAAATTATAATAGAAGACCCATCTGCTTATTCTGCCTTTAATGTGGAGCTCTTGGCTCCCAGCACTTAAGGAGGCAACATGTAAAGCTTCTCAACCAGCTGTGTGGGGTGTCTGTGCATGCAAAGATCCAGTGCAGATACTCCATCCCAAACTGGCACAGCTCAAGTAGTTCAGAGGGAAAGGGGAGGTAACTCTACTTTAAGCTGGCAAAATGCAAACAGAACATGAGGCTTTTCACATCCCAGGGCACCAGCACTGCTCAAACCAGGAGTTAAAGCTTGCAATAACCTCAGCAGGCTCCAGCCCTGTGTCCCAGTGATCTACCCCAAAAATGGGGTTCAGCTGCACATAAAATGGGACACAAAGCTTTGTGATGTGAACACAGCTGGCTGCTGGCAGCCCCAGCACAGGCTGAGACCCGGGGAACAAGCAGAGCTCAGTGCTCATGGAATCACAGACTGGCTGGGGTTGGAAGGGGAGCTTGAAGATCATCCAGTTCCACCCCCTGCTGTGGGCAGGGATACCTTCCACCAGACCAGGCTGCTCCAAGCCCATCCAACCCAGCCTCGATGTTGCTCAAAGCCATCCCAGTAATTCAGGCTGGAGAGATGGAAACTGGCCCTGCTCTGCCTGTGCTCTGTCCCAGGTTGACAAGAGCTGCCACCTGCACAGTCACTGCTCCAGTCTCAGCTGCCACACTTCACCCTCCTCCTCCTCCTGAAGTCATCACTTGGGATTAGTTTGCCACGAGCAAATGAGAAGGGAAAGCAACCACCACAGATTAAATGTTCACCTTACAGGCTGACAATCAGAGGGCACAGCAGCAGTTCTTGCCACCAGGACTATAAGCACAACATGTTTTTATGCAAGAACTCTCAGCTGGTCCAGCCAGGCCACTGGGCTCCACCAGACCAGCTCTGTAAGAAGCCAAAAACTGGCCTTCATCTGCCCCACCAAGCAGCCTTGCCCTGCTGACAGGTACATCCATTCCCAGGGTTTTCAGGATGGCATCACCTGACCACACAGAATAATCTAGAAATAATGTTTATGAGTTAGAAGTCACCAACTGCAGCACTGTGGTCCAGAAGATGTGAGGTCAATATGCTTCACAAACTGGTTTCCCATGGTGCAGGCAAGAGCTTTCATGCAAATCTCATGCCAATGGTAGGGAAAAAAATGGCCACTTAACTCAGGGTTTTTTTAGCCACTTTAGGCAAACAGATGGAAGAGCTATCTATTCAAGGCAATCTCTAAGCCAAAAATCTGTGAGTTTTAGTTACAGCCATATCCTTCCATCAGTTAAACCTACCAGGGATGAGTTTACTTGCCTCAGGGCAAGCAGCACACAGTGCCTAAAGCAAGAGCTTTAATGCCAAATTTTAATTAAAGAAATCCTGTATCTATTGCAAGACAGAACAGCCTAGAGAAATAAATACACAAAAAGAACTCAGGAGCAACCATGAGCTGATCCTCCTTTATGGGCTTGTTCAAACCAGCTCATTGCTTTTGACTCTTCCCTGCTAAGAAAGGGGATGTTACTTGTTTTCAAGAGCTTGGGACAGCCAGCAGACTTGTATTCCAGGTTTCAGAGATGGGAAATTCCAAAAAAAAAAAACCAAAAAAGATCTTCCAGATGTACAAGAGAGCTTCAAATCAGATCTGGTCCACACCACAGTACTGATGCATCTGCCAAACCAGATAGTTTTCTAATCACCTTCTACACTTCAGCTGAAGACACCAAGTTTAAAGTCATCAAGTTCTTTATGACGCTTAACCAAGGAACAAAGAACAGGTTCACAACCTGTGGTAAGACATCCAAGAGTACTCACCAGCGTTCTCTTCCATCCCTTTTGCACACTATCTTCCTGAGCAACTCCTGCAAAAACAAGAAGCAAAAAAAAAAAAAATCAACACACAAACCGCAATTCCAAGCGTGACCAAAGCTCAGATTATTAGTTTCATTTCTCTATCAGCTCTGCTCAGCCTACACAAAACCAGCACGGAGGGAACCTAAAGCAGAAATCCTGCCCCAAACCAGGAACAAGAGTGTGGCATCATCACCCCTCTTTGAAGACATCAGTAGCCTCTAATCAGACACACGCTGAGCTGGAAAGGAAAGAGAAGCGAAATTAAGGTGCCGTAATTACAAAGCAGCAAATATTTGTTCCCAGGGAAAACATTCCACATCTGCCTCTTCAGGAAGGGATGTGCCTGCTGTAAAAGGGAACAGCTATTGCTTATCTAGCAAAGGCAGCACAGCACATGCACAGGAAGTATTTCAGATGTCACAGCATCAAGGCACTTCTGAACATGGGGGGGGTGTGAACACAGAAAAGAGGAACCAGGATTTTAGCAGCAAAGCCAGCTTTTCTCTGGAGAAAGTTCTGAAAGGAGGTGCAAGAGGAACTAAGTTTGGGAAAATCGGGTATGTCTTGATTTTGACAGATGACGTAGCACAGTAAAAACAGGGAGGTTCTGCCCTGACAACCTTGCAGTTCAGACTAAGAACCCCAATCAGACACACCAGCAGGCACAGCGTGGGGTGACTGAGGAAGAACTACAAAATAAGGCTGTTTCCAGTGCTGAGGAGTCAAACCCAGACTTAAACCATAGCCTTCCACCTTCTCTCCCAGCAGCAAAGCACAGTTTGGTGGCTGTAACTCCACATCAGATCAGCTGGATCACCCTCATGTGACAACCTGCTGAGTGTGCAGCACGTGCTCAGCCTGCAGAGAGCACGGGAGCATCCCAGGGCTGCCAAGTCAGCAGAGACAGCCCCACCACCCCACCCCTGGGAGCTCTGCCCAGAGGGCCATTTCAGCTCTGCTTTGCTCAGCTCTGTGGGCAGAAACACCTCTCTGGATGAGGCAGCCACGCTCCAGGGCACTGCTCCCTGCTGCAGCTCCAGTACCACCACAGGGATGTTCTTGGATGGGGTGAAACAGTGCTGATGATCCCAGCTTTAAACAGGTCAGTGAAGAGAAGGACTTCTGGGCAGCAAGTCAGTCAGGAACATCAGATGATCTTGATTTCAGAAGGCAGACTGACACAAGTCACTTGAGCAACACCCTCAGAATCCCTACAGCTTAATCCATGGACACTGGGAAAATTAAAGTTAACTTTCATATGTGTTTGGGATGTGGTTTGGTACATCCACGTGCTGCACCAAGGACACCATCTGCAAGAACTCAAATGAATGAGTCACAGAATCATCAGGGTTGGAAAAGCCCTCTGAGATCACTGAGTTCAACCACTACCCCAGAACAGCCAAGGCCACCACTGAACTATGTCCCCAAGTGCCACATTATGTGTTTTTTAGCACTTCCAGGGATAGTGACTCCACCACTGCCCTGGGTTGCCTCTTCCAGGGCTTGACAACCCTTCTGGTGAAAAATTTTTCATTACTGTCCAATCTAAACCTCCCCTGGCACAACTTGAGGCCATTTCCTCTCGTCCTGTCCCGTGTTACCTGGGAGCAGAGCCCGACCCTCACCTGGCTCCACTTTCCTGTCAGGGAATGCTCCCTACTGAAGGCAAAGGACCCATCATTCCTTCCTGCCCTTTCAGCAAACCCTTCTGGGAAGGGAAAACAGAAGGAAAACAAAAATCAGCCACCTCAAAGCCTACTTGAACCTCAGTGCAGATGACAGAGCACTCCCACTCCCCCAGAGCCACCAGGGAGCTGGGTTTAATTTGCCTTTCAAGGGCATTCCTGCACAGGCTGCTCTGTGCTTTGCATATTCCAAGGGGCACATTTGTGCCTGGAATACTAATCCTGGCAGCCCCCATCACTGCTGGACACTCACTGTACCCAAGGACATCTGTCACTGCCTGACAGCACGGCTGGAAGCACCTCAGTCTGTGCTGGGAGGATCCTTCTGAGCAAAACACTAAATCCACAATATCTGGTTATTAATAGAACGAGCACAAAAGGAACACTGGGGGGGAAAAAAAAAAAAGTGATGCCAGGTTAGAGGAAGAAGGAGCAAAGTCCAGGCTCCCAGAGCATTGCCACAGGCTGCCAAAGCAGGAACACACAGCTCTAAGGAACAGGCACTTGCTCACCAAAGGAATGGATTAAGCAGTGCAGATCCTGCTGCCAGCCTTAACTAGGGCTTGGCTAATTGGGAAGCTGGGTTGAGATAACCTGCCCTGCAGAACAGCAATTTGCTTTTATCCCCAGTTGCTGTCAGAGGTTTCCCAGATACCTAACCCTGAGAAAACTTGGGATTTTTCATTTCCTCTGGCGTGACACATGCCACAGCTCTGAATATTCATGTGCCCCGAGTGCTCACACATTCCCGGGGCCTGACAGCTGTGTGAAATTCCTGTGTTTCCAAGAGTTCCCGGCACAGCTCCGGACACTCCGCAGCCCCTCCCGCTCTCCATCGCAGCAGCAGAACCGCGGCCTTTGTCTGCCCCGGGACTTCAAACACCCCACGGGTTTTTTTTTCCCCCAGCTCTTTGTACCAGTCCAAGAATATATCCCTGTTCCATTGACCCGGCTTTGAACTCCCGGCAGCAAGGTGATGGCTTTTTTCCAGCCGGGCAGCTAATCCACACACAATGGGAACTGCTCCGTGGCCATGCCCGAGTGTTTGCCACAGTTTTCCACCCTGTTTCTTCTTTCCCCTGTTTCTTCAGCCTTAATGCACTCCCTGCTGCACGGGGAGTTTTGTCTTTCCCAGCCCTCTCACATCCTCCCGAGGGTGCATCCCACAAACCAGCCCAAATCCACACCCTGGCCCTCCTCCCATGCCTTCCCACCCATCCCTTGTGCCAGCACTGATCCACCCACCTTGGGAACAGTGAAAGCTGCCCCAGATGCACCCCAGGCATGTCCAGAGGAGTGGGTTGGGAAGGACAGGACCTCGCTGTCACACCAAGGTGCCACTGTTTTTC
The DNA here is from genome assembly GCF_025592945.1 of Manacus candei. NCBI lineage: Eukaryota > Metazoa > Chordata > Aves > Passeriformes > Pipridae > Manacus > Manacus candei. The sequence goes on along the minus strand of NW_026138118.1, from coordinate 2,134,196 downwards.
CAGCCTCTGGCAATCCACATCCATGAGCTTTACTGCTGACCAGCTTCCCCCCTTCCTCATGGTCTAATTTTCAGTGACCCTTGCCCAAACCTCTGGAATAACAGGCATTTAGCTTGCTCCAGAGTGAAGCTCATTAGCTGGACCCCTCTGTCCTCACTGCTCATCTCTTCCAGTAACAGGAGCTTCCTTCAAAACACTATGGGATGTCTCCAAAAGTCCTGCTAAAACTCGAGCCAATGTTGGTTGTTTTTCCCAACTGAACTAGAAAAACTGACAACTCTTCCAAGCAGGAGTGGCACATTACTTCTCCACTGTGGCTGCCAACAGGGTTGCCTTAGGCATGGAAAGGCCCTTTCCATGCTGGCTCAGCTCTAAATCACCATCCAGAAGGGACCTGACAGCAGCTGGGCAGCAACCACAGGGCTTTTACTGTAATGAGGCACAAAACCTGAGGCTGTCTTGGAAAAAAAACAAACGTGGGGGAGAGAAAGGATGCTCTGATAAGGATCCAGAACTACAGCCAGCAGTTGGAGGGAGAGGGAAAAGGAAGGGTTAACAAACACCCAAGAACAAGGTCCTGTGCTAATACAGACCATGACCCGTGAAATTAAACAAGCTCACCTGACAACTCCTAGAAGATATTTAATTTTGACCTGATGTGGTGCTACCAGCAGCCAACAAACAAATATAATATTGTAATTTTGATGCCAGTTCAGCCCTTTGCTTTACACTGTTTAAAAATGCCATTGCTACAGCAGCACCCAGAAGGCCAAATCCCCTGCAGGTTCCCCCTGGAGCAGATGGCAGGAGCCCAGGGAGGGATTGAGGCTGCCTGGAAGAGCTCACCATCCCAACATGGCCAAGTGGACATCAGGAATAAGGCCAGCTGGGAGGTGGAGGCCAGGCACTGAGCATCCCTTTTTATAAAAGCGACGTAAAAAATAAAAATCAATTCACCATTTTCTTCTCTCCCCCGATCAGTTACTCATTCTGGGAGGGCAGATGAGTGGATTTTCACAAAGCTGAGGTAACTCCACCCAATGCCATGGGTCTGTTGGCCATGGAGCCCCACCAGGCCCCCCAGGGGGAGGGCTAAAGAAGCTCATTTCATCTGCCAGGCACGAGATTAAGAGCGTGGCAAACAATATTAAAATTTTGTTCCATAAAACAGAATAACTCAACAGCACCAAAGGGTTCTCCCAAGGGACAGATTTCAGCACGAGTGCACAAGCTGGAGCTTAAACATTACAAGGGAAATTCTTAAAAAAACCTAAACAGATCAACCGTGGCAAATACACTACTATAGAGTACAAGACAAGGTGTGAAGGTATAATTAACCTCCTGTTGGATTGAGCAGTACAGAGGAGAAAAGATTCACAAGCCCTTCTTAAGGTCAGTGGATGCCAAAAAGCTCATCTGTTTATCTGACCTCACTTCAAACCAAACCAACTCCACCTAAAAACCATAGTTTGCTCGTGTCCTTCAGTGATATGGTTTGAACATCATTTGCTACAAAGGCTGGTTTTAAAAATCCTTCTGAGCAGCCTCGGCTGACCCAGTTTGTTCTGCACCAATCACACACGGAGCAGTGGAGAGGTCAGATGGAGGGAAATCACAATATTCCCCCCTCAATAAAACCACACAGATTAAACCCAGTTGTTCTCACAGCCCAGTCTGGCAACATGTCAATTAATGGGGTGCACCAGTAATTAAGAGCCCAGCAGTTTCTCTCTCTCTCTTCCCAAGGATCCCAACACTTCAGGCATTTCCACACTCGTTGGGAAGCAACAGCTTTGATCAGGAACAGAGCAGCTGGTTAGCACAGGAAAAGAGTTTTGTGGAAGAAGTGGGGGAAAAAAAAATAAAAAAAATCAGACAATATTATAACAACTCTACAAGCACCTGAAACAGAAAACTGGAATAACGAGGATTGAGAAACCTCAGTCCGGTTGATATCACAGCCAGTGAAACCAGCAGCTTTTTGTCACAGATTTAACGTTTGATAACTGCCTCCCGCTGCAAACAGCAAATATTTTCCAGCAGCTCAGTAGCTGCCTGTGGGTGGCACAGTAATATAACATTACCAGGGAGGAACTGGGAAGGGAGGGAAGGGAGCTGAACCCTCCGGGGTTGCACCACAGGGAAGGCGAGCGGGATTTTCCAATGCTTGTGCAAAGTAACCCTCAAAAATACTCATGGACACTGCACAGAGTGTTGGAGTGGGAGTCCAGAGCCCCCATCACTCACAGATCTGCTTCTGACCAGCACAGAATCATTCAGGTTGGAAAAGACATCCAAGATCCAAGTCCAGCCTGTACCCGATGCCCACCTTGTCCCCCGGCCCAGAGCACTGAGTGCCATGTCCAGTCCTGCCTTGGACACCTCCAGGGATGCTGGATGTGGGACCCTGGACAAGGACCTTTCTCTGTGTCCCTTCAAGAGGGGATTAACCTCTTTTGCAAGTCAATTCAAAACCAAATTAAAAGTTGCAATACTCTTATTTCCTAGAAACTTTCGCCACAGTAGCACCTGGGCACTTCATTCATTTAACAAGCCAAACACAGCAACTTTTTCCATATTTCTACTTGAAACAAGACCACACAAAGTCTGAAAAAGCCACTCCAGCCTCTCCCAGGTGTTTCAGAGCCATATTTACTCAACTCAGAACAATAAGCCAGCAGCCCATAGGAAAGCATGAACACGGCACAGCTTCTGTGCCAGCCCCCAGTGACAAGTGCTATTTCTATTCAGTTATCAGTATGAAAAACACCTCTAATTCGCCTCCAGACCTTTTGGCAGCTGATCAACCACCCTGGAGGTGTGGATGCATGGAGGGGAAAAAAACCTGCTGCATGAACAGAGCAAACCAGCTTCTCTCCTTGCTGTCCTTGAAGCAGCTGCCTCAACCAAAAGTATCTCCCTGATAAAAGCAGAGGGTAAAATTAAAGCAGAATGGCCCACTGGTGCAGAAGACAGATGCTCTTGTTCTTATCATCATGGAGCATCCAAAGGGCAAGGCATGGTTATTCCTTCATCAGCTACTTGATATAATAAAATAGATTACAGAAGTTCCAGACCAACACACACCACAATCTGTCAACACATACGAACCCTCAAAACATGTTAATAAATTCCTATACTGCAGAAGGCAATTCCCACATTTTGCTGCTACCCAGAAAAGTCTGGGCACACTAGAAAGAGAAAAGGAAGGGAACTGATGTCTTTGCAAAGCAGTTTCCACAGAAGATCCCAGTTATCCAGGACCCAACTGATGTTTGCACAGTGGGACTAAAGAAAAGGAACCAGCTCGACCAGCACCTGCTTCAGCAAAGCAAAAAATAATGGATATTTGAAATGAAGAGCTCAACTGCCCAAAATCTGAGCTGTATTTTCTATTTCCCCCCTCTTTCCAAAAAGCACGAGATGACAAACTGAACTCTTGTCTATGTAAATCCATATTAGGACGAACTTCAGTGCTGCTGGAGCCACTGGGGTATCCCCAGTTAGCTACAAAAACATCAGCTGAGCCTCTGCAAACCTGACCACAAGGCCTGTATAAATTAATTAGTGCAGTAATTTGAAGCACAGAGGAGGTGGGGAAATGCCTCAAGCCCAATTCACCTTTCAGAGAGGGTTATTTTAGTGCAAACATCCAGGAGTGTGGTCCCCCTTCCTCAGACCTGAGATTGTTAAGAACAGGAAGCCTTGAGGTGCCTTTTTTCCCCCCCCACAAAGGTTATAAAACAACACACAACATGTGTGGAACATTGAGCATTTAAGATTCAAATTTCCCCCCCCCAATTAAAAAAAAAAATAAAAAAAATCAGCCTGATTGCCTTAAACCACCCAAAATGCAGATCACCAATAAAAGGGTTTTTCACCCAGATTTCTTCCAGCTTGTGTTGCCACAACAACATGAGTCCCAGTTGGGTTTTTTTTAAAGGGAAAAAACCAGGGCTGCTCCTTTCCAAAAGCAACTGAGGTCAGCTTGCAGCCCCAGTGAAATCCCAGCCCCAGCAGCACCACACTGGTTTCAGCTCTGGAATTGGCACATTTCCCTCGTGTCTTTCTGCACAACTGATTTCAGGACAATAGGGCTTGTCAGAAATTAAAATTCCTCTGTGATCTGCACATACCTGTTCCTGCAGCAGTTCCTCCTTGTACCACACCTCGCAGGGAATTTCAATTTACTCAAAAAAACCCAAAACAACAACAAAAAAAAAAACCACAAAACCCTCCAACCAACTCTGTCTGTACAGAACCACAGATACAGACAGAAAGGAGAGGATTAGTGACTCAGGGGGAAGGAACTGCAGCAGCCTGGAAGTGTGGGATAGTGTCTGAAACTCCAAAACTGCAGAGCAGACAACAGTACACACCAAGTTACATTTCCCCCCCAGTTTTAACAATTAGCTTTTTAGTGTGTACAGAGACCAGTGAGGAATCTCACACCTCTGTCACAAAGGTTGATCAGAGAGAAACATCATCATGTTTGTTGGGTCTCAGCACTGATTCAGCAAAAAAGGCTTTCCTGCTTCCAAAGAAGCTTTTGAAGTAGCAGAATCAGCCTCGAGAACCCAACAGGACCTTCCAGGCAAACCTGCATCTTGGGAACAAGATCCTGGAGCCATGAGGTTGATAAGGGGACTGGAGCCCCTCTGCTCTGGAGCCAGGCTGGGAGAGCTGGGAGTGTTGACCTGGAGCAGAGAAGGCTCCAGGGAGAGCTGAGAGCCCCTGGCAGGGCATAAAGGGGCTCCAGGAGAGCTGGAGAGGGACTGGGGACAAGGGATGGAGGGACAGGACACAGGGAATGGCTGCACACTGCCAGAGGGCAGGGATAGATGGGATATTGGGAAGGAATTGTTCCCTGGGAGGGTGGGGAGGCCCTGGCACAGGTTGCCCAGAGAAGCTGTGGCTGCCCCTGGATCCCTGGAAGTGTCCAAGGCCAGGTTGGATGGGGCTTGGAGCCACCTGGGCTAGTGGAAGGTGTCCCTGCCCATGGCAGGGGGGTGGAATTAGATAATCTTTCCAGGAAGGATCCGAATGAGTCGGTTTGGATGCATCCAAACAAAAACCTCCATCCCAGACCCACCACTGCAGGAGCAGCTGAGGACTGTGGGTTGCACCTATCTGGGCTATACATAATCTGTGTCTGTAACACACACCCAGAAGGCACAAAATAACAGGGTTATTTATTTCTCTCTGGCTTCTGGGGTAAAATTCAAACCACCTTTGCCTTCGTCTTGTGGTTTCCATTTTCGTCAGACTTTCAATGAAAACGAAGCAGTGCTGTGGTCATGGCCCTGCAATTATGACTCGATACACAACTTCATTTGCAACCACCATTTCCTCCCCAAAATGAGGCCACTTTTGGCCTCAGCAGCTGCAGAGGCAGCTTGAAAACTGTTTCTTTTTAAGAAGCGACAGGAATGAGCTCAACCCCCATCGAAGCACCAGAAGGGATTTGTTAGAAAGCTCACCTGAACTCCCAAAACTCCAGCAGCAGTGGAGCTGAATTTGCAGTCCTGCCCTATGGATCTTTCCAAAAGGACCCCTTGCCCAGCTGCTTCCCGGGATACACAGCCCACAGGGAGTGGGAAACCTGATTAAACCCCACACTTCCCTCACTGCAACATTCCAGCACAAACCAGGCACCTCTGATCCAACTCCACACTGGGAGTGTGTCCCCACTTGAAAAAACGTGAGGCACAGGAAACCTGTGAGGTGTAGGTGTCTTTATCAACATATAGAGTCAACGCTTTTTAACTGGGCACAGCTCAGCTGTTTGAAATTAAAACTCTTCCTGAATGGAAATTACCTCACTGAACCTACAGGAGCCTTGAATTTCACCTTTTGAGGGAGATTTTGCCAAGCAGTTCAGGTAGTTTGTAAATCAGCTGTAGCCTTACTTTTTCCTTCACAGTCTCACCAGCATAATTTCTAATTAATTCTAATTAAGGTATCAAATCTCCTTAAAGAAACCCTCCCCAGGCAATTTATTACTCTTAAAGCTCCAGCTTTAAAAAAAAAGGTGCCCTGGCCATAACCAGGAAAACAGAGAAATTAATTCCCATTACTGATCTGGCAAAGTCTTTATATAACAAAGTGCAGGCAGCGAGGCATCCCACTGTGAAAATAAGGCCATAAAGTCCCTGAACAAGAACATTTCCTAAAAAAAAAAAAATAAAGATAATTTGTACTTCTCATGGCTGTGCACAAAGTTTATGAAGCAGCGACAGTGTTTGCCTGAGGATGGTGCTTAGTGCAGCCATCTGAGCTAAGGGGCCCTGAGTTGATTTTAAACTCAGGGGAAAGCTGTGCCTTTCCTAGTGCTTTTCCAAGGGTTAGGGTTCCATTCACACAGAATTGTGGAATGGTTTAGGTTGGAAGGGACCTTGAAGACCACCCAATTCCAAAACCTCCTGCCATGGGCAGGGACACCTTCCCACCAGCCCAGGTTGCTCAGCACGTGGTCACTCACCTTCCAGATCTGTGGGAGGTTTTGATCTGATAAACTCCTTCAAATAATCTGAAATTAAAGCTTAAATGGCATAATCTTAAAGGCAGTGATCTCCTGGAACTCTCCCAAGAACAGGAAGGTTTCAGCTCTCAGTCTCTCACCCTCCATTAGAGATGACATTTCCCAGCCAACACTTTCAGCTGCATTAAGAGCTCAGCAAAACTATCACGGCTTCTTTTCAGCCACAAAAGGACCTTTCACAGTAACAATGGCTAAAAAAAACACCCAGCTGAAGTGGCAAATCTCTCCTCTGTGCCCTGCAGGCAGATGAGCTGACCTGGGCCAGGGAGGCAACCAGGGAAAACTGTGCAAATCAAACCAAGGGAATCGTTGCAACTGCAAAAGCAACAGCAGAGAGGACGTGGAAGGAGGGGATATCAAGAGTCTCAGACATTCCCAAGGCACAGAAGCTGAGGAAATGCCTTTGGATGGGCTGTATTACCTGGAAGGTCACTGGAGCTGGCTCTGCATACCTGGCACAGTGAAAACCTGGTTCACAAGCAGAGGATCCACCAGATGTGCCTTGGACAGGAGCACTCCAGGTAAATCCCAGCCCTGCTCAAGAACCAGCACACCTGGGGGGTTTGGCAGATCACCTTGAATCAATCAAAGCTATCAAGAATTATATATACACCTCACAATAGTATAACAGAAGTCCAGTGTTAGAAAGAACCTTAAAATCCAGTGAGGGAAAAAAAAAAATCCTTGAAAAATAAGCAGCTTGAAACAGCTGTGGGCTTTCTGGTGACTTCTCTTGAACAGCCTTTCTGTTCTGTTCAAGCTGCTGTGTCCTTGGACATCAGAGCAGGTTCATTTTGTGACTCCCCAGCACAGTTATCAGCCAGCCAGGAACTGCTGGTTTGCTCAGCAAACAGGGACCTTCCCAGAGGTGCCAGCACCAGGAATGGTTACAAAGGAACCCCACTCCCTCCACCTACACCAGCACTCCCAGCAAATCCTGAACAAGGCTTCTGGGAAGGGAGTGAACTGTATATGAGAGCAACAAAGTAGATGAAAAGGAGCAAAACTGAAGGAGAAAGTCATCGCTGGCAAGATGTAACGTGGAAAAGGCACAGCAAGGAAAAATGTTCACACTGGGCCATATAAACAGAACAAAAAAATGCTTTGCAAGGTTTTTAAGGCTTCAAAAGGTGGCTGTGAGTGAGCCCCAGGTGTTAGAAACCTGCACAGCCCGTTGTACAGTGGCCAAAGGAAGTGTTTGTGCAGATGACCCCCACCCACAGTGACAGGTTTACTAAAGGGAAACTTGCATCTGCAATGGAAGTGGTGCTGAGGAAGAGTTCTGTTGTAGAAAGGAAGTGAAACTGGATCCAATCTGCCCCAGCTTTGCTCAGTAAATGAATGCTGCCAGGACTGGGAGGTATCCTTCCCCTCTGCCACAGCTCCAAGTTGGATGGATGATGTCACTCATTTGAAGGCTGCAGAGGGTGTTTATCAGCCAGCTTTGAGGTTTGCCTACAAATAGAGATTTCCTAAATGACTTAATCCGAGGAACACTTCAATTCACAAAGAGGTGCCCACAAAAAATCAGTGTTTAGATGCATAACAGCTTCCCTGAGCACAGGAGCTGTGAGACACCCACACAGCACCCAGCACAAACTTACAGCAGCTTTCAGAGGGACTCCAGCCCACAGGTTTGCATCCTCCCCACCCCAACAGCCAGGAATGACATGCAGAAAGCTGCAGGAGCTCTGCCAGCTCTCAGGAATTTAAGTAACTGTAAATTTATTTGTTGGAACCTGTACCTGCACCTCTCTGAAGCCTCTCCTGGTCCCTCTGGACGGGTCAGGGAGCTCCAGGGAAAGGCAGCCCACGGACCAGGAAGCTCAGAGCGCTCAGCCATAACACAATCCTACTTCCATCCCAGTTTCAGCAGCCAACAGGAATGGAAAGACTGGTTTTAACTGCCCTCCCCATCACTGTGGCTTCCTTTCAGCCTTGTGTGAGGTCTGGTATTAACTATCCCGCTGCAGAGTCAAGCTCTGAGTAGCTTTTACTACAGAAGTAACTAATGAGGTCTCAAATTACTTTATTTGCAGCAGAGAACCCACTGCAAAGAACCAGAACTTCCCTCATGTCTTACAAAATATAATATTGTAGTGTATTTGGGATAAAAATCAGCTTTTTACCAGGAAAAAGCAACCTGGTCTGCTGGAAGGTGGGTTGGAATGAGATGATCTTTAAAATCCCTTCCAGCCCAGGCCATTCTATGATCTGTGGGAGCCAATGGAAAGAACAGGCTTCCCACAAAAATGAACAGCATGGAAAGCCCACCAGTACAAACCCGTGGAGCTCAGCACAGCCCCCTCCAACACCTGCAGCCTCACAGCTCTTTGGGGTCAGTCTCAGCTGAAAATGGAACTGGAGGCACAGCTCGACCTGGAAACCTCCTGGAGGGAGCGATTCAGGGTGAGGGGACAGAGGCACAACCACAGGAATGGCCCTGGAACCCCAAAATACCCCTGTAATTAAAGCTGTGGCTCCACAGGCTCTGCCTCTATGGGTACCAGGGAGATCCCGTGGAGCAGCTGACCCCAGTCAAAACCAGCCTGGTGCAGAAGCAGCTGGTTTGAATCCAGCTCAGTTCCTCAATTTGTTTGTCACATGGGCCACAAAGCAGTTGTTGGAGAATAAGGGAAGGCAGTGAATACCCAGGACCTGTTCAGCACTTTGGGGTGTTTACACAGCTGCAGCCCCAAACAGGGCTCTGACAGCCTGTCCTTGCAGGGAAGGGGTAGGACTGGGTTTGGAAGGCATCAAGGGAGGCTTCCCAGCACCAAAGAGCCTGGAATCATCAGATCCTGCCTGCTCCTCTGTTCCTTTTCCCATAGCAAACACCACAGGGAAGGTGCCACCCTCATCTCTCCACGCTGAGCCAGTTCAATCACCAAGCCACGAGTGTCTATCCTACATATCCTCAGAGAACAGAATTCCTGTGACAAAACAGGACTTTTTTACTCTCATTTATAAAATTATTTGAGATCTCTGCTACAAAACTATTCTTAAACTCTTTCAATACACTTGTGAACAACCTGAAGCATCTGAACACCTGAAGCACCAACAGATCCCAAGGCACCAGGATTTGCCAGCCCTGGGTTTTGAAATGAGCAGGACCTTGCTGATCATAACCCAAGGCCAAGCATGACCCAGGAATTCCAGTTCAACCAGTTCCACCCTTTCTACCCCCTGGTTCCTCCCCTCTTCTTGGAAAAACAAACAGCAACAAAACCCTGCCCCAATCTGGACCGGAATAAACAATTCCCTGCGATGAAAAGCCACCTGCTCCCCCCACACACACAATTAAAAGCACTTCCAAATTCCAGCTCTCCCTCAGCCAGCGCAGATGGACACACCAGGCACGCACAGACACCACTCTGCTCCCAGCACAGCCTTTGTGCTGCTCAGACACAAAGCCTGATGGCAGAGCTGTTTTGTTAAGGGATCACAACATAAACCAGCAATTCTCCAGCCACAAAAACAGCTCAAACTCGCTCCCAGGCCAATTAAATTCCAATCTGCTAAAACACACAGGCTCTCTGTGGCTTTTGGGGACCGCGGCTCTCCGCTGGCAGATCACACCCCAAGATCCAACTGACTGCCCCACATGTCCCCAGATGACTAAATTTCATGTGCAGTGGCTCGGATTTTCACTTTCTTGCACACCCTGCAGGAAGGAAATAACCCCTGTGCAGAGGAAGCGATAGCCCCGAGAGCAGGCAATGAACTGCTGAGATGGGAACTGATCCCTGCCTCGCTCGCTCCTCCAGGACCTGCCCCCTAATCCCTCAGGTCTGCAGGGATTTAGGGTAGCCCTGGATTCGCAGCAGGAACAGGGCTGGCAAATGGAGGCCTGGCCACCAGAGACTGCTGAATACTCACACAGATCCTGCTGCTGCCTTTGCCAAGACACAGAATCGCTGCCCTGCAATGCACACTGAGCTCAACAAGCACCAGACACCAGAATCTCCTTCCCTGCTTGTGGTTCCTGTGCTGTTTAGCAAGTCTGGCCATCTGCAGAACGCTTCCATTTGGAGCTGGCTATCCACAGGATGGATTCCTGCCGTGGTTAATCATTCCCCCAGCAGACTTGAGGCAGATCTGGTGTCCCACAGCTCCCAGTCCCTCCCAGAAGCTGTGGGCTGGCACAGCCCTCGTGTCCCCAGACAGCACTGCCCTGGTGCCACCCACCCACCCTCCCTCTTGGGGAAGTGCTCACATTGCCCAACACCAATTCTCCCAGTCTCTCAAGTGCACTGGGATCTCCATCCACAAGATCCATCCTATCAGGGCAGCTCAGGAACTGTTCTGTCAGCTTTTGGCTTTCAGCTCAGCTTTCTTTGAAGACAAATGCTAATATCCTTTAAAAAAAAACAACAAACCAACAACCAAATCTGATCCAAACCCAGACTCATCGCTGGTATGAATCACACAGCATTATTAATTCTCCTGCCCGTCAAAACAGAAATGTCTCACCTTGCAAAACAATTGCTGTGGTTGCCCAGGCTCACAAAAATCTGTCCCATCTGTTAAAAAGCTGAGTGCACTGAATGAAACTATTTGACAAGCACTCTGCTGAAAGGCAGCAAACATTTCACCCCACAAAGGCTACTTCAAACCCAGACAGCGATTACAGGCAGCTCAGCTCGGCTCCTATCAGCCAGCACAAACACAGCCTTCCAGCAAGGAATTCTTTTTGAAGACAGAGCCTGTGGGGACACTGAGTTTAAGGATCAAGCCTGCAACTCCACAAAACCAGCTTTAGATGATCTCATGCCCCAAACTGCTACAATCAAAAAGCAAGGAGCAAAGTGTTCCTGCCTCCGACAGTGTAACAGAAAAGGCAAATAAACCAAGATCTCCACTTTACCTGCAAAGTCTGTGCAACAGGCAAAGCTTCTCTGATCTCCCAGTGCAAGAGACCCCCACAATAACACGGGAGCTATTCCCCACGGAGGGGGAGACACGAACAACACCCACAGAGCCGAGCAGCGCCGACATCCACCACTCCAGCTCCTCGTGCACCACATTCCCAACTGCCTTGGTGCTGGATTTTGAACAGCAGGTTCACCCCCACACACGGTTCACCTCAGGGACACGGGCAAAAGTCCTCGTGCTGCTGGTGAGCCCCACACACACCAAGTTGAGCACACCAGTATTTAACCAACACCCCCCTGACAGACTCTTGGCAATGGACCCCTCTGCTTAATGCAGATACAAATCCATTCCCAGCAGATTCCTGTTTCAGCTGCCCTCGCTGTCACAAGCATGTCATGTGCCACATCAGAACCAGAGTTCTGGACGAGGAAGCTTTATTTGCTTTTAAAGTGCTCGCACTCCAAACAGGGCAGGGATGAACAGAGGGGACAGTCGGTGCCGGCAGACAACAAGCTGTCACACTTCCCCAAGAGCAACCCCTAAAAGCAGCCTCAGACAAGGTTTTGTTGAAGCCCAACCCCTCAGCAGCACCATCAGCCATCCCAGAGGACCCTCATCCCACTGAGGGATCCATCAGATAATGCCCTTCTCCAGGATCAACCTTCTTCTCCAGGTTCAAGAACGCACTAATATTTTTATAGGACACCAGAGCAAGGTGACATGTGGCTCCAAATCCACACAGAAACACCATCCACCACATTATCTTGATGATGCAAATCAAACCCCTTGCTGCTGGCACTAAGAATGAAGGCTCCAACAGCTTCCTGCAGCAAAGTCACCTTGGAAATACCAAAGAATATGAGTTTTCAGTAGGACAGAACTAAACCACGCCAGTAAAGAGTGTCCCAATAACTTCTGAGCCATCAGATAATGTCACACCCTGAGGGAAGGGTTTCTGGAGAGCACAGGAGGCCCCAAGTCAGCTACAATCACAAGTTCTGTTATCTTAACTGGTGATCAAAAGGTAGCAAGATGAACATCCACACCAACATACTCTGCATTTACTCAGCAGTGCAGCCACACAGCACGGTACAAACCAACCCAAGGCAGTGCCACAATATTAAAAATGATACTACTATTAGAAATAACACTACTCTTAAAAAGCAAGAGCTGTTTCAGTCCCCATTACACGCACCACGAACGCAGAATATCCTTCGATATCATCCCCAATAAAACCGACTCTGCTCAGCAAAACCACAGCAATGAATCGGCCACAGAATTCCCGCACACCCGCCGTGGACTGGGAGTGAACTCCACCCTCCCATTAAAGGTTTCACTGCTATAGAAACTATGATTAAATACCCAGAGCCATGAATCAGCCACCTGAAACAAGGTTATGCCTCAGCGGGCACAGCAGCACTGATATTTCGCCTCCCCCAGCCCTCCCAAAACCTGCAGCCTCGTGCCAATAAACAGCTTTATCCACCCATTTCAGCTCCCACAGACATTCCATGTTCCTTACCTTGGGGGCAGGTTTAGGGGCTCCCCTGTTTTTGCTGCACACGCCCGTTACAGGAACAGCAAACAGGCTCCAAAATCCATTTTGCCACAACTGGATAAAGCACCGAAAACTCAACCCCTGGTGCCTCTGGACCAGCTGTGCCCCTGCACTGCAATTCCAATCAAGCCTGCAGAAAAAGCAGGAGGAAGATGGCAGGGCTTACCAGCAGTTCCCCAGTCTGGTCTCTGAACAAAGTGGATTTAAAAGAGGTTTAATTTTCCCAGAGACTAATGCTCTCAAATCGGAATAAATCCTCCAAAAGAAGAGATTATCCATAAATTTACTAGTTAGAAATGTTAATATATCCAGTGTTTATGCAAGGACTGCTGCTCTCCATGCAAGAGTAGCACCTATAGAATTCCATATTAAAGGAGGCACAGATTTCTGGGGGTTTCTGCCCCACCTCCCTTTCCATGCTGAAATGTAGCACAGCAGCTTTATAAATCCCACTTCCCAAGAGCAGCAGGAATTTGCTGCAGAATCAAGGCAAACTTGTTCCCATTTCACTGGAGAAGCTCTTGAAAAAACCTCCCTTGCAAAAGAACTTAATATAAAAAAAGCCAAACCAAAAAAACCCACAAGATCCACAGGCAGAAAAGCCCAATGTAAAACCTGAATAAAGACTTAAAATAAAAAAATACCTGCAGAGTTAAAACTTCAAATTACACATTCACAAAATACAGGACGAGGTGCAAATGAAGAAACAACTCCCTGAACCTGATGTTGGACTTACCCAACACATCCCAGCTGCTCAAATGCTTCCTTCCTCCTGTTACTCATATTCCATTTACTAAAGGTCCCACCTACACACAGAGTAGGATGGGACCCAGACCAGTAGAACCTGCTAATTATGGCCCTTAAGGCTGAGATGAATTAATTTGTCCCTCCAGCTACAAAGAGGAGGGTGACTACACCCTCACTAAGCACTAATCTGGGAGAGGATAGACAGGAGGATGAAACAAGGAAAAAGTGACTTGCCTGACATCAAACACCACGTAGCTGGGAGCTAAATCAGGCCTTCTGTCCACACAAACATCCTTATTTTCCCTGGACTCACAGCTGATAGGTGGAGAGAACCCAGTCATCAAAATACAAATTGAAGGCTCCCTTTAGAAGCTGAAAGCAGGTGAGGAACAACACTGATTAGTGTAATCACTGGTGTCAAGTGAATTTTGGGGATCCTCAGAGCACTCCATCCCACTTCCCAAAGCCTGATGTGCTCACACAGGTTTTGGGAAGCCTGACACATTCAGGACCAGCTCAATTAATTCATCCTGGAAATCCCATTTCTTTCTACCAGATGTATTCCATAAGCCCACCAATATCCTCAAAGAAGCTGGATACTTAACACTCCCAAATAACAGCCTCCCTGGGTGAGGGACAGAAGAACCTCAGGTAACTGAGCAGTCCCTGCATTTATCCTCATAGTCAGGAAAAAAATCCTGTATTTAGAAGACAAGTGAAATGGAACAATGACAACAAAAAAACCCACTTTTTATAATGTCAGGTATGGGGTTTCCTGAAGTTTCCCTGCTCTGCCTGTGCTGAGCCTATTAATTGCCTCCACCTGCTCTGAACAGGTACAGAAAAGCCATCCCTAACTCCAAAACTCCTGGAAAACAGCACAAGCCAAGACAGCCTGACCCACTCACCTGACACTTCCACCCAAAGGTGGATAGTGCTCTGAGAAGGCACAGCTGAGCCAGGAGAAATCCCATTTACACCCACCTGTAATCTCAGGGCTCCTGTCCATAATTGTGGGACTGCATGCTAAAGACTGATTTGGAATTACAAGATGAAAAATTCCATGACCTTGCTCCCCCTCTGGCCCTGATCCACAGGCAGGAGGAACAGGATACAGAGCAAGTCAGGAGCAGGATATAAGCACTAATTTGACTCTCAGCACAAGGTAAGTGAAGCTTTCATGACCCTGCAGGGAATGTGCCACTTCTCACCTGCTGCTGATCAAAACATGTAAGGGAAGAAGACTCTGCTTCTAATTATTTGTTCTCTCTTCTGGCATCACACAAACACCTTTTACGGGGGAACAAACCTAACAAGAGTTGGACATGATGCCTCTGATGGGTCCCTTCCAACTCAGCATATTTATGATTCCATAACAGCCCTTCTCCTGCTCCTGCTGTTTCCCACCTACCAGTAAATTACACCTGGTTTGGAACAGACACTAAACTTCATATCCACGGCAATAAAAGCCCACATTTTCTAGCACAAATCTGACAGATTATCACTACTTCAGTAATTATCATCCTCCTCCTTGGTCCCAGCTGATAAAGAGAACCTCGGCAGCACAAGGTCACTCCATCCAGGAGCACGGAGCAGGAATTCTGTGGATCCATCCAGATTTCCACTGTCACTGCACTGCAGCAGAGCAGCTTTAAAAATGCATTCCCACAGAACCTGAGGCAGCCAGCAAAGACCAGCCCAAACCCTCGTGCCCTTGATTCTGTCCCAGAATCCCAGTGAAGCCTCTCCTGCACTGGGATCCGAAGGCTGGCAGGTGACAGCTGTACCTGCAAACCCACTGCAGCAAAACAGCAAGAGCTTTCACACAGCTCTGGAGAGGAGAGGGATCCAGAACAAGCCCCCAGCAGCACTTCTGTGCACCTGCAGGGGAGCTCCTGCCAACACAGAAATAATATCCATCAAATCCCACCTCCCACAGCCGATCCCCCCGACCTGCACCAGAGACTTCAGCCAGTGACCAACACCCCTGACTTGATTTTGAGGAGGAGGATTAGTCAAGAGAACAACCTCCAAGGGCACATGAGTGCAGCCAAAGTCCCCTGAACACTGGCACAGTGACTTTCCTTTGTTCAAAGCTCAAATTCTCCGAGGGCGACAACCTTTGGCTTTACCCCCCCGTCCATAAATGCCTCTGGAAGCTTCACCTCCATGGCTGCTTCACATCCACGTCTGAGACACAGCTTGTGATGCCAACCTCACATCCAGAATAACCCCTTTTTTTGCTAAGACACCCTCAGTAACATGGTGCTTACCCTGAGCTTGCCCTGGCACTAAACACTGTGCAGGCACCAACTCAGTCAGTGCCTCCCAAACTTTGATCCAAGTTTACAAATCAAGGCTCCTCTGTGGGATTCAGGCCAAATTTTTTTCTTGCTTGCACCCTTAAAAGCTAAGGCAGAGAACTGAGGAGAGAAAAGCACATTAAAGAGAGGTTCACTCCTCCCACAGATAAGTGTGAGGTGATGAAAGACGCCCATATGGGGCTGGCTGGTTTAAATCAATGCTGGGGATTAATCTTGCTGGATTTTAGACAACTAAATCTGTGGCAACACAGCTCTAATTAAGGGCATCACTTTTGGGGATTGGTTAAAGGAGAACCTTGCAGACAAGTGAGGTACTGGCAGCAAGAGGTTCCTGCTTTTAGCAGCAGCTTTTTGGAGCTGGCAGTGAAAAGGTTCAAACCCTCAGGTCTAACGGCACTTCAACTTTACCAAAGTCCAATGATCTTTCCCAAATCTGTTTCAAAAGGCACCGACTGCGGGAGAAGTGCCAGGCTTGCACAAACCCACCTCATCAGTATGCACCTTGTTTTGCCCCATGACACTCAGCAGCCGCGGTTAATTAGTCCCTGATAATGAATTGCCCATCACGACTTCGCAGTGCAGCTGGTAGGTGAGCGATTCCTAACTGTGTTTTGGAATCAGCATTCCAAAAGCACAAACACAAAAGAATAAAGTTAACAATCTGTTTACCCGGCTCTCCCCCTCCTCCAGTAGCTGCTGCCAGCCAAAGGCTTGCAGGGGGAAAAAAAAATAAAATAAATCTATTTGCAGGGTTCAGCAGAGAGAAACCGCTTGGACTGCTCTCAATTTTCGTATCTTTGCCACCGGGGCTTCGTGTTATTTCACACAACTCATTCAAGTTGGGAGATGAAGCCTGTTCCTCTGGCTAATAGCATTAAAAGCCTCTCTCTGGAGATAATTAGTCCTCCCTCCCCCATCCCGAGCGGAGAGTCACCAACAAACAAAGAAATTCAGGCCGTGACAACCAGGCTGGAGCTGGGGCTGAGCTGCCTCTCACCTCCCTATCTCTCGGCACTGCTGAGAATCAAACCCAGGTGACACCACAGGCAATAAACCCAACAAGAGGAGAACAGCACCTGCAGATTCAGGGCTTCGTCATTTAGAAACCAGGAAAACAGCAATTCCTCATCCACAGGGCGCAAAACACCAGCGTGTTATCTCCAGAGGTTCTGCGTGGTCACCTCCCGCCCCCCTGAGTCACTGAAAACCAGCAGATAAGAGCCAGAATTGGGAAACCTGCAGCCTTTTACCTCTGCTCCCAAGCCATCAGCAAACCTCCACACTCTCAGCTCCTCCTGAGATCCAGCAGCTCCTCCAGGGCACAGGGAAAATTAAGGTCAATCACCATTTGTAAAGCACCTCTGCTGAAGACTCACGATGTTCTGTATATTTACATGCTGGTTCCTCCCCCCGGGAATCTGCCCTTGGATTTTGGGGCACAGTTTGGAAAGGGTTAAACCCCCAGCATGGTCCCAGATCATCCTGAGTCACTGAAAAACAGCAGAGCAGATAAGAGCCCGAATTGGGAAACCTGCAGCCTTTTACCTCTGATCCCAAGCCTGTCACTCAGCCACCGGCAAACCTCCACACTCTGCTCCTCCTGAGACACAACTCCTCCTCCAGGGCAGAGGGGAAATTAAGGTCAACCACAATTTGTAAAGACTCACGATATTCTGTGTATTTACATGCTGGTTCCTCCCCTGGGAACCTGCCCTTGGATTTGGGGGCACAGTTTGGAAGGGGTTAAACCCCCAGCCAAATGCTGGCTGCTGCATCCCCTGCCTAAAGTGACCCCACTGCAGGGAAGAGCTGGGAATAGTTATCACCACAGCACTGACAAGTCAGCAAGAGCTACTAATTAACTGATAAAAATAGAACTCTGAAAGGGCTCTTTTCCCCCCTAGACACACAAAGCCGAGGCCCAACACTGCTGCAGTCTCACATCCATTCCTTTTCCACGGGCTCCAAACTCGCCAGCAAAATAATAAAAGCATTCTCACACTCTCAAGAATCACCCCACATGGCACTTGCAGGCAGAAAAATCCCAACTAAACAGAATTAGGGGACTGGTTCTGGAGGACAGGGAGCCTCTCTTCGCCCTGCACACCCCACTCCCACCTTAATGGGAGCAGGAACAAGGTGACAGCCTTGCCCCCTCGCACTCCCTGCAGCCCAAAGTTCTGGTTTGGCCTGAAAAATGAGATGTTTTGAGGGAGATCCAGGTGATCCCAAGGATATCTGGAGCTTCTTTGCTGCACAGCATCACTGGGACCAGCGAGAAAAGCCCAGTTTTGCTCTAAGCCCCCCCTCTCCCACTCCCTGCCAGACCCAGGTTTTGTACAGCTTGTAACTGAATATTCATCACCAACTAATAAACCTGCAGGAACCGCAGTCTCAGCGATTTTTAATCCATATAATGCCCCAACACATGCCAAACACAATGAAATTTGATCAAAATAGAAGCCATTTGTTTAAATACAAGCGATTTGGCTCTCAAAACTGTCATCAAATTAAACTGGAAATCAAATTAACCAGTGATTGAATGAAGTAGAGGGCTGCATAATCACAGATCACTGATCCAGCAGCATGAAAACAGGGATGCAATCACATTCCCAGTGTTTGTGGCACTGCCCTGTGCTCCCAACGGGATTTCCACCCCCTCTCCCAGGACCTGAGGATGCTCTGTGCCTCGGGCACATCTCATTTCTGGGTAAATCCAAAAGGAAAACCTTCCTTGCAAAGCACCCTGTGAGATATTATCAGATAACAGAGTGAAAGGACACCTTGACACACTTGAAACCACCCTGATTTAGGACAGAACAGCACAGTCATTTCCAGCATTGTTGGGAAGAATAAGTTTAAACCTACTCTGAATGGGAAAAGGGTTTGTTGCCATCACTGTCCAAAGTATCAGCTTTAGTTGGTGTAACTGTGCCAACCAGGTCCCTCACAAGTGGCCTCATTTTGGCTTTATTTCCCCCCCCTTTTTTTTTTGCTCTCTCCTCAAAAAGGAATTTAAACCACGTAAATGTACAGTTTTAGGTGTTGTCTACTCTTAAAAAGCAATTTGGATTCATTTAGAAGGTCTGACTAAAGAGCAACAGGCATTTCTGAGGAAATCATAGCAGATAGAGGAATCTGATTTACACTCCCTTGCAGCTTCTACAGCACAAACTAACTCAGCTGAACATCCTTCTGAGCACAGAAAACTTCACCACCCTCTCCTTCCCTGACTCTGCCCAGGACTTGCTGATGTTCTTCTTTTCCAAAGGCAAACTTCAAGTTCAACACTCACCCCGGCACAATTCCAGCTTTCTTTAAGCAATTACAAGGAGAAGAGAAGGCTCCCGGGAGATCTCACTGCAGCACTTCAAGGATTGTAAAAAGAGAGAGAGAGAGTGACTTTTTGCACAGGCAGAAAGAGATAGGACAAGGGGGGGGGGAGGGAACACAGTTTTAAACTAAAATAGGAGAGATTTAGATGGGATATTGGGAAGAAATTCCTCCCTGTGAGGGTGGTGAGGGGCTGGAATGGATTTCCCAGAGCTGTGGCTGTCCCATCCCTGGAAGTGTCCAAGGCCAGGTTGGATCGACCTGAGCTAGTGGAAGGTGTCCCTGCCCATGGCAGGGGGCTGGAATTGGATAATCTTTAAGGTCCCTTCCAACCCAAACCATCCCATGATGCTGTGACTCCCACTCCTCTTTCTGGCCTCGTCGGAAGCAACATTTACACATCCTAAAGTTTGAGAAGTGGAGCTTCACCGTTCATTCCGGCCGCAGTGAAGCACCTTCTCCCATTAATCACTCTTTTTCCAGTGTCTCAGCCCCAGAGAGGGGCACCGAGCCCTCACCTACCTCCACCTGGGCAAACACAACCCCGCGGCGAGGCGCAGAGAGGTAAATAATTCATCTGCGTGCAAACACAGGGAAAGAACAATTAAGCCAGAAAGCACAGCGGGGACGGTTCGAATTTCAGTCAACATTAAGACGGGGTTGGGGGGGGGGGGGAAGATCAAACAAAGAAATACCAGCGGGGCTGCCCGAGAGAGAACCCCGGGGAAGGGAAGGGAAGGGAAGGGAAGGGAAGGGAAGGGAAGGGAAGGGGAGACACCCGCGGCGAGGCACAGGAGGGACGGACACCCCGGCTTTCAGCGGGGTCCCAGCCCGGACCTCCGGGAGGGCTCGCGAATTGTCACAGCGGCTGAAACTCCGCTTGTGGGGCTCAGAGCGGGTTTGGGGCCGGTTTGGGGGGTGGGTTTGAATCAGACGCGGGTTCAAACCCGCGGGGTTTGAGCCCCGTGTCCCCCGAGCTCCCCTCAATGAGCGCCCCCCCCGCGCTCCCGCACCCCGCGGAAGGTCCTTCTCGCCCCCCTCCCCGCTCCCGGAGCGCTGTGCCGGGGTAGGGGGGCTCTGCACGGTCGGCCCGGGGGTCCCCGGAGCCCCCCGGTCCCCGCCCGCCCTCACCTGCCGCTGCTGCCGCCGCTGCCGGGCCGCCCCGCCGGAAACCGCCGCGGGCCGGGCGCGGGGCATGACGGGAGATGTAGTCCGGTAACGGGGAACGCCCCCTCGGCGGGAGGACACGCCCCTTGGGAAGGACACGCCCCTTGGGAAAGGACACGCCCCTTGGGAAAGGACACGCCCCACTCGGTGGGAGGACACGCCCCCGGGGAAAAACACGCCCCTTGGGAGAACACGCCCCCTGGGAGAACACGCCCCCCTGGGGAGGACACGCCCCCTCGGCGCGGAACCGGGGGGGGGTGATGGGGGGATTTGGGGTGAGGGTTTGGGGTGAGGGGGTGACAGGGGTCGTCAGGGGTTGGGGTAGGGGTGATGGGCTGCTGAGAGGGCTCGGGGGAGGCTTTGGGGTCAAGGGGTAAGGGGGGCTGTGGGGTTTGGGGTAGGGGGTGATGGGGTGCTGGGGAGGTTGGGGCTGAGGGTGAGGGGGGCTGTAGGGCTTTGGGGTGAGGGGGGACAGGAGCGCGGGGTGAGGCTTTGGGTTTGCAGATGAGGGAGATTGTGAGGGTTTGGGGTAGGGGATGCTGGAGGGTTTGGAGTGAGGCTTTGGGGTCAGGGGGAGACAGAGGTCACGGGGGCTTGGGGTGCAGGATGATGGGGTGCTGAGGGGGCGGAGATGAGGCTTTGGCGTCGGGGTTTACCCACGGAAGCCTGAGATGGCTCCCTGGGTTACCTGGGAGGTGGATTTAGCCCTTTGCACCCCGGCAAGGGAACTCTCACCCCCAAAACCCCCAGTGTTCCGGGGGGAGTCAGCTGACACGACCCCACACCCCCTCCACAACCTGGGCCAGTGGAAGGTGTGGAACGAGAAGGGGGTGGAACGAGATGGGCTTTAAAGTCCCTTCCAACCCAACCCACGCTGGGATTCTGTGGTTCCAGCGTCCGGAGCAGCGGTGCGGGGCAGGTTCCCGGCAGGAACGCGGGGCAGGTTCCAGCGGTCGGTCCGCAGCTCCTGCCGGTCCCCAGCGAGCGGCGCTGCCGGGCCGGGAAAGCCGGGAACGGGCGGGGAGGGGACACGCCCGCCCGCCTTCAGCCCCCTCGGGGGTGGTTCGGGCCGTAAATCCGGGCTGTGCTGCCCGATTGTCCCCCTCCATCGCCCCGGCAGGGGTTGGGGACCCCCTTGCACCCAGCGGTGGCAGAGCTGGGGGTGCGGGGTGACCCCCCGAGCCCCGGGGACAGCAGCTCGGGGACACATCCTGAACGACGGCTGCTCCCAGCCCTTCCCTGGCTGCTTCCCAAGGACTGAAACGCTCCAGCGGCCATTTGAGGTGCCCAGAGCCCGCAGTTCCCCCGGGATAAGCCCGATTTATCCCCAGCGAGGGCAGGGACTCAATGGCCCGGTGACCGCCCCTTAAATCCAAAGCGAGCGGCTTTTTACCTGCGGAGGGCTCGGAGCTTACGGACCCCCCACCCTGCCAGGCTTTCCCGCTGTGTCCCTGAGGATGGAGCTCCTTTTGGAGGGGCTTATGGGGGGTCCCTGGCTCGCAGCCCCTCCCCGGGATGGCTCCTGGCACTGCAGAGCCCCCGAGGTGCCCACCGAGGGGTGGGTTATGCAAGGGCTGGCACCGGGCACGGAGGGTGCCAGGGGATATTTTGGGCTCCATGGGCAGGACACATTCTGTTCCCATGAGCTCAGCCAGTGATGGGGGCCGGTCCCTTCCCACCCACTGCCCCACAAAACCCTCACGGGGGTCACTGGGTGGCTCCAGGTCTCCACTGGGAGCACTGGGGGCTCAGCTCCATCACAGCCTGAGCTGGCCATGGCAGAGGCTTTGCAGAGCTTGAGGAGCTGCTTTGTTTTCAGCCTGGATTTATCCCCTCCCATGGCAGAGGGTTGGAACGAGGTGATGTTTAATGTCCCTTCCAATCTGAACCATTCCATGGTTCTATGATTATCCATCTCCTGCCCGTGCAGTGGATCCAGGTATCCACTTGCATCCGTAGGGCAACGAGCTGCCAACACTCAGGGCATGGATATTCCTCCTCATCTCCAGCCCCACATGAACCCCTGCACCCCTGAGGGCAGCCCAGCCCCAGTAATGCCCATTTCCCAAAGCATTTTGGGCTCCATCAGCCTTAAAGTGCTCACTCAGCACAGATTATTATTATTATTATTATAATTATCATTATTATTATTTCCTGTTGCTTTCCTGTGTGATAAACACCGTTAACACATGTTTTTAAATTGAGGGCAACTGTGGTGGAACACAAAAATTGCATCCATTGGGATCATAACTATCAGCTACAGGTGGGGAGATTATTAATATACCTTCTGCCCTGCAAGACAACAGCGAAAGCTGCTGATAAATTATATATATATATATATATGTAGACAAATTGCAGGCCTTGGTTAGGCACAGGGTAAAGGATTTATTGGTTTATAATTGTGGCCAGCTGAAGAAACTGATTTCACCAGACACATTGTGGTGAAAGTGCAGCAAAAAAAGAAGAGGTTTTCTCTTTTTTTTTTTTTTGACAGCTCAGCCCTTCCCAGCGAGGCTTTGTGACCAGAAACAGCACCTTCAGTCAAGGATCTCTTCCATTTGAACAAAATATTTGGGATGCCTCAAAGAGAGCCAGGAGGCTGCAGGGAAATTCCTCCTCGGACAGAATGTCCCTGTTGCCTTGACCCTTTTCTACAGCTTGTCTTTGGTCCTCTGAGCTGTTTCAGTTCCCTAAAAGATGACATTTTCCTCACTTCTTTGGAAAAACCAACACACAAATTCTCCAGCTGCTCCAGGGCACTGAGACCCCATGGCCAGACCCCCCCCATATACGTGGCAGAAAAGCCACTAGTGCTAAAAAATAAAATCTCAAAAGGCCCTAAAAATCGTGCCAGACTCACTTAAAAATAAGCTCAGGGTTGCCATTCCCAGCATCTTTGGGGAATAACCCCAAGGTTGTGTGACAGGGGGCTGTCACCCTGGCAGGTCCCCAAACACTTCCACGTCCCCCACAGAGTGCAGTTTGGTGTTAGAGGGTGACACCCTAAAAATACAGCACTTTTTGGGGAGGGGTTTCGTCCTCTCCAGCAGGAACTTTGGCCCAACCAGCAGCGCTCAGGGAGCCCCGTCCTCCTGCCTCAGCTTCCCCAGGGCCCCTGAGCTGCCCCCAAACCTCTTTCCCTCGGTGCAGGCAGAGGCTCTGCCCTGTAAAATCCCCAGAAAACCCCCAGTGAGCCCCTTCCAGCCCTGCTGCCCCCCCGTCCCTGCTCAGAGGTGAGTCCAGAGGGTCTCTGGATGCAGAGCCAGGATCCAGCTCCTCAGGCACACAAGGATCCACCTCAGCCTGCAGGGCTGGCCCCTCCTCAGGGATCTTATCAGCAGCTTCCAGGGGCTGCTGCCCACGCCCTGATAATTGCCTGGCTCCCCAGCACAGGGTTGGTGTGTCCCCAGTGCTGCTCCACCCCCCCAGAACCATCCCAGCAGCAGGATCACACATCCCACGGAAAACCCACAGTGGGACGACTGTCGTGCCCCACATCCCGACTTCCCAGGAGGGTGTTACATCCAAAACTGGGTGGGAACAATCACCACAAGGAGGGTGGACTGGAGTCCAACCCACTCCCCTCAGGAAAATAGGGAGTGCTCAGACCCCCTGTTTTCCCCCTTGGACAACCCAGGGATGCTCCCACACACTTCCAGAGCAGCAGGATCCACCCCACCCACCTCCCCCCAGTTCCATACAGGATCAGCCCCTGGGCTGAGCAAGGGGAAGGGGAAGAAGGAGAAAGAATAAAAAAAAAAAAACCCTTAAAAATATAAATTGAAAATAAAAACCAACAACTTTATTTTTTCGAACAAGATCCGTAGCAAAGTCACAGGGGCATTTCCATGCCCAGTCAGAAGTAAATACACCCCAAAAAAATATAGAAATAACTTAACTGGAGATATGATTAAACAGCCAAACCAAAGGATGGTGGTGCTGCTGGCCCTGGATCCTGCTCCAGCAGAGCCAGGAGTGGGGACTTTCCCAAAACAGACACCTCCCTGGCGACCTGCGCCTCTGGGAATGCTCTGGCACGTCTGGATAAAGCCACGGTCACTCCATCACCCTGAGAGCAGGAGGGAGCCCCGTGTCCCAGCACAGCTCCCACCTCAGCCCCTCGAACTGGGGCAGTGGAGATGCGCAAGAAAAGGTGTAAAACACCCCACGGGCACTTCTCCCCTCACCCTGCCCTGGCACCCAAGTTAAAGGCACAACGAGACCCCAAAAAGCAGGAGTGAAGCCCTCTGGCCCTCTCTGGCAGGGGGGGACAGTCCTCTGGCACTGCTCCCACAGACACCCCAGTTTGGCTTCCTTCAGGCTCACCCCAAAAGGGCACAGAGCACTGGGGCACCCCCAGCTCTGCCAGGGCAGCACAACGGGCTCTTCCCACCACTTCTTAGGGATCCCCTTCCCTGGGAGAACGAACGGGGAAGCCCCAACTTTCCTTCCCCAGCTCCCTTCAGCAGGGAGATAACGTTGCAGGCTCACTGGAACAGGGGTGGCAGCTCCCCCCTGGCCTGTCCCCCACCCGTGGGGCCCGTGGGGCAGGAGGAGGAGGAGGAGGGAGCAGAGCAGGGTCAGGTCATGTAGCGGGTGACGGCGCGGAGGGCGTAGAGCAGGGCCGCCTGCATGCGGGCCTCCAGCAGGAGCAGGTTGATGTGCACCTGAGGGGAGAGAGAGAGGGGGGTCAGGGGGTGGGATCAGCACCCCCAAACACCCCGCCAGCAGGGGCAGGGAGGGGGCAGCACCTTCTCCGAGTGTTTGAAGTGCCTCCAGAACTGGGTGTAGATCTGCTTGGTCGTCTTCTCCGGGTAACAAGCCACTGTCTTGATGTAGATCTTCAGGTTGCGCTCCAGGAGCTGGTTCACCTCCCCGTAGTCGTAGTCGTCGTAGCTGGGGGGAGAGGGGAGAGTGTGTTCTTCAGCCACAGCCTCTGTGCGCTCACAGAATCCCAAAATAGTTTGTGTTGGAAGGGATATTAAAGCCCATCTCGTTCCACCCACTGCCATGGGCAGGGACACCTTCCACTAGCCCAGGTAGCTCCAAGCCCTGTCCAGCCTGGCCTTGGACACTTCCAGGGATGAGGAGTCCACAACCAGGGATGGAGAGTCCACCACCTCTCTGGGCAACCTGTGCCAGGGCCTCACTTCCCTCATCACAGAGAATTTTGTGCCTCCCTTATAATAAAAAATTATTCCCAAATTGCCACCCCCCGGGGTCCTTCTGGACCTCAGCCGAGCCCCACAACAGCACCATTTTCCCTTAGTCAACAACAACCTGAGCAAGACCAAGTCACTGGACCCCCTCCCGGGCTCTTCCCGAGGCGGAGAACAAGCTCCAGGCCAGGTTTTGGGGACGTACCGGATGCCGAAGACGCAGTGGACGTAGTTCCAGATGGCCCTGCGGAGCATGGAGGTGTCCACCCCGCAGTGCATGGCGATGGTGTTGTAGGTCAGGTTATAAACCACCTGGAACTTCTCGTCCAGCAGCTGCCCCACGTCCGGGTACAGGCGGTTGATCAGCGAGAAGCCGTGGTCCTCCCACGTGTAATCCTGGGGGATTGGGGATTTCGGGGTTTCGGGGGGGGTCTCTCCCCCCTAAGTTGGCCCCACAACTCTCAGCATCTCGCTCAGCTCCAGCCCTTCACCCACCCAGCTGCTCCCACCACCCTGGGAACGTCCCCCCTGTCCCCCCCAGGGCAAGACAAGCAGGGGCTGCCCCCCCTCCCCTCCCAGCACCCCCCTCTCACCTGAGCATGGAAGGTGGGGGGGGCCTGCTCCCCCCTCCGTGTGAAGTCCTTGTAGCCGAACTCGGGGTCCTCCACGAAGCAGCGGACGTGGGACTGCAGGGAGGGGTCCAAAATATCTGCAAGGCACCACCAGGGCGGCCGGGAGTGACGTGGTGGGACCCCAGACAGAGCCAGCCCTGCACTGAGAGGCTGATCCTGCTCTCCCAGGCAGATTCTGGCTCTTCCCCCTTCCCCCGGCCCATGGGGACCCCCTCCCCAGCCAGGTGCCCCCCTGCACCTCCTCACCTGAGGGAGGGACCAGCAAACTCTCCGTCTTCTCCAGCTCGAAGCGCGTCTCCATCTCCTCCTGTGTGACGCCCTCCTCCTCCTGCTGGTTTTCCTGCAGCAGCTTCATCCTCTCCATCAGCATCTCCACCTCCTGCATGGCATCCCTGCCCTGGGGGGAGCACAGGGCAGGGTCAACCCTGCCTCTGCTCGAGCAGAGGGGCCCCCAAAACCAGCTCTGCTGGCACTTGGAGCAGCCTCAGGGCTGCTGCAAAGAGTGTTTGCCTCTGGGTTTGTCCTGCCCAGACCTCAAGCAGCTCCCACACTCCATGCCCAGGACTGGGAGGAGGGGGAAGCCCTGCAGAGGATGAGGATGATACTGCACAGCCCTAAAGCATTTGCTGTTCCCAACAAAAGGCCACGGAGATGCTCCAAGGCCTGGAGCACCTTGATGATGGAGCCAGGCTGGAGAGCTGGGGGGGTTCACCTGGAGAGGAGAAGGCTCCAGGGAGACCTGAGAGCCCCTTCCAGGGCCTAAAGGGGCTCCAGGAGAGCAGAAGAGGGACTTGGGACAAGGGATGGAGGGACAGGACACAGGGAATGGCTTCCCACTGTCAGAGGACAGGGTTAGATGGGATATTGGGAAGAAATTCTTCCCTGTGAGGGGGGTGAAGCCCTGGCACAGGTTGCCCAGAGAAGCTGTGGCTGCCCCTGGATCCCTGGAAGTGTCCAGGGCCAGGCTGGATGGGGCTTGGAGCAACCTGGGCTAGTGGAAGGTGTCCCTGCCCATGGCAGGGAGTGGAACAGGATGAGCTTTAAGGTCTCTCCCAACCCAAACCATTCTGGGATTCCCAGGAGAAGCTGCAGAAAGCACCCAGTACCCCACCATGCCCTCCCACCCCTGCAAGGCAAAGCCCCCCCTTACCCCAGAGCCCCCCATGCTGTCCTCAGAGCCAGGGCTGCTGTCACTGTGGGGTGAGGGGGCCCAGCAGCCGTTCCCCCCATCCTGGTCCCCCTCGGGTTTGATGCCGCAGCCGAAGACGAAGGAGGCGAGCGAGTGGTAGTGGGTGAGGAGCACCAGGGCCTGCACCAGCTCTGCCAGCGACCAGCTGTCCTCCCCGGGCTTCAGCAGAGCCTGCAAGGCACAGGGAGGGTTGGAGAGACCCCCCAGCTTCCCCACGGAACCCCCCACCCCAGCCCAGGGCCGGGCAGACCCAGGGCAGGGACACGGGAGTGCGTTTGGGATGTGCCTCCCCCACAGACCCGTGGGGGTCACTCAGCCCCGAAAGGGTTAAACCTGGGGGTGGGTGCAAGCAGGGGTGTGGCCCCCGGGGTCAGCACCCCCCCAGACAGTGTGTTTTGGGGGTGATTTGTGCCGGCAGCACCCCCCTCACCTCGATGTGCTCCTTGGTGACGAGCCAGGGCCGGTGCGCCAGCAGCTTGTTGATCTCGTTGAGGTTGCGGAGCTTTTGGGGGGCACAGTGCAGCCCCTGCAGCCAGGCAGGGCTGCCCCCCACCTGCAGGAACTCCCCCATGTGCAGTCTCACCAGGTAGGAGCACTGGTGCCGGGCTGCTGCCTGAGGGAGAGCCGGGAGTCACCCCCAGAACCGGCCAGGGCCCCCCAACCCTGAGACAAACCCTCGGAGAAGCCAAGGCAGGGACACCCCCCCACACATCCCTCCTGGGGGGTTTTCCCTGGGATATGAGTCCAGACAGGGAGGTCTGACCCCCCCCTCATCAATGCCAGTCCCCAGAGGCTCTGGAGGGAGGGTGTTGGGGAACACTGGGTGGGCACCAACTCCAAAAGGGTTCATAAACCTTTGGGACACCCCAGATCAGGGAGGGTCCAACTGGGGGGGTCCCAAATGCCTTCCTGCAGAAGTGCTGGGACCTCACCTTAAGCCCCTGGGACCCCAAATCAGAGAGGGGCTCATCTTTGGGGTCCCAAATGCCCTCCTGCCTCCTGAGCAGTGGTGCTGGGACCCCGCCAGGGGAGGTTTTCTCCCTCCACCATCAATGCCAGTCCCCAGGGGCTCTGGAAGGGAGGGTGCTGGGGTACCTGGGTGGGCACCAACCTTAAAGGGGCTTCCAAGGCTTTGGGACCCGAGATCAGAGGGGGCCCAATGGTGGGGTCCCAAATGCCTTCCTACAGCAGTGCTGAGACCCCACTTTAACCCCCTGGGACCTCAGATCAGAGAGGGGCTCATCTCTAAGACCCCAAATCCCTTTCTGCCTCCCGAGCAGCAGCGCTGGGACCCCCCAGAGCCCACTGTGACCCCCCCAGGCCCCCCCTGCTCACCATGATGGCGATGTAGTGGCGCTTGTGGTAGGGCAGGGGCCCGTCCATGCGCAGCAGGAGGTACTGGGTCTTCCAGAAGCTGCTGAGGTACTGGGGGTGCAGCCCCATGACCATGGCGACGTGGTCCACCCTCCCCGCCGACACGAAGGCCTCGATGAGGAGCTGGCGCAGGCCGCTCTCCGCTCCTTCCCGCGGGATCTGCGGGGTGCAGAGAGCAGGGAAGGGGCTGTGAGATGCAGCCCCTCGCTCCTTCCACCCCCACAACCTCCAGGGAGACCCTCCCCCCCCCCAACAAGCAGCACCCATCCCCTTGCAGCAGATCCTCACCCCGGCGGGAGCTCCCTGCCTCCGGAATGGGCACCGCCGGTGGCTCCCGGTGCCCAGCTCCCCCTTCCCATTCCCAGGGGGCTGGGGGTGTCCGGGGGTGTCCATGCTGGCTCCCGTGGGGCTCAGCCCGTGGGCTGGGTTGTTTATTTGGGCACTGGAGGGCAGGAGCTGGGGCTCAGCCCCCCCGGCAGGGTGACGACACCGATATCTCTGCCCGGGGAGGGACCATCTGGGACACCCTCGGTGGGAGCTGAGATAGGGCTGAGGGTGCCCCGGGGATTTTGGGACAGAGTTTTCCTTCTGGGGAGGGGCAGGGCAGGGCAGGGGTGGGCAGGACCTTTGCCTGTCAGGGGAAGGACGTTTGTGTGTCTGGATGAGCGGGGAAACCGAGGCACGGGCAGGGCAGGAAAACACCCGGGTGACAACACAACCCTCCCAAACGATACCCCCCCACACTGCCATGGGGACACCCCCGGGCTGGCTGACCCTTCCCCAGCATCCCAGCCCCACCAGGCACTAGGAATTGGGGTGGGGTGTGGGAATCCCCCCTGACCCCCCACCCAGGGCAGGGAGGGGGGAAGGAGCCCCCTCCCCACGGCTCTCACCTCTGCCAGGGGGATGAAGGCACTGGGGCCCTTCGCCAGCTCCCGGGAGACCTTGATCCCTGTTTCCTGGGGAGGAAGGAGCAGCCGGGAGTCACCGGAGCCACCGGAGCCACCGAGTGTCCCCGCCGGTGTCAGCGGAAGGGGTGACTCAGGCAGCCACCCCGCTGGGGCCACTGGCCCTCGCCCCCACAGCCCTTACGTCAGGCTGGCAGTGCCTGATGAAACCCGGCGGGGACGTTGCTCCGCTCCCGGAGGTGCGTGTGACACAGCGGGACACGGGGCAGGACGGCGGGGACACCGCCCCCTCCTTGGGAAAACAGGGAAAAACTGGGAAAAACAGGGGGCGAGAGTCCCGCAGGATTGGCAGAGGGGGACAGGAGCGGCACCGGGCACTGTGGTGGCAATCCCCAGCACAACCACGGTCCCTCTGACCCCACCCGGGCACAAAATATCCCTGAACATCACCGGCTTGCCCCCCCCTCCCCAAATCCATTCACACAGTTAAGCCAGAAACGAGCCCCGCCCCTCACAGGGGCTTTCCACGCTTCAAGCACAGGGTTTAGATCCTTTCTGCCCCCCCCTCCTGCTCAAACCCCCTTCCCCTTCCATCTCCCAAGGGAAAAGCAAGTTTTCTATGCCATGTTTTCTCCAAACACCGATTTGCCTCCTCTCTGCCGGCAGGTGGGTGCAGGCTGTCCCCAGTCAGGGAGCACACGGGGACAGTGACACAAACAGCCCCAAACCAGGACAGAGACATGGAAGCAGCAGCAGGAGGGACACAGCAGCTTCCCCCAGCCCACCCTCTGGATACAGGTCCTGCCACGGAGAAGCTGCTCAGGAATCCTCTCCAGCTGGTGAAGAACCACCCTGCTCTTCCCCTTCCCTGCAGAAATCCCCCGGCCCCTCCAGCAGCAGGAGCTGGGTGTGGCCCCATCAGGGTACGACCTGTTCCCAAGCACCTCCACGGGATGTTTGAATGGGATCCCAACACCAACCTAGAGGCTGGATCTGCCCACCCAGTGTCTCACATCACCCTGGGATGCCCAAGACCACCCTGCTCCATCCCATGGTCCCCCCAGCACATCCAGGGGGGAGCAGTGCCACGGAGAACCAGAGGCAGGAGCTGTGCCCGTGGTGTCAGACACAAAGCTGCCTTGGCCCATCCTGAGGGACACTTCATCCAGTGCCTGCTCCCTGCTCTGGGCTCAGGGAGACCCACACAGGGCAGGCAGTGCCCACTGGTCACCCCACTTGTGCTGCTGGGGACACCCAGGGAACCCTGTCCCAGCCCGGCCAAAGCCACCAAAAGAGGAAAATGAACCCTATCCCAGGCAAAACCAGGACACAGCTGGATCCCTGCCAGCCCCCAGGACCCAAAAATAAATTATCATCCCCAGCAGGGTGCAGGGGGTGCTGCCCCACACCCCTGAGGGCTGGAAAGGGGCAGCCGGGCTCCCACAGCACCCAGTCACCCAGTTCCTGGGTGAACTGGCCAAGTTGCCCACAGGGAGGGATGCCAAGGCACGACCCAAATCCCTCTGGAGGTGCAGCCTGGCACCCTCTCCCGAGCAGGGAAGGGGTGTGGGATGGCAGGAGGTGACAGGCAGCAGCTGTCACTGTGGCCACGTGCTGCTCATGAGCCGGGCAGCAGGACACGGCCCGGGATACAGCCAGGAGTGCCCACATCCAAGGGCTCCCATGGGATGCTCCCGCCCTGAGTCACCACGGAAGCACTCCAGGGGGCAGCGGGATCGGGTTCCTGCCGTCGCTGCTCCAGGCGCTGAGTTGGCTCCGTGCTAACTCAGGGTTTGGGGACAGGAGCTGCTCCAAAAGCTCTGAGAGGATCCCCGGGAAGGGACAGCAACAGCCAGATCCCAGCACGGCAAATCCACGGGACGGCAAATCCACGGGACAGGCAGCAGCATTCCAGCCGGCTGGAATTCCAACCCCGACGGCAGGGAGGAGCCGAGGAGCCCGGAGCCAGCCCGAGGCTTTTCGGTGACAGCTCAGGGTGACCTTTGAAGGTGTTTTTAATCATCCCCGTGTTTTGCTGCATTAAGCAATCCCGGGGGTGCTGTGGTTTAACCCTCCCTGTGCCACCTCTGGATAAGGGATCTCCTCCTGCTTCCACTGGTGGGGAATCACATCATGGGAATAGTTCAAGTTGGAGAAGCCCCCTAAGGTCACTGAGTCCAACCCGGCGCTGCCAAGGCCACCACTAACCCACGTCCCCGAAGTGCCACATCCACACATCTCTTAAATCCCTCCAGGGATGGTGATCCCACCACTTCCCTGGGCAGCTGTGCCAGGGCTGGACGACCCTTGCCATGAAAAATTTTTCCTAACATCCGATCTCGACTTCCCCTGGTACAGCTGAAGGCTGCTTCCTGCTATCCTGTCAAACCAAAGGGAAGCTGAGGCACGGGGGTGCTGTGCCCTGCACCGGGCACACAACCTGCTCCCCGGCTCCAGCTGGCACAGGGCAGGCAGAGGGGCTCCGGGGAAAGGAGACAATACCCCAGGAGTGGGAAGATGGGTGTGCTGAGCACTAATCCCCCCTCCCCACACTGGTGCCAGCGCTTAGTCAGGTGTGGGGAAACCATCCCTTATCAGATGAGGTTAAACAAACACCATCACAGGAACACAACCGAGGCACCTTCACGGGCAGTGGGGAAGCCCCAGATCCAGGGAATTTCGGTGGTACCTGCCAGACACTGCTGGCCAAGGTCTGGGGCATCCCCGACACCCCCAGCCTCACCCCTGCCTGCTCCAAATTTCGGGCTTTGGCTCATGTCAGGACAAGTGCTGGAGCGACGCCCCTGCTGTTTGTTCCCTGGGGTTTCTCCCACCCACTGTCCCGGCACTCCCAGCCTCCAGCCCGTGTCAGGGGGAACCATCCTGCAGTGACATGGCTAGGGGACCACCAGCTCTCCCCCCAGCTGCAGAGCAATCCCGCTGTCCCTGGGGAAACCTGAGGGAAGGGGGAATGCAGGAGCAACAGGGAAAAAATGCGATTTTTTTTTTTTTTTTTTTTGGAGAGGGGAAAACAAGTCTTGCAAATAGAGGTAGTTCCAAACTTTTCAGGACACTCAGGATGTTGGACTGACACTGCAGACCGCTCTGGTTGCCTGAGAGGGTCAGGGAGATCATGCAAAGCTCCACGGACACCCCAGTTTTCCACGCTGGACTCCAAATGCAAAAGTGATGCCAGACACTTCCAGAATATTTGGGTTAACGGGTCATCAGAGATCCCATAACCGGCCTGGGAACAGCAGCGCGAGCCAAACAACAGGACAGAACTCCCAGAGGGCCCCCATCCTCCTGCCGGCCCCCCACCACTCACACCGGCGGGCACATCCCATCACCCCCTGCCTCAGTTTCCCTTTGTCCCCGGTTCTGCCCTGCTCCCACACACGTCCCAGCTCCCGGAGGGATCGGCAACACCAAAACTTCCCTGCCCAGCCCTCCAGTGCCCCTCCAGGAGTCTGGAGATGCCCCCAGCACCCCCCACCCCCCGCTCCCCCACCATGTCCAGCCTCCCGCATCCCGGACGGTCCCTCGACGTGTCCCGACTTGTCCCCTCCCTGCAGCCGGCCGGGGGTGGGAGGTGTCCCCGGGCGGGGGGGGGGGGGACAGCAGCGATGCTCAGGGGGACACCCCCAGCCCCTCCCGGGCGCGCTGCCCCCCCCGTGTATCCCCCCGGCAGCTCTTCCTTACCTGCCCGCCCCGCCGGGTCCCGCAGCCCCGGTGCTCCTCCAGGGGACACGGCGAGCCGGCCACGAGCATCGCGGCGGGGGGTGGGCGGTGGGGAGACCCCCGGAGACCCCCAAAACCCCCCTGAAAGCCCCCCGGACACCCCCGGGCTGCGCAGCGACCCCCGGATCCCGCGCCCGCCCCGGTTACATAGGGCGGGCGGGGACACGCCCCCCGGGCGGCCTCCACCAATGGAAACGCGGGGGCGTGACCACCAAGCACCCGCCGGGCCAATGGTAGCGTAGGGGCGGGGCCAAGGCACAGGCATCAGGTCAACCCGCAGCCGCCAGCGGGAGCTCCCCTCGCCCTCGGGACACTTGGGAGTGCTGGAATTGTCTCCTGCGGGCAAAGGGGAAAGAAAACTGGTGGAAACCCCCTCTGCTCCCCCCAGTGAGAGCCGAGCTCTCATCGGCAGAGCTGCCTCCGGCCCCGTGGACCAGCATCAGATTGACCTGGAGCTGCTGGAACAATTCCAGAGGAGGCCATGGAGATGCTCCAGGGCTGGAGCCCCTCTGCTCTGGAGCCAGGCTGGGAGAGCTGGGGGGGTTCACCTGGAAAAGAGAAGGCCTCAGGGAGACCTGAGAGCCCCTTGCAGGGCCTAAAGGGGCTCCAGAAGAGCTGGAGAGGGACTGGGGACAAGGCATGGAGGGACAGGACACAGGGAATGGCTTCCCACTGCCAGAGGGCAGAGTTAGATGGGATATTGGGAAGGAATTGTTCCCTGTGAGGGTGGGGAGGCCCTGGCACAGGTTGCCCAGAGAAGCTGTGGCTGCTCCTGGATCCCTGGAAGTGTCCAAGGCCAGGCTGGACAGGGCTTGGAGCTACCTGGGCTAGAGGAAATTGTCCCTGCCCATGGAGGTGGAATGAGATGGGCTTTGGGATTCTGTGAAATGGCACATGAGGACCCTGCACACCTTCCCAGGCAGGTTCTATGTCCAAAATCACCGAGCTGCCCTGTCACAGAATCACAGAATACCCTGAATTGGAAGGGACCCACTAGGGTCATGAAGTTCAACTCCTTGCTCTGCACAGGACAACCCCAAAAATCCCCCCTCTGCACACAGAACCATGTTCCTCCTCCAGCCACTCCAGTGCTCCCTGCCATGGAACACTTTGATTAACCTCAAGCAGAGGAGCCCCAAGAATTGAGCAGTTTTCCCCTCCCAGTCTCTACAAGGTCCCAGCCCAGCTCCCGTCCCTTTGGATAAACACCAAGCTCAATGAAAGAGCTGTAGAATCCCAGAATGGTTTGGGTTGGAAGGGATCTTAAAGCTCGTGTCCTCCCACCCCCGTGCCATGGGCAGGGACACCTCCCACTAGCCCAGGTTGCTGCAACGTGGCTTTGAAAAAAAAAAGGTGAAAAGAAAAAAAAAAAAAAGAACAATAAAGAAAGAAAAAAAAATGAAAGAAAGGGGAAAAAAACCCACCCCCACAAGCACGGGCAGCCCCAGACACAGCACTGGTACCGCTCTGGCACTGCCTGACAGCCCCACATGGCAAAGTCCAGCAAATGGGAATTGCTGCACAAACAACTCCGGGTTTGCCTGGCAACAGCCTCCTCCAGCTCTGTCCTGAGCTCCTGCCAACAAAGGGAACATGTCAGAGCCCCACGGCCAGCACAGCCACAGCAGCCCCCGCAGGGAGGGAGCACATCCCAGTTTCAGATGTCCCTGGTCACTGCTCCTTGTCCTTGTCCCCTTCCCAGGGCTATTTTTAGGGTGTTTCGCAAACACGAGGCTGTTTTTTTAGGGTGTTTTGCACCGAGGGTGTGGGGTCTGTGTGGCTCTGGCCACCCCGAGGTTTCTGCTTCTCTTCTGCCACCTGTGTCACTTCAGAGGCACAGTTTGGGGGTTTCACTGCAGCTGCTCTCGGGGGACCCAGCCCTGCACTGCCCTGGGGCTGGAGGGGCTGATTCAGCCTCTGTCCCTCGGTCCAGCTCCAGCAGCAACTCCTTTGGCCCTGGACACAGAGAAGCTGTGGCTGCCCCATCCCTGGAAGTGTCCAAGGCCAGGTTGGATGGGGCTTGGAGCAACCTGGGCTAGTGGAAGGTGTCCCTGCCCATGGCAAGGGGTGGGACAGGATGAGCTTTAGGGTCCCTTCCAACCCAAACCATTCCAGGATGATTCTGTGATTCCCCCTGAGGCTGCAGCTCTGTGTTTGCTCTGGCTGAACAGTCAGCCTGGAGTGGAAAATCCATCTCTTCCTCTGCAGCACTGAAGGTAACACAGTGTAAGCAAAGCAGGGCAGGGGGGCTGCCTCTGTTCCCCCCTTTTTGCCCCCTAAAAAGCTCTGGCTATGAGGGGGACAGGCTGAGATGGACCTGGGCACCCCAGGGCTGGGGAGTGTGTCAGGCCCTGATCCAGCTGGAGATGCTGCCAAGTATTTAATACAAAAATATCCCATCAGAAGACACAGAGGGCTGTGCCAGGAGGATATTTATCCCTGTGTGCTGAGCAGGGGCAGGAGGGGCAGAGCGTGGCTGGGTGGGCACTAACCCACGGCCCCAAGTGCCACATCCACATGGCTTTTAAACCCCTCCAGGGGTGGGGACTCCAACAGTGCCCTGGGCAGCTGTGCCAGGGCTGGACAACCCTTTCCATGGAGAAATTTTCCCAATATCCAACCTGAACCTCCCCTGGCACAGCTGGAGGCCATTCCCTCTCCTCCTGTCCCTTGTTCCCTGGGAGCAGAGCCCGACCCCCCCCCGGCTCCCCCCTCCTGTCAGGGGGTTGCAGAGCCAGAAGGTCCCCCCTGAGCCTCCCTTTCTCCAGGATGAGCCCCCCCAGCTCCCTCAGCTACTCCTGCTGCTCCAGCCCCTTCCCCAGCTCCATTCCCTTCTCTGGACACACCAAGTCCAGCTCAAGTCCTTTTCCCACCAGCCTCACTCAGAGCACTTGACATCTCTTCCCCTTTTTGTCCCACTTTGAGCTCATTCCTCCAGGAAATACAACTGCAGGAGGGTTTTCCACGCTGGTTGATTCCCAGCCAGGCTCATTACAATATTAATGGAAAAAGGGTGGCCAGGGAGAGGCAAAACTTCCTCGAGAACAAACCCAAGCCCCTGTTTCCAGAAACAGCAATCCTGGGAAACACACACAAGAGCAGGTAATTATCTGGGGTTTGACAGAGCCCTGGTCATCATCCTGCTGACTGGACAAGCCTGGTGCTCCAGGAGAGCTAAACAGGAAGGGAAGGCAGATTGCTCAAGGTGTGTCACCCCAGAGCAAGGTTGGCTGGGGACAACGCCTGCCTTTTGTCACCAGCCAGCAGTTTTGGGCAGCCCAGATCCCCCAGACTCACTGGGGCTTGGTGGGCTGGAAGAAGGAAGCCCAGAGCACTCGTGGGGTGGAGAAGGGAACTGGAATAATGAAATAGTTCAGGTTGGAAAAGATCTTTAAGATCATCGAGGCCAACTGTCCCCCAGCACTGCCAAGGCCACCACTGTCCCATGTCCCCAAGTGCCACATCCACATGGCTTTCAAAGCCCTCCAGGGATGGGGACTCCACCCCTGCCCTGGGCAGCTGTGCCAGGGATGGACAACCCTCTCCTTGGAGAAATTTTCCCTAATATCCAACCTAAACTTCCCCTGGCACAGCTTGAGGCTGTTCCCTCTTATTTCCTCCACAGCTGCCCCGTTTGGAGCTGTGGAGGGTTAGCGATTCCCAAGGCAGGGAAGGCAGAGGGATGTGGCTTTGGCAGCATAAACACATTAGAAACAGTGGTTTGTACTGGTCTGTACTGGTGAGTGATCCCTGTTGCTCTGGGAATAGCAGCAGGAGGGAGATGTTATCCCCATGTGCTCTGGGAGCTGGATATAGGTGAGGGGGGTCACAGCCAAAACACCTTTGGACTCCTGGGCCAACTCTGAAGGTTTTCTTGGAAGAAGACAAAGGGCAGCTGAGTATTCTTCATGGCAATTTCATGGAAAGAGGGCAAAGCATGACAAAGGAGTAGATCTCACTGGCTGTGTCAGCTGGACCCCTTTACCCAGATTGGGAGCGACACTGAACACTTCCCATCCCTAAAATCCCAATTCCTCACTTCCCTCACCTCTGGAACAGGCCTTGTGCTCTCCTCTCCTGCCTCAGCCACCAAACACAAGTCACTAAAAACTTTATAAGATTTGAAAATCCTCAGTGTTGGCTTTTTGAAAGACAATTTTGAAGCCTGTTGCCTCCAGGTCGTGCTGAGCCAGCACTCCCAGGAATTAGGGAGGAGTGGAAGGGAGAGTGTTTGTGGGTAATTACCAGCTGGTTAAATTGGTTTAATTCTGCTGCAGGTTCAATCCTGCTGTGGGTTCAACTCTTCTGTCAAGCTGCAGAAGAGTTTACATTCATTTCCATACTAAAGTTTCAGATCCTTGCCCTGGGCCCTGCAAGTTTGGAAAGGAAATATTTATTCAAGTAATTACTTAAAAAAAACAAAATCTAATCCTCCTGGTTGGCAGAGCTCAGGAAATGCTTTGCAAGAGGGTTTTGTCGTGCCCTGAAAACCCAGGCACCTCCAGCTCCCCAGGGCAGCTTCTTGGAGCTTCTGGATCTTCAGGAGGGATTTCTGCTGGAAACAGGTGAGGGGCAGCCAAACCTCAGCTCATGGAATGGGCAAAAACACCGACCAAAAACTGGAATTCTCAATTTTGACTTTGATTTCATCACTAGCACATGGCTGAGATCAGTCTGGAATATGAGCAACCTGGTCTAGTGGAAGGTGTCCCTGCCCAGGGCAGGGGGTGGAACTGGATGGCCTTTAAGGTCCCTTCCAACCCAAATCATTCCATGATTCTAAGAAACCTGGGATGAGAAGAACCCTGCCCAGTGCACACCATCAACCTCTGGCCTGAGATGCCAAAGAAACTTGAAGGAATAACACAGAGACTGGAAGAACAACATGATGAGGAAGATTTCATAGAAACTGTTTTTCTTCACTGCGTTTAACTCTCCATTTGGGTGTTTGTCACAATTAATGATTCCCAGAAAAGGGGAATGTTTTTCGTGTGCAACTCCAGGCTTTGAAAAAAAACCATACAGAAACTGCATTTTGAGCTGGAAAAGCTGCTGGGGGGTTTTTCCAACAGAACTAGGGTTTGCCTTTTCCCACCCTGGGAACAGACATCCAAGGCCATGGCAGCTCCTTGGCCTGGAGTGCTGCTCCTCTTCCCAGGATCCTGCACCCACAGCACAAAGAAAGCACAAAATGAGCCTTGTGGGTCCCTTCCAACTCAGGATATTCCATGATTCCATGAAAATTCTCAACTACACTCCCACCAGGACCTGGGGGGCATTTCCCGATGGAAATCTCTGGGGAGGTTTTTGCCCTCCCAAATTTCTGCTGGAAAACTGGAAGCTTTTAAAAAAAAACAACCAGCACCAAACCCCCCACATTTTCCCCCCAGATTTATGGTTGAGGGAAAGACTTTAGAGACACACAGGGGGTTCACTCACCTCATGTCTCAAAAAGAAACAACTCCCTTATCCTCACATTTTGTTTTTCCTGCTATTGTTTCCCCGCTCTGTCTTTGTGTGTTCTGGGGAAGAAAACAGGGAATAAATCTTGGATACAGCTGGATGGGTCCTGGGAAGCTGGATGTAACCAAGTAACAGGGCTCCTAGCAACAGGCTTGATGGGAGGATTTAAAGATAGAAAGAAAAGTAGGAGCAAAGCAAACAATGGGAAAATGCCGACTCCTTCCCAGATAAATCAGCTGCAGGCAGGGGAAAAGGTGCTTTGGTTGTTTTGTTTTTCCTTTCTTTTTTTTTTTTTAAAGCAAACAGAAATTCCAAGCCGCAGATGAAGGGGTTTGGTGTTTGGTTTTTTTTGTTTGTTTGTTTGTTGTTTTGTTCTTTTTTTAAACCACTTTTACAGGTGTCAGTTTGTACAAATCCAAGCGTCCCTCGAAAACCCGGGTTATTACAAACATACAAAGAAACGATGTTTGGGTGCTACAAATCAGCTACACCACGGCGGGAGAGCGATTCCTCACGATTAAAAACCCCCAGGGAACGGTATTTACAGGGCCCTCTCTCCCTCTTTGTTGTTTTTTTTTTTGTTTTTCTTTTGTTTTTTTAAAATTTCCGTGTCTGAGGGGAAGCAGGGGAAAAAAAAAAAGCGAAGCCCCCCCCTCCCTCCCCCTTAAAAAAACCCCCAAACAAAAACTCCCCCCAGTGCACCTCGTTTTTTTCTAAAAAGTATAAAATTGGGTGAGTTTTTTTTTCCTGCTGTCACACTCTCGGGGAAGTGTGACAAGTTCTGGTTTTGCTTGTTTTCACGTCAGAGGTCTCTTAGAAAAAAACATAAAAAAAAGAAAAAAACCAAAAAGAAGAAAAAAACTACATGGCAGTGTCCAATGAAAACGTGCTCCTTCCGTGCCAGAAGCCAACATCATCCCAAAAAAGTGCCTTTTGAGTAAAATCAACTTTAGTAACAAATAAAAAAAAAACCAACCCACAAGAGGGTGAAAAAAAAATAATAATCACAAGCTCTGTTTAAAAGCTTCATCAAAGCCCTGACGGAGCGGCCGCCCTGCAGCAACAGGATGAGTTCTCTTACCTGCCTTCACTCCCTGCTCGGGGGTCTCCAAGCCCTGAGATGTTTCTCCACCCCCTGCCCGGATTTTGGGATGCCAAGGAGCTCCTGCCAGCCTGGAGCTTCCCCTCCAAGTGCCTTTTTTCCACCAAAAGAGGCGCCTGGGGGGCCCCAGCCCAGCTGGAAGGGTCAGTGGTGGCTGTGCTGTTTCGGGGCAGCACATCCCTGGTACAGGGAACTCTCATAGCCCTTTGATCCTGCTGGTTTGGAATCAGCAGTGAGAAAAATCCCTGGAGAGTCCCCCCCCCCCAAAAAAAAACCACTCCCTGGCTCAGGTGGCTGCCTGAGTAAGTGCTTTCCTGGAGCCAAGCTGGCCCCTGCATCTGGAAGAGGCAGGGAAAGGGGGGAGAAGAGGGATCACACCAAGCTGCAGAAGTCATTGAAGCCCCAAAGGTCACCACGTAACCAGGGTGCTGGTGGGGGAATTTGGGATGGGTTTGGGGCTGTATCGTTCCACTCTGGCTCCCAACCCAAAAGCTCTCATCAGAAAAACAAGGAAACACAAAACCAGGCAGTTTGGTCTGTCGAGTTGACAGAGAAAAGAAGAAGAAAAAAAAAATCCAAAACAAAACACACACACACAAAAAAAAAAAATCTTCCAAGATAAATACACAGCCCCCATTTTGGAAGCATCTTCAAAAAAACTGGATCAACCGTTTGTCAGCAGTGGCACAACCTCCCAGGAACATCTGTTGGGCTGGTGAGTTCTCGGCTCCCTTTTGAAGAGGGAACAGTTCAAGGGGAAAAAAGAATCCAGGTCCCACCACGCCCAGCTCCCGCTTTATCTGCGGAACAACTGGCCACAGCAATTCCCTGGCAGCAGCAGGCTGGGAACCAGCAAGGAGCCCCTAATGCAGCAGGTTCCTGTTTGCTCATGGAAAGGGCTGGCAGTGGTAGCAACTGGCTAGGGAAAGATTTCTCCCAGAAAACAGTACTTCAGGGGGGATTTAGGAAGGCCTGGGACCTCTCCCTGCGGATGGAAACCGGCCACGCTCGAGCATGCTGTCGGAAGGCAACACACATCAGGAATTCCCATGGAGTCCACGGCAGTGGGACAGTGACAACACGGAGGTTTTGGCTTCCAGGGATCCAGCAGGTCTCCCAGACTCCTTGGCTAATGCTGGGGAAAGCTCCCAGACTGGGGGGTTGGCTTTAAGGGGAGGTTATTGCTCCCGACTTCTCCGGCTTTTTGCCTTTCGACAGGGCAGCCGCTTGCTTCAGGAGTTCTCTGTTCTTGGCCTGGGAACAGGGAAAAGGGGTGTTTAAGGGTATGGATCAGCAGAAGCTCTTGGGTTCCCAGAATTGCCTGGGCAGGAGCTGCTGGCATCCTGCACAGAGGTGGAAAAGGAGGCAGATGTTGAGCTCACCTCTGACCACCTAGAAGGGGCTCTCCCATCCCAGCTTCCCCCCGAAAGGACAAAGATAAAATATTAAAACCTGAGAGAGCCTGGTCAAAAAAGGATCCATATGAACAATTCAAGGCACCTAGAGTACACTCTGAGAGGATTTGAGCTTTTATTCTGGAATCAGTGAAACTTCCAGAGCCCCAGCCAATACCAGCAGAAAACACTTGGACACCAGAGATCAGGGCAGTCCCAGCCAGAGCTGAGCCCAGCATGGAAATCCCCAGGAGAGGCAGGTGGCTGGGACACAACTGCTCCTGGAGCTGATGCTTCCTTCTCCTCCCTCACAGGGAGCAGGAAGCACAGCCAGCCCTCTCCACACCACACACAGATGTTCCAGCCTTCAGCCAGGCAGAAGGATGAGCATGGTCAAGGGGATATCACAGGCACCAGCACTCTGACAGCAGCTGGAGGCTCCAAAACCTGCCCTGCACTGGGATACTTCCCCGGGAATATTGGATGGAGGAGGGGCTCTTTCCTCAGAGGCAACAGAAGCCTTTTGTCTCATCCCCTCCCACCTCTCATCGCTGGGGCTTTAGATCTTTATATACCCAGAGTAATTAAAGGGTGCAAAGTTCATTTCTCTGTCTGATTTCTCCCCCTTTGACCTGATCCCTTCCATGGCTCGGGCTATTCATGCTGATAATCGCTGTGTCTCCAGGGCCCTGGCAAAAATCCTGCTCTCCCTGTTCCCTCCAGCTCAGGGACTTCTTTATTTGGACTAGAGAGATACAGGGCTAAAGGAACTGCCAATTGTTCCTTTGTTCTCCCTCCTTACTGGTCACACCAATCACAAGGAGGCGATTTAGAGGTGCAGGGAGCTCACAAAGGTCCTGCAGGCTGGAAAAACAAGTTCAAACCTGATTTTGGCAATAGGTAAAATGAGTCTGATGGTTTCAGTCTAGTCCATGAGGGACACAACACAGCACTTCACAACACAGTAAGTGTGAATGGAGGTTGGAATGCAGTGCAGAGGCTGTAGGATAGGGATGAGAAGGATTAACAGAGCCGTGTGTGCAGGAGCTCACGGGGTGTTGTGATCAGGAGTGTCCTCAGTCACTCCCAGATAAAGCACAGCCCAGCAAATTGACCCAAGAGTGTGTCACCTGTAACTGCTCCATGACCTCCTTGTGTGTCTTCTCCATCTGGTTCATCTTTGCCCTCATCTGTGATTCCTGGTACTGCAGGTCGGCTTTCAGCTCCGTGATCTGGGGAGAAACCAGGAAGGAGCAAGGCAGCTGGAAGAGGCAA
Organism: Manacus candei; assembly: GCF_025592945.1. Lineage (NCBI taxonomy): Eukaryota > Metazoa > Chordata > Aves > Passeriformes > Pipridae > Manacus > Manacus candei. The sequence goes on along the minus strand of NW_026138118.1, from coordinate 2,091,414 downwards.
TGAATTCCCTCCCCCCCTCCTTGCCATGGAAAACACCTCTGCAGAAGGTGTGTGAGACTGGCTGAGGTCAGAGACATGCCTGGGGAGTGCAACCACGCCAGAACCGTGGCCCTGAGCAGCACAGGGACTGCAAGGAGCAGCATGTTCACTCCCAGTCTTGCCCACACACAGAGGTCTCCAAGAGAGTGGTCAGGAAGTGACCCTTTATGAAATGAGATCTCCTGGGTGGGTCCAGAGAGCCTCTTGGCTTTGGACAGGAGACAGCCTGCAAACAGCCAGACATGCTCTTGCTCACTCCAAGATAAAAAGCCAGGCTGTGCTTTGGAGTGTGATCTGTGAGAACATTCCAGCCTGCTGGGGGGGAAGCAAGCCAAGGGCTGTACCTTTTTCTCCTTCTCCAGAATCATCTGATCCTTCTGGTGCAGCATCTTTTTTAAAGTAGCCACTTCCTCCTTCAGCTGGGCAATGATGACAAAGTGGTCGGTGCCAGGGGAGTCCAGGGCCAGGTCTGGAGAAAAGCTGCAGCAAAAAGAACAGGGAGAGGCTCTCAGCACAACTCTCATTTCCACTGAGTCAGGGGAAACTCCCACGGATGCATTCAGATGGGAATCGTTTCAGGATCCTTCAGGATCCTTTTTTCAAACCAAAGAGCTGAAGACAGCAATCAGAGAAATACTGAAACTTTTATGATCCCTCTGGAACTCCTTTGCTCGCAGGCAGTCCTCGGATGCACGGCAGAACTTCCCACTGAATGTAAACAAACATTCTGGCAGGGAGGGGACATGAAAGAGAAACAAATAACGCCCAAGTTCAACAAACAGAGCAAAGGGAACAGCTAAATTGAAGTCAGCACTGTCCTCAGCAGGAAAAAGGGGTAAAAAACATGCTGGACTTTGTATTTTGGTTCTGCCACGGTAAAGCAATTTAGGGAGAAGCTTCATTATCTCAGAGCAGGAAAAACTCTCTGGGAAGACAGAGAAATAGCTGAGCACATCACCTGTACACCACCAGGTCTCTAATCATAAGCAACCAGCTGGGAACTTATCTGGACTGGTAAATCACAAACCTCCCTACGAGACACCAGTGACCCGGGGCAGCCACACACAGTCCTGTGCTGCAGGAATATTCTGGATCATAAGATACCACAAGCTGCAGCCAGAGGCCCAGGGAGCTCACCTGATTTTTCCCTGCCTTCTGTTCCACCCCTAAGGCTTGTTTTTATCTCCTGGTGCTAAGAGGGCAGTGCACTCCCAGCCACACACACCTGAAATTGCTGTATAAAAACTGAGCAGCAATAAGACAACAAAGCCTAACCTAGAAGATGGACTTCAGGTCTGGTTGTTATCAGATAAATAAAGATAAATCACCAGGGTCACCTGGAGCCTGACTCTTTTTTTTTTTTAAAGCCTCCAGAGTAGGTCATCACTGAGCTCTAAAGCTGGGAGCTGCAGCAGGGTGTGGCAGGCACGTGTGGAAGGCACGGTGTGAACCCAAAATTCTGCCTCTCTCAAGGATGTTTCCACCTCTGAGCTTTCAGTTCCCCACCAAGGCAGAGAGTACCCACTGCTCACCTCACACGGGGTCTCCTCTAGCGCCTGGAAACGATCCATTTCCTAATTAAAAGCACAGCCTGCTTTGACTGGACTCGTTAGCCAGGATGTGGCAGGAGAAAGGCTCCTTCCCCCACTGTGCTGGGGATCTACAGAGGGGAACTAAGCAGAGGCAGCTTCCCAGATCTGAGAGTCAGAGGATGGCCCTGAGGCGCTGGGAAAGAAAGCCTGGCAAAGGAAAACTCGGGACTGAGGGGCTGCAGGAGACAGCCCGTGGTGGAGGAGCCTGGCATGGCTAAAACGTGCTGACAGCAGAGCCCACACCGAGATGTGACAGCACTCTGGGCACGCTGGATCCATTTTAAAACTGTTCCCGAGTAGTTTTCCCAAGTGCAGGCTGTGCAGGGTGATGGTGGGAGCTCCATCACCTTCCTGTGTGCAAGCACGTTACCAACAGCAGCTTTAATTTCCCACTCAGTGCAAATATGCTGGGGAGGAGAGAGAGAAATCAAAAAAACCCCAGCCTCCACGGAGAAAAAAAGGCTTCCTCACCATTCCCTCTGGCTAAAAACAATCCCTTGACATACCACTCCTTTGCCCAGGCACGCTTCCCTCCTGCCGTGCCCTGGGGGGATAAAGAGTGCTGGGAGATGCTCCCATTTCCCTGAGCAGCTCCAGCAGGAAAAATTCCCTGCTTGGCAGCTCCTGCTGCCCAGCACATCGTGGAGCAGGGAAGGTGAGAGCCAGCCCTGCCACCCAGTGGGGAGAAGGGACAGGAGGGACACCAACCTTCCACAGAGCACCCACCAGCTGGGAACGAGGGCTTGGAGTTATCAGGGATCCCCTGCTGGAGGGGGGGGGGAAGATAAAGTATAAATAAATATCAGGCAGGTATTTTCCTGTCCAGTTGCTGCAAAATGCCCCCTCAAATATGTCAAGGTGCTAATTAAAAAAGCAGCTTTTTTTTTTTTGATTCACTCTTCTTTTATATTTTTTGAAGGTTGCCAAATGAAAGGTTCCTCTGTCTTTAAGGGAGCAGCCTGAGACTCCAAAACTGGAAGGAAAACTGCCAAATGCAAGTTGCTTCATTCCTTTAAAAAACCAGATCAAGAACTAAAACAACCAAGCAAAAAAAAAAAAAAAAAAAAAAAGAGCCATATCCTCTATACAAATAAACTCAGCATCCCTGCCCCTTGGGATAGGTCGGGGGGCATGTGCTCCCCCTGTTCAAACAGCCGAAAATGCACGTTGCTAATTAAAGGGGAATTGATGAGCTCCCGTTGTTTTCAGTGCAGACAGAGGACAAAAATGGAGCTGTTCCAAAGGCACCTGCCTCTCTATTGACTGGAACAGAAACCAAATTGACTGCTTTAAACTCCACACCTGTTAAATGGCTGAAATTAGGCAAAGCAAATGCCAAGCTTAAGGATTTTGCTATTCAAGTCAGGCTGGCGTGAAGAGGCACAGATCAGGCATGGAACCAGCATCCAGGTTTCACCTCAGACAAAAACCACCTAGAATACAGCAGCCAGCCCTGGGCCCCAACACCAGGAGAACCTGGAGCTGCTGGAGAGAGTTCAGAGGCCACAGAGATGCTCCAAGGGCTGGAGCCCCTCTGCCCTGGAGCCAGGCTGGGAGAGCTGGAGAAGAGAAGGCTCCAGGGAGGCCTTGGAGCCTAAAGGGGCTGCTGGAGAGCTGGAGGGACTGGGGACAAGGGATGGAAGGACAGGACACAGGGAATGGCTTCCCAGTGCCAGAGGGCAGGGTTAGGTGGGATATTGGGAAGAAATTCTCCCCATCCCTAGAAGTGTCCAAGGCCAGGTTGGAGCAACCTGGGCTAGTGGAAGAGGTCCCTGCCCATGGCAGGGGGGTGGAATGAGATGGGCTTTAATGTTCCTTCCAACCCAAACCATTCTGGGATTCCAAGAAAAACATCTCTCACATGCAAAACTCCATCCAGGCCAAAGGACCAGCATCTGGACCCCCACTCCCCCCACCACCCCAAAAGCTGGTGCAGTTCAGCCCAAGTCCCACAGTCTTAATCTTTTTAAAGCCAGGACTCTTCTATGCAAATGAAACCTTTTCTATACAAAATGAGGACCCTTTAACAAGGCAACTTTGCTGCTGAGCACCCTCAGGCACCGCTGCCCTCCCCCAGCTGTCGCTGCCTGGTGTTAAAAGCCCAATTTAGCACCTTGTTTGCAGTGAGAGAAGAAGGGGCCACAGCCTGTTCCCCCTGCAGAGCCTGCAGTATAAAAACAAGAGAGGATGGGGACATCAAAACTGCCCAAATGAGGACCAGAAGAGCTCCAGAGGCTGGAGGTGAAGCCAGAGCAGGACTGAGGGGCAGGATTAGTAAGGCCAAGTCTGCTGCAAGATGTGCTGAGAGCACTGTGAGGGAAAACCACCGCCCCTGCAGCAGGGCCAGAGCTATTTGCTCCTCCCAGAGCTCCCCCAGGACAAACCATTCAACACCACCCTTTAAAGGACTGTTGGGAATCGCCCTGTCCCCACAGTCACAGCCACTGGGAGCAAGAGCCACCCAAAATATGTAAGCAAACACATGCAGAGAGAATTCTGTAAGACCCAGTAAAGGAATTCCTATAGTATCCAAAAAGTATCCAAAAAGGAGCAACGATTTCAGATAAGCTGGACCTTGTTGGAGGTGCTGCCAGAGTCAACTGAGCTCAAACATGCCCAAATTTTGCCCAGGTGAGGCTGCACCAGAGGTTTGGCTGGAGCCAGGAGACACTGCACAGGAAGGTGGGGCTGCTCTCAGCAGTGAGGAGGTGCTGGTTGTGCCACCCCACTCCTGACTGTGCTGCTGCAGACCCCACGCCCAGGCTCTGCCCCAAACTCCAGGCTGACTCTGGGGAGGACAATCTTACAGAAAATACTGTAAATGGGGAGGGTTTTAGGGGTTCATCCTCACAAAAAAAAAAAAAAACAACCTCAGGAACTCCCAAACCCCATTCAATGAACCCCCATTATTATTCCACTCAAGACACATGTGTCTATTTAAGGCAGCTGCAGCTCTTGCCTTTTCTGCAGCACGTTGCTGGAGCTCTTTAGTTGCTAAATTTACACTCAGTTTGTTACTGGGATTCATCAAAAAAAAAAAAAAAAAGCCTGTAGCAAGGCCCACAGCCTTGGCAGGAGCCAGACTGACAATATCTGACACTAGAGCAGGAAGGAGGCACTTGATTGCTCCAATCCATGCTCCTGTTTTCTAAAAGAATGGCTTGAGCAACCCCAGAGCACAGGACATTTCAGGGTTTGAGTGTTTTTAAGCCAGCAGGGCTGTTACAGGGAGTCATGAGATCTCAGCCCAGGATTTAATGGGGAGATAAAAACACTTGGTGCTGTCCTACAGCCTCTCTAGAGGGAAAGCTGCAGCAGGACTGAAGGGCTGCCCCAGTTCTACCAGCAACCTGTGTCCAGCCTCTCCTTTGGCTCCAGCAGCGCTGAAGGGAGATGAATTCTGACCCCTCTGTGCTCAGCCACGGCTCCCAAGCTATATTTAATCCTTACATTTTTTCAACTTTTTAGTTACAACACTGCTCAGGTGGTAAATGGTCTTGTGGACCACTCTGTGGGAGCCACTGCCCTGCAAAGTCACTGGAGGTCTATTTTATAGAATCATGGAATGGTTTGGGTTGGAAGGGACTTAAAGAAGATCTCGTTCCACCCCCCTGCCATGGGCAGGGACACCTTCCACTAGTGCAGGTTGCTCCAAGCCCCATCCCACCTGGCCTTGGACACTTCCAGGGATGAGGCATTTCCCATGGGAGCATTTCAGACATCAACACTGACTAGGTGTCAACAGCATCTATAGGAGAGATTTGCTCTGTGATCTCAGAGACATTCAAGGCAGGTGGTGATGAATTACCAGGGGCTTTACCAGACCCTTTGGCACTAACTACGCTCTGGTCCATGCTCCCAAATCCCTGCTGTTTAGAAAGAGATCCATGGAGAGGGAGAGTTCCCGTGTGTGAGGCAGTTCCCAGGGAGGGAGGGGAGAAAACAACAGGTGATCTCACTTCAGGATGTCAGTGCCTTGAGCAACAGGACAATGGTGGGCCCCGAGAGCCTGCTGGGAAGCAGCCCACTGCGCCAACGTGGACGGGGCCCTCTGGATAAGGGGGCAAAGCATCTCGGGAGAGGAAGGAACGCTGAGAATCAGAGAGGAAAGGCAGGAATGAAAATATGCATGTACAAGACCACAAAAACACAAATCCACCTTAATCTCCTGTTTCTGCTAGTGACCCCCCATCCTGCTGCACAGGCAGCTGGTGACAACGTGACCCAGCACTGAGTGTGGCAGCAGAATGGGGTTGGATGCTCTCACAGAATCATGGAATGGTTTGGGTTGGAAGGGACCTTAAAGCTCACTTCATTCCACCCCCCTGCCATGGGCAGGGACACCTTCCACTAGCCCAGGTTGCTCCAAGCCCCATCCAGCCTGGCCTTGGACACTTGCAGGGATGAGGAGTCCACAACCTTTCAAGCAAAGCTGTTTGGTTGCTCGTCCCTCCCCCAAAGGCAGGAGGGGACATGGGAGGTGGGTCTGGATCCTCTCCTGTCTTCCGAGGGTCTCCCTGCAGGAGCACAAACCCTGCAGGTGCTCAGTACTCTTTTCCTCTTCAAACCTGTGTCTAAATGCCAGGCAACACTGGCCTGCCAGGTTCTAGTGCAGCCCCTCGAGGGCCCAAAGCCCGAGATCCCTGCTCTGGCATAAGAGCTTCCTGCTGTTCACACACAACTCTGTCTCAGATAAACTCAGCAAACAAACCCACCCACCCACAATTTCCCCATGTAACAAGCTCACCTGTCACCATTGGCAGATATGGCGTCAAACTTGGCTTTCTTCTTTGGGATTTCGTTCTGAATGGAAGAGGTGGATAAGGTTTTCTGGCTAGAAAAGAAAGGAGGAAATTGTATGTCAGAACCTGAATGACTTTCAGTCTAAGACAGAGAGAGGCAGATAAATATTCCCACCCACTTTGATCCCATTAAAACAATATTTCCCGGTGCAAGAAAGAGCGATAAAAAATTCATTGCTTGAAGAGTCGCTGGAGACTAAAAATAATCAGAAAACAATGAGTCAGGCAGAGCAGCACGTGGGTGAAGAACTCCTGCTGAAAAATCTGCATTTTAATCATTACATTCTACAAATGCAACTTCCACTGTGTACAAGTTCAGCAAGTCAGATCACTCGGAAGCACAAGTCTGCAGCACAGCGGGGTTTAAAAACAAGCAAAGCCTGGCTTAGCCAGGTCCTCCTGCACTTAGACAGTGCCCAAAGCCTTCCCCAAGGTTACCTGTTGTAGTGGCTGCCACTGCTGAGCCTGCTGAACTGCTCCTTCTCCTGCAGGCTGGCCCGGGAAGAGCTGCTCAGGTGTTTGCACTGCTCTTTGGTCTTCTGCAGGACCCGTTTGTAGGACAACGTGCACAACCAGCACAGCAGCTTCCCATCCACCTGGAAAGGGAGGGAGAAAGGAGTTTGGGCTTCTTTTTCCTGCTCATAAAGTAAATAGAGGAAAGGCAAAAAGCACCTTCAGGCTTAAGATCACATATGAACAAGCAGGGACTCAAAGAGGATCCCCTGGATGGACACCAAACCAGCAAGAGGAGGCTCAGCAGGACAGGGATTATCAGAGCAGCCTCCTAAATGAGATGTTTACAGTCTGCAGGAAGCAGGCCTTGGGAATACAAACATTGGGAATACACACCTCCTACAGAGCACTTGGGGTGTTTAAGCCAAGGCTGTGCAGAAGCCATGGAATGGGGTTCCTGGTGGAGGTACAACAGTCCCAGCTCCTTCTAAATATCATTCCCCATCCCTCTCCCCGAGCAGCACCTCCCTTCTCACTCAGAGGCCTCTGCTCCTCTGCCACCCCTTGGGACAAATCTAAGAGATCTTTCTCAGCAGGTCTGGCAGAGGAGCAGAAGGGGCTTAAAAATTAAACAGCTCTAAAGCACAGCAAAGCTCAACTCCCCAGAAACACTCCATAACCAAGGGACAACCCCTTTTGGAACCATGGAATGGTTTGGGGTGGAAGGGACCTTAAAGGTCATCCAGTCCCACCCCCTGCCATGGGCAGGGACACCTTCCACTAGCCCAGGTTGCTCCAAGCCCTGTCCAACCTGGCCTTGGACACTTCCAGGGATCCAGGGGCAGCCACAGCTTCTCTGGGCAACCTGTGCCAGGGCCTCCCCACCCTCACAGCCAACAATTCCTCCCCAAAATCCCATCTAACCCTGCCCTCCGTCAAGGTGAAGCCATTCCCCCTTGTCTGATCAGGAATGCTGGAGAAGCCGTGAAGGAGATGGGCAGAGGATCACTGTGATGAGCCCTTTCCCCTTTCTAGCCTCCTTTTCCAGCAATACTGACCTTCTTCCTGTCGTCCTTCCTGTCGAAGGCACACTGCTGCTTGCACTGCTCACACGAGTGAGGGGGGCCATACTTCTTCTCCGAGTTGGTGCAACGCTGGCACTTGTTGCCAATAAATGCTGCTATGATGTTGCAGTACTGGCAGGGCTTTGGCTTCAAGAAACAAGAACAACTGATTAATATGTTGCTCCTTCCCCTCCTCCCCATGATTTCTAATTTTTCTTTCCTCCTATGACGCTGATCCAAGAGACATAACTCCATTTGGACCCCTGGCCTCCAGCTGGGTGTATCTATCCATGGCACCCAAGTGCTGTGAAATCTTTAGAAAAACGTCTAACACCCAAACAGAACCAATCCAAATCTCTATTTCAGACTTCAGACAGGCAGGAAATAAAGATTTATCACTGCTTCCTGCAGCAATCTCAGTCTGTAAGCACACTGCTGTTTCTGCTGGGTATCGAACAGATCATTTCCTGGCCTTAAATGATGCAAAGCTGCTCTTTTTCGGCGCTAAAAGAAGAGAAAAAGTCAAAGCTTCACGCTTGAGTGACCTGTGGTATTGATCAGTCATGCTCTTACAGCAGAGCCAGTCCATAAACTGCTCTGGGATTTCAGCAGGATAAAGATAAGAGAGATGAAAGGAAGAGAGGCTCGTGAATCACTTACTGTGCCGTAGAGCTTCACGTTCTGAGCACACTTCTTGCATATCGTGTTGGTTTTGCTGTTAAAAAAAACAAAGGGCAGGTCATTCCATTGACACTTCCTGACAGAAAATGAAACCTCTGTGGTTGGGAATCCTAGGATCCCTGGGTGTGATCCCAGCCTCCCCTCTGCTCCATCTCTGGGACACACATATCAAAGTGCTCTTCCTAACCCCATCTGGCTGAGCAAAAGTTGCCAAAAAGTGGCATCACTAAGAGGTGTCTTTTAATTAAGGCATCCCCAGATGATACCAGGTTTTTTTGTCCTTATGAACACAGGATTTGATCACTGACTAATTGGGAGCAGGAGTGATTCAGCACCATCCTGGAGGATGAGGGTAAGGCAGGTGAGGACAGAAGTGTATTTGTCAAGCAAACACAGGAAGGAACACCCCACTTGGCTCTGGGTTTACCTCAGTCCTCCCTCTGACTTGTCAAAATGCAAAAAGGCAAAAGCCCAGCTGAAGGAAACACGACAGGAAGGAAGTTCTGGGTACCAGAAATCAGGTAAGAGGAAAACTCGTGGGCAGAAGCACCCAGAGCCTTCACTGGAAGATGCATCTGAGCGCTGACCAGAAATAAAACCCAAGCAAAAGGTGTGACCCAAGGGCACTGCAGACACTGGGACTCGCCCAGCAGACCTTTGAAGGCGGGCAAAGGTCCCCCAGGTATCCCATGGCAGCAATTACGGCTCAGTCAGCAGAGGTGTGGAAGCACTACAGTCACCCAGGTGTGTCTGCTCCACAGGAAACATGGATCTGCCCAGCTCAGCAGGCATTTACCTTTCCTGCTGGAATTCAGTCCTGCAGTAAGTGCATTTAACAATGGGGTGAGCAATCCGGCACTCCTGCAAGGACACAGGTGTTCAGTGAGCTGCAGTGCTGCTCCCACGCTCCCATTCCCCACATCCCACAGCTCCTGCTGCCCTCCACTCCCAAACACTTCCTGCCTTTAGTCATGATGGACAAGGAAGGGTGGCAGGGATGTGTCACAGGTGAGCCAGGAGTGAACTGAGATCCATGACCGGGGTTTGTTTGTGCCGGAGCAGGGGCACGGGGTGGCCTGGGCTCCCAGGGCAGGAACACACAATCCTGCCTCACTTACTCACAGCTCTGCCCTCCAGCAGCTCCCGGTGCCTCCAGCCCTGCTCTCCTCCCATCATAGCTCTCTCAGGCTCCCCACACTCACCTGCTTTGCCCCAGAGGTCCCACATTACTCCAGTTCCTGCCCCATCTCATCCCTGATTTCATTCTTCCCCACCTAGACTGTGCCCCCAAACCCACCTCCTTCTTTCAAGGTACCATCAGATCTCCCATTTGTGTCCCCAGATGCTCCCAAACCTCTCAGGACCCCCCAAACCCTCCACACCTCTCTCCTTGCTAAGAGCCCTCCTCACAAACAGCCCTTCAGGTGCCCCCAGGCCCTCCCTCAGGAACAGCCCTCCATGTCCCCCCAATATCCCCATGACTCCCACTCCAACACCCTCCAAACACCCCCAGCACCCCCAAACTGCCTTCAGTGCCCTCAGGTCCCCCTGACAAACAGCTCCTCTCAGCGGCTCCCCAGATACCCCCCTGACAGCCCCCAGGCTCTACCCCTGTGCTCCAGCCCCTCCAAACCTCCCAAATGTTCCCAGGGCCTCACCTACACTCCCCCCCGCCCACCCCACAGACCCCAAACAGCCTCACAACTCCCCAGTCTCCATAGATACCCCCAGTGCCTCCTCACAAACAGCCCCCCAATTACCCTCAGTCCCTCTAAGAGCCCCCCGACCCCTCAAAAACACCCCCTGCCTGCCCTCCCTCACAAAGAGCTATCCAAGGGGTAAAAACCCCTCAGCCCCCCCACAACTACCTCACAGACAGCCTCTCCCAGCAGCTCCCTCACAAACTACCTCCCCAATTCCCTCATAGACCACCCCCTCCAATTCCCTGACAAGCTGCCCTCCCCAGCCCCCTCACAGACCGCCCCCCATCAGCCTACTCATCAACTGTCCCCCCCAAGCTCCCTCAGTTCCCTCACAACCCCCCACCCTCAGCTCCCTCACAAACAGCCCCCCAAAGACCACCCTCCACGATTCCCTGACAAACTGCCCTCGCCAGACTCCCCCATCAGCCCCCTCATTAATAACCCCCCAAGCTCCCTCACTCAGACTGCCCCCCCAAGTCCCCTCACAGCCCCTCAGTCCCCACACCGCCTCCCCCGCGTCCCTCCCAGCCCCCTCAGCGCCCTCCCCCTCAGCCTCCCGACCCTCCGCCCGCTCCCATCCCCAGTCCCGGACCTTGCAGAGCTGCTGTCCCTGGCTGAGCGCCTCGAAGGGGAAGCGCTGGTGGCACTTGGTGCAGGCGTACAGCGCCGCCATCCCGCCGCCCTGCTGACAGGCGCGGCCCCGCCGCCCCGCCCCGCGGGCCCGCCCCGCCCTCGACCGCCACCCATTGGTTGCGCGCCGCGTCACTCATGCCGCAACAGCTTCTGATTAGTTTGGAGTGCCGTCAATCAGGGCGGAGGGGCGGGACGGAGCCGAACGTCACGTGGGAGGGGGCCTGCGGTGATGCAACCGCCCGGCCCCGCGTGACGCGACGCGCGGGGGAGGTCTCGCGAGATTTCGAGCGCGGGGGCGGGAGAACCCGGAAGTGGGGCTGGAATGGAGCTGATGTTAACTGGGCTGGGACTGGGAACAGGGCTAGGCCAGGGCCGGGGGAAAGGGCTGGGCCGAGACAGGGCCAAGGCAAGGGGCTGAGCTGGGCTGGGAGAAGGGGCTGAGCAGGGCCAGGGCCAGGCCAAGTGGAGTTGGGTCAAGGGAAGGGGCTGAGCTGGGCTGGACTGGGAGGAAGAACTGAACTAAGCCAGGGCTATGAGAAAGGGTTGAACTGAGCTGGGAGAAGGGGCTGAGCAGGGCCAGGCCGGGGCTGGGAGAAGGCAGCTGAGCTGGGCCAGGCCAGGGCTGGGAGAAGGCAGCTGAGCTGGGCCAGGCCAGGGCTGGGAGAAGGCAGCTGAGCTGGGCCAGGCCAGGGCTGGGAGAAGGCAGCTGAGCTGGGCCAGGCCAGGGCTGGGAGAAGGCAGCTGAGCTGGGCCAGGCCAGGGCTGGGAGAAGGCAGCTGAGCTGGGCCTGGGCCAGGCCAAGTGGGGCTGGGTCAGGCATAGGGGCTGAGCTGGGCCAGGGCCAAAAACCCATCCCTGGAGGTGGCTCTCTGTGCTCTGGGATGGGCGACAAGGTGGGGATGGGGCACAGGCTGGACTTGATCTCAAGGGTCTTTTCCAACCTCTGGGATTCTGTGAAGGGGCTGAGCTGGGCTGAGGGAAGGGTAAAGGAGGGGGAGGGATGGCAGGGCTAAACCAGGACAAAGTAAAAGGGAGATGAGGAACTGGAGTGTGGTGGGGGAGGGCAGAGGGAGGAATGGGTGTTGGATTAGGGCTGGAAGAGGAGTGGAAGCTGAGTTAGAACTGGGCTGGGGAGATGAGGAGCTGCTGCAGTGAGGGGAAGGTCTCTCTGGAGGTGGGTGAAGGAGGGTCAGGGCTGGGGGAAGGAAGGAAGGAAGCAGAAGGAGCAGGGGAGTGTGTGGAGGAGGAGGGGATTTCTCCACCTTTAGGGGGAGCAGAGCCACGAGGAGACAGGGGCAGGGCAGAGGGAAAACCGTGGCTGGAGGGGTTGAGAGAAAGAGAATTGGAGGAAGAGGAAGGGAGAACGAGGCAGGAGGTGGTGTCTGCAGGGAGAGGAAAACCTCCACCTGAACTTGCTTCCCCCTTTGCTCTGGCTCCAGCAGCTGCAGCTGCTCACCCACCAGTCCCAGGCACAGCCAAGGCTGGGATTCCAGGGGTGGGTCTGCCCCTGGTGTGGGGAAGGGTCGGAGCAAACTGCAGCTCCCTGTGTTTGCAGCTTGGCAGCAGCTCCAGATGGGAGCACGGGGCAGGGGGAGATTTGGCCCTGTTTCATTTCTGAAGTGGGGTTGGACTCGCTGCAGCCAGGGCAGGTCACACGCTGCACACACACAATAAATGCTCATTTTTTTCTCATCCAGTAATTGTCATTTTGTACAATGTGACACAGGGGAGGTGCTGTGAGCTGACAGCCCAGAGGAATGGGGGAATTACAGCATTTTGGAGTTAAAAACTCACTCTAAAGCCAAGACAGAGCGAGCAAAAGGCAGTAACTACTCACAGTTGTGTTAATAAACCCACGGTGTGATCTGCTCCTGTCCTCCTGCACCCTTCCCTCTCTCAGGCATTCAGGGATACCTTGGAATCTTTGGGAAACTTCTATCCTTACCTTTTTTTTTTTTTTCCCCTACACCAGATGACAGAGTATTCCCAGTCCTGGCTGGTGCAATTGGAAGCTGAAATCTGAGCTGCTCAGGCTTTCCCAGGAAGGACCGGGGGAGTGTCTTGGGTTTTTAGCTTGGCTGCGTGGGTGTGCATAATAAACCCGGCTTCTGCTGTGCTTGGCTACCTCGGGGACTCGTTCTAATCACCGGGCAAATGTGCTGTGTGTAGGAGAAATGCTTAATTTCATGAAATTAGCCGCATTGTGCTGGATGCCGGGCGCTGATTGGGAAACATCTCGTCGGTGGGAAGCGGGAGGCAGAGCTTGGCAGAGGCGGGGGATGGCTGGGAACAAACCCCGCCTCGCTGCTCAGGGGCTGCCGCGCTCCCGGGAAGGGTTTTGGGGGACGAGGAGGAGGCGGAGGGCTGGGGCCGCCCGGGGTTTGGGGTTTGACAGCGCACCTGGAGGAGGGAACCGCCCGCGATCTGTTACAGGAAATCCTGGAATGGTTTGGGCTGGAAGGGACCTTAAAGCTCATCTAATTCCACCACCCTTCCCTGGGCAGGGACACCTTCCACTAGCCCAGGTTGCTCCAAGCCCCATCCAACCTGGCCTTGGACATTTGCAGGGATGGGGCAGCCACAGCTTCTCTGGGAAACCTTTTCCAGTACCTCACCACCCTCTGAGTAAAGAATTCCTCCCTAATACCCAACCTAACCCTGCCCTCTTTTAATTTGAATCCATTCCCTCCTATCCTACCAAATAAAGCCTAAAAGTCAGGGTGTGGGGGTGGGTGTGTGTGTGGAGTGGCAAAATACCTCGGGCTGAAAAGGAGAGGGAATGGTTTGGTTTGAGCCCGTGAACAACAGACCTGCCAGAGCAGGCGCCAAGGGAGAAACATTTGGCTGAGGGAGAGCGTTTGTAAAGCTGCTACTGAGGGAAGTGTGAGAAGGAACCTTTAGGAAGCCGCTGCCTCGGTGATTTTCCAGGAGAGCTGCGCTGGCAGCAAAGCGGCTCCGAGCTTTGCAGAGCTTGGAAGGCTGCTCAGATTAATTGGATGCACCATTTCATCGTGGAAACGGTTTGGGCTGGAAGGGATCTTGAAGATTAGCTCATTCCACGCCCCTGCCATGGGCAGGGACGTTTATTTGTGCCCCAAACCCCCTCTGGCTACTGTGTGAGGCAGCAAAAGTGACGTGGGGTCCCCTGGATTGTGGTCTTTGCCATCCTAAAGTCTCAGGGTTTTAGATAAAACATGTCCTTCCCCTCTGTGAACCACCTGCTCTGTCCTGGGGAGATCCAGCCCCCCTGGAACCCCTTCCCCAGGGTGTAGGAGTGTTGTTGGGAGCTCTCCATCAACCTCTCCAACTCTCCCCCCCCCCACCCCAGGTCGTCTGGAGCATTTGAGAGCCAAGAAGTTGCCAAGGCAAGTTTGATTCAGCCCCTGTTCCCTGACACCGTCTGTGGTTCTCTGTAAATCACTAACAGATAATAATTTCATATTCTGGCTCTGCGTGTCCCCTGCCTGCTGAATAATTACCTTGTTTTGTGCGAGCCGTGAGAGGTTTTCACAGATAATTCATCCAGCGGGGAGAGGCAGCCAGATTTTGGGCTGGAGCACATTTTCTGGCCACCTGGCATTGCTGCACAAAGGTCTGTGCTGGAGCACAGCTGCCTCCGGAGGGAAGTGCCGTATCCAGGACAGCCGAGGGCAGGGCGAAGAACCAAACCCGGCTGAAATCCCGGCCGCCCTCCCTCGGAGGATAATTTAGCTTGGCAAGCCCAGCCCACCCTGAATTGCTGGATGTGTGGACAGATTGATCCCACAGATCTGGATGCTCTCAGCCGCAGAGAGGCCGTTTCACTGGAAACAGGATTCCTCCCAGGAGCGGTTTGTGATGGTGAGCTCTGTCTGGGCTCGCTCCCCACGGCCTGGGGGGGTTGGAGCCCAGTGTGGAGCTGGGATTGCCTCAGGGTTCCCATCCCCATGCCAGGGGTGAGTTGATGTGGGGCAGGAGGAGAAGGGATCATCCCTGTGCCTGTATCCTGGAGCCTCCCAGAACCAGGGGAATTGCTGGTGTCCCTGTGCCTGTATCCTGGAGGCTCCCAGAACCAGGAGAATTGCTGGTGTCCCTGTGCCTGTATCCTGGAGGCTCCCAGAACCAGGGGAATTGCTGGTGTCCCTGTGCCTGTATCCTGGAGGCTCCCAGAACCAGGAGAGTTGCTGGTGTCACTGTGCTGAGGGGGCTCCAGCCACAGAATCACTGAGGTTGGAAAAGAACGCCGAGATCGTTGAGTCCAACCTGTGCCCCATCCCCACCTTGTCACCCAGCCCAGAGCACTGAGAGCCACCTCCAGTCTTTCCTGAAACACCTCCAGGGGTGGGGACTCCACCCCCTCCAGTGCCTCACCTTTTTGTGAAGAATGAGACATCTCAGCCCTGTCCTTCACCCCCTTCACCCGACAGAGAGCACAGAGTCCCCTTTGGCATGGACTCCATCCCATCACAGGGACATTGTTGAGTTGAAGCCACACCTCACCGTGACTGACAGCCCTTTGCTGAGCATCTTCATGAATCAATTCCCAGAGAAGCATCAGGAGAGCATCAGGCAGGACAAAGAAGCTGTTTGGAGGCTCAGGAGAGCCTGTGAGGTGGCCAAACAGGCTCCCACCTCCAGCACAAGCCACCACCAGCTTGGACTTTCTCCAGAGGGATCAGTGTGCAGGCAGACACCATCTCTGCCGGGTTTAAGCACTGGAGCACCAACCTGAAGGAGAAGTTGAGGGTCTCAAGCGGGTATGTGGGAGGTGGGTACCAAATCCTCTCACCTTTCACTGTCTGGGCAATGCTTGCTCCCTTAAAGCACCAACCTCGGCTGATATTTCCTCGTCAAGGCATCAAATTTGGGAGGTTTCCTGCTGTTCTGCAGGCAAGGTGCCTCTTCCAAAAGCAACCTTAAATGCAGACCTTCAGGCCAGCTTTGCTTCCAATAAGCAACAGGGTTTGGAGTGGTTGTGCTTTGCTGTGCTCTGCAAAACCTGGAGCCACTCTGAGGTTTGGGTGCCCAGGGAAGTCTGGAGGTCACGGCTCAGCCGGGCTGGGAGCCAGAACCCACGGCTGGCTCTGCAAACCTCCCTCCAGGTATGTCCTTTCTTGTTTTCTCCCTTTTCAAATATCATAAATGGGTCTTTCTTTTTTCTTTTTTTTTTTTTTTTTTTTTTTAAGTTCCCAGCCATCCTGAACTACCCACGCTCGGAACTGCAATATCCCTCCTGCCACAAATGCAGAATTTCAGTAAATGCTTCCTTGGGGGTGCAAAACCTCCAGCTCTCAGAGCCACTTGCGTGTTCAGCAGCAAATTCAGGACATCACCTCTCCAAAGGGAGCCTGAAAGTCACGGTCCCCTGAAAGTCAAAGCATGTTTTATTGACTGCAGTCAAGAGAATCAAAGATCTGGAGACCTGGACTCCCACGGAATAAACCACATTAGTCCTGTGCAGGGATCATTCCTCTCCCAGACGTGAATTCCACTCAGCCTCCCCTGCTGGGAATGATTAAAGACCCCTTTAGCAATCAGCAAAGTGTCATATAAGCAGGTGAACAAGTGAAAGAAAACAAGGGGAAGTGTTGACCTGCCCCCCTCCGCTGGGAGCAGTCACAGTGCCGGGATGGAAGTGCAGCTCCCTGGGTGCTGCCGGCTGTTTGCTGTACAAAATTGGGATGGAGCCACGGGGGATGGCACTTCTCAACTACCAAACCCTCATTCCGGGGGAAGGCACAGCCTGTGCAGATGCAGACACAAGCCAGGGGTGATTTTTCCCCTCTCCTAGGCTCCCTTCCCCGGCTGCTAGCTGGGCTCAGGCTGGGAAGGCAAACTGGGAAGCTCTCACTGGGAGCTCGAGGCTGCCCGCTGGAGCTGCCAGCTTGGCTCCAGTCCCAGGTTGGACATCAGTAGGGAGCCCAAACCCCAAGAATGAACCTTCACACCACACTGATCTCCAGCCTGGACACCCCAAGAGCAGCACCACCCTCGCCAAACCCTTGGCTTATGGTGAGGTTTCACCTGGCCACGAAGTTTTGGGGTGAAGCTCTGGAGCAAGGCGAGATGGAAGGAGCACAACAGCTCTGGAGTGGCAGCTCTGAGCCTGGCTGAGCCCTAGGATCCCCAGGCAGCCCTCCCTGAAGTGTCCTGGGTGAAATGACTCCTTTGGGTCCATCTGGGCTCCCTCCACCCAAGGGACCCTCCCCATGCTCTGCCTTCCCCCTGGTAGGTGGGGAAACGGAGTCACCGGGTGCTGATCTGTGGGGGAGCCTGGAGAGAGGCTGAGCAGAGAACCCAGGAGTCTCTCTCTTCCCAACACGACACCAACTGCTGGGATGGGGCAGAATCCTGTTGGGAACTGGAGTCTGAGCCAAGCCCAGCTTCTGAGAGAGGATTCAGGCTCCTTCCCGCTGCTGGGGAAGGGAGTGCTGGCACTTCTGGGGGTGGCACTGACAACCCTGGGGTTAAGGCACATGTAACCCAGGCAGGGCTGAGCACAGGGTGGAACTCATCACACAGAGGCTGCAGAGTCAGTCACAGCCAGGGCTGTGGTTGGTGGTAGATGGGTTGAGACTGGTTGAAGACACCCCAGCAGGACACAGAATCACTTCTACAGCTTTTTATTGCCAAAATGGTTAAATACCTCTGCAGAGGGCTGGGAGCATCCTCTGACCTCCCAGCTGAGCTGCCCCACAATCACCTCCCAGTGCCCCACATCCCTCTGCCAGCTCTGCATCCATCTGGAGCTGCCCGGGAGGGGACATCAGGCCAGGATGGGGAAGGAGGCGGCGGTGGCCACGCCGCAGTTGTTGTCCTTCATGGCCATGAGGATGTAGCCGTCGTTGCCCCAGTAGGTGGACCAGGAGTTCTTGATGAGCCAGTAGCCCTTGCCGTGCAGGACCCCGTAGCCCACGGCCAGCACCGCGTGGTCCAGCGCCCACGTCTCGTTTCCTGGACGGAAGAGAGAAGAAAACAAAGCCAACTCAGTCCCTGTCTCAGAGCCAAATCCCACCCTACAAATGTTTTTGCTCATCCCAGTGGCAACGAGCAGGGCATGGAGCCTCCAGGGGCCGGGACTCACCGCAGAGGGGCTCCTCGTAGACGCCGTTGGCGTAGAAGGCGAAGGACTTGTGGGAGGCGTCGATGTTGACGGCCACGGGGCCGTGCTTGACCAGCGCAGCCTTCAGGGCCACGGCACTGCCCGGTGCCACGCGGGCGTAGCCGGCCAGGGGGGCCACCAGCTCCGACTGGTTACAGTGACAGTAGCCATTCTGGAGTGGGAGCAGGGAAAGCTGAGGTGGCACCAGGATCCCGGGGCAGGGTGGGGTGGTGAGGAGGTGGGAGGGAGCGGGGCAGCTCGGGTGGAGCATCCAAGGTGGAGCCATCTGCTGCCAAAGGGCCGATGGCTGGTTTGGGAGAGCCTGGAGGGAAGGACTGGGGAGGGGGTGGCACTGCACCCACTCTGAGTGGCACTGCCACCCTCACCTGCCCCAGGTAGGGCCCGTAGGACTCGGTGCTGGCGATGCCACCGTGTTTCTTGATCCACTCATAGGCTCTCCACTCCTCCCCCCCGTCACAGGCGTAGTTCCCGAAGCCCCAGGAGCAGTCGATGAGGACTTGTTGGGACAGGGGGGTCAGCACGCCGGTCTGTGGGGGGGACACGCTGCAGGAATGGGGACAGGCACCCTCCAGGCACCCCGTCCACCCCCGTGGGGCACAGCCCCACTCCCACCTTGAGGAACAGGGCACCTTCCATGGCCCCCGTGGTGGCGAAGCTCCAGCACGACCCACAGACAGCCTGGTCCTTCACGGGGGTGACGGCGCCTGGGGACAGCGGGGTGGGGACACGTGACCAGCTGGGCTGCTGGCTGTCCCTACACGGACCCCAGTGTGCACAGCTCTGGTGTCACCAGCCCCCTCCTCACCGTAGAGCCGCCAGTCGAGGCTCTCGGGCAGGGTGAGGCCGGCGTAGAGGTGGGTGGGGAAGGGCTGCCCGTTGTTGGGGTCCCCGCTGCGCCGGCGGCCCCGCAGGGCTGCCAGTTCCTGGGGCGTGCGGTCGGCCAGGTGGTTCAGGGCCAGCGTGTAGGAGAGCGCGGCGCGGTTCCGGGAGTGCACGAACCTGGGGCACGGCGGGAGGGGAGTGGGGAACCCCTCCCTGACCCCCCCCAGCACATCCCCTGGCATCCTGTGCCGCAGGGCTGTGAGAGGGGAGTGAGGACCCCATCCCTGAGCCCCCCCAGCCCATCCTCGTGGTCTCCTGTAACTCGTGTCTGTGAAAGAGGAGTGGGGGCCCCATCCCTGAGCCCCCCCCAGCCCATGCCTTGTCATCCTATTCCACCTGCCAAGAGGTGAGTGGAGATCCCATTCCTGACCCCCCAGCCTGTCCCCTGGCATCCTGTGCCACGTGCCTGTGAGAGGGGAGCAGGGTACCCCCTCCCTGAGCCCCCCCAGCCCCCCTGCCCTCCCGTACCTCATGTTGTGGATGAAGGTGTGCCTGCGGTGCTCGTGCTCCTCCTCGCTGCCATAGCTCTTCCCAAACTGCTCCTTGTAGCGGTGGAAGAGGCGGTGGTGGACGTGGTCTGTGTCCGGCCCCCTCCCCACAAACTCCTGCATGGGGTTGGCCACGAGGAGGTGCTCGGGGCTGCCCGTGGGCCACTGCTCACACTGCACCCCTGCCACGAGACATGGGCGGTGCTGGTGCCTCCTGGGCTGGGCTGGGCTCTCCTGGGCCCCCAAAACCATCGGGGCTGCCCGTCCCATCCAGGGGGGATCTGCATCCACACATCCTTCCAGAGCCATCTCTTGAGCTCCCACCATCCCACCCGGCACCCTGAGCATCAGGGGAGCACCCACATCACCCCAGCTCTCATCCTGCTTTTTTCCCAGGCGAACCAATTCACCAAAATTATCAGGCTCATAGAATCCTGGAATGGTTTGGACTGGAAGGGACCTTAAAGCTCATCTTGTTCCATCCCCCTTCCATGGGCAGGGACACCTCCCACTAGCCCAGGTTGCTCCAAGCCCCGTCCAACCTGGCCTTGGACACTTCCAGGGATCCAGGGGCAGCCACAGCTTCTCTGGGCAACCTGTGCCAGGGCCTCCCCACCCTCACAGGGAAGAATTTCTTCCTGATATCCAATCTAAACCCTTCCAAAAGCCCAAATTTAAGAGTGTTCAGGTGTCAGCACCGGCCGTGGGTGCCCAGGGACGCTCACCCTCGGGGAGCTGGAAGACGCCGGGCGGGAAGCGGTGGCTGAAGGAGGAATAGTCGATCTCGTACTTGTCGTAGTGGGAGCCCAGGAGGCTGTTGAAGCCCCTCACCTCGTAGTGCAGGGGCACGGGGCCGCGGGCAGAGCTGCCCACCCGCAGCGTGTACACGTTCTTCTTGTGCCCCCAGTAGGAGACGTTCTGCCACACGGCGCAGCGCCGCCCCCGGAACCGCTCCTCCCGCACGCGCTGGGGACACACGGCAGGGACAGGGGTGCCACCCCAGCATGAGCTGGGGCACCCCACGGTGATGCCACCCCTACCCTGCATCCTGCCACGCCAAAAGCAACCCCCCCAGTCCATCACCCGCGGCCGCATCCAGCCGTGCGTTCACCAATTCCCGCCTCACGGGGAGGTACCCCCCAGACACCCCTTACCCGCGCAGTGCCCTCGTCCCTCCCTTTGCCTGCCCCGTCCCACATCCTGGAGGGCCGTTCCCGGGCTCACCCTGAAGTTCTCCAGGCTGGGGAAGACGCTCTGGGGGGCGATGAGGGCCCCGATGGTGCCGTTGATGCGGAAGCACTTGCGGACGTTGAGCTCCGTCTCCGTGGTCTCCGGGGTCACCTTGAAGCTGGCGCCGAAGGGCTCCATGGAGCCAAACTGGTAGGTGACTACTTGGCCTGCGGGCAGGGAATGTCAGGCCTGGCACAGTGATGCCTCTCGGGGCTCTCCTGGTGTTTTCCCCAGAGGTGCTGGGGCAGAAGGAAGGGGATGCTGAGGGGTCGGGGGGCCGGACCCCCTTCTGCACCCACCACCGTAGTACTCGATGCGGCTCTTCCCCCCCGTGAGGTTGTACCAGGCTTCAAAAGGCTCCCTGATCTCTGCATAGGGCAGGCTGATGATTCCTGTGGGCACAGAGAGGCAGGACTTGGGGGCTGTGGGGGGGCTGAGCCTCAGGGGCATCCCCTGTCCCCCTTCCCTGACCCTCTGGAGCACCCCGGGGTCCCGCAGCATCACCCCATGGTCACCCCCAGCAGCGCCCCACAGCCCCGAGCACCCCAACTCCGGCATTCCTGGGGGAATTGGAGCCTCCTTGCTCAGGCATGTCAGGTGGGAGCCGGTGGCTGGAGGTGCAGGACCCCCTTGGGCTGGGCACCCTGTCCCTGAGCAGTACCTGTGACATGGTAGATGTCCCCAAATGTGGGTGTCTCCAAAGGACCTCTGCACTCTGCTCCTGCAAGAAAAACGGAAACAAACCCCAACCCCCCTGATTTCCCATCTCCCCACCGCAGGGGCTGGCAGCAGTGCTGGCCCTTGGCCTGCTGTCCCTCGGGAGAGGGGGACAGACCCAGGGGAGCCTGTGCTGGTGGCAAGGCAGGGCAGACCCTGGGGGTCCCCAAGCCAGGGGTCTCCGCTCCTCCACCCACCCTCTGGCTGTCCAAGAGTCCCCCCAGCACATCTCCAATCTCCCTGGGGGTGTGACCAGCTCAGGGGCACCCCAAAGCCCCCCCTGCACACCCCAAATATACACTCCCATATGGAACACTGCCCACTGCCCTGCCACAGCTCCAGGAATGGGGACAGGGGCAGAGCAGCCCCATCCCAGGGCAAAGACCCTCAGTGGCCCAGGACCACCACAGTGCCCAGGGCGAGGGGCACGATGGCATCACCCTGGGATGGGGGCACAGCACCCACCCCCCCACCCCGAGCCCAGCCAGGGTGAGGGCTCACCCAGCAGCACAGCAGCCCCCAGCACCAGCAGCCCCTCCATCCTGCCCAGGCTGCTGTCCTGCACCCGTGGGTGATTAAATACCACTGGTGGGTGGGCAGGGAGCTGCGGGCAGCCAACGGGCACAGCCCCCCCTTCCCCGGGCTGGAATGAGACCAGGGGGAAGGCGGGGCTTTGTCTTGCCCCTCTGTCCCACCACGGGCACTCCCCCATCCCTTCCCACCCACACCAGGGTGGGTGCTGATGCCGTGTGCTGGTGGGGCTTGGGGAGGGGGGGTCAGGGTGGGACCCCGGCCCCTGTGGGTGCCCCATGGGTTGGGGGTTTGGGGATGGGTGCTGGGGGTGTCCCTGTGCCCCCACCCATCCCCGGTGTGGCAGTTTGCCAGCCAGGATCCGCTGCGAGCAGGGGGAGCATCTGCAGCAACCAGGGGGGCAACGGGGTGCAGTGACACCCACCCAGGCACCCCAGAGCCCCCCTGGGGTGGGACAGGAGCCAAGGTGACCCCACCAAAGGGGAGACAGAAAGATGGGGAGGTGGGGGCTGTTTGCACCCCTGCATCCTTACGGATACGCCATCAGGGCAAGGCCAGGACTGCGATTAGAGGGGGTTTCATTGGAAAAAGGGGGAAAAAATGCAGATGAAGTGTGAGGAGCAACATGGCAAAACAGCCCCGGGGAGGAGCGGGTGCAGAGTGGCCTTCACCCCTCCCACTTGCCGCGTGTCCAGCTGGCCCCCGGCCCAAGGTGACAACGAGCCCCAAACAAAGCTGATAAAAGGGCTTTGCGGGGTCTTGTTGGGCTGGACTGGGCTGCACCCCGGGGTGCAGGGCTGGGCTGGTGCCCCCCGGGCTGCAGCACCTCCCCAGGGACCCGGGGAGGTTTAAGTGCTGAAGGCAAAACAAGAGATGAAGTGCCTGAGCACTGTCCCTCTGAAGGACTGGCTGGGATGATGCATCCCAATCATTCCTGGACAGTGATGAACAGCTTTTGAAGTCGTGATACCAAGCCTGACTCAAGCAGGTCTTCCAAAATGTTATCCAAGTGCAAGTTATTGTTTTGCTTTCCCCCCCACCCCCCGATGTTTTTGGTTTTGTTTTTTAATTATCTAGTTTTTCTCTGGGAGGGATATTCAGGTTATACTGGAGAATATTCAGGATATTCAGGAATATTCAGGAGATACTCAGGTTATACTGGAGAAAAGCCTAGGAAATTTAATGATCTGGCCTGAAAAAGCTGTGAAAAAACTGAAATCTATGAAAAGCCTGAAAAACCATCACAGCCCACCACTGCAGATGTGCATCCTGCCCTGAGGATGCGCCAGCAAAGATGGGAGACCACCAGGCTGAGGGCAGGGAGAACTTCCCACCCTGTTTTAGTATCCTCATGCACTGATCCCATTCTCCAGGATGGCTTGATCCCAAACTAGGATCTCCCAGCCGAGCCATGGCCACGGGGTAAAGGGGGAGCAGCCCCAGGGGGTGAAGGGTGACCCTGGCAAACACCCCGGTGACGTCCCCACCCACAGCCACAACAGGGCAGTGGGGCAAAGGGTGGATGCCTTCCCCCCTCCCCGACACCCCACGCCAGGAATTTCTCATCTCAGCAGAAATCCCTGGGGTTGTTTGTGCTCCACCTCAGAGACAGGGCTGGAAAAGCCGCTCCCCTCGCCCCGGGTGTCTGGGACGGGCTGTGAGAGCCAGCTGGCTCTGCCAGGCAGGTCCCCTCCCTGGGAGGCCCCTGGGGTCCCACAGGACCAAGAAAAACCAGCCTGGGGGCAGGATGTGTCACTGGGGGTCTGCACAGGGGGCACAGCTGGGTGGGCAGCAGTTGAATCCCTGCTGTAGGAGCCATCCGGTATTTTTCCAGTGTCTTTATTGGCAAGGCCACTGCTGGGTCCCCATCCTACCCCGTGTCCAGCACCCCCTGGCCCTGTCCTGCTTCCTGCTGCCTGGGGGCTCCACCAAAGGGGCTGATCCAGGGCTGGGTGCCCAGAGTGTCCCTGCAGGGCCGGGGTGGCTCAGGCCAGGATGGGGTAGGTGGCCTCAGTGGCCACGCCGCAGTTGTTGTCCTTCATGGCCATGAGGATGTAGCCGTCGTTGCCCCAGTAGGTGGACCAGGAGTTCTTGATGAGCCAGTAGGTCTCTCCCTGCAAGACCCCGTAGCCCACGGCCAGCACTGCATGGTCCAGAGATCCTGGTGTGTTGTCTGCAGGGAATGACGTGGGAGAGGGTTCATTTGGAGAGCATTCCTGTTCAGAGAGCATCCCTGTCTGGAGAGCATCCTTGGCCTAAGAGCATCCCTACCCAGTTATCATCCCTATCTAGAGAGCATCCCTGACCTAAGAGCATCCCTGTCTGGAGAACATCCCTGTACAGTGATTATCCTTGTCAGAGAGCATCCTTATCCAGTGAGCATCCCTGTTTGGAGACCACCTGTATCCAGAGAACATCCCTATTCAGAGAGCACTGCAGACATAAGAGCATCCCTGTCCAGAGACCATTACTGTCTGGTGACCGTCCCTGTCTAGTGAGCATTCCTGTCTGAAGACCATCCCTGTGTGGAGAGGATCCCTGTCTGGAGAGCAGCCCTGTATGGACAGTATCCTTACCCATACTGACATACTATTATATGTCGGTATAATTATAATTATATAGAGAGAGATCCTGACCTAAGAGCACCCTGAGAGCACCCCTGACCTAAGAGCATCCCTGTGCAGAGACCATTCCTACCTGGAGACCTCCCTGCCTGGAGAGGATCCCTGTCCAGCGAACATCCCAACCTGGAGAGCACCCCTGCTCCCAGGGCTGCCCACAGTGCCGCAGAGCACCGCGGGGCCGGTCCCCTCCACCCTTCCCTGGACTGCCAGGCTGGGAACTGGCTGTCCTGGCAATTCCCTGGGCACCCAGGTCCCGCCGTGCCCCGCGTGCCACCCGACTCACCGCACTTGGGCTCGTAGTAGATGCCGTTGGAGTAGAAGGAGAAGCTCTTGTGGGAGGCGTCGATGCTCACGGCCACGGGGCCGTGCTTGTAGATGGCGGCTTTGACGGCCGTGATGTTGCCCGAGGTGACGTTGACGTAGCCCGTGATCTTGGCCAGCATCTCCGACTGGTTGTAGTGGCACAGACCGTTCTACACACCCAGGGGACACGCAGGCTGTCAGCAGCACGCCCTGCTCCCCCTCCCCATGCCCACCCTGCCTGCTCCCCGTGGAGCTCTTCCCAGCGACCCGGGGTTTGGGCTGTGACAGCGTTCCCGCTGTGCTCCCAAGCCCAGGGTGGTGGGGATGTTTTCCCAGTTGCACAGGGAGCTGGCTCTGCACCCCAAGCCCCGGGGGTGGCTGTTGCCTGTGTCATTCAGCCACATCCCTGTCCCCAGGCAGCTTTGCTCCATCCCTGCTCCCCAGGGTACGGAGTGACCCACAGCACCACCCATGGGTGGAGGAGCCTTGTCCCTGTTTTGCAAGAAGAGAAACTGAGGCACACAGTGATGAAACTGCCCAGCTGAGCCCTGGGGCTTGGCTTTGGACTGTGCTTTGAACCACAGGAGCCTGCTGCCTTGGGGATGAGGTGACATCCACACCTCCAGAGCCTGCTAGTGCCTTTGACCCATCGAGGTGGGTCCCACCGTGGCTTTAAGCTCCAAGACATTGGGGACTCTGTCAAGGACACAGAGCCACCCCTACCTGTCCCTTGTAGGTGCCATAGGACTCGGTGCTGGCGATGCCACCGTGTTTCTTGATCCACTCATAGGCTCTCCACTCCTCCCCCCCGTCACAGGCGTAGTTCCCGAAGCCCCAGGAGCAGTCGATGAGGACTTGTTGGGACAGGGGGGTCAGCACGCCGGTCTGTGGGGGGGACACGCTGCAGGAATGGGGACAGGCACCCTGCAGGCACCCTGTCCACCCCTGTGGGGCACAGCCCCGCTCCCACCTTGAGGAACAGGGCACCTTCCATGGCCCCGGTGGTGGCGAAGCTCCAGCACGACCCACAGACAGCCTGGTCCTTCACGGGGGTGACAGCGCCTGGGGACAGCAAGGGGGGGTGAGAAACTGGGTGGGCACCGAGGGATGGGGGCAGGTGGGAGGGAAACTGAGGCAGGAGGTGAGTTCCAGAGGCAGCACAGCCAGGGCTTGGTGTTAATCAGGAAAGGTGGGGAATGCACCAGCAAAACTGGGATCCCCACCCTTGGGCTGGGGCAAGCTCTGGGGGTGTCATTCCCAGCTGATGGAGTTGTGAGGGAAGGATGTGGCTTCAGATGTCACACCTGTCCCTGGAGCACCAGACTGAATGAGGGCCAACTGCTGACCCAGCTGCCTTTAATCACAGAATCCCAAAATGGATTTGGCTGGAAGGGACCTTAAAGCTCATCCTGTTCCACCCCCTGCCATGGCCAGGGACACCTTCCACTAGACCAGATTGCTCCAAGCCCCATCCAACCTGGCCTTGAACACTTCCAGGAATGAGGCATCTCTGTGCAGCCCATCCCAGTGCCTCAGCACCCTCACAGAGCCCGGCTTAAACCCAGCTTTGATCCAGCTGCTGAGCAGAGCCGGGACCACGGGGAGATGTGGACCCCCAGAAGCAGCAAAGCCCCACAGGCTCCTCAGTGCAGTGACAGGGAGCAGGGGGGTCTCAGCTGGACCGGGTTGGGTCCCCCCAGCCCCACACCTACCGTACATGCGCCAGTCGAGGCTCTCTGGCAGGATGAGGCCGGTGTAGAGGTGGGTGGGGAAGGGCTGCCCGTTGTTGGGGTCCCCGCTGCGCCGGCGGCCCCGCAGGGCTGCCAGTTCCTGGGGCGTGCGGTCGGCCAGGTGGTTCAGGGCCAGCGTGTAGGAGAGCGCGGCGCGGTTCCGGGAGTGCACGAACCTGGGGCACGTGGGGACAGCACCGGCTGGCACTGCCACCTCCTCCTCGGGCTGAGGGGCACCCTCGGAGAGCCACCACCCACTGCCCCGCCTGCCTGTACCTCATGTTGTGCACGAAGGCGCTCTGCCTGTGCTCCAGCTCCCGCACGGAGCTGTACCGCCGCCCCATCCGCCGCCGGTACTCGTGGAAAGCCTGGTGTGCCCAGGGCTGGTGCCGCCCCACCAGGTCCTCCATGGGGTTTGCCAGCACCCGGTGCTCCGCCGCGGCCCCCGGCAGCACCCCGCACGTGGTCACTGGGGACAGGGAGGGGACACCGTCAGCCCGAGCCCCGCGGGCAGGGCAGGGCAGGGCAGGGCAGGGCAGGGGGGCCCTCCCTGGCTCACCGTTGGCGGGGAGGTCGAACACGGAGGGGGGGTAGCTGTTGTCGAAGTCGGAGTAGTCGATCTCGTACTTGTCGTAGTGGGAGCCCAGCAGGCTGTTGTAGCCCCGCATCTCGTAGTGCACGGGGGCCACCCCGCAGCTGGAGTTGGTGACCCACAGGGTGTAGACGTTCTTCTTCTGCGCCCAGCGGGTGCTGTTCTGCCACACGGCGCAGTACCGGCCCTGGTAGTACTCCTCCCGCAGGAACTGGGGGGGACACGGCATCAGGGAGGGGTCCCCAACCCCCCCGAGGCGTCCCCCTCCCCACCCGGCCCCTTTGCACAGCCAAGTGCTCCCAGCACACACACCGGCTGGATCCAGAGGGTCCATGGACATAAGCACATGCTTGGGATGGAAACTGGGGCAAGGATTTGGGGAGCAACACAGGGCAGACCCCCCCCCGTTTGGCTCGGCGGTGCTCCCAGTGCTCACACAGCCCAGTGCTCCCAGTGCACACACCGGGCTCTCCACCCGGATCCGGAGGCTCCATGGCCATGAGCACACACCCACGAGTGGGATGCAAACCGTGGGCAAGGATTTGGGGTGCCACACAGGGCAGACCCCCCCCCGTCTGGCTCAGCGGTGCCCTGGGGACACCCCACCGTGCAGAGCACTCTGTGTGCACCCACAGCGGGAGGTCTGCCTTCCAAAGGCTAAAAAGAGCTTCCAGGTTTTTCCTGAGTGTTTCCAAGCTCTCTCCCTGCAGGCAGTGCCCAGCTGGGTGACAGCCTGCTGTCCCCACCGATCACGTGCTGTGCCCAGCCCTGTCAGACCCTGGGGCCAGCGGGAGCTGCAGAGACTTGCCCAAACGGTGCCGAAACGCCGGCGTTCGTGTGGGATGTGGCACGTCCTGACACGGCTGCCGGAGTTGGGAAAGGAGCCGGCGGTCCGGTCCCAATCCGGGTGGGGAAGTGACCCTCCCTGCGCCCTGGGGTGTGGGGGGGGGCACGTCCTGGCCTGTCCCAGCACCCCTTGGACGGAGAGGAGCATCTCCCAGCACCCCTTCCCACAGCCTGCACGTGCTCCGGGCAGCGGGGCGGATCCGGGCTCTGGCGTCTCCCACCTTAAAGCCTTTCATGTTGGGGAAGACGCTCTGAGCCTTCACCACATCCTCCTTGGAGCCGGGCAGCTGGAAGCATTTCCTGGCGTTCACCTCCTTCTCGGTGGTCTCTGGGGTGATCTTGTACCTCACCCCGTAGGGCTTCACCGCTGCCAGCTGGTAGGTGATGACCTGCCCTGTGCCCGTGGGGACGGGAAGCTGAGGCAGGGTGGTCCTGCCAGCGCAGGGTGGGCGCAGCTGGAGCAGGTGGGTGCCCACCTCTTACCTCCATAATACTGGATCCGGCTCTTGTTCCCCGTCAGGTTGTACCAGGCTTCGAAGGGCTCTTCAATCTCAGCATAGGGCAGCTTTATGACCCCTGTGAGCCCCCCCAGACAGGTCAGCCCCAAAGCCTCAGCACCCTGACGTCCCTCCCTGGGCCCCCAAGAGCCTGCAGCTCACCAAGCCACTGTCCCCACGGGCGACAGGACAGGGAGAGGCACTTGGCTGTGGAAAGCTGCCCCAGTCTGGCACTGGGACAGCCTGGTCCTGCCCAGTGCTGAGCATCCTCTGCTCCCCCCCAGCAAAGGGGGCTGTGTGGTCCTGTTACCTCGGACGTGGTAGATGGAGCCGAACTGAGGGGGTGGGCGGGAGAGCACATAGTCCTGTCCTGGAAGGCAGAGAGGGGCAGGGGTGAGGGGGGCTCTGTGTGTCCCCCCAAGCTGAGTTGGGGACAGGAGATGTCCTGAGCCAGTGTCTCCTTCCCTGCAACCTGGGGCCCCCCTGCTTGGCCAAAAGAACTCCCCGAGCCCACCGGTGACACATCCACGGGACACCAAGGCACTGATACCTTCCCAGGGCCAGATCCAGGGCCACCACCATGCCACAACCTGCCACGACACTGGGGTGAGCCCTGCGCTGTTGCACCCCCAGGGAACCCCAGTTCCTGGGATGACTGTTGGGGTGATGCCCCGGTGTCACCTCCAGCGCAGGTGGCCGTGGCATTGGGTGATGTTTCCAAGGGGGGACACAGCCAAGCTGTCCCCAACACACGTGGCGTGGTTGAGGGGTGCCAGGGAGCTGACTGGTCCCGCTTGGCATCTCCCAGTGACCTCCCCAACCTCCCTGAGGGCTCCCAGCTTGTGCAACCCCAAGCCACGCCAACACACCCGCCACTGGGAACGGGCCCTTCCCTCTGTCAGCATCTTCCTCCTCGCCGGGAGCAACCAGCAGCACCTGCCCCAGGACCAACCCTGAACCCCAAACCGGGGGGAGCCAGGGCCAGGCAGCCCCCCACTGCACCCCAGGCTATCCCGTGGGTGCCCATCACACCCCGTGCCCCCACAGAGAGTGCCCGGGGTGGGGGGAGCAGTGAGTCCAGTGACCCCACAACCCTGCTTACAGCCACACAGAAAGGGGGTCCCACAGGGGCACAGTCCCCTGTCACCCCCATCCCCTCTCCCCTGCTTGCTTGGGTTAAACACCTTGGGTTAAAGCCACAGTTTAGCCATGTTTTCTTCCCCTCACCCTCACCGAGCCCTCAAGGCACGTCCCCCCCTCTTTGCCACCCCACCCCAGCTCTGCCTCGGAGGAACCGCAAACTTTAGGACCCAACGAGCAATGAAACCACTTCCCAAATCTCCAGCCTGCCCCACCGCACAGCGCGGGGGGGGGGGGGACGGACCTGTTGAGGTGCCCCCACCTCCCTCCCACCCCCGTGGTGCCCCCAGTGGGGACAGTGCCATGAGAGGGGGGGTCCAGACTCACCCCAGATGAAGATGCAGAGCGCAGAGGCCACGAGCCAGCGGAGAAAACCCATCCTCACCTCCCCGGCTCGCCCGGCGCCGGCTCCTCAGCTTTAATCCGGAGCCGGCGGCAGCGAAACCTGCCGGAGCCAATGCAGGAGTCCGGGCCCTCCCCGGAGGAGGGAAGGAACCGGCATCATGTGGTGCCTGGCGGGGGGACGGGCACCCTCGGGGTGCTCGGCGGGGAGAGCGTGTCCCGGCAGGGCAGATGGAACAACGCCGGGTGCTGCAGGGGATGGGAGGTGCGGGAGGGGTCCCCAAAACACCTCCAGCAGCGCGTGGGAGGTGCGGGAGGGGCCCCCAAAACACCTCCAGCAGCGCGTGGGAGGTGCAGGCGGGATGGATCCGTGGGGACCCTCCGGCTTGGGGTCAACCAGGCTTCCTTCCAGATCTGATGTTAACTCGATGGTTAAAGCACTGGCTGCTTTATTTTATGTGTTGGTACGTTCAAACAGGTTGAAATCAGCCTCGAGATCCCAAATACCCCGCACAGAAGGTAAGGAGTGGGTTAGCCAGAGGTCCTTCTCTCCTGCAAACAGCAAGGGCTCCTGGTAACTGCAATATCACCAGGATCTCCAAGCAGAAAAATCAGCTGAAAGCAGAAACACCTTCTTCTTACAAACCTTTTTTCAAGTACTGCCTTATCCCACCTAATGCAGAATATACGAATTAGTAAAATTGGGTTTTCACCAAAACAGGATTCCTTCCCCTTAAGGGTGGGTCGTCACAGCTGGTCCCTTCTTCTGCATCCGGGTGGGAGAAATGGAGAGCAAAGTGGGGTGCTCAGGGCTGTGTGTCCCCTCCTGGGCTGCAAAGGGAGACCTCCTTGGGGTCTTTGCCAAGCAGCCCTGATGCCAGGGTGAGGGGCAAGGGGCAGCACCTACAGCACAGGGTCAGGGCTGTGAGCAGTTCGGCCTTACCGAGGCAGATCCTGGGACTGGGAGCACTGGGAACTCTTTTTTGGGGGGATCTGAGCCAATCACGGGGTGCAAGGGGATGTAGGAACCCCACAGCCAGCCCCAAGGGGAGAGGGGAGGGTTCTGGGAGGCTGGAGGGGCTCAGGGCCCCACAGGTGAGCAGTCCCTGTCCCTGCTGTCCCTCCTGTTTCCATCCCCTCCCAGGGACAGTGACAGGGCTGTTTCCATCCCCAGCAGGGTCTGAATCCCCCCTCAGCAAGTCCCAGAGCCCCCAAATCCAAGATTAAAGGGGAGCTGTGTTCCCAGGATGAGGTGGGAGGTGACAAGGTGAGGGTGCCACCAGTCTGGAGGGGCAGGTCCCCATCCTGGTGAGCACCCAGGACCTCCACCAGCCCCAACCCCTCTGTGAGAACAGGAAACATCAGGGCCAGACTTAGTGTACAGAGGAAAGAGGTCACCCTGTGAGGGTTAACCACAGGACAAGGAGGAGGAGGAGGAGGAGGAGGAGGAGGAAGGCTCTGGAGAGATGGGGAAGGACCCCTCTCCAGCTCAGCTGTGTGGGGAAACAGGGTGGCAGAGCCAGGATGCAGCAGCTCCAGGCTGGAGCGTGACCAGAGCCCCCATCCCACCCTGTGCACCCTCACCCCCCCCTTGAGAGCACAGCCCCACACCGGAAACTGCAGCAGGGGGACACCCAAAAATACCCCTGTCCACTGTGGTGGAGGGAGGGAGGGCTGGGGGGTGTGCAGGGTGGGGCTCGGTGGAGCTGGGGAGGGTATTTCCATCCAGGGAGGTT
Source organism: Manacus candei (assembly GCF_025592945.1). Lineage (NCBI taxonomy): Eukaryota > Metazoa > Chordata > Aves > Passeriformes > Pipridae > Manacus > Manacus candei. Next base: position 2,059,687 of record NW_026138118.1, on the reverse strand, counting down.
CTGATTTGGAGGGGAGGCTTCCCTGCACCCCTGGTTTGCACAGGGTGTTCCCCCAGTGAGGGGCCCCATCGAGAACCCCTCGATCTGGGGGTCAGGGTGCCAAAGGCCTGAAGTGCTCTCTTGCAGGTGGGTACCTCAGTGATCTGGGCTGGGAGCCTGAGGGGGTTTCAGACAGGGTGCTGGGGGTCTCCTCCCCTCTCCCAGAGCTCTCTGAGGTTTGTGGCTTGGTGTGACAGGCACCAAATCTTGGGGTCATCCCACCAGCAGCTTCATCTGGAGAAGGGGTAAGTAGTAAGGGGGGTGATGTCTGGTGGGCTGTCGATGGCCACAGCACTGGCTTGAGCCAGCTGGGAGCTGGTCCCCATCTTGGGGGGACAGTAGGACCCCCCTGGAACACAGTGCTGGGGCAGGGTGGGCTCTGCCCTGCCCCGAGAGCCCCTGTGCCAGGTGGCTGCGTGGCTGCTGTGTGTGCTCTGCCACCAGACAGGCACCTTGTCCCTGTGCCTCGCAGGGACACAGCCCCCCGTGTGCAATCCATGTGCCTTGCCTGGCTCGGGGGCTCAGGGGAGCCATGCCAGGATCTCTGGGGATGAGTGCAGGCAGCCCCCCACCCTGGCACAGGCTGGATCCCCACACACATCCCATAAATCCCATAAGGCAGAACCAGGGGATCCATGCCCGTGTCCCCTTGTGCTGCTGGGGACCGGGGACACCCCAATGCCAGCGTGTGTCCTGCTATACCACCCCCGCGGGTCCTCAGCGAGTGTGCCGGAGGGTGATCCAGGGGGCGATCCAGGCGATCCCGAGGGCGATCCCGCCGGTGATCCAGCAGCCGCCCCGGCCGGGCTGGCTGGTACAATGAACCATCGCTGGGAGCGCGGGGAGGAAGGGGGGGCGAGGGGAGGGGAAGCTCTTGCTCGGCTGCCAGAGCCGCCGAAGAGACACGGGAAGCACACGGCCGGGCGCTCTCCCGCTCTCCCACGGCCCCCGCCTCGACACCCCGGCCCCCGGCGCCGGGAGAAGCGGGTGCTGCCGTGGCACCCCGGCCGGGGGTCCCGTTGGGAGCAGCTCGGGAGCGGGGGGTCCATGCCAGGCGGAGCGGGAGCGCTGACGGTAGGGGAGGATGCGTGGGGGGCACGGTGCAGGGTGGTGGGGGGCTCACCCCTGTAAAGTGGGGGGGTCTCTTAATCCCCTTGTTGTGTGTTTGGGGAGGTGCTGAGGGATGATCCCCCCAGGTGTGGGGTGGCTCTGGGTCCCGGCTGGGACGGGCACCGAGCTTTGGGGATGGAGGCCCCCGTGACCCCCGTGCGGGGCTTTTGGGGGCCCTGCCTGGGCTCTGCCCTCACTGCTCCCCCCAGGCAATGCCTGGGGGCGGGAGGAGACCCCCGTCCTCGCCGTGCTGGGGGGCAGCGGGTCAGCGGGGGCTGTGGCGTGGGGAGGGCTGGGGGCACCCGCCGGCTCCAGCTCGCTGTGCCGGCACTGATGGCGGTGACACCGCGTCGGGAGCCTGCGGGGACACGCGGTGCCTTCACCCGCGCCGGACCCCCGCGCTGGGGAGGGGACAGGTCACGGCACTCCGGGACGGTGGGATGGGGACACACCTGTGCCCTCAGCCCCGCGGGTGTCCCTGGGCTGCCAGCCCAGCCAGCGCTCCGGGGGTTGAGCAATCCCTGGTTGGGGCTGCGGGAACAGTGAGGGGCTCAGGCTCTGGCCGGAGCGGGTGCTCCCCCCGCTCCCTGCAGCTCTGCCTCGTCCCAGGTCCTTGGTGTGTCCCAAGGAGGGACAGGAACTCGCCGCTTCCTGCCCTGCACAATTCCCTCCCCACCCCGCTCCTCCCGGGACATTGTATTTGGAGCCCTGGCCGGCTCCCTCCCTCCGCCCCTGCAGCCCCTTGGATCCGGGAATTGCTCTTCTTCCAGCGGAAATCCTGCTTTCCCAGCCAGCGATGGGGCTGGGAGGCTGGGGAAGGGGGGTTGCCTCCCTCCTGGGCATCTCTTCCTTGGCAGGGGGCAAGGAGACCCCCCTGCCCTTGGCCTGGTGGCTGGTGGGTAGGCTTGTGCAGCAGCTCACTTCTGGGGGGCGGCCTCTTTTACCCCAGGGAATGGCCCTGCCACCTCCTGGGGCTGGCACGGGGCGATGCTGGCCAAGCACTGGTCAGGCCTGGCCAGCACAGCAGGTTTTGGGGGGCACCTTTGAGCCCTGTCCTTCTCGTGGGCATGCAGGGGATGGGGTGTCATCCCTCCTTGCACCCCTTGTTCTCAAGGAACCTGCTCCCACTGGGAGCCACAGGGGACTCACCAGGCCCTGAGTGAACTGGGAGGGCTGGAGCAGGAGCAGGGTTCCTGCTCTGGGATGCAGGGCTGGACCTGGGGCTGGGGGCAGTGGGAAAGGAGCTGGGGGCAGTGGGGAAGGGGCAGGGACACGCCACCATCTGCTACCACACCAGGATGAGGAGCAGACAGTCAAGGCAAATGTATCCTCTCATCCCCTCCCCAGGTCTGTGGGGTCATGGACACGGGCTGGGAACGTGTCTCGGACTCCTGTGTCCTAAAAAGAGGCACCTTCCCCTTCTGGGCTGCAGCTGCCTCGTGCCTCAGTTTCCCCCCTGGGACCAGGCACCTCCAGAGCTGTGGGGTGACAGAGGAACCCCAGCTGGGCTCTGCAGCCCTCTCGGTTCCTCTTCCCTGGGAACAGGTTGTGAGAGCCACCGGAATGTGGGGGCTGTGCAGGGTGAGGGGGCGGGTCAGGGCATGGGGCACTGGGTGTCCAAAAGGCTGCAGCCCTGCTGTGGTTCCTGCCTGGCCCCCCCCAAATACCACCAACCCCAAGGCCTGGGGTCCTGCCAGCCCGGAGGTTCCCCTTGGCTGCCCCTCCTCCCCCGTGCCGGGCTCCTGCAGCTTCCTCTTCCCGCTGTGTAGGTGCCATGGGAGTTCCTCTGGCAGCTGCCCCCGTGCCCGGGGCAGGGGGGGTCATGGCACCCTCAGCCTGGCCAATGCCACCCTGGCTTGTCCCCAAGCCTGGGCTGTGTGACATTCCCTGCCCCCCCCCGAGCCCTCCTTCACGAGGGGACGGAGGGGACATCATGGGTCACAGGGGCCACAGCGGCACGTGCAGGGGACATTGTGCCCCGTCCAGGAGCTGGGGATGGGGCTGAGCCACCCCCTGTCCCATGGGGCCGGGGAGCAGATGGATGGGCAGCCAGGGACGTGGCTGCTCCGTGCCCAGCCGTGCCCTGCAGGACGGGGGGTGACGAGTTGGCCGGGTCTCAGCGCGGGGCGGGAGCTGGGACCGGTGCCGGTGGAGCCGGGGCGGGAAGGGCTCAGTTGCCATCTGCTCCCGGGCTCCCAGCAGCTCCTTTTCGGGAGAGCTGGAGCCCGGTGCCAGCGCGGAGCCACCGGACACGGCGCCAGCTGCGTCCCCTCCCCAGGGACAGCGCGGGGGGACGGCTCTGGGACGGGCTGTGACGGGCTCGGGGGGCTGTGGGAGCCCAGGGAAGGGGAAGAGTGGGTGCCACGCTGCTGCACAGCACCTGAACCCTCGGTGCTGTGATACTGGGGGCTTGGGCTCGCCTGGAAGATGCTCCTTGCCAGCCCCATCCCTGCTGGCAGCTCTGGCAGCTCTGAGCCACCCGCTCAGCACCGAAATTCGGCGAAATGGGAAGTTTCTGAGCGTGGTGGGTGGGTGATTCCCACACGTAAGGGACAAGGTTTGTGAGAACCAGGGGTGTCCATCAGCTGAAACAGCCACTAATAGCGAGCAAGAATGAAATCCCCAACCAGCTGAGCGCTCTCGGATTTGGCAACGTTGCCCCGTCGGCAACGGTCGCGGCCTTGCCACACCAATGGTGTTGAAAGTGGAGGTGGAAGGGGAGAGCTGGGACTCTTTCCACCCCCACTGACGGAGAGAAAAGGAAATCAGTGGCCATGATGAGGGAAACCCGCCTGAAACGTCTCATCCACCCCAAAACCTTCATCTCCTCCTGCTCTCTGGAGCGCAGGGGACAGGGCACCTTCCTGCTCCTCCCCTCCGCTCTCAGCTGGAGCTCTGCCAGATTGCAGAGTGGAAAGCTCTGCCCGGTGCAAACTGGGCAGACTGGTGTGGGTGTTCAGCACCCAGGGGAGTGACAGAGCTGGGGACAGGCCGTGTCCTCGCAGCTCCACGGCGGGAGAGGTTCAGTTTCCTCCTCCCCTGTGACACCTTCGTGGCCGGAAGAGCACGAGGTGACTGCAGGGACCTTCCTCCCCAAAACACCTCCTCCCTGCTGAGCAGAGGGTGTGGGGTCAGGGACACTTCAGAGGCTCCTCCCCACCCACCCTGGCTCCCTCCAGCCTCGGGGCAGCCAAGGACACAGCTGCTCTTGAAGGTGTGGGGAGGCCACAGTGAGAGAAAAACCCGCTCGAGGATGTGGTTTCAGCCTGTGCAGGGGTGTCGCAGCCCTTGGAGGAGGGTTGCAGCCTCTGTGGGGGTGTTGCAGATCATGTAGATCATTTTAACTCATGCAGGGGGGGTTTGTAGTCTGTGCAGGGGTGTTTTAGCTCGTGCAGGGGTATATTACAGCCCGTGCAGGGGTGCTTTGGTCCGTGCAAGGGTGTTTCAGCTCGTGCAGGGGTGCTTCAGGTTATGCAGGGCTGTTGTAACTCATGCAGGGGTGTTATAACCCGTGACAGAGGTGTTACAGCCCAAAGCAGGGGTGTTGCATCCTGTTCAGAGGTGTTCCAGCCTATGCAGGGGTAATTCAACCCATGCAAGGGTGTTTCAGCACATGCAGGGGTATTTTAGCCCGTGACAGGAGTGTCTGAGCCCAAGGCAGGGATGTTTCAGCCCATGCAGGGGTGTTACAGCTCATGGCAGGGGTATTTCTACTCTTGTAGTGGTGTTGCAGCCCATGGTAGGGGTGTTCCAGCCCTTGGTGGGGTGTTGCAGCTCTTGGACGGGGTGTTTCAGCTTTGATGGGGTGTTTTAGCCCTTGCAGAGGCGTTTCAGCCCATGCAAAACTCTTGCCCTCTGCCTGAGACCCTCCCTGGTGCCCACAGGTGCCTCTTCCCCTCCCCGAGGTGACATGGAGCAGCTGAAGTGACCCGAGGAGCCCTCGCAGTGAGTGGAGCCACCACGGAGCCCCCCCAGGTGCTGGGGGGGACGTGGGGACCCCCGGGCAGCAGAGCACCCCGGTGTCCCCATGTCACCCAGTGCTTCGTGCCAGGGGGGTGGCAGGAAGGCCCCTGCTCCTCCTGGGACAGGCAGGGTGCCCCCCGGTGCCCCCAATCCTGTGTCACGGGCCCTCTGTCCCGCAGGCGGTGCCCAGGATGGGCTGCGTGCCCTGCAAGGAGAAAGGGGCTGGCAAAGGGCAGGGGGGGGGCGAGGGGGGCTTCTCCCTGCCCCCCCCCTCCCAGTACGACCCCGACCCCACCCAGCCCGGGGCCAACTTCACCTGCATCCCCGACTTCAACAACTTCCAGGGGCCGGCGGTGCCCTCGGCCCCGTCGCTGGCGGGGCCGGGCGTGTTCAGCTCCAACACGCTGCCGATGCGGAGCGGGGGCATCACAGGTCAGCAGCAGGGCTGGGTGGTGGCAGGGGGGTCCAGCTGCACCCCGGGGAGGGCAGGGGACCCGGGGGCTCACTGTGGTCCCCTCTGCAGGTGGGGGGGTGACGCTCTTCATCGCCCTGTACGACTACGAGGCCCGCACGGAGGATGACCTGACGTTCCAGAAAGGGGAGAAATTCCACATCATCAACAACACGTGAGCCCTCCTGGACCCCCTGCCGCTCCCAGTGCCCCCCTGCCACCCCAGGGAGGGGTCTCCATGCCGTGGGTACCCCCTGCAGGACCCAGGCTGGGGGACACAAGCTCTGTCTTGGCTTCGGTGTTGGATACCAGGGCCACGTGTGTCACGAGCTGGGTGGGCTCAGCAGAGATGGGTGGGGCAGAGCGGGGTCTGGGGGTGCTGTGTGAAGGGTGAGGGGATGCAGGATGGCCAGATCTGTCTGTCTGTCCCCCCTCCTCCTCCTCACTCTCTGTTCCTCTGCCCCAGGGAGGGGGACTGGTGGGAGGCCAGGTCGCTGAGCTCGGGCGCCACGGGCTACATCCCCAGCAACTACGTGGCCCCCGTGGATTCCATCCAGGCAGAGGAGTGAGTAGAGGGACAGGGGTGGGGGCAGCGTGGCAGCGGTGCCGGTGGGGTCCCCCTGGGTGCCCCTGGGTGGTCCCGAGCCCGTCCCCGTGGCAGGTGGTACTTCGGGAAGATCGGGCGCAAGGACGCGGAGCGGCAGCTCCTGTGCCACGGCAACTGCAGGGGCACCTTCCTCATCCGGGAGAGCGAGACCACCAAAGGTAAGGGCACGGGGACGGGGACGCCGGCGGGTGTGCCCCGTGTCCCTCCCTGACCCGTGTCCCTCCCTGACCTGTGCCCCCACGCAGGGGCCTACTCGCTCTCCATCCGGGACTGGGATGAGGCCAAGGGAGACCACGTGAAGCACTATAAGATTCGGAAGCTGGACAGCGGGGGGTACTACATCACCACCCGCGCCCAGTTCGACACCGTCCAGCAGCTGGTCCAGCACTATATAGGTAGGGTGGGATGGGGGGCCCGGGGGGGGGGGCGATGGGAGGGGTAGGGAAAGCCCAGGAGAGCCTTTGGTAAGAGGCTGGCTGGGCAAACTGGGCGGAACTGGGGAAGGAGGGGGCTGTTGCGGTGGTGGCATTCGGGGATTCCCCGAGGGCCTCCCCCTTTTCCATGTCCTGGGTACAGGGAGCACCCGATGACAGTTGGGGTGGGCCTCACCCACTCCCTGGGCACGGCTGGGGGGGTTGGGGGTCCAGCCCAGCTGAGGGGGTGTGGGGCTGTCCCGGGGCAGGCAAAAGGGGGTGCACCCCATTTTTGTACGTAGATGCTGGGGTGTGACTGGCTGATGCAGGATCCTGGGCAATGCCCGGGGTGGTGGAAGGTGGGCAGGGGGCTGGCAGGGGTCTGTGCCCACACCGACCCCCTGCCCCGGTGCCGCAGAGCGGGCGGCCGGGCTGTGCTGCCGCCTGGCCGTGCCATGCCACAAGGGCACCCCAAAGCTGGCTGACCTGTCGGTCAAAACCAAAGACGTGTGGGAGATCCCCCGAGAGTCCCTCCAGCTCCTCAAGAAGCTGGGGAACGGGCAGTTCGGGGAAGTCTGGATGGGTAGGGCCTGGCGGGCAAGCCGGGGCGAGCAGCGGGGGGGACACGGGGGTACCCCCAGGCCTGGCACCCACCTTGGAAAAGCTCCTGCCTGCTGGGACAGGCTGAGCCAGACCGATTCGTCAGCATGGGGAAATATCCCATGTCCTCTGGGATCATAATGGGTATTCTGAGATGCTCCTTGATATAGGGGCAAGCAGCCCCTCCTCATTTCAGATGGGACCACAAGACCAGGCTGGGGGGTCCCACCTTCGTCCTCCCCTTCCTGCGGCGCCCTGTGCTCCCCCCGCTCGGCGTGCATGCTCCATTCATCCCATCCTCCATCCTCCATCCCCCATCCTCCCCATCCCCATGTTCCATTCATCCCATCGCACCCCCTCCCTCCCTCCTCCTCCTCCTCCTCCTCCCCTGCCTGCCCCCCCCACCCCCTGCAGAGTATAACGACGGGTTGTGCCATCTGCTCACCCACCCGTGCCCCGCTATGAAGCCCCAGACCCTGGGATTAGCTAAGGACGCCTGGGAGATAGCGAGGGAATCCATCACCCTGGACAAGAAACTCGGCATGGGATATTTCGGAGACGTGTGGATGGGTAAGGCTGGCCCAGCCGGCCAGGGCAGGGGGGCACAGGGTGGGCAGGAGAAGCCCAGTCCTGCCCTGGCAGGGAGAGTCACGAGGTGCCAAGTGGTACTCACTGGTGTGGGGGAGATGGCAGCTTGGCACAGGATCCCCCATGGATGGACGGGGAATGGGGTGAGGTATCAGAAGATGAGCCTTGGGGTGAGTGGGACCCCTTGTCCTGGGTGGGGTGTGGTGGGATCATGGCCCTTCCTTGCCTTGCCCTGATTCCTTACTCCTCCATCCATCCATCCATCCATCCACACACCCTCCATCCACTCACCCCTCCATCCACTCACCCTCCATCCACTCACCCTCCATCCACTCACCCTCCATCCACTCACCCCTCCATCCACTCACCCTCCATCCACTCACCCTCCATCCACTCACCCCTCCATCCACTCACCCCTCCATCCACTCACCCTCCATCCACACACCCCTCCATCCACACACCCCTCCATCCACTCACCCCTCCATCCACTCACCCTCCATCCACATACCCTCCATCCCGGCCCTGCAGGGGCTGGCTGTCCCCCGGGCTCTTGCTGACCCCGTGCCCCCAAACCCAGGCACGTGGAACGGCACCACGAAGGTGGCAGTGAAGACGCTGAAGCCGGGGACCATGTCCCCCGAGGCCTTCCTGGAGGAGGCTCAGATCATGAAGCGGCTGCGGCACGACAAGCTGGTGCAGCTCTACGCCGTGGTGTCCGAGGAGCCCATCTACATCGTCACCGAGTTCATGAGCCAGGGTGAGCCTGGGGCACTGCCCGGGGGACCCACCACCTCTCCTGCAAGCCTCACCCTGCTTGGCTACAGTCCCGGGCAGGGGGGCTCGCAGGGGAGGGCACTCTTGGGTTTTGGGGTGTTGTGAATGGGCCCCCCTCTGCCTGCAGGCAGCCTGCTGGATTTCCTGAAGGACGGGGACGGTCGCTACCTGAAGCTGCCCCAGCTGGTGGACATGGCAGCCCAGGTACTGGGGGGGGGCTGGCACAGGGTGGGGGGGCTGGCACAGGGTGGGGGGACCCCCGAGGGTGTTTTTGGGGGGTTTTACTGCTTCCCCCCCCCCGCTCAGATCGCGGCGGGCATGGCGTACATCGAGCGGATGAACTACATCCACCGGGACCTGCGCGCCGCCAACATCCTGGTGGGGGACAACCTGGTGTGCAAGATCGCCGACTTCGGCCTCGCCCGCCTCATCGAGGACGACGAGTACACGGCACGGCAGGGTGGGCACCCCTGACCTGCCCCCTCCCTGCTGGGTCCCACCCTCAGCCTGGAAATGGTCACCCCCCAGGGCTGGGTGGCCTGGGCAGTGGGTGCCCCAAATAGTGGGTACCCAGGGGGGTGGGTATCCTGGTGATGGACACCCCGAATAATGGGTATCCCAGGGGGATAGGTGTCCTGGGTGATGGGTATCCCAGGGGATGGGTGTCCTGGGTGATGGACACCCCAAATAATGGGTACCCAGGGGGGTGGGTATCCTGGGTGATGGACACCCCAAATAATGGGTACCCAGGGGGGTGGGTATCCTGGTGATGGACACCCCAAATAATGGGTATCCCAGGGGATGGGTGTCCTGGGTGATGGACACCCCAAATAATGGGTATCCCGGGGGATGGGTGTCCTGGGTGATGGACACCCCAGATAATGGGTGCCCCAGGAAATGGGTATTTTGGGTGAGGGATAACTTGGATGATGGGTACCCCAGGGGATGGGTGTCCCTGGTGATGGACACCCCAAAAGATAGGTGCCTCAGGGGATGGGTATTTTAGGTGATGGATGCCTCAGATGATGGGTGATACCCCAGTGGATTGGCACCCTATGGTATGGGTGACCCAGGGAATGGATATCATGGGTGAAGGACACCCCAAATTATAAGTACCCCAGTTTATGGGTGCCCCAGGGGATGGGTGCCCCAGATGCAGGGTGTCCCCAGTGCTGGGTGCCTTGGGTGCTGGGTGCCCCATGTGTGGGGTGCCCCAGGCTGAGGGTTTCATGGGTGCTGGGCACCCCCAGTTCAGGGTGCCCTGGGTTCAGGACACCCCCAGCACAGGGAGCTCCATGTGCAGGATGTCCCGGGTGTGGGGTGTCCCCAGACCTGGGTGCCGTGGGTGTGGCTGCAGGGGGGTGCCCCAGCCATGGCTCTCCTGCCTCTCCCTGCAGGTGCCAAGTTCCCCATCAAGTGGACGGCTCCGGAGGCCGCGCTTTTCGGGAAGTTCACCATCAAGTCGGACGTCTGGTCCTTCGGCATCCTCCTGACGGAGCTGGTGACCAAAGGCCGGGTGCCCTACCCAGGTATGGTCCCCCCAGGGCAGTGGGCACCCCTGGGGTGCAGACAGGGGCTGATCTCCCTTGGCAAGGGGTGCCCCGTGCCTCGTTTTCCCCGCTGGCTGGTCCCGCGGGGGTGCTGCTCGCTGAGCAGGGCTGTCCCTGTCACGCAGGGATGAACAACAGGGAGGTGCTGGAGCAGGTGGAGCGGGGGTACCGCATGCAGTGCCCGGGGAGCTGCCCCTCGTCCCTGCACGAGGTGATGGTGCAGTGCTGGAAGCGGGAGCCCGAGGAACGCCCCACCTTCGAGTACCTCCAGTCCTTCCTCGAGGACTATTTCACCGCCACCGAGCCCCAGTACCAGCCTGGGGACAACCAGTGACCCCCAGGAGGCTTTGGGGTGGCTTTGGGGGTGAATCTCCCCCCTTTTTTAGGGGCCTTTTTGCTCCCCCGCCCCCAAAACACCTGTTGGGGGTGCTCAGGGTGCCCCAGGGAGGACGTGGGGCTTTGCACAAGGATGTTGGACTCAGAGAGGAGTCCCTCCCTTCCCCACCCCTCTTTGTTGCCTTCACACCCACCTTTGAACTTGAGAAGGGCTTTGGCTGGGGGGGAGGAGTGTGGGGGACCCCCCTCTGCCCCCCCCCCCCCCCCCGACAAACCTAGACTCACAGCAGCAGAGAGCTCGGGGGGGCTCTCCCCATGCCAACCCCAATCTCCTCTGGTAATGCATCTGGGGGGTTCAGCCCCCAAAATCCTGGCACTGACCTGGGGAAGGCCACCTCAATTCCCCCCCTACCCCGACCCCCACTTCTATCTTCTTTAATTTATGAGATTTTACATCCCTCACCCCAGCAGCCATCACCCCCCCACCCCAAGGGATCCTGATATTTGAGGGGATTCCCTTGTCCCCCCCACCTTTTTATCCCCTCTGCTTATAGTAGGGCCAACTCCTGAAAGCCATAAACCTCTGCTTGCACTGGGGGGGGGCACAGGGAGTCCTGGGGGGGTACAAGGAGTCCTGGGGGGATGACAAGGGGTGCAGGCAGGGTGGGGGGCAGCTCTACCCCAGGAGCTGTTCCCTGCTGCCCCGTGGGGGGTAGGAGGGGGTTACAGGATGGGGTCACCCCCCATGGCACTCATGGGGGTCCCGGTGGCAGCTTGGCTCAACCCCCTGTGGCACTGAGGGGGGGGCTTTGGGGGTCAATGTGAATGTGATGGCACTGCCAGCTGGTTCCTGGGGTCCCACTCTCCCCCTGGGCCCCCCCATTCCTGAGTGGGGTCCCAGGCTTGGCCCCATGGTCAGGAGCCCCCTGTGCACCCACAGGGCAGGGCTGTGGGTGAGCAGTGCCATGGGGGGGGGGATGGAGAGGGAGGGAGGGAAGGGGAGGGATTTGTTGTTTATTTTTTTTAATGAAGTCTGTAAATAGAGAGAAATAAAAGCTTTCTAACGAGCTGGGGGGGGGAGCCTGGGTCCTTCTGCCCCTCCCTCCCAAGGGAGAGGGGGAGATGGTCACCCTGCAGGGTGGGCTGGGGGGGTGGTTGAGGCCTGGGGGAACAGCAAGATTTGGGGTGGGGGCACCCATTCCTGGGCAGGGGGGCTCCCAGGTTCAGCCAAGCCAGAACTGAGTGATGAACCCTCACCCCCTCCAACCCCAGGGCACACAGGCTTGAGGGGCTCCATGGGGGTGAGCAAAGAAAGCCCCCCCTGCCCTCCCAGGCTGTGTGGGGAAGGGACACACCAGCTTCCCTTGCAAATAAAAGCCTGGATTGGGAAGTACTGGGAAGCAAAGCCCCCCAGCACCCCCTGAGAGGGGACCATCCTCTTCTGCCAGCTGTGACAGTGGGGGGGATCCCAGGCTTGGGAGGCTGGGCAGGAAGAGGTTAATTTTCCTTGCAGCTTGGCCTCCCCAGCAGGGCCCAGCTGTGGCCGGTTAATGAATTCCCCAGCACTGGTGGGAAGAGGGGACTGGCCCCGGGCTTGAGGGGGGGTGTCAGGCTAGGGGAGGAGGCCCTGGGCAGGTGGAGAGGGGGGCACAGGGCCAAGGTCAGTGGGTTTGGGGACATGCCAGGGAGCTTGGGGGACATACCAGGGGGGTTTGGAGACATACCAGAGGGCTTGGGGGGCATACCAGGGGTTTGGGGAACACGTCAGGGGGGTTTGGGGATATACAAAGGGACTTGGGGACATGCCGAGGTGTTTAGGGACATACAAGGGGGCTTATGGGATGTAACAAGAGGTCTGGGGTCATAGCAGGGCTTGGGGACATGCCAGTGGGGTTGTGGGCATACCAGGGGGTTTGGGGACATACCAGGGAGCTTGGGAACATGACAGAGGGGTTGGGGACATATCAGAGGCTTGGGGACACACCAAGGGGTTGGGGATATACCAGGGGGTCTGGGGACACACCACCATCCCTGGGTACCTCTGGACATCTCCCAGCTCCTGCTTTGCCCCCAGGCTGCGGATCCCTGGGCACAAGGCCGTGGAGCAGAGGAGGGCTGGAAATGCCTCCCCCCCCTTCCCCATCCCGGGGAAGAATCCCTGGGGAAGGGCCAGGCCCCTGGCCAGGCCTGGCTGGGCAGGGTGGCAGCCTGCCCGGGGCTGGGGGGGGGCAGAGCAGATTGTGGGGCAGGGCCAGGACTCGGCTGGCACCGGGTGGCCACGGGCACGGCCCCGGTGCCAGATTGTGGCCATCGGCTCCAGCCACCCCACGCCTGGGGCTGGACACCGGGGGACACTTCCAGGGGCACCCCACTGTCACCAGCACCCCCTGGTATTTGGCACACACAGCTGAGACCCAGCCCTGACTCCGTCCCTGTTCCCGCCCATTCCTGCCTTGTTCCTGCCTGTTCCTGGCCCATTCCCTCCTGGTTCCTGCCCATTCCTGCCTTGTTACTGCCTGTTCCTACCCATCCCTGCCTGTTCCTGCCCATTCCCTCCTGGTTCCTGCCCATTCCCTCCTGGTTCCTGCCCATTCCCGCCTTGTTACTGCCCATTCCTTTCTGGTTCCTGCCCATTCCTGCCCGTTTCCTGCCAGTTCCTGCCCATTCCTGCCCACCCCTGCCCGTTCCTGCCTGCTTGGGCATTCAGAGGGGCTGATCCCACCCTCCTCTGTCCAGCTCCCGACTGGAAGCGATGCCACCCCGCCTTGTCCCCAGCCAAGGTCCCTTGTCCCCAGCAGTCCCGGTGGCAGGAGCGGGTCAGGGCGGAGGCAGAGGGTTTGTGCTGACCCTGCCGTGCCCCGGGGGATCCACGTGGATTCAGCCACGTGCTTTTCCATGCGGTTGTGCCACCACAATCACCGGGCAGCCACGGGCATGTCACCAGAGCCTGTCCCCAGTTTTCCCCTTCGGTGTCGTGAGTGTGAAAGCTCTCGGGGACAGCGGGTGGGGCCCGAGGTTGCAGGGACCTGAAGGGAGGGACCCCCATCCTGTCCCTCCCTCCTCTCCCTACGTGGGTGCCCCAGGAGGGGTGAAGGGGTTAAAGGGTTTTGCTGCGGGGTGACTGCAGGCTGGGCAGGGGAGGGGGCATCGATTTTATGTTAATGCTGGGCTGCATCGATCAGGGGTGGAGGGACAACTGCTGGGGGGCACGGCCACACCCCCACTCCCGGGGTCACCCTTCACAGAGCCCCTGCAGCTCCCAGCAGGGTCAGCCCCGGAGCCAGGAGCGATGGGGAGGTGGGGAAGGAGGCTGGGACCCCCCCGGAGGTGCTGCAGGCTCATTTTTGCTGCACAGCTCGGCCTGGGGGCTTAACGGGAAGGCGGCTGTGGGTGCTGGGGGAGGGCAAAGCTGGGGGGGCTCTTCCCCTCCTGGCTGCATCCCTGTGGCGTCACAGCTGCAGCATCTTCAGAGAGGAGCCAGAGCAGCTCAGCACCGCCTTCCCTGCCCCCGGGGGTTGATCCAGCATCACCAGGTCCCCCCCTGCTCCCCAGGCCCCCCATCCCCATGGTGCCCAGCTCCGGACGGCTGCTCTGCCAGCACCGTGCCAGGCCGGGCCCACCACGGGGGGCTCCCGGCGGGGGGCTCTGGAGCCGGCGTGCCCACCCTGTGCCAGGAGCGCGGTGGGCGCAGCTGCGAGCCCGCCGCAGATGGCCGGCGCCGCAGACCCTGGCACGGGGGAGCCGCGGCACTGCCACCCCTCCCCGGGGGTCCCCTCGACCCCGAGGGGCTGCTGGGGACCCTCGTGGCCGTGCCTACCCGCAGCAGGGCGGGGGTTTGCCCCTGTCCCCCTCGGCCCCGGCTCCCCGGGGACTGGCAGAGCCCGCAGAGCTCCTGGGTCGTGGATCGGAGCCACCTCTCCGCGGCAGCGATGGCCAGACAACAGTGGAAAATGGCCAAAAATGTGGGTTTAGGCTTGACCAGGCTTGAGCCTGCTGGTCCAGGCCTGCGGGGGCTGTGTCCCCAGAGGGGAAACTGAGGCACAGATGGATTTATCTGCAGTCAGCCAGCAGCTCAGCACCAGTCGCTGGGAGGGGACACCTTTTTTTTCCCGTGGAAAAACAACAGATAATTGGGAAGAGCTGTGCTCCGACAACAGCAGCATCTGTGACAGCAGTGGGGAAGCAGCAGGATTTGGGGACGGAGGTTTCTTAGGCGTGGGGACGGTCAGGTGACAGCGCAGACACAGGCGATGGGGAGGGGGCACAGCGGGAGCCCTGCTCTGCCGGGCACGGGGCTGCTCGGAAATTGCTTTATTGGGAGAAATCTGGGATGGTTTTGCTGCTGCTCCGGGGCAGCCTGAGGCTGGAATTCAGGGATAAATGGGGCTCTTCTGCCGCAGTTACATTTATGGAGGTAAAATCTGTCTGGCTCAAACCCTTCACAGACGTCGGGGGGGCAGGACCCAACCCTCCCCAAATCCCGTTGGGGTCCCTGGACGGTGCAACTCCTGTATCCCAGCAAAGCATCAAACACCTTTCGCCGTACCCTCGGCCCCCTGTCCCCGCGCACCCCAGATCTCCCCAACACCACCCCCCTGCCCCCAAACCCCCTGCTCCCACCCCGGGGAGCTGGTGGCTTTTCGGGTGACAACTGCCACCACCCTCCAGCCAAGCCAACCCCAGCTCTGAGGGGACAAACCCAGGCAGGTCCTCCTGATCCTGGCCACGGGGGTGGCTTCGCCCCTCGGGTTTGGGAAGGGGGGGTGGGGTCGCGGGGTGCGGGGACACGGGCTGAGCCGGGGACAGCGGTGGCCCCGGCTCGGCAAAGCAGCCACTAGATGGTAGCGTAAGTCCACGCTAACGCTGCTGACACAGCACTTGGCTGGGAGAGGGGACAGGGTGCCCGGGTGACCCGGGTGGCCCTGGGGACCCGCCTCCGCCACCCCCCTCCCCAGCTGCAAAGAGATGCTGGCAGGGCTGAGCACCCGCGGGGTTGTGACACGGGAGGCAGGGCACAGCTCACCCACCCCCCTGTCCCCTGCCATGGCCACGAGCCACCTGTGCCCATGGGGATGCATGGGGGACCCCACTCCCAACCCCATCACACCCATCTCTACCCCAAATCCAGATCCCAAAAACAACCCCAAAGACACTGCAGGGCACAAGCCTGACTTGAGGGGGGACAAACCCAGGCCTGGGGACAAGTGGGGTGACCCACAAGGTACCCAGCTAAGCCTGGGGCTGCTGGGCACCCACAGGAGCCTGGCAGGGCTGGGATGGGGGTGTCCATCCCACTGTGAAGAGCCTCATTTTCCTCCTCATCCTCCTCCAGCCCTGCCCAGGGCTCCATGCCAGACTGATATATATATTTTATGATAACTATAGAGATGCACTTCAAACCTGACAAAGGACTTTGACAGTTTTAAGCATCTCTTTGATTAATACATGACCTTTTAATGCTTCGGATTAAATTAATAAATCTTTTACATTCTAACCCATTCCGCTTGCAATGTCATGTTTTTTGCACGACCTCTCTCTCTTCCCTGCCCCGTCCCTCTGTCCCACTCCCCTCATCCCTGCACAGGTACAGTGATCCACAGCCTTGCAATATTCATGGGGCTCAGAGCCCTGCAAGGCGAGAAGGGAGGGATCCTCCTCAGTGAGGTTTTTTTTTTTTTTCTTTGAACCATCCCTAAAAATAGCAAGAAAATTCAAAGCTGACATTCAGGGCGAGGGGACGAGGAAGCCTGCAAAGTTGCTCACTCAGCCACCAGCAATTGCAGCGATCCTGTCTGCGTGTGCAGATTCCTCTGCTGACCGGGCTGGAGCCCAGGCCTCCTCTCTGCTCCGCTCCCAGGAGCCAGGCAGTCCATGCCCCATCCTTATCCGGGGTGTGCAGAGTCCAGCCAGTCCCAAATCCAGTCCCAAATCCAGCCCTGCTGATCCCGCTGGGGCGCGTGGAGGGGACGGAGCTGACGCCTTTCCAGCTGCAGCAGGTCCCTGCTGGAAGGCCACTCTCAGCCTGACCCCAGCTCACCAGTTCCTCCCGTTTCAGCAGTGAAACTGGGGTGCCCAGGATGCATCCAGAGCATGGATTCCCCCCTGGCTGCCTGTTGATCCAAAACCACACATCCAAGCCCAAGCTGCCCCACGCAGGCAGAGGGCTGCTGTGGAGCCAGGTGCCGTGTCTCTCCCTGCACCCATGTGTTATTCCATCGATGACTCACGTGTTATTAGCAGCCAGGCAATATTCCCAATTCCCTGGAGTTAACCCTTCACTCGTCACTCACAAAAACACGATGTCATAACAAACATCACCGGTATTATCTGCTTTAATTATATTGTGTCTACCCGGCTCCGGGAGCATTAACAGCGAGGGAGACTTGATGCCGGGGGGATGCTCCATGGAGCCATGGGGAGGGAGGTTATGGGGTGATCAAGGAGCTGGGGGAGCAGCTCCCTGCTCTGCCACCGTGTCCTGAGTGGTCTTGGTCACCACCTTCCCTCCTGGCATTCCCTCTGGGACATGGCCAAGAGGGGACGCAGCACTGCATCCCAAATAAATTGGAGGAGCAGGGTGTTTAGCTAACGGCAGAGATGTTTCCAGGCCTCAGATAGAGCTTTAGTTTAAAAAAAAAAAAAAAAAAAAAAAAAAGTGTGGGGGGCAAAGGAAAAAAGGAGGTGCTTGGCTCTGTGGGGATACCTGGCTCCGTAGGGGTTTGGGAGGGCTCAGGGGTGCTGAGTTGGAGAGGGTGATGAGGCGCACCCCGGATTGTGAGGGGGGGGCCGCAGAGGGGGGGCGGGGAGGTGTATCCCCAAATCCTGCATCCCTAAGGAGGGGGTGCGCAGTGCGGGTGCAACCCGGGAGAGGGCAGCAATGCCCCGCGCATCCCACTGGGACCTCGGGGGGGGGGGGGGGGGCCAATCTCGGGGGTGGGGGGGTGTTACCCTCCCCTCGGGGTGCCCCCCACCAAACTCTCCCCTCTCTGTAAGTACCCCCCCCCCCTCTCTCCCAGCGCGGCGCGCAACGGCCGCGCGCCCATTTGCGCCCCTCCCTGCGCGCTTCGCAGCGACTGGGAGGAGAGAGAGAGGA
Source organism: Manacus candei (assembly GCF_025592945.1). Lineage (NCBI taxonomy): Eukaryota > Metazoa > Chordata > Aves > Passeriformes > Pipridae > Manacus > Manacus candei. The sequence goes on along the minus strand of NW_026138118.1, from coordinate 2,042,163 downwards.
AAAAAAAAAAAAAAAAAAAAAAAAAAGGGGTGGGGGGGGAGAGAAAAGGAAGGAGGGGAAAAAAAAGAGGGGGGGGAAAAGGAAGGACTACAAGGCCCGGCATGCCCCGGCGGTGCTGCACGGCTCCCCGGGGTGCCGGATGCTGGCCGTGCCGCTGACAGCGGAGCGAAGCGGAGCCGCGGTCCCCGCCGCGCACGGAGAGAGGAGCGAGGGGCTGGGCGCGCCTGGCCGCCGGCTCTGCTCCCCCCCTTTTATCCCAGCCCCCACAAAGCCGGGAGCGGCAGAAGGCAAGAGAGAGGGAGGAGGTGGTGGAGGAGGAGGAGGAGGAGGAGGAGGAGGAGGAGGAGGAGGAGGAGGAGGAGGAGGAGGAGGAAGGGGGGAGGCAGCGGCAAGCCAGGGCTCTGCTGCGCTGTGTCTTTCTTTGCTTTCCGCAGGCGGCGAGCGGCGGAGGCGCAGAGGGGAGGTCGGTTCCCCTCCGCCTCCCGCTCCGCTGCCTTTTGTGTGTGTGTGAGAGGCGAAGGGGGGGGGGGGAGAGAGAAAAAAAAAAAAGAGGAGAGAAAAAAAAAAGGGGAAAAAAAGGGAGAAAAATAGGGGGAGAGAAAAAAAGGGGGAAAAAAAGGGAAAAAATAAGCTGAGCTGTAGAGGGGAGAGAAAATCCCGGAAAAAATAAAATAGAGGGGTGGAGGGGGGGGGGAGAGGGAAGGAGGAAAGAGCAGGCAGGGGACGGAGGAGGGGGCGGGCTGGCAGGAGCGGAGTTGCCTGGGGAGAATGTGAGCAGGAGGCGCTGGAAATGCTCTCGTTGAAGGTGGCGAGCGGTGCCGAGGGCTCCGGGACCCCCGCGGCCGGTCAGGACGCAGCCCCGGCGGGCGGCAGGAGCCTCCCCAAGCGGGCGGGCTCCGAGGGGCGCGGAGCGCAGGAGCCGGCGGGTGAGTACCGGGGACCCCCGCCTTTGTGTGGGGCTGGGAGGGGGGAGGACACGCGGGACACCCCCTTTGGGCAGAGCGGGAGGGGGGGGAGGAGGCGGCGTGTCGCGCGTGTGTGTGTGTGTCCCCCCCGCGCCGTCCCCTCCGCTGAAGTTGCGCGGCGAGTTGGTGCCAAATTGCCGGAGTTTAATGGCACTTGGGGCGGGGAGGGGCGTGCGAGGGGGAGGGGGGAAGCCCGGGGCGAGCCCCCCATTGCAAGGGGGGCTGCCATGTCCACGAGTTCGGCCGCCTCCCCCTGGACACCCCCCCCCCGCCTCTTCACCCCCCCCGGGTGCGAGCGGTGAGTGACAGCTGTCAGAGCCGGCTCCGGCCACTAGAAGGCAGAGCCTGTCAACAGCGCTGGGGGTTAGGGGGGGCTCCCCGGGGGACGTGGGGACCCCCCGGGGCACAGCATCCCACCCCCTTCCCCTGGCAGCCTGGCCCCGGGAGCGGCGGGCTGGCCCTCGAGGGGCAGCCCCGGGGGGGTGGTGGGGGTGAGGGGGACGCGGGGGGCGCGGGGGGCTCCCCCCCAGCCCCGCCGGTGAAGTTGCGAGGTCTGTGGCGCGGGGCTCGGCGAGCGGTTGTCACTCCGGTGCCTGTCATCCCCCCTCTGATTTGTTTTTATCGATCAGCTGATTTAACACCACCACCACCACCCCCCCCCCGCGCGGCCCCTCGGTGCTTGTGATGGGGACCACGGGGGGACCGCGATGGCTTTGGCGGGGGCTGGAGTCGCCCCACGGGGGTCACGGTGACGCCAGACCCTCTGCCCACCTTGGGGATGTGTTTGGTGTCCCCGAGGCCCTCGCAGGTGGAGACACCTGGGTCCCTGCTTGTTTACGTGCTGTGGGGGGCACGACGTGGCTGTGCCCACGACCGAGTGGCCTCGTGCATCCAGCCCCCTCGGCCCGTGGCTGCCGGGAGAGCCCCCCAAAAGCGGCGGGGTGAGCTCATTGTGTGCCACAGCGCGCGGTGGAGTCACTCCAGATTTATCCTGGCGTGACAGAGAGCAGAAGCGAACCCCCGGGGCGGCGGGCACGGATCCTGCCCCGCTCGCTTGCCCACCCTGGCGCCGGCGTGGTCCGAACCGGGGGAGGGGGGCGCGTGGTCCGAACTGGGCCCCGTGGTCTGAATCGGGGGCCCCCCTCCCAAGCCTCCCCGCCTTTCCTCGCCCCCCCAGGTGTCCCCTTACACTGGCTTCTCCTGCTGGGCTGTGGAATTTGCAGGGGAGGGTGGTGGTGGTGGTGGGGAGCGCGGGGGGAAGAGGAGGGCGGAGTGGGGGTGGGGGGGGGCTGGAGAAGGGATGGCGCGGCGCCAAATTCCGCTCTGCCATGTCTCTGTAACCTGAATAGGCCAACTCCATCCCCGGTGCGAGTCCCCCGGGGCTCCGCCGCGCTCCGATGCAGTCAGGCGGGAGGTGGCTTTCGCCCGGGTTGCTGCCGTGTCCCCCCCGCTGACGGCCCGGCAACCCCGGCCCCGGTTCCCTCCCGGGCACCGGCCGGAGCCACCGCGAGCCCGCCGGGAGCCGGTCGGGCAGGAGGTGGAGATGGTTTGGGGGAGAAAGGTTGGCACCGTGGCAGGGACGGGGTAGCCAAGGACACGCCGGGAGCGGGGCTGGCCGGCGGAGGAGAAGCCATGGAAGCCCATGGAAGGTTACGGGAAGCCTGGGGGGGCCGGCGCTGCCCTGGCCTCCTTAGAGGAGGCAGCAGAGACCCGGGGCAGGCTATTTCTGCTGAGATCCCGAGGAAAGCTCTGGGAGAATTGTGGGCTTCTATAAATAGTGTGTGTCAGCCGAGTGGAAACAGGGCCTTGAAATGCTCCTGCTATTCTCCCGAGTGCTTGGAACCAGCTCTTGGTAAACAGGGCAGCGGTGGGGAGGGCTGTTTCCTTCTTCCGGGCTCGGTAACAGGAGCGGGAGGGATGTGGGGGGGATTTTTTTGCCTGGCGATATGGCAGCGTTCCCCCCCGGGGCCGGCCGGCTGGATGCCGGGCTGTGGCCGGGCTGCCCGGATGCGGGATGGCCCCTGAATGCGTCGCAGATGTGTGTGTCCCCCCCCCGCCTCCGCTGCCGTCCCCTCCCCGGCCCCGCCGCCCGCCAAACTTCGGGGCTGGGATGCGCCGTGTGGTCCGGACATGGTCCTCGGGGAGCCGGCGGTGCCGGGGGTGGTGCTGGGGGCGCCGGGGCTCAGCTGGCCGGGGGATGCTCGGCACACCCCCTCCTCTCACCGGCACGGGGGTCTGTGGGGTCGCAGCCCGGCTCCCCCGCTCCCCACCGCGCATCCGTCCGGGCTGGAGTTGTTCCCACTCTGCCTCGGGGCACATGCTGAGCGCTGCCTTGCGCGTGCTGGAGGGCAGGGATTTGATCCCGTGGGACCTTCCCAGGCATGTCTGGACACCCAGGGTGCTGCGGACCTCCTTCCTCGGGGGGGTTCTAAATGCGGAGGGGACGTGGTGACATGTTCCCAGGGTGTTTGCTGGCTCCGGGGTGCATCCTGGCAGTCCCGGTGCCAGGGTGAGCACTCAGCTTCCCATGACGACCCAGCCCCGTGCTCGGTGTGACCTCCCCTCACGCCTGTACCCCAATGCTCACCCTGTACCGCAGACAGTGGCTCAAAAGCTGCCTTAACGTTATTTCCCTTAAAAAATAACACAGAAGGGCAGCAACTGGGCTGCGCTCAGCTCCCCACTGGGAGTTTTCAGGGTGATGTGCAGCAGGCTGTGCAGTGAGAGGGATCCAGCGCGCTCCTGGTGGGATTTGGTGCTGGACTCGGAGTTCACCGGGGTGTCACAGGCCTGGGGGGCTCACCCTGTCCCCATGTGCTGCTCGCCCGGGTGCTCAGTGCCAGCACAGCAGAGTGTGCCCTCGGCGTGGGTGGGAAGGGGCGAGCGCCAGTCCGGTGGTTTTTTTTTTTTTTCCTCTTCCCTCTCCATCTTTCTTTTTCTTTTTTTTTTTTTTTTTTTTCCTTTTTTCTTTCTTTCTTTTTTTTTTTTTTCTTTTTCTTTCCCTCCCTCTCTGTGGGTTGAGCGTTGGGGCGACAGACAGGGAAAGTCTGAGCAATGGTCTCCGTGCTGGTGCTGTCTTCAATCACCGCGTCCCAGAATCCCTCGCTCTGGGCCTTCTAGGCACAAGGGCTTACAGCGAAAATCGGCAGCTGCAGCTGCGAGTGAAAGCACAAGAGCCCGGCTGGGTCTTTGGCATCGGCAGGAGAGCAAAAAAAAGCTGGGGGAGGCGAGGAGGGAAGGGAAAAGGAAGGGGGATGGGTTGGGGGGGGGGGGAAATGTGCCCTGTGGTTTTTTTCCAGGCTTGCCACCGAGGGTTGTGTTTCAGAGCATCGGTTCCCGGGCGCGGGAAGAGGCGGGAGGATGGGGGGGTGCGGAGCGATGCCTCCGGGGAGCTCATTAAAATCTGTCGGCTCCCCCCTTTCTCCGGCCGAGGGAGGCTGGATATGGAGGGAAGGAGGGGAGGGACGTGCTGGGAAGGAACACGCCGGCAAACCGGCTGCCCGGTGGGGACAGTTGCCGGCCCAGGCAGGAACGCTGCCCCCGGGGCTCACCTGTCGGAGCACGCCGGGCGCGCCGTGCCAGCGAGGCCGTGACAGGGGCTGGCGTGTGCCGCCACGCCGGGGACTCCCTCGGCACCCGGGAGAAACCCCCCGGACACCCAGCCGGGCTCGGGAGCGGGGATGAGCTGCCACGGTGCCAGGGTGGCGGTGGGTGGGTCGTGGGGGTGTTTGGGGGTGCAGGGGGTCAGCGGGGTGAGCGCAGGGAGGGGGGGTGTGAGCGGGAGCTGTTGGCACGTGCGTGGGCAGCGTTTGGTGCGCGGGGAGAGTTTGGGTGTGCGGGCACCGTTTGGTGTGCAGGCAGAGCTTCCTGTGCAGGTAGGGCATGTGGACAGGTTTGGTGTGCAGGGGGGGCTTGGTGTGCGGGCAGGGTTTGGTGTGCAGGGTTTGGTGTGCAGGGTTTGGTATAATGAACAAGGTTTGGTGTGCAGGGTATGGTGTGCAGGCAAGGTTTGCTGTGCAGGGTTTGGTGTACAGACAGGGTTTGGTGTACAGGCAAGGGTTGATGTGCCAGGTTGGATGTGCAGGGTTTGGTATAACAAACAAGGTTTGGTGTGCAGGGTATTGTGTGCAGGCAGAGTTTGGTGTGCAGGAAGGGATTGGTGTGTAAGGACTGGTGTACAGGCAGGGTTTGGTGTGCAGGCAGGGATTGATGTGCAGGGTTTGGTGTGCACAGAAGGGATTGGTGTGCAGGCAGGGTTTGGTGTGCAGGGTTTGGTGCATGGACAGGGACTGGTGTGCAGGTTTTGGTGTGCTGGCAGGGTTTGGTGTGCAGGGTTTGGTGCATGGACAGGGACTGGTGTGCAGGGGTTGGTGTGCAGGGTTTGGTGTGCAGGTTTTGGTGTGCTGGCAGGGTTTGGTGTACAGGGTTTGCTGTGTGGACAGGGATTGGTGTTGGTGTGCAGGGTTTGATGTACAGGGATGAGGCTGCCATGCAGATCCTGGGAGTTAAGGTAGGTCTGTGCAGGTGTTGGCAGGGAACACTCTGCACTCGTGAAAACACCTCATTCCCCTCCCAGTGAAGGGGACAGACAGTGTTGGGGATCCTCTCCCTGTTCCAAATCCCACTGTGCCAGTGGGTGAGTGCTGGTGCAGCCTGGCCTGGCACGAGGCGGGGAGACAGGGGAGTGGCAAAATGTGGTATTGATCCTCTGGGAGGGAGTGCAAAGCAGCTCTGGCATCCGCCAGGTCCAACCTCTGCCCTTCCCACAGCTAAACCAGCTCCAGGCAGAGGGAGCAGCACGCCATCCCATCCCATCCCATCCCATCCCATCCCATCCCATCCCATCCCATCCCATCCCATCCCTGTGTCGCCGCTGCCGCCCCCGGGGCCCCGAGCCCCACGTACACTCTTCCCTCTTCCCTCCTCGCTCTTCGCCTCCTGCTGACTTCAGCGCATCGGCTTGGGCTCGGCGCCTGAACATTCCTCGCAAAACCTGGGCCTAAAATATCTGGAGGAGGATGGAGCGCCTTGGGCGAGGGAGATGAGCTCCTCAGCTGCGGGAAAGAGGGAGGCTGCTGGGCTGGAGGCAGCAGGGACTCTCTGCTCCCCGCCAGCTGCCAGCCCCGCTGGCCCCCCGGGAATTCGCCGGGAATAAATCTTGCCTGGCAAAGGCAGTGGTTTGGTTTGGGGTGGATGTGCCCGGGCAGAAGCAGGGGCGGGAGGGGAGTGTGGTGCCTTGTGCAGCGCTGGATGAGGGGCATGGGGAGCAGGGATGGCATTGGGAAGGGGTGACAGGAGGGCCTGGTGGCAGGGAGCGGGGTGACAGGGGAACAGGGTCACAGAGTAGGGTCAGAGGGGAACAGGGTGGCAGGGAACGAGGGTGACAGTAGAGCAGGGTTGCAGAGGAGCAGGGTGACAGTGGAACAGGGTGACAGTGGAACAGGGTGGTGGGGAGCAGGGTGACAGTGGAACAGGGTGGCAGGGAGAAGGGTGGCTGAGGAGCAGGGTGACAGTGGAACAGGGTGGCAGGGTGACAGCAGAGCAGGGTGGCGGGGAGAGAGCTGGGTCCCGGTGGCTGAGGAGGGACAATAACTGCTGGGAGGGAGGTGCTAGGCGGGAGCTGTGTGAGAACCAGTTTGCGAGGTCCAGATTGGCAGCAGATCCTGAACCAGGAGGAGCTGAGCATCCATACGGCCCCTGCCGAGATCAGACGCGACGACAGCGACTCGGTTTGGGGGAAGAAATTGGAGGCGGGGGAAGCTTTTTTGCTGAAATGAAATTTGAACCCCAAAGTGGGAGGGAAGTGGAGGTGGGGGGCACGGCTCTCTCCACATGGTTATTACTGCTGTTTTCCACCCAGCTGAAAGGAGAATGTAGCTTAATATGGACCCGCGGGGAGGAGAAGCACTCGGGAGCGGGGATTTGGCAGGAGGGAGCTGGGAAACAGCGAGAGGAACGTAGAGGTGAGAGTGGCCAGGGCTTTGCCCAGGGAGGAGAGGACGGAGCCGGGCTGGAACAAGGCGCTATTGTTCTTGGCGAGCGGGGGGCCGGCCGCGGCCCCCCCAGACCCGCAGAGCTGGCGCGGATGTGGGGAAGGTTTTTGGGACCGGTTTTTCCCGGCGGATTGTTGGCTGGGGAGCGGGAAGAGCTCGTGGTGTTTGGGGGGCACCGAAGGGAGCGGGTGAAGCGCCCGCGGAGGCGAAGGGGGGAGCGTGGCGTGTGATGGGGAGGTGACAGCAGGTGAGAGGGCAGGGGCGAGCCGGGGGAGCGTTTGGGAGCAGGAAGTGGGAGTGGGGGTGGTGGGGCAGGGGCTCTGCGGCCGGGGGACGGCGTGGGGACGGGGTGAACCCCAGCGTCCCGTGTTGTGCCGCCACAGCGGCTCCTCCTCGGCGCGTCCGTGGGGCTGGGGTGGGAAAGCCGGAGGGCCTTCTCCCCTGGCTGCTCTGGGGAGCCCTGTCACCCTGTGGTCTGTGTCCTGCTGCGATCCCCTCGGGGCTGTTGGCGTCTCTCGGGTGGTCCCCAGCCCTGCTATCCCGCATGTCCCCTCGGTCCCTCGCCTGCCATCGCCGCCCCCGGCACAGCACCTCTGCCATCGGCGTCACGTGCCACGTTGCCACAGCCGCTGGCTGTCCCCTGGGCCACCACGGTGCTTGGGGACACCCCACGGCGCTGCCGAGTGGGAGTGTAGGGAACTGGCGAGGCGCAGAGGGGCTGGAGGAAGAGGAGGAGGAGGAGGAGGATGGAAAGATGTGTCCCATGGGGTCTAAGGGCTGTGGCTGGGGAGGGGGCGGCGAGCCAGGGGCCAGGCTTAGGGCGAAGCTGAGCTTGTCCCAGCCCTTCCTGTGCTCCGTGTGCCTTGGCCCTCCCAGCCCAGCTGGAAAAGAGACACCCTCCTCACAGCAAATCCCTGGCATTTGCTCCCCATCCCCCCAGTTCCCACCTCTCCAGTGCTTCCAACGAAGCGATGCCCTAAAGGCAGCAGAAGCACCTTCGCAAGTGCACACTAAATATTTGAACACGCTTGGGTGGCTCTGGCGTCGCTGCTGCTTTTGCCCTTCCCCACCCCCTTCCCCGGCCTCTCTGGATCCCCCCAAATTTAGGGGGTTACCCGCAGGGGCTCCTCCTTTCCTCCCAGACAGGGGTGTGATATTTTCTCAGCAACTCTTGCCTGGAATTATTTGCTCCAGCCGAGCTGGCGTGGGGCTCTGCACGGCCGTGTCACCCTGGGGGTGTGTGTCACCATGTGTCCCCCCCCCCTTCCCCAGCCCACCCGCTGCCAGCCCCGGCCGCACGTGGTGGCACCGCGGCATCCGCGCGACGCCCGCCTCCCCATCCTTCATCCCTCCTCTTCCTCCCAGCCCCAGCACCCTGCAGCCGGGCTGGGAGCCCAACGGGGCGGGAAGGGGGGGGAGCAGAGTTCCCCTCCCCTCCCCGGCATTCCTTGGGAGTGAAACACAAGAGCTGGCAGGGCACTCCTGCTTTCTCTGGCCTCCGCTCCTCTGGTGCCTGAACAAAGCCCTCCTGCCTCTCCCGGGAACCCGGGGTTTGAAACAGGAGAGGCGGCTGGTGCTGCGTGGCAATGTCCTCCTCCAGCTGGTTTTGGAGTCTCTGGTGGGTGGGGGACAGGGGTGGGCACGGTCCCTGTGAGGGACAGCTCTGGATGGGGTACCCCAGGGTACCCAGGAGGACTGTGCCCGCCGTGAGGACTGTTGGCATCCTCCCCAACCTGGGCTTTGCGTCCCCACCATGTCACTGCCATCATATTGCTATGGAAACTGAGCCCTGGAGGGTACCACTTCAACCCCAGTTTGCCCCCACTTTGGTCCCGGTTTGGCCCCGGCTCCCATGCACAACCCATCCGTGGCAACACAGCTTGGTGTATCCTTCATCCCACGATCTGGGATGATGCATCCCAGAGGGAATGCGCGCTCCGGCCCCCTTCCAAAAGTCCAACACCCCCCTCCTCGCCAAACAAAGCCCCCCCCTACCCTCCCCACCGCCCCCGGTGAAACAGGCCCCTGTCGGAGCGCAGTCCCCGACAGCGAAGGTTATTTTAATGGATGCATTACTTTAAACGAACCCTCCGCCATCTGTTCCACCCCCTAATTACGCATGCAAAAAAAAGCCCATCTCACAGCCAGTGCAGGAGAAAGTAAAGATATAAGTGATTTAAATGCATGTATCCGCAGCTCCGCCGGCAGCTGGGCTGGGCTGCGCTCCTCGGCCGCCTGGCGAGCCGGGCAACTTGGAGGCAAGGAGGGAAAAAAAGGGATGGTTCTCCTGCATCCACCTTGGGAAGGTGGCTGGGTGGATGGCGGGCGCAGCGGGGGCTGCGGCTCGGTGGCTGTATCCATCCATCCATCCCTGCATCCCTCCACCCCTCCATCCCGCAGCCGCCTCTCCCCGTCACCCCCTGAAGGTTAGCTCTGCCCGCCGGCTGCCAGGCTCGGCGTGGCGGCTGAGCCTTCAAAGCGCGGGGACACGCCACCGTCCCCGGGCTGCCGCGGTGCATGGCGGGGCTGTGGGGGGGAGCACCCCCCGGGCTTGGCCGGGCTCCTCGTCCTGACGCTGTCCCAGGGGGTCCCGCGGGGGTGGGGATGGGCGCGCACGGCCCCCGGGTGACGCTGGGCCCGTGTCCCCCGGGAGAGGGGCTGAGGAGGAGGGGGTTTCCCCCCCACGCTGCTTTTCCCGAGCTGTGTTTCCATGAGCTGTCCCGAAATCCAGGGATCTTGGACTCTTGGGTGCTTGCTGGGGGCCTGTCGGCTGGGGCTGCGGAAAGTGAGGGTGGAGTCTGAACGAGCTCCCCCTCAGAGAGGCAGAGCTCATAGGTGATGGAAAACCCCCGTTTTTAAATCAACCTCCTGCTCTGGGGAGTCCCAGCGGGGACAGGGGGGTGACAACAGTGCATCCGTCCCTGCTTTCCCCTCTGTGACTCAGTTTCCCCCATCCCCAGCACAAACCACCCACGGGGATGGGATGGGTGAGCGCCGTGGCTTTGGGTGACCCCACGGTGACAGCGCAGCACCGCGACCACCGTAGCAGGGCCACCGCCTGGCGCCAGAGCCACGGCGGTCCTGGGTGCCCGTCATCCCCCCCTCTCCCTCCGTCTCCTTCTCTCCGTGCCTGACTGCAGCAGATGCGCCAGCTCTGCAGGAAGAGGGAATTAAGTTGGGCTGGAGGAATTTTAAAGATTGCTGCAGGCCTGAGGGTCTTAGATCCCCCCGCGGAGATGGGCAGTCATGCAGAATTAATCCTATCGGCAGCCTGGCTCGGCTTCAGCCGGTGCAGAGCTCCGGGAGAGCGCGCGGGAGCACGGGGGGCGATGCTGGGGGCGGCTGAGCGAGCCCCGGCGCCTCTCGGCGTCGATGGGAAATTAATAATGAAAAATTAAAAGCCCCAATTCAGCCTTCCTCTCCCCCCCCCCACCTTCCCCGCTCCCTGCTCCTTCCTTCTCCCCATCAGCCTGGAGGTGGGACTCGTAGGGGGGAAGGAGGTGGGTGGATTCTGCAAAGCTTAAGGAAAACCTGTTTGCCGTAGCCAGCGGAGCCCGCGGTGGGAGAAAGCGCCAGGGACTCATCCTGCTCCTGGTGAACGGAGCTGTGGCACAGCCGGGGCTCGGCTGTGTGCCACGGGGGGCTGGCTGGGTCTGGGGTGGGGGCACCTCTTTGCTGCCATCACCCAGCCCCCTCTGCAATGGGGTCATGCAGTGGTAGGAGGCAGGTTGGGGTGACAGGAGGGAGGTTTGGGGTGACAGGAGGCAGGTTGGGGTGACAGGAAGGAGGTCGAGGTGGCGAGAGGGAGGTTGGAGTGGCAGGAGGATGGCTGGAGTGACAGAAAGGAGGTCGAGGTAGCAGGAGCAGGTTGGGATGACAACAGGCAGGTCATGGTGGTAGTAGCTGGTTGAAGTGGCACGAGGCAGGTTGAGGTGGCAGGAGGTGGGTTGGGGCGGCAGGAGCAGGCTGGGGTGACAGGAGGGAGGCTGAGGTGGCAGGAGGCAGGTTGAGGTGGCACAAGGCAGTTGGGGTGCTGTGCCAGTGCAGGGGACACAGTGACACACCGGGCACCCCCACATGCTGCACCAGCCACCCACCAAATCCAAGGGGACACCGGGATGGCATCTGGGCACCCCGTGGCTCTGCCAGCCCCACGGGCAGCCTCGTCCCCATTGTCCCTCCTGGCTGCGGGGCCTCGGTGCCACCGTGCCAGCGGGCTCGGTGGCTGCGTGACGCCGGGCAGGGTGGCCCGTGAGGGCTCTGCAGCTGCTGCCGAGCCCTCTGCTCCTCCGGTTTATAAATAATGCAGCACCGAGGCGTGTTGGCAGCGCCCGCACATGCCTGCAGCCCTGGCGCGGCGGCGGGCGCTCCGGGGGCGAGCGGCGGGTGCTGTCACCCTGGCTGGGTGACACTGAGCCGTGTCACCCCGTGGGGAGGTGGCGAACCCCAGTGTGTGTGTGTGTGTGTGTGTGTGTGTGTGTCTATGTGTGTGTGTCCCTTGCTCCCCACGCTGTCCCCCGGCCCCACGTGCCCGGGGTGGGTGGTTGGCCGTGGTGGGTGCCCGCGGTGGGTGGTGGGTGCCCGCGGTGACCCCACGCGTGGGGACGTCCCCAAGCCTCGCGACGGTGGCGCGGATGGCGACGGCGCAGCTTGCAGGGTTGCCATGGCGATGTGCTGGCGCTAACGAACCCGAGTAAACATTAACGAGGGAGAGCCCCACGCGGGTGGGTGCGAGGGTGGGGACCAGGCGTCCTGCGGGGCTGGGGGCTGCGGCGGGGGGCTGTGGCACGGCCCCTGCGTGGGTGGGGGTGCACCCGGGAGATTCCCCCCAGGGAGTCCCCTCCAGGTGCCGTGTGAGGCTGTGCCTTAATGGTCTGACTGGGAGCTCTGGGCGCATCCTGGGGGACAGGTTGTCAGTCCCCTTCCCAGTTTGGGGCACCCACAGTGGGAAGGTCACCACCTTGAGGTCCCAGGTGTCCTGCTGTGCCCTGGCACCGGTGCTGCTACCCCTTGTGGTCACCCTCTCCGGGTGCTGCTACCCACTGTCACCCTCTCCGTGCAGCACCTGTGGGTGCTGGATGGGCAAGGGGGGGGATGAGCCCCCACGGTGCCCCCCGGGCAGCTCAGGGTGTTCCTGGCAGCAGCTGCCACCACCTCTGCAGTTGTCACCATGACTCAACTCGCTGCGTCCCTCCCTTTCCCATGGCCACGCCAGCCCAGGACCCACCCCGGGGTTTGGGTGGGGGTCAGGGTGGGGGTCAGCCCCCCGCGCCGGCACCCGCACCGTGCCCAAGGTCCCCTCCAGCATTTAATGGCGCTGCAGCTCATTAAACGGAGGTGCAGGTGCCCCCGGTACCTTCATCCTCCCCGAGGGCTCTTAATGAGCGGCTGCTAACGAGCGCTCCCGCTCCCCTTCCAGCCCCGGGAAGAGGCTGATTGGCGAGAGGCACCCGGGAGCAACGCACGGGCTCCTTTCGGGGGCTTCGAGGGGTCCAGTGACCCCTTTGCTGTGCTGCAGACGTGCCCGTTGCACCGAGGAGGAGGGTCCCCTGTCACAGTCACTGTGCCGGTGTCACATCTCTCCCCAGCTCCTCGGGGTGTTGTGTCATGGGCACCCGGTGCCCTGGGCCTCAGTTTCCCCTCCTGGGGGTACAGCGCCCTGGGAACGGGCACTGGGGCTTGCAGACATGCAGAGATGTGGGTTGAGGCTCCTGCTGGTGCCCCCAGCCCCATTTTTGTCCCCAGAGTCACTCTGCACAAGGCCACCCAACCCCTGGGAAGCCCTCCTGTGCAGGGGGGCTCCAGTGGGTTCAGCCGAGGGTCTGTGGCTCCTGTGCACCCCAAAACCAACCCAGAGGCTCTGATGCAGTGCAGGGTGGTGGGTACCCGGAGGAGGGGGGCTGGGGGGCTGCCTGGCTCGGAGGGGCTCTTAGGCTTGTCCTCTTCTTTTGGGGGCTGCAGAGGGGGACGGCCCACCCTGCACAGAGCCATCGACCCACGCCAGGGCCGGGTGCCCCAGCTCCCCGCCGAAGGGAGCCCTAATCCTCGGTGACACGGTGCCCGGCCCCGCGGTGGCTAATTGCAGTGTCCCCAGCTGAGGATTACGGTTTAAAGCAGGGAAGGAGCAGCGGGAGCAGATGAGCTCCTGAGCAACAAAGCTCCTGTTCCCCCTGCAAAGCGACTTTTATTAGGGGTATAATTAAAAGCTGACAGGAGGGGAAAATCACGGGGACGGTCGGGGTGAGGGATGAAGCCACCTGAAGGTCCCTGTGCCCCCAGCCCAGGCGTCCCACCCACCAGCCCCCTGCTCTGACCACAGCGTTTCTGGCAGGGCAGGAGGCAGCGAGGTGCTGGGCTGGCGGAGGAAATCCAAACTCGGCCCCTATGAAAGGGGCTTTGTGTGCCCGGGAAGGAGCAGCCCTCCTCCTTCTCCTCCTCCTCCTTCTCCCCTGGCTGCGGGGCCACTTTCGCGCCTGGGGGTGGCCTCGATGTGGGTGCCAGAGGGAAACTGAGGCACAGGGCGGTGCTGCAGCCCTGTGGCCTCCTGCCCTGCTCAGGCTCCCAAGCTTTTCCCCGTCGCTTGTACCTGTGGCTGTGGGTGAGCCAGTCCCTGGGGACAGGGCTGGGGTTCCCCCATGGGTGCCCCAGCCGGTGTCACCCCTGCAGGATCCCTGTGGTGGGGCCTCCCTGCCAGGGCTGGCCAGGGCGCTGGCAGTGGAGAAGGAGTTGCAGGAACAGAGAGGCACATCATGGGGACAGAGGGACATTTTCCCCTGTCCCCTTCGTGCTGCCCAGATTGCCCTTTCCCAACACCACCTGCCTCAGTTTCCCTTTCCCACCTCCTGAGTGCTGTGGCTGCCCTCTGGCATGGCAGGACCCTGGATCACCCTGGGGGGATGCCAGCCCTCCTTGGTGACCCTGACTTTCCCCACGGGCATGGCTGACGTCCCCTGGGAAGGGGACACTTTGCAGCACCCACTGTTTGGCACCTCGCTGGGTTTCTGCTCGTGGGAATATCGCTCTGGTGCCGGTCCCGTCCCGTGGCAGGGAGGAGGGTGGGGGCAGGTAGGGACCCCCAGCAGGGAGCTGGGCACTGGTCACCTTACCCTGGCCCAGCCCCAGCCCTGGTGGGCGGCGGAGGGCTTGTTCTCAGCCTGGACAGGAAGATGAATGAATTCCATTACGGGATCGCGATTTTATTCCACGTGTCAGGGAGCCTGAGATTAACTTGCTCACCAGGCTGTGACAAACCCAGACACCCGCGTGCGCGCGCTCGGGCACGGGGGCTTCGCACACTCACCGGGCATGGGGCTGCTGAGACCCCAGCGTGGCCCTCAGGGTGTGCAGAGCCAGGCCCATCCGCACTGATTCCAGCTGGGAACCCTCCGGCACCTGGGGAGGGTGGCACAGGCCGAGATGGGGGGTCTGGCACTGCCACCATGTTGTCCCATGTCCTGGAGGCCCTTCAGCCACCCAAGGGCACGTGTCTTCCCGCTGGGCAAGGGGCAAAGTATGGTCCCAGCAAAGCTCTGGGCGGCCAAAAAACCAGGCTGGGAGGGAGGCAGGAAGTGGAGCATAGAAGGCTGGAGGCCTGGTGAGATAGCTGGTGGCACTGGGGACATGGCAAGGCCAGTGGGCCGCTCTCATCTCACCCCATCCGGGTGGCTGCCCATCTTGGGAGAGCGTCGGGGCCGAGCTGTGCCGTGCTGTGCCGGGCTTTGCCGTGCTGTTCTGTGCCGTGCCGTGCCGCGGGGCCGGCTGCTCTCCCCTCGCTGCCCCCCCTGCGCGGGTGCAGGCAGCTGGCTCTGTTTGCTGGAGGCTTTGCGCATTCCAGTTCGTGGGTCACTCGCCTTCGAAACCTCTCCGGGGACGGAGGCAGTTGGGAGCCGTAACAAACAACCCAAGGGCTCCGATGACGCCCGCGCCCGGCACTGCCTGCCAGCACTGGGGTGGGGGGCGGGCTTGGGAGTCGGCCCCCCCTGGGGGGGGAGCTTTGGGGTGATGCTGGGAAGTCCCAGGACAAAAAACCGGGGAGGAGGGACGTTCCGAGCGGGTTTCCTGGCGGGAGGTGGGAGTCATCGCTTTTTCGGGGACTGGTGGGGACCGCAGGAGGGATGCTGTGGTCACATCTACATCAGGGATGGGGTGCAGAGCGGGCTGTTGGCATGGGGTATCATCCAGGATCCATATGGGAGGGGGTCATGGAGTTGGGCAGGCATAGTATGAGCAAGAGGACAACACAGGCAGCAAGTTTAGGGTGGCTCAGGGCTGGTTACAGTGTCCTGGAATGTGCGTCGGAGCCATCCCGAGGAGATCCCGGGTCCAGAGGGGCAGTGGGAGCACGGTGGGAGCTCAGTGGGAGCGCAGTGTGGCTCGGGGAGGCTGGGTGGTGTGGGGAAGGTCAGCCTTGGCCAGATGCAGCCACTCCACCCTCCTCCAGTGCTTTGCACATTAATGCAAATGCACTGGCCTGAGTGGTTCATTAGCAGCATGTGGAATGGAATAATGCATCCGCATCCCATTAGCCTAATGAAAAAAAGGGAGCCGGCACCTGGAACAAAGCTGCCGACTCTTGGCTAGTGCTCTGGCTCGGCCATGCTGGGCTGTGGGGCCCCCCCCTCCCTTCCCGTCCCTTCCCCTCCCTTCCCCTCCTTTCCCTCCTCTGCCCCGGCCATTGCCTGCCCGGTCCTCTGAGCATCCTCGTGCCCAGTGCCATGGAAGGGAACCCCATCCCCAGGGTGTCACCACAGACCCCATCCCCAGGGTGTCACCACAGACTCCATCCCCAGGGTGTCACCACAGACCCCATCCCCAGGGTGTCTCTACAGACCCCATCCCCAGGGTGTCACCACAGACCCCATCCCCAGGGTGTCTCTGCAGACTCCATCCCCAGGGTGTCACCACAGACCCCATCCCCAGGGTGTCACCACAGACCCCACCCCCAGGGTGTCTCTACAGACCCCATCCCCAGCGTGTCACCCCAGTGGGGTGCAGCCCCAGGAGGACTCCAAGGTGGTCCCAGCATCACCCCTCTGCATCCCAGGCTGGAAGAGGGATCCAAGCCAGGAGTGCCGCAGAGGCACTGGCTGGGTGTTGAGATGTCCCCATGTCCCTGGGGCTGGGAGTGAGGAGCCTGAAGGATTCAGAGGGACCCCAGGGCGGGCAGAGCCGGTTGCAGCATCACCCCTCTGCATCCCCCGGTGGGAGGGGGTCCAAACTGGGAGTGCCGCAGTGGCGCTGGCCGGGTGTCGAGATGTCCCCATGTCCCTGGGGCTGAGAGCGCGGAGCCTGAAGGATTAGAGGAAACATTGCCAAACAAACCAGGCTGTGCCGGAACCAATTAGCCTCCAGCAGGCAGAGTTTCAGATGCTGTTATTTCTGCCTCTTCTCTTTTCTCTCCCTCCTTCTGTCTCCCCCTTTCCCCCTCCCCGGCCCTCCCCAGCCCCTCCTGCCCGCCCCCAGCATCCCTGCTCTCGCCATTCCTCTCCGTGTCGGAGCTTGTTTTGGGCACTGGCTCTGGAGTGAGTCATGCCGCGCGTAGGGGATTTTAAAAGCTTTCTGCTGTCGCTGGGAAGCCGGTTTGGGCTGCTCCGACACTGGGGGTGGAGCGCCAAAGCCTCGCAGACAACCCTCGTCTGGGGAACCCGAAAAAATCCCCCACCCCGGTGCCCCGAACCCCTGGGATCCCATGGGCCTCCTCTTTGTGGGGGTCGGCTTGGTCACCCCAGCCAGCGGCTGAGTCACAGGCGAAACTTTCGAGCCGTTGGAGCTTCCTCCACCGGGGCCCCTCTCCGAGGAAGTGGTCTGCCGGGGCGTCGAGCCCGGCGGGGCGGTTGCCCCGTCCCGGTGGGTGCAGCACGCAGGCGCTGGCGGCCAGCGCTGGAGCTCGAAGCGTGGGAGATTTTTTTTTTTTTCCACCCCCCCTTTCCCTCCCTCCTTCCCTCCACCACCGCCTCCGCCGGCCCCGCTGCCAAACCCGGGGTGGGGGCCCTCCGGCGCGACCCTCCCGCCGGTCCGCAGCTGGCCACGGTCCCCCCCCTTCATCCTCCTCCTCCTCCTCCTCCTCCTCCTCCTCCTCCTCCTCCTCCTTGCCTTGAGCTGTGCTGCTGAGGGACTGCAGCTCCCGTGGATCAGGAGGAGATTTAGGTCAAGCGCTCGACTGAGTCGAAACAGCCATCTGTGTGCGGAGGAAACCGGCCACCCAGAGCCCCCAGCGTGGCTGGCCCGGCATGGCCACCGGTCCCGGCACTGCCGGCACCCCCCAGACCCCTCGCCTGGGCACACGGCCTGCCTTTGTCTCCAGCAAGGGGCGAAAAAAACCCCTAACTAATAAACAAACAGGGGAGGGAAACCCCCTTCCTGCCGGTCAGTCGCCCCCGGCTGTGCCGTGGGCACCGCCGGGAAGTTTGGCATGGAGCGGCCGCGGCAGCACTCCAAGGTCGCCCTGACACGCGGTGGGAAGGTGTGTGCCGGCGGGAACCGGGCACGGATGCGGGTGCGA
This sequence comes from Manacus candei, assembly GCF_025592945.1. Classification (NCBI taxonomy): domain Eukaryota; kingdom Metazoa; phylum Chordata; class Aves; order Passeriformes; family Pipridae; genus Manacus; species Manacus candei. The sequence goes on along the minus strand of NW_026138118.1, from coordinate 2,024,704 downwards.
GGGCCGGAGCCGGCCGCGGGCGCCCGTGGAGCAGGCAGGGCGGGAGGTGCAGGCAGGAGGGAGGCTCTGGCTGCCTGCCCGGAGCCCGGACTCCTGGGTTCCTGCAGGAACAGGGTGGAGCGGGAGGAGGATGGGGAGCTGGTGTCATCCCGGCCGTGGCGGGGGGGGGAGCATTTCCCTCCCCGGGATGCCGGGGGACTCCACATGGCCCCCATGCCTCGGTTTCCCTGGGTGATGGGAGTGGAGCAGCGCAGTGCTGGCGGCACCCTGGCAGGGTGGGGACCCCCGGATGCCCTCTCGCACCCCGCGCCAGGGCGGAGGTGACCTCAGCCCCTCCTTGCTCTCCACCTGTCGGCTTCTTCTTTGCTTTCTCCATTTCCTTCCGGAGCCTTTTCTCACCCGCCCGTGTCGGTGCCGCTGCGCCTGTGCACACGCCGGGCGCGGGGGAGAGGAAACGCCACTGGTGCCGTGGCAGGGCTGGCGGGCACCGGCTGGGCCTTCCAGCCCTGGTTGGGTTTGGCACGCCCCAAACCGTGTGAGGAGTTTTGCCTGGCCTCAGGCCGGAGCTTGGCCGGGCAGGGGGATGCTCCCTGGCACTTTGCCCCATCCACCGCCCACCCCACGCCCCGCCCGTGCCCCGCCGGGCCCCTGGGGAGCCCCTCGATCCGCCCGTCCTGCCTGGTAAGGAGCTTTGTCCGACTGCACAGCCAGTTTGCACAGTAATCCTTCCTCGGCCGGGGGGGATTATGTGTGGGGAGAGCTGTGGGGGGCCTGGGGCGCCCAGGCAGATGGGTTCTGGAAGGCCGGGTTTCCCTCAGTGCAGCGGGTTTTGGCCGGGAGGGTGACAGGGACATCCTTGTGCCGGAACAGGTCACACCGATGGGGGACCAAGGGGCAAGGCCGACAGGAGTTCGGTGTCCCTGCAGAGCCCTGTGCCAGGGCTGGGGCTGGTGTTTCCCATTGGGATGGTGTGGAACATCCCTGCATCCTCCTCCAGCATCCTTCCCTCCCAGTATGGCAGCATCAGGCACGTGCAGGCAGCAGTGAGGAGAGGCAGCTGCCAGGAGGTTTGGGTCCCATCCTGGGTCCCATCCTGGGTCCTATCCCAAGGTCTAATTCCAGGGTCCCATCCCAGCTTCCCCACAGCACTGGGTCCCCGGGCGGGCTCGGAGGGGACTGGTGGATGCCGGGAGCTCAGCGGTTCTTTATGGTCTCAGAGGGCTCCATTAATTCTTTAAATATCCAGCCTTTCCAGGTGGGTTTTGTTGAAAATTAATTTCCGGAGCTATTTTAATTTTGCTGTATTTAATTTGCTGTTTATTTTAATTAATTAACGTCGGGAAAATCTCTTCTCCCCAGCATCCTGCAGCCGTCTGGGGTGGCTGCACCCGGGAGGTGAGAGCAAGGGGGTGTCACGGGTGTGAGGGGTGCAAGCAGAGAGGGTGCCCAGCCCCTAGGGTGCCCAGCCAGTTCCATCCCACCTGCCCCAGGTGACAGGATTGCCGTGGGGAGGCAGCGAGCTGGTTCTCCTCCCAGCTCCATCCCCACTCCAGGGCTCATCCCAGGGTTTGCTGCTGGCTCCACGGGATGTTCATTGCATCTCCTGGTGGGAGACAGCTCAGGTGGTGCTTGCAACCACCTTCCTCCTCCTCCTCCCACTGATGGCTGGGGACCTGGGGGTCTGGCATCCGTGAGGATTGCTGTGCCATGCTGTGCCAAGCAGTAGAGCCCTGGTTTAATAGCCCAGCATGGACCCACACCCATACAGAGGGATGCGGGGCTGATCCCAACCTCCTGCTCCCATCCCTGCGTCCCTCCTGGTGCTCCATGCTCGATTCTGGCCGGACCCCAGCGACAGGGTCCCTGTGGGGAAGGCGGGCAAGGAGAGGGGGAAGGGATGGAGCCGCCTTCCTCCAGATCAAGGCCTCTGGTCTCTCGCATGTCTAGACGCTGCCACACACACCTAATGTGGTTCTTGGCAGGAGCCGCGGCTGCTCTCTCGAGGTTAATTGCTGCGCATGGAGCTCTGCAGAGAGATAACCCGGCTCCATGCTGCCCCTGGACCCCTGCCTCGCCCAGCCCTGCCTTGGCTGCAGTCCCCAGGGGATGCTCAGACCCCTCAAGGGCTGCTCAGGCCCCCCCGGGATGGAGAAGCAGGCAGGGAAGCAGAGGGGGTGATGCTGTGCCCAGCCGGGCGGATTGGGATGAAGCACTGAGCAGTGAGAGGGGGTCTCCCGGTTTTGGGGAGCAGGCAGGGATGGAGGAGAGGTGCTGACGGGGCTTGGCAAGGGGTGACAGCAGCCTGGGGGGCTCTGGGGCGGGAGGAGGAGAAGAGAAGGGCCTCGCCAGCCTGGCGCTGCCTCCATCCTCCTGCCTGCTCTTGGCAAGGCGGCCGGGCCAGATAAGGGAAGCGCGGTGGGGGGAGCCGGACAAAGGCTCAGCCTTATTCAGCCTGCGTGGCCGGATCCAGGCTCCGGAACGGGAGCTGCAGAGAGACGCGGCAGGGACTGGGGTGGGAAGAGCCGTTTCATCCTCCAGCCCCAACATCTGGTGGAAAGAGGGGATGGGAGGGGGGAATGCCGGGCGGGTTGCAGGGGTGAGCCCCGGGGCTTGGCTGCATCCGGACTCCCTGGGATGGGCTGGATGAGGCCATTCCCAGTGACTGCTCTTGCGAAGGAGCCTGGAGGTCTCTGGCTTCCATGGGGAGCTCAGGACAGCCAGGCACTGGCACCTTCCCACGAACACTGGGAGCAAACGCTGCCATAATGCCACACTTGGAGCCACTAGCACCTCGATCCCTGTCCCTGCCTGGCCCCATCCATAGGGACCTACTTCCCCATGGACAAACTTGTGCCTTGCCAGGCCCAGTGACGGTTCCCAGGTGCCATCGCTGAGGCAGGGTGGTGCAGAGCAGGGCTGGGAAGTGGTACATTCCAAGGTGGGAATCACATTGGGTTGCTGGAGGGATCCCCAAAGCATGCCATCCCCTCACCTCACACGTGGCTGGTGCTGGGGTCCGGGCTCGGCCCCATGTCCTGGGGCCGTGTGAGGGTGATCCCCAGCCCTGGGCCCAGCCCCACACGGGATCCCCGGGGAATTGGGTGAAGGTTTCGGCCCAAGCTGTGTTTTGGTTTGGGGTTTCGTCATGATTTCATGGCAGGGAATTTCCGTTCGTAACCAAAGACAAGAACAGAAAAAAAAAAAGAAAAAAAAAGGCAAAACCAAAAGAAAAAAAAAAACCAACCCTGCCTTGAATTTTTGCCAACAAAATGGGATGTTTCCATTCTTGTTTTGGCTTTTGGCAGCCCCAAACTGCAGCCAGTGGAAGAAAATATCCATGTGGAAACGCTGCTGGCCTCCTCCCGCAGTGCAATGGCCGGGCTGGAGCTCCTGCCCCGCGGCCGCGCGGCGTCAGGGGATTTTGGGTGCAGAGGGAGGAGAAGGAGCATGGCCCCCCCTGGAGAGTGGCACTGTGCTCCCCTCCCCGTGCTCTTTGCAGAGGACATTGCCATGAGAACGGGCTCGTTGTTTTGTGGGGAGCATCGAGTTGGAGCAGGCGAGAGGCTGCAAGGACACCGGTGGCACGCGGAGCTCGCGCTTCCCACTTGTCCTTGCAGCGGGTCGCTCTCTCCTCCCCAGCTGGCAGCAGAGCCATGTTCGGCTCTGGTGTGTTCTGTGCCACGCCATCCTCCCTCTGGGCATTGCCTTCCCTCCTGGCATCACCCCCCTGCCCCCCGCTTCACCCCCCCAGTTTTTGGGGGACCCTCCGTGGGGGCCACGACGCTGCGGATGCTGAGGGTGGGAGGAGCGGCCGCTGCGATGCTTAAATGAGGTTGGGTTTTTTCCCACAAATCTCCCCCCTCCCCTCCATCCATGCTAGGAAGAATTACAGTCGCCCAGGCATCTGTTCTGGCAGAGTCGAGCTAAAGAGCTTGTCCTGGGCTTGGCAAACCAGCCGGCGCAGCCGACAGCTTTTCCAAGGGCAGCCTTGGATGCGGAGCAGCAGGTTGACATTGCAGGGAGAGGAGCCTTGTGCTGCAGGCACCGGTGCTGTGCCCCCCTGCTCCTGCCTGGATGGGATTTGGTGGGGGGTCCTATGGGGAGGGTCCAAACCCCCTCCCCAAAAAGCAGCGTCCTCTGGCAGGTCTTTGTTTGGAGCTGAGAAGGGGGCGGATGGTGCCAGCGCATCCCGGGGTCCTCATCCCTGTGCGGGGAGGATGGTGAGTGGCACCCTGCAAGGGACCACCACCAGAAAAACCCCTGTTATGTGTTCCTTCAACCCAGAGAGGCCCCTCTGTGTCCCCAGGCTGTGCAGTGTCCCCAGTCACTGCCACCTTGTCCCCATTGGGCACACCATGGGTGTCACCCACAGTCCCCCAGAGCACTGTGGATGGGTGTAGTGGTGACACCAGGAGGTGCCAGGAGCACAGCTGCCCCTTGTGCCACTGGCACCGTGCACAGGCCGTATCCATGTCCTGAGCTGTCGGTGGTTGAGGCAGGGGGAGATGAGTTGGAGAGGCTGGACAGGGAGGTGTGGGAGCCCTGCTGGAACACCAGGCTCGGAGCTGGAGCATGTCAGACACAGATGGGATCGTTAGTGGTGGTAAAAATTATCCAGCCCCTCTTAAAAACCCAGGCGCAGCAACCTGACCCCGCAGGCTCCGGTGGTGGCAATTCCCACCGGAGCAGTGTCAGTGTTTGCTTCCCCTGCCATTACCATCCATTCCTGAGATACAGGGCCACAGCCACACATCATGTGCCACCATGTCCCCAAAGCCTCGTCCCTTCTGCAGTGCTGGGGTGTGGGATCTTTCCTTACCCCCTTCCCAGGGACGGGCACCCTGACCCCTCACCCGTCTCGGTGCTGCCGGTTCTGGGTGAACCCCATCCCCACCCCCTCTGTACCATTTCCTATTTCTTTTTTAATGCACCCAAACCTCCTGTTTGCTTTTTTAACTGCAGTAACCACAAGAGGGAAGTTTTGGAGCGGTACAAGCCCGTCTCCATCGGGAAGGGAGAGCCACCACTACTCTGTGCCCATCGCCGCAGCGCTGCGCCCGGGGGCTTCGCCGCCACGGTCCAGCGCCTGGTGGCCGTTGTGCTCTCCATCCCCCTCTTCCTGCTGCTCATCCTCAGCCCCTTTTCTCTTGGAAGTGGGGAATTGGAGGCTGGTTTGGCGTCGCCGAAGGGCCCCGGGCCCCCCCAGCGCCGATCGATCGTTCCGCGCGCTCCTGCTCCCTGTTTTTTCTGTTTGTTTGCAGCCGCTTGAGGGCTCTTGTGATGAATCCAGCCTGGACAGAATTCAACAACAGCTGAAACACAGCCCGGGGTGGGGGTGGGAGTGGGAGGGCAGCGGGGCCGGCCAGCACCGGAATGCGAAATGGGGCAGCGGGCAGCGCTGGGGCGGCGGGACGGGATCGCGCCGGGTCCTGCCCCAGGAGCGCAGAGGGACGGGGAGCACCGCCCCAAAACTGTGGGTGCTGTGGGTTGGCAGCGTGAGGACCCACTGGGCTGAGCAGGGCGAAGATTCAGGGTGTCTTCCTGCCTCTCCCTGCTGCCCGGGAGCTGGGCCGCGCTCCAAGCCAGCCCATAATGGCACCGGCGAAGGGCTGGTCCCACTGACCGGGCTGTGCCAGGGCTCGGGGTCACACCTGAGGGGGCCGTGCCAGGTGCCGTCCGTCCCCCACCCGCCCGGCCTTCCTCCCCTCGCCGTAAAATGGTGGGTTTGAATCCAGAAGGAGACATTCCCCAAAACCCACAGCACGAGGAGGGGGGCGAGCACTGCCCCGCGCCCCCCGCCCATGGGGGCGAGGACAGCAAAGCGGGGTTCACGGCCCCGTGGGGGGGCCCAGGGGGACAACCGGGGCCCGGGAGGGTACAATCCCTGGCAGGGGCAGTGCTGGCTGGCACGGTGGCCACCGTGGCGGTGCTGGGTGCCGGGGCTGGCTGGGATTTTGCAGCTGTGGCTCCGGGAGGGAGCGGGGCCGCGGCTGCGCGGCGGCGCGCGAGGGGTGCGCGCAGGCGGGAGGAATAATTAGTTCCTACTATAGCACTTCTCAGTCAAAGTGCTTTTTAAAAGCCTCCATTCATTAGTCTTCACGGCTCCCCCGAGGTGTCGTGTCCTGGTTCTCTTCCCCCCCACTCTCTCTCCGACTCCCCACCTTCCCCGGAGCAGTTGGGGATCCTGGGCTGGGGAAGGGGAGGGTGATGGTGGTGGTGATGATGTTGGGTCCTTGGAAAATGCGGGGATGGGGTGTCAGGGGTGGGGACAGCCTCAGTGTCCCCTGTCCCAGTGGGGCTGGTGGGGTGTCACGGGCACATGAGCACTGTTGGGAAGTTCCTGTTGAGGCTGAGCTGTGCCGGGTTTGGAGCACCAGGGAGGAGAGCGGGATAGCAGGGAAGGGCTGTGGGTCCAGTGGGTGCCACCACCAGCTCTCCACCCTCACCAGGGTGCCAGGGAGTGGCACTGTGGTCTCAGTTCCCAAACTACCCAGTGTGTGCCGGATTCCCAGGGGTCACCAGGTGGAAGGATGGAGGGTGCCAGAGGGTTCCGGGGGGTACCTGAGGGTTCCGGGGGGTGCCGGTGCGGCTCAGCCCCCAAACCTGAGCATCACTGCTGGGCACAGGAGCAGGAAATGCCCGTGCTCGTGCCCCCAGCAGGGCTGACAGGGCACGGAGGCAGGCTGGCGCTGGCAGTGGGCCTCTGCTGCAAACCCTAACCTTATTTTCCCAGGTCCGACGCCAGTTTCCATGGAAACAGCCGGGAGCAGAAACGGGAACCAGAATCCAGAAATGCGAAGCCTTGAGCTCCAGTTCGCCTTCCTGGATCCTGCTCCCTGTGACCCCGTCTGGGTGCTGGCACCCACACTGCTCCCACCGTGTCAGGGGTGCAGGGCTGGACCCTCTGGGCACCCTGTGGGGTCGGGGTGCTCCTGTGTCCGTGCACTCTGCAGCATCTGTGGGCACGGTGTGTGGGGATGGCATGGGGTGCCAGCAGGGATGTGCAGTGGGCAGGGGGTACTGCGGGAAGGGGACATTGCAGGCAGGGGACACTGCAGACAGGGGACATTACAGGCACAGATGAGTTCAGACAACACTGCACACACCTGTGGTGGTGGCAAGAGTGGGTGTGATGGATGTGCACACGTGGTCCTGCATGGACATATGTGTTTTACAGGTGTAACGAGTGTAGACATGGTATGGATCAATATGTAGTCTGTATGTTACTGGTTTGCACTGGGAAGACCCCAATCCTGCAGTGTTTCCTTGCCCTGGTGTCCCCATCCCCAGGGTGCAGGGGGGACAGGGGTCCCCATAGCCTGGAGAGGGGCAGCACCAGACCTGCCAGCAGGGTCCTGGGTGCTGCCCAAATTCCAGGTGTATGTGTATGACTTGGGGGGACTCTGCTTGGTCTCCTGGGGCTGGGAGACCCCCGGAGTGCTCCGGGCAGCTCCGGCCAAAGTGGAGCCTTGTGGGACACATCTGTGTCCCGCAAAGCTGAGCCCTGAGCCCTGTGCCAAGTTGTGTCCATCCAACCTGTGCCATGCCGTGTCTTTCCAACATGTACTGTGCCCATCCAGCCCATGCCATGCCACGTCCATCCATCCCGTGCCGTGCCATCCAACCTGCACCATCATGCTCATCCAGCCTGTGCCACGCCGTGCCCATCCACTCTGTGCCGTGTCTGTCCAGCCTGTGCCACGTCCCTCCAACCTGTGCCGTGCCCCTCCAGCCCGTGCAGTGCCGTGTCCATCCATCCTGTGCCTTCCCTGCTACCCACTGGCCTCCCGTGGCCCCTCAGGTGTGCGGCCACACATCCCATTCCTGTGTGAGCTTGTAGGAGCCAGCTTTGCTGTCCCCAGGGTGGGACATCGGTGTCCCCCGGTGCCAGGGATCACTCAGCCATCCCAGTGCCAGCTGTCCCCATTCCCTGTGCAGCACCCCGCTGCTCCCCACATGCCCATTCCACCGCGGTGACACACCGGAGCGGCTCGTGGCTCCCAGATCCCGTCCCCATCCCTCTCTCCTGTCCTCCATCCCCACACCACACCTTGGGGGTGACGCCAGCACCGTCACAATGCCACCTCCCCCTTGGCAGCACACAGAGCTGTGGGTGCGGGCACCGTAATACATCATTTACAGACGGACAGGTATTAAGATACATTATGGATAACTCACGGAGAGAGACGCTATTAATAATACAGACACATACAGAGGGAAGAAAGTGCACACTTGATTTCCATGTTGCTACCAGGAGTTGTGAGGCTGGCTCTGGCTGCCTCTTCCCACACGTGACTGCAACACAGTGGGTAGCTGACAGCCCAGAGAGCCTGGCTTGGGGCCAGGAAAAAGCAGAAAACACAATGTCTGTGCATATCCTCTCTCTTAAAATAACACTCCAACACCGTCTGAGACGAATTAAAATAAGATCAGGAGCGGTCTCGCGAAGAGAGGAAGACGAAGAGGGAAAAGCCAGGCAGGGGAATGGCCGGAGCTGGGCGGCTTCAGCCTCCCCCCCAGGCAGGGATGGAGAAGGGGGTGTTTTGCAGGGTTAGAGTTGAAAATAATTAAGGGAGGAAGGGGGGGAAAAAAGAGCCGCGGGAGAAAGAGCAGGCGGAGAGGGAGAAGTAAATCCCGTTTTTGGGAGGGGAGCGATGGCGGCGGCGCTGGTTTGTCCGGCACATGGCTGTCCTTTGGAGGGGAGCCGGGCAGGGCGGGGGATGCGAGCGCAGGCTGCATGATGGAGAGCATCAGGAATTTCCTGCAGCTGAGGAACACACCAAATACCAGAATGCAAGAGCAGAGCGGAGGAGAGCAGGGTGCCGGGAGGGAATGGGGAGGAGGAGGAGGAGGAGGAGGAGGGGGGATGCAGAGGGCTCGAAATAACCGGCGGGGAGAGCAGCGAGGGCAGGGGGCAGCGGGTGGGGGGGACGTGGTGCTTTGGGGCTTTTTCCAGCTCTTCTCCTGGATTTTTTATTTTTTTTTTGCTTGTTTTTCTGCACCCTGCGGTGCTGCTGGTGCCTGAGCAGGGAGTTTGGGGTATCCGGGGGGGGGAGGTTGGGGTATTTTATGTCTTTCCTCCCTTCTTTCCCCACTTCTTCCCCTGGTTATCTGGGGTCAGCCATGGTGGGGCGCGGGGGTCCCACAGACCTGTGCCTTGGGCTTGGATCTGGGCTCAGGGAGGGAGGAGCAGCCTGGAGAAGGGACACGTCCCTGCAGGATGGTGTCCTGGGAGAGCAGGGGGCCCTTTGGGGAGACCTGCTGTGCAGGCAGTGAGGCCGAAGGCTGCCCCAGGAGCCACGGCAGCACCTCCCACACACGCAATGAGTTTTCCAGGCGCCCTCTGACCACGCTCCTGCTTCTCCCTGGGCCAGGCTGGGTTAAACACAACAACCCAAGCCCCTCGAGGCTGGTCTTGCATCCAGGTGCAGCCCGACCTCTCCCTCCTCCTCCTCCTCCTCCTCCTCCTCGGCCACCCCCGGCTCCCCCCTGCATCCAGCTCCTGGCTGCATCCAACCCTGGCTCCCCCGGGGATGCTGGGGGGCCGGAGGGGAGGGGGGATCAGAGGGGGCATCTTGCAGTGCCGGATCCAGGTAGCCAGAAGGTCGCACTGAAAATCTGGAAGTGGAGTTTGGAGCTCAACAGAGCAGTGAAATCCGTCTGGCTGTAGGGCAGAGAGGAGGAGGAGGAGGGAGGAAGATGCAGCGGAGGGAGCAGGAGGGAGAGGGGCTGCGTCCCCCCCATGTCGGGGTGCTGGGTGTCCCCAGGTCGATGCCATGTCCCAGCTGGGGCTCTGCCAAGCCTCTTCATGAACCAGATTGGGGATATTTTGGGGGGACAGATGGGTGACGAAGAGGAGGCAGCAGAGCTTGAGCGAGCGCTGGAGCCCATCCAGGCGATGCCAAAGGCTCTGCAGCCCCCTCACCGGGTACTTCCCGTTTCCACCGATCCAGACCAGGGCGTCCCTGCCATCCCAGGGCGAGCAGTGACCCACACCTGCCAGGGCCACCCGGGACCGGGATGCTGGGAAAGGGTCGAGCTCATTAGCAGGCTCCAGCCTCCCCGCACAGGGGGTCAGGGAGCAGCAGCCGGGGGGCATGGAGACAGGCTGGAGGGGCTTTGTGTGGGCTGGCAGCCCCCACTGTCCCTCTTAAAGGCCCCAGTGAGCCATCCCAGCTCCTGGAGGTCTGGGGGAGCAGCACTGCTGGATGGGGATCTGACAGGCACGGTGTTGAGGGGGCTCCCCAGGGGCTCCCCCTGCCCAGTGCTGCATCCTGCTGTGGTCTTTCCTTCCCTTCCCCACCAAATCACCCCATCTCCTTCACTGCAGACCATGAACCTTCTTCTGGGTACTGGGGGGTGCCCATCCCTCCCCTGCATGCCACTGCCCTGTCCCTCCCTGCCCACGTGGAGCAGGGTCTCTCAGCCGGGTGCGTGCCAGGAATCCCTCCAGCATCCCTTTGATCTCCAGCCCAGAGGGGTGAGAGGGCGTGAGGGGCCCCACTGAGGTGCAGAGAGACGGGGCTGCAGCCTCGGTGGGGTCTGGCACCCTGGGACCCCTCCCTGGGCAATGAACCTGGGGGTGAGGGGCTGCCATGCCCGGTGTCACTCTGCCTGAGTGGGAGATGTGAAGCCCATGCTCCCCCCAAAATTGAGGTGTTTGTAATTAGGCATCAACTAATTGCCCCCTGTGCAATGGGGGAAGGTCCCTTCCCCGGGTGTGTTCCAAATCGTCCAGTTTTGCCTGCTTGGCACAGGACAGTGTCCCCCATGGCTGTGGGTGGGTGCTCACAGGGGATGTGGCACCTTTTCTCACACCGCGGGGCCCAGGGGTGGGGTCCCAGGGGGTCCAAGCCCCCCTGGCAGGGGACAGGCTGAGTGCTGGCACACACATGGTGGCATTTCACCCTACCAGCAGATCACAGGGTGCCCCACTCCCCCCATCTCCCCCTGCCCACCCTGCCCCCCCTCCCTGCCTGCACATGCCTTTGCGCAGGGGCCGGAGGCAGGCGGTGTGGGGGGGTGGGAATACTGGCTGGAGCGAGTCTGAACCTGGCATCTGTCGAATGTCACCTTACCCAGACAGTCTGTGCTTCCCTGTCTCCATATCAACCGTTCTGCTCCAGCCACCTGCGGGGGGGTGGCAGGGAGTGCCTTTGGGAGGAGGAGAGCTCGCCCGCCGCTCCCCTCGCTCCCTGCAGCCTCCCCTTCCTTCCCTGCTTCTCCCCCCCCCTCCCAGGATGCCAGGCCCTGGGCTATAAATCGTGGGCGACGCTCCTCCAGCCACCTGGGATGTGCCTGGGAGATGGGGGTGACCCTGGCACCGGCAGTTTCCCAACCCCACCTCACTGTCTGGCCCCGCCGTGCCTCAGTTTCCCCTCCCCGGTGCAGCTGCGGCACAGGAGGGGTGCTGGGGCTCGTTCCACCCCAGCCGCGGCTGCGAGGGCCTCTTCCAACAGCTCGGCATTTTTCCCTGGACTTGTCCCTCTTCCCTGCGACCAGATGTTCTCACCCTCCTCCCCCCAGCGGGGTCCGGGCCAGCGCCGGGACGGCAAACGCCTGCCGGGATCCCTCCTCCTGCTGCTGGATCCCTCCTCCTGCCCTGCACCTGGACGGCAGCCGGGACAGGGGACGGGACACACTTAGTGGTGCCCTCTGGCTGTGTGTCCCGGCTCCCGGGGCTCCCCCAGTGCCAACCCCTCCCCGCCCCAGTGGGGCTGTGACAGCCCCGAAGGCAGTGGGGAGCTGAGCCCAGGGCATGGTATTGGGGGGATGATTGAGTGTTTGGGGGGATGCTGGAGCATTTGGGGGGGTGCTGGAGCACTTGACTGGATGCTACAGCATTTATGGAGGCACTGGAGCATTTGTTGTGGGGGTGTTGGGGTATTTGGGGGGATGTTGGAGTATTTGGGGTGGGGTACTGGAGTGTTTGGGAGGATGCTGGCACATTGGGGGGTGTCTTGGAGCATTTGGGGTGGGGATACTGGAGTATTGAGGTGATACTGGGGGACTTGGAGAAATGCCGGAGCTTTAAGAAGGATGCTGAAATATTTGGGGTGGCACTTTAGCATTTGGGGTGGGAGGTACTGGGGCATTTCAGGGGTTGCTGGAGCAGTTGGGGAGGTGTTGGAGGACTTGGGGAGATGCTGGGATGAGGCATCCATGTGCATGCTGGACCCTCGTGGGTGCATGGGCGTGTGCGACATGAGCCACGCGGGATGGGATGCCGGGATGCACGGACACTGCTCGTGGAGTTCATGGATACAGCTCATGGGATTCATGGATGCAGCTCACGGGGTTCATGGATGCAGCTCGTGGGGTTCATGGATGCAGCTCGTGGGGATTCATGGATGCAGCTCATGGGGGTTCATGGATGCAGCTCATGGGGTTCATGGATGCAGCTCGTGGGGATTCATGGATGTTGCTTGTGGGGTTTGTGTATGCAGCTCATGGGATTCATGGATGCTGCTTGTGGGGTTCATGGATGCAGCTCATGGGGTTCATGGATGCAGCTCATGGGGTTCATGGATGCAGCTCGTGGGATTCATGGATGTTGTTTGTGGGGTTTGTGTATGTAGCTCATGGGATTGATGGATGCCACTCGTGGGGTTCGTGGATGCTGCTTGTGGGGTTCAGGGATGCAGCTGGTGGGTTTCATGGATGCTGTTCCCGGGCCATATGAATGCTGCTCGCGCTCGGGGCGCCTCAGGGAGCCTCAGGGCACACAGCAGGTGGGGATGGACGGACAGACAGCCGAGGACAGGCACAAGCACTGCTCCCTCCTCTCCCGGCCGTGCGCAGCGGCTCCTGCGAGTGTGTAATTTCACCACAGTGCCTAAACGAGGGACAGAAGTAAATTGACCTTTTCACCCGTTTTCCTACCAGGGGGATTATAGCCTGTTTCCTGTTAAATCTCTCCAAGAACTGGCTCCATCCTGCTTGTGGAGCAGGGTGGGGAGGGAGGGACACCCACCCGGAGCAGGGGCTTTAATTTCCCTCCTCGTCCCCCCCGCGCCACGCCTTTCCCACCCCATCCCATCGCCCAGCTCCTCCACCTCTCGTCTCATTAAAGTCTTCGGGGTGATTTCACCAACCCCGGGCAAAACCAACGTGGAAAAAATTGCTGGGAGGAAGGAACCGAAGGCGGAGAGTGATAAATATTGAAAGGGTGGGATTTCGATGTAGGCTGCAACAGCTGTGCCGGTTACAGTGTCACACTATCTCTCCACAGGTTTACTGACCCATTTCCATTCACACGGCTGCCAGTATCTTAGCAACTGCAACAGTCCCCCAAGAACAGGCATATTGCCTGCTATTAGTGACTGCTGCAACTGTGTCAAGGTTAGCTCTCTCCCTCCAAGCGCTGCCGGGTTTGTTTTTCGCCCAAAGCCAGCACAGGCTGTTTGGTGACATGTCCCCCGGCAACCGTCTTGGGTTTTGGGTGTTCATCCCTGCCATGGAAAATGCCAGCGGGGCTGGAGCAGTTGGTGGGATGGTGACGTGGGGTTGGGTGATGGATGGGATGCAGGTTTGGGTGGTGGGATGGAGCAGGATGCGGGGTTGGGCGCGCTGGGAGATGCTGTGGGGTGTCGGTGATGGCATTGAGTGCATAATGCATCCCCAAAAATAGGAATGCTGTCATCTGGTTGGGTGTCACCGTCGCCCCTGTGCTGCACTGAGCCCCAAAAAGTCACCCAGAGAGGGTTGGGAGCTGTGCTGATCCCACTGGGGTGTTGGGTGTTCATCCTTCCATGAAAATCATCAGAGGGCTGGAGTGGTTGGTGGGATGGCAATGGGTGGGATGTGGGGTTGTGTGGTGGGATGGTGCAGGATGCAGGATTAGGTGGTGGGATAAAGAAGGGTGCAGGGTTTGGTAGTGGGATGGAGCAGGATGCAGCACTGGGTGATAGGATGGATGGGGATGCAGGGTTGGATGGTGGGATGGAGCAGGATGTGGGGTTGGGTGCTCTGGGAGATGCTGTGGGGTGTTGGTGATGGTGCTGAGTGCATAATGCATCCCCAAAAACAGGAATGCTGTTACCCAGCTGGGTGTCACCGTCACCCCTGTGCAGCACCAAGCCCAGGAAGTCACCCAGAGGGAGTTGGGAGCTGCACTGATCCCACTTGGGTGTCCCTCTGCCAGATTTGGTTTCTGCCCAAAGGCAACACAGTCCTTTCAGTCCAACCATGTCCCCCACCAACCATCCCGGGCGTCGTGTGCTCATCCCTGCCATGGAAAATGCCATTGGGGATGGAGTGGCTGATGGGGTGATGGGATGGCTGAGATGTGGAGGTGAGTGTCCCATGGGATGCCACAGGGTGTTGGTGATGGCATGGGTTCTCCAAAAATAGGAGTGCCATCACCCAACTGGATGTCACTGTCATCCCAGCCCCAGGAAGTCACTTGGAGGGGGCTGGAGGCTGCACTCATCCCACATGGGTGTCACAAGCAGGGCTGGCCTCATTCTGCACCCTGAGGGGCTCAGCCCTTGGCTGGGCATGGGCAGGGGACGGCGCATGTCCCTGGGGTCTGTGGTGGCACCGGGGGGTCTGGAGGACAAGACACGTGTCTGTCTGGCACCACCATGTGCCAGGCAGGGACAGAAGTGCCACATGGGTGACATCCACTGTCACCACCTCTGTTGCCACTGCTCTCAGCCCTGAGGGGAACGGAGTGAGAGAAGGGACTTGTGCTCCCCCCCAAAACACAGCGATGTTGGGGTGACCAAACCCACGGAGCAGGGAGAGGGCAGGCAGACCCCAAAACACCCCCGGGCAGGGAGGGAAACTGAGGCACGGGCAGGCAGAGCCCCCCCCCCCACAGCCTGTGGGGGCTGAGGGGCAGCGAGGTGGGTGCTGGGGCGGGCAGGGTGCCACCCCCCCCGGCAGTGCTGCAGACAGCAGGCTCCACACCGGCACGGCCGCGGGGACGGCGGCGAGGGAAGCCACAAAAATGATTTAAGGGGCTGGCGGGATTGATTTATTAAGAACAATTAAAAGCGCTAAATACGCTTAGCTCAGCCAGACACCGAGCAGGGAGCCTGGGGGGGAGAGACCTGTCTGCCGGCTCCGGAGGGCGAGGCTGGAGGCGAGGGGGGACTGGTGGCACTGGGCTGGGCTGGGGCAGCTAGGGGAGGAGAGGGCGGTGGAATGGGGGGCAGCACCCTGGAGCTGGGTTTGTATCCAGGAGTGGGTTTGGGACCAGGGATGGGTTTGCATCCGGGGATAAATGATTAGTTGAGGTGGATTTTCACCCAGGTATAGCTTTGCACCCTGTAGTGGGATGGATTTGCACCCACGGATGGATCTGCACCCAGGAGAGTGTTTGCATCCGGGGATGGGTTTGTTGTCCAGGTTTGAATATTCACCCAGGGATGAGTTTGTATCCAGGGGTGTGTTTCACCCCAGGGGGGGTTTCACCCAGGTGTGGCTTTGCACCCTGTAGTGGGATGGGTTTGCACCCAGGGATGGGTTTGCACCCAGGGATAACTTTGCATCCAGGGGTGGGTTTGCACCCCAGCTGGAAGGAGCGTGGTGGGACGTTGGGGGCCAGGAGGATTAGGTTGAAATGGGGAGCTGTTTAGAGCCAGTGCCAGCTGCAGGATGCCCAGTATAACCAACAGGCAGTACTGGGCAGGGTGTTGCTGTCCCAGTCTGGCAGTGCTACCCTGGGAGCTTTGGAAAAGGGAGGCCACAGGTGCATCCCATGGGATCCCCATCAATGGGCACCCACAGGGCTGATGTGTGCATGGGGCTGAGGAGCTCATGGAGCAGAAATCCCGGAGTGTTGTGACATCCACAAACCCGCATCCCGCACAGGAAATCCCAGCCGAAAGTCCTTGGAGGCTGGGAGAGTCCCTGGACATGCCCAGACCTGCCCAGCCCTGCTCCTCCCAGGCACCAGCGGTGGCTGTGGGGGGACAGGGAGAGCTGGGGTCACTCCTGGGGTCCCTGCTGTTGTCACCCTGAGGGATGGGTTTCACCCAGGGGTGTCAGGTCAGTGTCCCTGTGTGCTGCTGGGGTGTTGGGATACCAGGAATGGGGGCAGAGGGCTGTGCCCTGTGTCCTCCCAGTTCCAGTGGCTGCTGGCTGTGGGAACACTGGTTTTGTACCCATTTTCCAGTGCTGTGCAGGATCCATCCTCTTCTCTGGGCTCAGCAGGCTGTCTGTGCTTTGGGGCAGAAGTGGGGATCCAGGAATATCAGGGACACAGGGATGCAGTGCAGTGCTGCCTTCCTCCCCTCACCCTCTCCCAGTGCTATTGGGGGATCAGGTTTTGGGGTTTGTGTTCAGATCCCCCACACAGAGGCCCCACCACCTCCCCTAGTCACCCCACCTGGGGGCTGGATGCGCCCACATTCCCATCACCACACGGGTCCCTGTGCCATGACCCAAGTCGGGCACCTCCTGCTCACCAAAACCCGCAGTACTGGAGGGGCCCCCTGCCCTGGCCCCCAGGATAGAAGCCCTGGGAGCAGGGAGGTGCTGGGAAAGGTGCTGAATGGGAACAAAAGGTCTGTGGGGTGGCTGGCAGGGCCGAGCAGAGCCGGAGGCTTTCTGCTGACCCCGCTCCGGCTGCCCCGGCCCCGGCCTCCCCCCGCCACCCCCACCCGCTCCTGCCGACGTCAGCGCTTCCCAGCAGCACTCCCAGGCCTACCTGGAGCTGGCTGGGAGGTGGGAAAGCCATTTCTGCCTCTGCCCTGGCGCTCACACCTCCACCAGCCGTGGCCAAAGCCTCCTGGGACAGGGTGGGTGCTCGTGCCTTGTGCCCAAGCGGCACCGCGGGGCCACGTGCCCTTTTCCCTGAGGATGGAGCCGTGGTGAGGTGTGGAGAGTGGCACGGGTTGGGTGGTGGTGGTGGCTGTGGTGTGGGTGCTGTGCCCCCCTCTGTGCCCCACTGGGTGCGTCTGTGGGGACAGTGGCCAGAGCTGGAGATGGATGGAGGTGACCAGGGATGGATGTGGCCAGGGCTGGAGGTGGAGGAGGTGACCAGGGGCGCAGGTGGCCAGGGATGCAGATGGATGGATGTGACCAGGGATGGAGGTGGCCAGGGATGGAGATGGATGGAAGCGACCAAGAATGGAGGTGGCCATTGGTGGAGGTGAACAGGGATGGACATAGATGGACATGATCAGGGATGGAGGTGACCAGGGATGGAGGTCACCCTGCCCTGGTGACTCTGGCACTACCAGCATTTTCCTCCATGCTCCTGCTTGTCCAAGTGCTGTCACAACCACAGGCAGTGGGGACAGGAGCCCACGGGACAAGGAAAAGGGCTTCCCACAGTCACCAGCTGGATGTCTCAGCAGCCACCCTGGGGGAAGGTGTGTGTGGTGACCCACCCAGGGCTGTGCAGGCGGGGCAGTGGCAGAGCTGGCACTGCCCCAGGGCGCTCAGCAACGAGGTCCCGGGGTGCCCCCACAGCCTCGAGGTCCTGGGGTGCCCCACAGCCTCGGCAGCGCTCCCGCCGCCGGCTGCCCAAGGGTTAACGAGAGTTTGCTGCTCCTGCAGACAATTAGTGACATCTTTGCTGACAACGCCACACTGAGCCTCTGCCGCCTCCCGGCAGCACCAGCCTGGCCGCCCCCGCGCCCCATGCGGCCCCCGCTCCACCCGCCCTGCCTTCGCCACCGTGGCCCCGCCGCGGTCCGGCCCCGGCACCGCGCCCCGACACCTCGCCCCGGCGGCGTTTCGGCAGCGCCGGCAGGATTGCAATCCCAAGCGGAGCAGCCGGCTCCCCTCACTGCCCTCTGACCCGCTGTTGCTGTGGAAACTGCATCCCACGTAGGATTATGGAGCCGGAATCCGCAGGCTCCAAACTCCCCTCGAAATCCAGACGGTCACCGGGGTCCTCCCCCCCCGCCTGCCGCGCCAGCCCCCCCCCCCGTGCCCGCGGTGCCCACGGGGTGCCCACGGGGTGTCTGATGTCCCCAACGAGATGGCAGCTGAGTGCTGGAGGAGGTGGCAGCAGCACTTCTGTGTGCCCTGCTTTGCAGCCACCGGCTGGTGACGCTGCCGAGGGTGCCACGGTGTCACCACGAGGTCATCGGTGACCTCTGGCACGTCTGCTCCCCTGTGCCATGGCCTGAGCGTCGCCTCCCGGTATGTGTGTGCCATCCCTGCACCCCAGAGAGGATGTGGGGTGGGGTGCCAGCAGGACCCCCACCCTTAAACAGCACCCCGGGAACGTGGGTCCACCCCCAGGGACACATCCCCAGCACCTCCAGGGCAGCAGCAGGAGCCAGACACCCACCAGAGCCCCCCCACATCCGCAGGGACCGGCAGCGTGGGTCCCCCACAGGGGGAAGGGTGGGCACGGGGGAGAGAGGAGCCTGTTTGGGGAGCTCTGTGGGCTGCGCTTGTGTCTCAGCATCTCTCCTGCCACCCGGGGAGGTAGGAGCTGAATTAATCGCGATCAATTAGTGCTGCTTGCAGTCCCCAGCTCCCTCCCTGCACCAGCTTTGTCGCACCCAGCGAGGGGGGCCCCGGTGTCCCCAGCACCACCCAGGTGCCGTGAGGGACCGCGGCCCCTCCGGACCCCCAAATAGGGATGGGGAACAAGCAGGGTGTCCTCCAGCCCACGTGGACACAAGAAACATCCACGCCATTAAATCTGGCAGAAGAGGATGAGGAGGGGGGGACTCACAAGCCCCTGGAGCTGCCTCTGCCAGCCCAGAGTGGGGTGACGGGGTGTCCGGAGCGAGGGCCCGGATCCTGCAGGATACTGCAGCAAATGCCCTGCAATCTGCAGCCGGATGAATCCCACCTTCCTTCCCCCGCAACGTGCTGCCCTGGGCTACAGCTAATCTATTGTGCGCTGGGCTGCAGCCAGCACAAGCTGCAATACAGTAAATCCTTCTGCAGTATCCTGCAAGGGGACCGAGCCCAGCCGCAGCCGCCCGCCGCCGCCAGACAAAGCCGGGGGGCCCCCGCGGGGACGGGGCGCAGGGGACGGGGGCACCGGAGGGTGCCAGGCACCCCTGGCGTCGTGCCGGCGAGGCCGGGAGGATGCAGCCCTGGAGCAGGGTGGGAAGTTCTCCGGGGAGTTTCGGGTGGTGCCGGGAATCCCCTCTGCCCCCCCAAATCTGCGGGCAGGGAGACGCTCCGTCATCTGGGTCCACCACGGGGTTGTTCCTAAATGTTGTCGCCGCAGCGTTGCCTTCCATGGTCCCGGTGCTTCCATCCCCACCTTCTCCCTGTGCCTGGCGCGACCTCCCCCTGTGCCTCAGTTTCCCCACCGGTGCAGCGCCCAGCGAGCCCCTCATCCCCCTCCCTCGCGCGGGCTCCATCACATGTGAGCCCCGCTGCCCTTTGCCGAGGGGTTTCGCTTGGATACTGTCATTATGGTTATTATTACTATTATTATTATTATTATTGGGATGTTGGTGGGGCTCTGCGGCTCTGCTGGACCCGTCTTTGGCGAGCGAGGCATCCTTCAAAGGGAAGGCGCTCCGTCACCGCCCCACAGCAGCTGCGTTCTCCTCAATTAGAAGAGGTAATGAAGCAATTTATGGGCATCTACAAAGTGATGTGTGAGTGACAGGCTGTGTACGATCCGCGCCGGGGCTCTGCCGGCAAGTTGTGTTCTTCCAATTTTAATGGAAAGCTCCCTGGCGAGGGGGGAGAGCGAAAATCGGTGTGTCTGTAGGTGTGTGTGCTCCGATGGGTGTGGACTGGTGGTGCTGGTGGGTCATGGATGGGTGCAGGGAGGCCTGTGTGCTCCAAAGCCCCATCCCCAGGGAGCCTGTTCCGCAGTGGTAACTGGAGCTGGGGGGCAGCTGGGTGGGATCAGGGTGGGGGGCTGGGGTGTCACAGGACTCCTGGATCCTCTGGGATAGTTGGCTGCATCTCCCTGTTTCCATCAGCAGCCCAGGCACCCTGCTCCTGCCTCAGTTTCCCCATACCTATCCATGTCTCCACTGCATATCACTGCCAGACCCCTTCCGTGCACCTCCAGCTTTGGGGGGCCACCATGACCTCTCAAAGGGGAGGGAGAGCCATGTTTTGGGGTCAAACCCCAGTGTCCCCCTTGGCAGTGCTGCCAGCAGGGTGTGGGATGGGGGTCTGCAGCGCTGGGCTGGTGTTTTGGGGGTTCCCTGGAGCCCATGGGCACTGTACCCCCCAAGTGGGTGTGATCCTGAGTGTGCACAGAGGTGGGAGTGTGCACACCCCTGTGTGTGTACCTGTGACACCCATGTGTGCCCATCCATGTCCTCACCGCTGTCCGTGCGTGTTCCTGTGCCTGTGTGTGCACCCACATCTGTGCAGGTGTGTGTGTGTGTGTGTGCACCTGCACCACGCTTGCCACACCTGTGTTCACCCACCTGTGCCCACTCCGGTGGCCACACGTGTTCCTGTACCTGTGTGTCCACCTGCACCCGCGAAGGTGTGCGTGGACCTGTACCATGTTTGTCTTCATGTCTGCACACGTGTGTGCACAGTCCTCCCCCCACGCGTGTACCTGTGCACACACCTGTGTGGGAGCCTGTTAGTGGGTGCATCCCCTCCATGCCCACCTATCTAAGGGGTGCCAGGCCGCCGGTGTGACAGGGCAGGGCCCCCCCATCCCCGCACCCCTGCCCCGTCACGCCGTCATTGGCACCGTCCCCAGTGGCTCCCACACCCCAGCTCGGCCCCAACCGGCCACATCTCCCAGGAAACAGGATCCACAGCCAGGAGTTTCCGCTCAACTCATGTGTGCCTCCCACAAAAAAAAAAAAAAAAAAGAAGAGAAAAAAAAAAAAGAAAAAAAACCCACCCTGACACCAAGCCCGGCCGTTAATCCTGCCCGGCTCATTCTGCTTTTCTTGTCTAGCCAGTTTCTAAAATTGGCCAAGGGAGGCAACTGGCTGCTCTCCCCCCACCCAGACCCCCCCTCGGTCCCCACCTGGTCACCCCTGTGCTCTGTCAGCACCTGGGCCCCATCGCCCCATTCCCTGTGCGGGGTGTGAGCAATGGGGGCGGTGCCCAGCGTGGGGGGTGGGTGGGCTCTGGCTGACCCGGGACCCCGGTGGGCTCATGGTCAGCGTCCCCCCATCCCGGCGGGCGCCCCTTTGTCGCCCTGGGCAGCCCCCCAGCCCCAGCGCCGGGGGAGCATGGCTGTGCCGAGCGAGCCTTCGGCATGGGCACGCGTCCATCTGGCGCCTTCCAAATGTTACTGGCCTCGCAGGATCCCGGCTCCGCTTGGCGTTAACCCGCAGCGCACCGGCGGGGAGCTGGGGGAGAGCTGGGCATGGCCGCTGTGACCCCCTCGGGGTGCCCCCGGCGGGGTGCTGGGGGGGCTGTGGGGCCCGAGGTGCCACGTGCTGCGGGTGAGGGGCGGCGTGGGCAGCCAGCAGAGCCCCCTCTGCGCCGCCGCGGCCGCGGGTGTTACATGACCCGGCGTGGCCGGCGCTGGGCAGGGACACACCGGGGCTGTGACTCATGCTGTGGCTATAACAGGGAGCTCAGAAAGGGGGGCCGTGGCCATCTGCGCAGCCTCAGGCCCGCCAGCACATTTGAGGGGGCCCTGGGGGGGGGGGCACTCGCCACACCGGGGCACGGCACCCCATGGCACTGCCAGGAACGGCCGTCGCACGGGGATGTGTGAACAAACACAGCCGGCACCCCGAGGAGCGCCTGGCACTCCGGGCTGGCACCCCGAGGGAGCGGTGCTGGGGTGCCCCGTGTTCCCCCTGGCAGGGAGAGGGCAGAGGAGGGGGCCCGGCGGCTGCTCTCCTCCTGCGCCGGCTCGACGGGGCGGGGGAACAAAGCTGGCACCGAGGGAAGAGCTAAATTTAGCCCGTTTCCCTGCTAGCTCTGAACTGCGGCGCTGGGCTCCAGCCGGCCGAGGTGCCACCATCGCTGCAGTCCATCTGTCGAGCTGTTCCCCAGCCCCCCCAGGGCCCCCCAGGCCGGGGAGGGGGGTCAGAGCCCTCCGGGGCCAAGGGGGTTGGGGGCTGTGTCCGTGCTGGGCGGTGCCACTGGGGGCAGCTGGGCACCCCCTTGCAGCCCTGGGGGGCTGCAGGCACCCACATCTGTGGTGTGGGAGGGGAGGGTCCTCACACGGGGTTAGGGGTTCTTGAGGGGGGGATGACTGAGGAGGAAATGGTCACTGCAGGGGGGTGGTCGTTGTGGGGGAGGTGGCTTTTGGGGGAGATGGACATTATGGGGAGGTGGTCTTTAAGGGGGAGATGATAATTGAGGGGGAGATGGTCTTTGAGGGGGAGATGGTTGCAGGGGAGACGGTTTTGTGTTGGGGAGATGATTCTTGCAGGGAAGATGGTCCTTGAAGGGGAGGTGGATCTTGCAGGGGAGATGATCCTTGCAGGAAGAATGGCTCTTGCAGGGGGGGTGGTTTCTTGTGAGGGAGATGGTTCTTGCAGGGTAGGTGGCTTTTGCAGGGCAGATGGCTTCTTATGGTCATTGCAGGGGAGATGGTTGTTGCAGGGGAGATGGTCATTGCAGGTGGGGTGGCTCTTCATAGGAGATGGTTTCTTGCAGGGAAGCTGGGAAGGTGGTCATTTCAGGACAGCTGGTTTCTCCTGGGGTAGATGGTCCTTGAGGGGGAGGTGGTCCTTGCAGGGGAGGTGGTTTCTTGCAGCAGCAGGAATAGGGACCTGACCAGGCATCCCCATCCCTGCCCACCTCGAGGGCACTGTGCCACGTTCTGGTGCTGAGGGCTGAACCCACCAAGGGTCCCACCAGCCTTGGGACCAGCAGGCCTGGAGGATGCAGGAGACCCCGGTGGCAGCAGCACACCTGGGACCAGGCCCAGGAGAAGGGCTGTGTCCCCAGCTCAGCATTGTCCCAGCAGTGTGGGGGTGTCCACGGGGTCCCTGCTGCCCCAGGCCAGTGGGATTGCAGGGCAATGAGCTCCCCACCCACCTTCCTGCAGCGCCGGGTGATGGGGGGATGCCGAGACCTTTGGACACCCCCTGCTTATAGCCCAGCAGTCCAGGACCCCCATTCCCAGTGCCAGGGCGGGTGCCTGAGCCTGCCCTGGGGATGGGACACCCTGAGGTGACGTGAGAGGGCGGATCCCAGGTGTGTTTGCCCTGTGTGCCAGCCAAGCCCTTCCCGGCACCGCCGTCTCCTCCCATGGCAGCACCACATCCCCACACCACCTTGGAGGGTCGTGTTCCCCCACCAGCTCCCTGCTTGGGGGGGGGGGAGCACCCCAAAAATCCTCTGATGGCTCCTCAAAGGGAACTGGCGGCCAAGCAGCTCGTCTGGACCCGTTACCTAAGATGAAACCCAGGCGCCATCTGCTCTGTCTCCTAATTACGAGCATGGCAGAGGAGTCAGGGCGGCGGGGGGACGTGGTGACAGCGGGGTTCCAGCCACGGGGTGACAGCTAGAGGAGGGGTCAGGGCTGCCTGCAGGCACCCTGTGCCTCAGCACCCATCTGTGCCCACCCTTCTGGCCCCCTGACTCCTGTCCTGCTCCCAGTCTCAGGCTGGTGGGCCCCCAGGGTGGGTGGGTGCCCTGGGAGCTGCCAGTGGTACCCAAGGGGGACTCGAAATCTCCCGTGGTGCTGCTGGGGTGGCCCTACTGCACAGGAGGGCAGGGTGCTGGCAGGGGATGAGGTGTGGGGAGGAAGGGGAGGGAACAGGACCCACGTGCTTTGGGGTCTGTGATGCTGAATTGGGGGTGACATGGAGGTTGGGGTGGAGGGGGAGGAGACACAGGGACCCCCCGCGTGGCTCCGGGAGGAGGTGGCCGGGGCGGGGGGGCTGGCAGGGGAACACGGAAACCCTCGGCAAACGCCTGCCAGGAAGCTGTCACTGGAGGGGATTTTCCATTGGTGTCAGCAGGAGCAGGACGGGCTGGTGGGGGACTCGTGGGGAGGAGGGGGCCGAGGCCCTGGGAGGGGAGCAGGGGGGTGCGAGGGTGTG
The DNA here is from genome assembly GCF_025592945.1 of Manacus candei. NCBI lineage: Eukaryota > Metazoa > Chordata > Aves > Passeriformes > Pipridae > Manacus > Manacus candei. The sequence continues at coordinate 2,000,828 of NW_026138118.1, read as the reverse complement.
CAAGGGGTGGGGCACAGAGGGGACAACCTCCCCGATGCCCCATGAGGGAGGAGTGTAAGGCAGCTGCACCCCTTTGGTGCCCCCAGATGTGTGGAAGCAGGGGAGGAAAACCTCCACAGTGCTCTGTGTGTTTGTGTGTGAGTGAGTGTGCAAGGGAGAGGCACCACCACAGCATCCCCAGGCTTGGGGGACATGAGTGGGGCACCCCCCGATGCCACTCGTGTGTGTGTTTGTGTGCCAGGGAGGGGGGCACCTCTGCAGTGCCCCAGATGTGTCAGGGCACACACAAGCCAGGACACGGGTGACGGGGGTGTCTGGAGACACTCCCCGCAACCATATGGGGGTACTTAGGGCCACCCCAACCCCTCCCGGCGCCCCGTGGTGCCCAGGGACCCCCGAGGACCCCCCGTCCCCGCTGCTGTGGCCGCGGGCGGCTGGGCACGGCGCCCCGGCGGGGTGGGAGGCGTCGGGCCAGCGTGTCCCCATCTGTGTGGCGGCTGTGTCCCCGCCGCCTGCCTGTCTCCTGGTGGCATCTCCGGCCCCACCCTGACGTCTGGGTGGCCTCGGAGCCGGGCACCAAACCATGTCCGTGCCCTGCAGGGCCATCCCTCCATCCCCCCGCTGCCACGCCGGTGCCAAGCCAGCCCCTCCGTGCCCCCCATTTCCAGCACTGGGGGTCAGGGCCGGGTGCCAGCGGGCTCTGGGGGCTTGGGGGTGGGTCTGCAACCCCCTGCGCCCTCATGGTGCCACCACACAGCACCCCTGCCACCCAAGGGGGGCCCTGACTCGGTGGAGGGGGTGAGGTGGGGGGATGTTTTGCCCCCTGTGAGGTTGGACGGGGCTTGGAGCAACCTGGTCCAGTGGAAGGTGTCCCTGCCTGTGGCAGGGGGGTGGAATGAGATGAGCTTTAAGGTCCCTTCCAACCCAAACCATTCCATGATTCTGATTCCTCTCGCCACCAACCTCCGTCAAGCCTGAAACCGTTAAACTAATTAAAGCTTTGCAGCAGCAGGATTAAGCCCGGGCAGGGGAGGTGGGAGCCCAGGTAGTCGATTAGTTCACCAGGCGAGGATATTGGATTTCTGCGAGGCGAGTCAGCAGTCTTCAGGGGCTGTTATCTTTGCAGGGCTGCGGGGTCAGGAGGTGGGAAGCGGAGGTGACTGCAATCTCGCCCGCTTCATCCCCCCCTCCTCCTCATCCTCACCCCTCCAGCCCCCCCACCCCACCCCCCAGCACCCGGCCTCGCTGCCTCTCCCCTGCCCGAGGCGCCCATCTCTATCTTTCCTTCTCCCTCTGTCCCTCCTCGCTTGTGTGGTCTCGGCTGGTGTTTTGTAACTAGCGCGGAGAGAAAAAAAAAAAAAAATTAAAAAAAGAAAGGGAAAAAAAGGGAAAAAAAAAAAAAAAAAAAAAGGAAAAAGGCCCTACCCCTGGCGAGGAAGCCAGGAATGGTGAGGTCCGGAGAGCCTAATGGGAAACATGTGGTGGCTGCCTGGGGCTGAGCGGGGAGGTGAAAGTGAGCGCGGCAGTGCCGTGAACATCCCGGTGTCCCCGCTGTCCCCCCGGGCACCCCACTGCCCCTCCGGAGCCCCCTCCCCACTGCAGCCCCCTCCCCACCAGTGCTGCCGGGCTCCCACCTGTGCCCTGTGCCATGGTGGGCAGTGGGGTGGGCTGGTGGGCACTGCCCGGCCCTGAGGTGGGTGGGGGGTGCAGGTGGTCCCTGCTGTGTGTGGGGGGTGGTTTGGCTGGGGTGAGGGAGGAGTCTTGGCACAGGAAGGGTCCCCCGGTGTCACCGGACATGTGGCCCCAGTGGGGCCGAGGGCAGGAGCCAGACACTGGTGGTGTGGGTCAGAGCTGGGGGTTGTGCCCAGGGGCACGCCTGGGGGGTGAACGTGGGCGGTGGGGAACACATAGAACATGGGTGATGGGGTGTCCAGAGACCCCACACACCCCGGTGGGGACCCCACGGGCATCCCAAAAGCAAGCCAAAGCATCCACAGCTCCGTGTGCCATGGATACATGGTGGCACTGTGGCGCAGAGCTGGGGGGCTGCGCCCCACCACCCCCTGGCACCTCTCGACCCCCCGCTCCTCCCCATCCAGCCGCGCGCAGCGTGTGCGGCGGGGACCAGCTCCCGGCGGCTGTTCTGGAAAACCTCCCGTTTGCTTCCTTCCTGCCTGCCTGCCTCCCCTCCGACAGCTCCCTGGGCACACCAGCAGCCTCAGCAGAGACAGAGACCGGTCTTTCTAGCACATATTTTCCTGCTGCACATCGCCCTTGGTGTAACTTTACACCGAGGTGCCCGCATCTCCGCGGTGCCAGCGCTGCGCCCAGAGCCTGGCGGGGGAGACAGGGGGGAAGGGGGGGATGCGGATGGACTGACAGGTTTGAATTCTCTTTCCCTGCCTTGTTGATAAGTTGTCACGCTAATCCAGACACCGGGAAGAGCCTGGATCACGCCGAGCGGCTGCGTGTGAGTGTGTGTGTGTGTGTGAGTGAGTGTGTGTGTGTGTCTGCTGGGGGAGGGAGCCAACCCGGCAGGGATTCACACGCGGAGCTGGGGAGGGAAAACAGGCGGACATGCTGGCACAGGGGGACTGGGAGGGGTTGAGGGGCTCCACCGTGCCCCCCTGTGCCAAATGGGCAGCAGCTGTAGGTGCCCTGACCTCACGCAAGGGAGTGGGGGGGCTGGATCTGTGTGAACACGCGTGTGCAGCATCCGTGTGGAGGTGCACACGCGTAGCCACGCACACGTGTGCCCACAGCCTGGTGGGGAGATGCCCCTCACCTCATACGGGCAGCCCCCGGCTCAAGGCACGGCCAGGGTGAGGAGGAAAGGTGTGTCCTGCCCCGGAACACCACCCTGGGCGTCCCGTGGCGGGGCGGAGGGCACAGGGTGGGTGTCCCCTGGGATGTGGCTTCAAGGGGGAGGGCGTCCGCGGGTGTCCCCCTGCTCAGGGGGTGCTCCCTGGGGAGGGGGCCGCCGGGCTGACGCGTGGGGGTCTCTCTCGAGCAGATGGGAGCTCGGTCGCCTGCCAGCCCCTCGCACTGGAGAACGGTGCCAGCCCGCCAGCCGAGTGGTTCCCGCGTGCCCAGGGCTCCGGCCCCCGCCAGCCCGGCAGCGACGGCGACGGCAGGAGCTTCCGAGTGAACCTGCACTGCAAACACCCCCGGAACAGGTACCGGGGGGGGCTCACCCCAGAAATGAGAAGCAGGGGGTGCACCGAGGAGGGGTTTGGCAGCACATCTTGCTGCCAATGCTCTGCCCGTCCCTGTCTGGGCATCCCTGGAGACGGAGAGGGGATGCCCCATGGCTTTGCAAAGCCTCTTGGCTTGGGGTTTTGGGGCTGCAGCCCCCCCATGGGGCGCAGGGTGGGCTGTGCAGTGGGCACACGACGCCCAGCACCCACCCGTGGGTGTCTGCGCCACGCACCCCGCCCAGCCCTCGCTGTACCCCATTGCCAGCGAGGGGAAACTGAGGCAGGCACCACACAGGGAGGGTCCTGGCAAGGGGGAAGGGGGTCTGCTGGCACCGGGCAGTGTCACCACGGGGTGGGGGGGGTTGGAGCTGTGCGTGGGGTGTCCATGAGCGGGTGGGAGCCGGGATGGGATGTGGGGGGGTGGGATTTGCTGAGCCACTTCCTCGGGCGAAGACCCCCCCCCCGCGTGTCCGGAGCGCGGCTCGCCGGGGACACCTAGTGGCAGAGCCACCAAAGGACCCCCGCCACCCCCCGAGCCCCCCCAGCCCCACGGAGGGGTTGGTGGTGGTGGTGGGGATGGGAGGGGGGTGTAAACCTGTCCCCTCTGTCCCCCAGATCAGAGGCAGCCTCCCCCCTCTTTCCCCACCCCCCGCAGCCCCGACGCCACGGTGATGGGCGGCCGTGGGAGCTCGGGAGGATCAGCCCCTGGTATGGCCCGTGGAGGGACTGGCATGGGGGTGGTGGGCACCCAAGTGTCCCCTCCCCACGTGGGGTTAACCCTGCACACCCCTTCCTTTGCAGAGAGCTCAAGTGCAATAGCAGGAGCAGCAGCAAAGCCGAAGGTAAGTCCCAGCCCTGGCACCTCGACCTCCTCCAGCACCCCAAAATCTGCCCTATGGCAGAATGGGGCAACCCAGACCTTGGCGGGGGCTCTGTGCCAGGGGCTGGCACAGGTGGTCCTGGTGTGGGGAGGGTATCCAGCCCCCCTGAGTTGGGAAAGGCATTCAGCCCCTTTTGAACTGGAGAGAGGGCCAGACTCCCTGAGTTGGGGAGGTCATCCAGCCCCCCTTGAGCTGGGAAGGTTGTCCAGACCCCTGTGAGTTGTGGTGGGCAGACCCCTGAGCTGGGGAGGGGGGAAGCCCCCATTTTCCCAGTTGGAGACAGTGGGGACATATTCCCACAGTGCCAGTCAGGTCCTCGCTGGTGACAGGGCAGGGATGAGCTGGGGGATGGACGTGGGGCCCCATCCCTGAGAACAGCGGGGATGGAGCGAGGCTGCTTTCAGGCGGCAGTGCCCACAGAGCCTCACTGTCCCCTTCTCTGCCGCCCACAGGTCCCGGTGTCACCTTCCCTGACCCCCATGTCAGCAACTGCCTGGCCAAGCGGCACGCGGGGGAGGAGGAGGTCAGGATGCGCGTGAAGCCCCCGGGCCCAGTGGTAACGACCAGCGTTGTGCGTGGCTCGCCCGACTACGTCCGAGAGCCCAAATTCTACCCCCCGGGACACCCGGCGCAGCAGCCCGCAGCCTGCCCGGCCGAGAAGGCGTTGTCCTGCAGCGTGCTCAGCTTCCCTGAGGGGTCGTGCCCCGCACTCGGCCGGGAGCACCAGGCGGGCTCGCTGCTGCACGGCGACCCGGCCGACCGCTGCCAGAGCGTCCACGGCGGCACCAAGGCGGCGGAGGACCTTCTGGGCTGTGCCGGGGAGCCCCGGATCCTGGGGGGCAGCGCGGAGGAGGCACCCGCCCGCGACCGGGCACCCAAAACCTTCCCCAACGCGACGCTGGCCTCGGGCCGCTGCAACATCGACAGCATCCTCGCCTTGCTCCGGAGCAAGTGCGGCAACGGGCACATCAACCTCCACCCCGTGGTGCAGCTCATCGACATCATGAAGGACCTCAACCGCCTCTCCGAGGACCTCAAGAACAGTGGGGTGCACCTGGACTGTGGCAGCCTCCGCGGTGGCGGCGGGGGCCACGAGGACAGCCGCCTCCTGCCCGCCGACCGCGACCTCCAGTACAGCTTCTTCTCCTCGCCCTCCCTGGCCAACAGCATCCGCAGCCCCGAGGAGCGGGGGGTGCTCCTCAAGTCCGACCCGCCGCGGCACCCCCGGCCCCCGGCGCGCGATGGAGAAGCTGATGGAGGCGGGGGGAGCGCCCCACAGCCCCCCGGACACAGTGGGGGCGTGGGAGGCGTCTCCAAAGCGCCGGCGGAGGAAGCCGGTTGCTCCCAGCCTGATGCCGGCGATTACTCGGAGCTGGCTGAGGCGGACATCCTGAACGAGCTGGCCTCCCTGGCGTGCCCAGGGACGCAGCTGCTGGAGTCGCAGGCGATGGAGCCGCAGCCCCAGTTGCTGCCAGCACAAGAGCTGGACTCCCAATCCCGGCTGTTGGATTCCCAGTCCCTAGAGTCGCAGCCCCAGCTGCTCGATTCGCAGAGCCTGGAGCCTCTGCCAGAGTCGCTGGAGCTGCAAAACCTGGAGCCGTTGGGGCTGCAGTCGCTGGAGCCGCTCTCCGAGTCGCTGGAGCTGCAGTCGCTGGAGCCCCTGTCCGAGTCGCTGGAGCTGCAGTCGCTGGAGCCGCTGGCGGAGCCGCTGGGGCTGCAGACCCTGGAGCCGCTGCCTGGAGCACTGGAGCCCCCACTGCTGCCCACCGAGCCCTCGCTGCTGGAGCCGCAGCCGCTGGGAACCGTCTCGGAGCTGCTGGAGGCACAGCCGGGCACCGGGGACCCGCTGCGGCCCCACGGGCTGCAGCCCAGGCTCGGGGGGTGCCCCCTGAGCACGATGGTGAAGCGGGGTCCCTGCGGGGGCCGGGGGGCCGGGCGGTGCGGCGAGGACCACCGCAAGTACGCCCTGCGCCGGACAGACAAGCCAAAGATGCTGTGCCGCCGGAGGAGGGCGGGGCGAGGGCGCCGGGTGGACGTCACCCCTGAAACCCGCGTCCTGTCCCCCCTCGCCCTGCCTGCCGAGGTGCCCCCCGGGCCAGAGGAGCCCGACACCCCACTGCTGAGCCCCCCGCCGCCGCCGCCGCCCCCCGCCACGCTGGACCCTGACGAGATGCCCAAGGCCCCCGTGGCAGGGAAGAAGAGCAAGTGCCGGGGGGTGAGGAAGATGGTGGTGAAGATGGCCAAGATCCCCGTGTCCCTGGGGAGGAGGAACAAGACCACCTACAAGGTGTCATCGCTCAGCAGCAACTTGAACCTGGAGGGGAAGGAGCTGGCGGCCAGCACCTCCATGGAGCCCACGCCGCTGCTCAAGATGAAGAACAACGGGCGCAATGTGGTGGTGGTCTTCCCCCCCGGAGAGATGCCCATCATCCTGAAGCGCAAGCGGGGCCGGCCTCCCAAAAACCTGCTGCTGGGCCAGGCCAAGCCCAAGGAGCCCACTCCCGAGGTGAAGAAGAGGAGGAGGAGGAAGCAGAAGCTGGCGTCACCCCAGCCCTCCTACATCGCTGACACCAACGACAGCAAAGCCGACTACTCGGATGTGTTGGCCAAGCTGGCCTTCCTCAACCGGCAGAGCCAGTGCTCGGGGCGCTGCTCGCCACCCCGCTGCTGGACCCCCAGCGAGCCCGAGTCCATCCACCAAGCCCCCGACACCCAGAGCATCTCCCATTTCCTGCACCGCGTCCAGGGCTTCCGCCGGCGCGGCGGCAAGGCGGGGGGCTTCGGCGGGCGCGGCGGGGGCCACGCCGCCCGCGCCGCGCGCTGCTCCTTCAGCGACTTCTTCGAGGGCATCGGGAAGAAGAAGAAAGCCCCCACCGCCCTCCACGCCGACCCCGTGCACCCGCGCAAGCGCGGCAGGCCGGAGCCCGATCCCGTGGGAAAACCCAAGAGGAAGCGGCGGGCGCGCAAGAACGGGGCGCTCTTCCCCGAACCCAGCTCTGGGCAGAACTTCGGTGACGGCCCCGCCGGAGAGTGGGGAGGTGGGGAGAAGGGCAGCCCCTGGGCCCCCCACCACGGCCACCCTGGTGGCCAGGCTGGACGCAACGGTGGCTACCAAGGGGCCGAGGCGAGACCCTTCCACGCCGCGGGGTTGGAATCGGGCTCCTCCGGCCGCGCCGGCTTCTACGCTGGGAGCGCGCCATCCTCGCAGACGGAGGCCGGTCCTGAGCGGCACAGCCTCTTCACCGGATACTTCCGCTCCTTGCTGGACTCGGACGACTCCTCTGACCTGCTGGATTTCGCCCTCTCCGCATCCCGCTCCGAGTCCCGTAAATCAGCGGCCGCCTACACGGCCCCCCCGGCTGCGCTGCCCGGCCAGCGGGGCATGGCCGCCTACACGGCCAGGGGTGGCAAGGTGGCAACGGCCACCCCTGGAGCTGAAGCCGCCTTCCACGCAGCCATGCAGGGCCGGCCGGCATTCCCACCCGGCCGCGCCGCCGGCGGCTATGGGGTGACCCAAGGGTCGTCAGAGTGCCGGGGCGCCGAGTCCTTCCCCAAACTGGCACCGCCATCAGCCGTGTCCCGGTCTCCCACAGCTCACCCGGCAGCCAGCGGCACCCCCGGCTACTCCCCTTATGGCAGCTATGGCAGCGCCGGGCAGAGCGTGGCACCCACCAGCGTGTTCCCACCAGGAAAGCAGTACCCACCGGCACAGGACTGCCCCAACAGCAAGGACTGCAGCTTCGCCTACGGCAGCGGCAGCAGCCTCCCATCCTCGCCCAGCAGCGCCCACAGCGCCGGGTACGCGCCACCGACAGCCGGGCCCAGTTTGCCGCTGGGAAAAGCCGCCTTCTTCAACAGCGCCGAGCAGGGGGGGCAGTTCTCCAGCGCCGCGCACACCCCCCTGCGCTGCGACAGCCGCGCCAGCACCGTCTCGCCCGGCGGCTACATGGTGCCCAAGGGGTCGGCGTCCTTCCAGCCCTCACCTGAAAACTGCCGGCAGTTCCCCAGCGCTGCGCCGTGGGCTTTCCGGCAGGGCTATGGCGGGTTGGATTGGAGCTCGGAAGCCTTCAGCCAGCTCTACAACCCGGGCTTCGAGTGCCACCTCAACGAGCCCAATGTCATCCTGGACATCTCCAACTACACCCCGCAGAAAGCCAAGCAGCAGACGGTCTCCGAGACCTTCTCCGAGTCCTCCTCCGACAGCACCCAGTTCAACCAGCCGGCCGGTTACCGGCGTGCCAACAGCGAGGCATCTTCCAGCGAGGGCCAGTCCAGCCTCTCCAGCCTGGAGAAGCTGATGATGGACTGGAACGAGGCATCCTCCGCCCCCGGCTACAACTGGAACCAGAGCGTCCTCTTCCAGAGCAACTCCAAGCCCGGTCGAGGCCGACGGAAGAAGGTGGATATGTTCGACACCTCCCACCTGAGCTTCTCCTCCTCTTCCTCCTCCTCCTCCGTGTACCCCGCCAAGAGGAACACGGGACCCCGGCAGCCCCGAGGTTCCCGGGGGGCTTGTGCCTCCAAGAAGGAGAGGGGGACGGGCAAGGCCAAGTTCCCCACTAAGTCGCAGGCAGTGAACCCCCTCTTCCAGGAGAGCACGGACCTGGGCTTGGACTACTACAGCGGGGACAGCAGCATGTCCCCCCTGCCCTCCCAGTCCCGGGGCTTCGGGGTGGGCGAGCGGGAGCCCTGCGACTACGCCGGCCCCTACTCCATGAACCCCTCCACCCCCTCGGACGGGACCTTCGTCCAGGGGTTCCAGAGCGACTCCCCCGGCTTGGGGCAGCCAGATTTGGAGAGCAAGCACTTCCCTGCCCTCCCGCACCAGCTGGCGGCCCCCGGCCAGCAGACTGTCTTCGAGGCCGGCTTGCAGAAAGCCTTCTCGCCCAACTGCTCCCCGACCTTGGCCTTCAAGGAGGACCTCCGGGCAGGCAGCATCCGGAAGCTGCCGGCCTGCGACTCGCTCAAACACAGCATGCAGGGGGGGGCCCTGCCGCACGCCCCCCACCTGGCCTGCCGCGACCTCCCCATGCCTCAACCGCACTACGACTCCCCCAGCTGCAAAAACCCCCCGTACTGGTATTCCCCCAACACCAGCACCCGGAGCCCTTCGTACGACGGCAAAGCGGGGGCCGGGATGCTGGTGGACTTCATGGGCAGGACGGACCCCCCGTGTCTGAACCCCCACTTGAGCAGCCCGAGCGGCACCCACCCCTCCAAGGGCGAGAAGGAGCCCTTGGAGATGTCCCGGGCTCACCACCGAGGACCCTACGCTTGTCCCCTGATCAATGACTTGAACATCTCCCCCGTACCGAGAGACTCAATGCTGCAGCTGCAGGACAACTACAGGTACCCCAGTTTTGCACCCCAAGGGCACCCCGTCATGGCCCCCACCCAGAAGAGCGGGTTTTTGGGACCCATGGTAGAGCAACAACACCCTGAGGACACTTTTACGGTCACCTCATTGTAGTGTCTGCTGACGTGCCAACCGGACAACGAGGTTTTGTTACAGGGTAGGTGGGGGAGAACCTGGGGGTGAGGGTGGGGGGTGGCAGAGGGGGACACAGGGGATGCCCTAAAGGCCATTCTCACCATGTGTCCCCCCCTCTTTCTCTCCGTGTTGTGTTTCTCTTTCAGAGGTAATTTAGCCAGCACTTTTTTCTGGAACACTTTTCAAGTTCTGTATTTAACTGGGATTGGAACCGTTTGTTTGTTTTCTAAAAAAAAAAAAAAAAAAAGAAAAAAAAAGAAGAAGAAAGGAAAAAAAGGAAAAAAAAGGAAAAAAAAAGAGCAGAAAAAAAAAGATAAAAAATAAGTGAAACGAAAGGAAAAAAATTAATAATAACGGACGAAGAGAGAAACCCCCTCCCCCGTTTTTCCCCCTCCGCACTCAAATCCGCCCCGCCTGCCGAACCGCCCGGCTCTGCTTTCCGGACTGCCGACCCCCCGCCCCGCAGCAGGACAATCGGATGGACGGACGGACGGACAGCACAGGCTCCCGCCGAGCCCGGGGCAGGGGCGCAGGCAGGGAGGGCAGGAGGGGGGTCAGCGGCTGGGTGCCCCCTGCCCGCAGCCCGGCCGGGGTGTGGGGGCGCGGGGACCCCCTTGGCCGCCCGCGGGGAGGCTGTTTGGGGATTCTTTTCTTTTTCTGGTCCCTCCCCGTCCGCTCGCTCGCCCCGGGGGTTGTTCCTGCCGGATGGAGGCCGATGGGTGTTGGGAAGCGCTGACCCCCCCACCAGGCTCTGGCAGCGTCGCCAGCGGGGCTCGGAGACGCCACCACCACCAGGTAAGTGCCAGCCGAGCCCCCCACCCGATGCTGGTGCCCTCCAGGAGGGGTGTTGAGGGGCATCAGGGGCGTGCCGGGTGCTCTGTGCTTTCCCAGGGGTTCTGTAACCCAATTGCACCCACCCTCTGGGTGCCCCCAGCGCCTTTTGGACTGTGGGAATTTGCCCCAGGTGTTGCCCCACCAAGCATCAAATTGGGGACCCCTTTGGCCCCGATGTCTGGGGGGTGGCTGGACCCTGGGTGTGCCAGAGTTAGGGGGGTGTGGGATGGCCCAGAGTCCTGGGTGTGTGGGTGCCAGATGGGGGTGAGCAGGACCCCAAACCCCCGGGTATGTGGTGCAGGATAAGGAGTGGTCAGACCCCCAAAGCCCTGAGTACGTAGGTGGCCAGATTTGGGGTCATCAGAACACCAAACCCCTGGAACATGGGTGTCAGATCGGGGGTGGGCAGGAGCCAGGACCCCCAAGTATGTGAGTTTTGAATGAGGGTGGACAGGACCCCAAATCCCTGGGTTTGTGGGTGCCATGTGGGAGGTCAGCAAGACCCCAGACCCCTGGGTATGTGGGTGCCAGATGAGGATGAACAGGACCCCAGATCCCTGGATATGTGGGTGCTGGACTGGGGGTGGGCAGGACCCCAGGCCCCTGGGTATGTGGGTTACAGATGAGGATGAGCAGGACCCCAAATCCCTGGGTAGGTGGGTGCTGGATTGGGGGTGGGCAGGACCCCAAATCCCAGGGTCTGTGGGTGCTGGATGGGAATGGGCAGGACCCCAAATCCCAGGGTCTGTGGGTGCTGGATGAGGGTGGACAGGACCCCAAACCCCTGAAGATCTGGATGCCAGACCCCTGAGCCTGTGGGTGCTGGATGGGGGTGGGCAGGACCCCAAATCCCAGAGTCTGTGGGTGTCAAATGGGAAGTGGACAGGACCCCAAGCCCCTGAAGATCTGGATGCCAGACCCCTGAGCCTGTGGGTGCTGGATGGGGGTGGGCAGGACCCCAAATCCCAGAGTCTGTGGGTGCTGGATGGGAATGGGCAGGACCCCAAGCCCCTGAAGATCTGGATGCCAGACCCCTGGGACCGTGGGTGTCAGATGGGAGGTAGGCAGGACCCCAAATCCCAGAGTCTGTGAGTGCTGGATAAGGGTGAGCAGGACCCCAGATCCCAGAGTCTGTGGGTGTCGGATGGGAGGTGGGCAGGACCTCAGACCCCTGGGTGCCACACCCCTGGGCCCGTGGGTGCTGGATGAGGGATGGGCAGGACCCCAAATCCCAGAGTCTGTGGGTGCTGGATGGGAGGTGGGCAGGACCCCACACCCTTGGGCCCGTGGGTACTGGATGGGGGTGGGCAGGACCCCAGATCCCAGAGTCTCTGGGTGCTGGATGGGGGTGGACAGGACCCCAAATCCCAGGGTCTGTGGGTGCTGGATGGGAATGGGCAGGACCCCAAATCCCAGAGTCTGTGGGTGCTGGATGGGAGGTGGGCAGGAGCCCCCAGGGTGGGCCACTCACCCCTCTCTCCCTCTCCCAGCAGCCACAGCACCCTCAGCCCTGCGCCCCCCACCCATCTCGGCCGCCGGAGCAGAGAGGAGAGGAGGGGGCCACCACCCCCGGGGGCACCCCGGCCCCGTCGCCCCCCGCTTCGCCCCCCGGCCCCCGCCTCGGCCGTGGCGCCGGCGCCGCGTTCTCTCTCTCTCTTTCTCTCTCTCTCTCTCTTTCCTCCCAGCCAGAAGCAGAGGGACTCTTTAATTTTTATTTTTTATTTGATTAATTTTCATTTTCTGCACAAAACCAGCAATTGTAAATACTTTTGAAGAAAAGAAGTTAAAGAAAAGTAAAAAAAAAAAAAAAAAAAAGTTTAAGGATTAAAAAAAAAAAATAAAAAAAATAATGGTAATGATAATAAAAAAAAAAAATAAATAAAATTTTAAAAAAGCCGAAAAATCACACACGTGGGAAAAAAAATAAATAAAATAAGAGAGAGGCACGCACCGGAGGGAGAATCCAAAAAAAAAATGATGGAGAACAGACCTAAAGCATCCAAGAGGTGAATATGCAGCAGAAAAGAGCAAAAACCCCCCCAGTATGCACTGAGAAAAAAAATTTATTTACAGATCGAGCGACAAAAAAAAGAAAAAAAAAAAGAAAAAAAAAGAAAAAAGTAACAATAACCTATTTATTGTATATAATGTTTTATTATAAATCGTGTCTTGTATATTGCATTCTGTACATCTGCTGTGGTTTTGTGGTGTGCAACTTCCGCATGGGTTCCTTGGGTTTCCGTTGCCTTTTTTTTTAATGATTTGATGATGATTTGGGTTTTATTTTTATTATTATTCCGAAGAACGAAGGCGGGTTTTTGGTTTTTGGTTTTGGGGTTTGTTTTTTTTTTCTCGGTTGGGATTTTTTTGTTTGGGTTTTTTTGTTTTTTTTTTTTTGGCAGTACACACCCAAAGATCCAAAATTTGTATAAAAACAAAAAGGAGTTTAAAAAGAAAAGAAAAAAAAAAAAAACAAACAACGAAAAACACACACACACACACAAAAAAAAAAGCCAAAAAAAAGAAGAAAAATTAAAAAGAAAAAAAAAATAAATCAATCACAGACCCTCTTGGTGGGAAGGGGGAGTGGGGGGGACTGGGAAGGGGGGGCCACTGGCGGTGATGAGCTCAGGGTGTGGGTGCGTGTGTGGGTGCCAGGGGGGGCTTTGGGGTCCTCTCCCCCCCCAATCCCCTGCGTGTGTGTCCCCCCTCCTCAAGAATTCGGCAACTTCCGTACAGCTTTGTGCAAAAACCGAGGAAACACACACACCAAAAGAGAGGAAAACCACCCTGAAGTGGATAAAAAAGGCAAAATTCAAAAAAAAAGGGAAAAATACCCCAAATTGGTCAGAACAGCCCCTCCTTCCCCCTTCCCCCCCCCCCCCCAGCTGCCCTGCGCAGTGTTTGTGCTGCCCTGGCCGGAGGGGCCCCCCCAATGAGCCCCCCCCTCCCGGCCTCCCCCCCCCCGCTTTGCCCCTCAAACGGTCTTTTTGTGTTATTTAGGAAGGAATTTTTAATAGGCACTTTTTTTATATTAAAAAGAAACCTATATATTGAGCGATGCCCGCTGCTTTCTTGCTTCTCATTTTTTTTTTTTTTTGTGGGGGGGGGGCACGGCCTGGCTGTGCCATGGCGGGGAGGGGGCTGCTGGAGGGATGCCCACCCTCCCTGGATTTAGGGAGGACGCCAGGATCCGGCTCTAAGGTGGGAATTGCAGCAAGAAAGCTGAGTTTTGGTACTAATTAGGGGTGTGGTGTGACACCGGGGGGGCCCCTCTGCTGCTCCCCCGGGGATGGGGTGGCAGCAGGGGGGTCCCGGGGGGACAATGCAAGGGGCTGGTGGCACCTCGGGTGGCACCTCGGCTTTCCAGGCAGGATGATTGCCCACCCCTCCCTGGCACCAATGCGGCGTGGGGGGGGAACACACACACAGGGATACAGGCGCTGATGGATGGGAGAAGCATCAACACCGGAAAGGAGCGGTAAAAAAAAAAAAAAAGGAGCAAAATAAAGGCGAAACAAATAAAATTCAAAAGCACACCAACTTCCAGCCTGGGAAAACGAAGGCGGCTGCATCCTCCGGGCGAGGAGAGGGGAGGGGGGGGTGGTGTCGCGGGGTGGGGAGGGGAGGACCAGCTACCTGTGGGTGGGAGAGGTGAGCGATGCCGGCGGGGTCAGGGCTGCGGCAGCCGAGGGTTTGGGGGGGCCGGGGGGGAGCAGGGGGGTTGCTATGGAGAGGAACACACGGTGCATACTGATGGATGGGGGGGGGGGAGCGGGACTGCCGGCGCTGCAGCAGCTTAATGGGGTGGGGGGGGTGCTGGGGGACCCCCTCTCTGCTGGGCTGGGGGAGCAGCGAAGCCCACCCCCAGGCTGGGAGGAGCACGGTCCAACGCAGCCCCCCGTTAGGGGTGCCCTGAGCACTCAGATGGGCTCCCAGGACCCCCACACACACACCTCGGGGGTGCTGAAAGGGAGGGGGGGCACCTGCCCGTCCCTGTGCCCCGGGTGAAGGTGGTTGGGAGTTTGGGGGGGGTTATTTCCAGTCCCCCACCCCAAGGGTTGCAGGGTGGGGATTTGGGGGGTTTAGTGGATCATGGACCCCCCCAAAATCTGGCTGGGGGTGTTGCAGCAGGGCCATATGTGTGCATGGGAATGAGATGTAACCCTTGGTGCAACCACATCCCCTCAGGGGCCAAACTGAGGTGGGAGGGGCTTGCTCCTCTGTGCCCCCCACGAAGAACCCCATGAGACCCTCAGGGTGAGCTGGGGGGGTGATGGAGGAGGGCTGGGTGCTGGAGTCCCTCTTCCCACCATCCTCAGGCAGAGTGACAGGGCTGGGGGGAAAGGGGACCCCTCGGGGGGGGGCAACCCCAAGGTGTGCCCCCACCCTGGTGGGCACCAAATGTCCCCTGACTGTGACATTGCTCAGTAGGGAAACTGAGGCATGTGAGAACCTGGGGGGTCCGGCCATTCCTGCTCCTGTGCTCGCATCCCACAGGTGCTGAACCCCCCCACTGGATCCCACACAGCCCCTCCTGGGGGGGTCCTTTGGGGGTCCATGACTGCTCATTCCCACCTTGCCTCCCACACAATGCTTCCCACAAGGATCAAATTTCCTCTTTCCCGCCCCGTTTTTTCTCTCTTTCATTTCAGGTCACAACAAGCAGCACCAAAAGAGGATGAAATCCTTTCCCCTCAGGAGGTAAATCCCACTGGGAAGCATCACCTGGCATGGCCAGGCTGCTCAGACCACAGCTGGATTTTACTTATTTTATTATTTTTTGTCTTTCTTTCAACCCTCAGTTCTGTCTCTCAAGCAGCAAGAGCAGCTCCAGAGCCTGAAAAACCTCGTGATGGGGCTGATTGCTGGGGGTTGATCAGCACAGCCCAGTGACTGGGGGGAAAGGAGAAAAGACCTCCAGATTTGAGGGAGAAATGGTTGTTTTGCTATTTCTTTATTTTTCTGACATGGATTTATTGAAGGTTTCTGAGAGCTGCTTGTGAGGGCACCCAGGGCAAGCCCTGCACGGCCAGGCAGTGCCAGGGGATGTGGGATGAGCCAGGTCCTGGTGCCTGGCTGTACCTCGGGATGGAAATGATGATTTTAATTAAGCAGCTCTGCCGGGAGGAGGGTTCTGGCCTCTCAGGATGCTGGATCTCGAAGCCCAGGGATGCTACAGGATCATGGGATGAGGGGATGCTTCACGTCGGGGGGGTCCAGGGCTGGACCACTGCAGAGCCGGAGCGCTGCCCGCTCGATCCATGGGGACCGCGGATGCTCAGAGCGCTGTGCCAGGACCCGGCATGCACCTGGCAAAGGCAGCTCTGCCGCCATTTCCACTCTTCTCCATCCCCTTGGAAACACGGCAGGAATTTGCCCTCCTGCCCTTTCCTCCGGCCCATCACCTGGGGCTGGAGCCCGGGGAATTCCCCGCTCCCGGGACGATGTGCCGGGGGCGGAGGATGGTGTGAGCGGACGCACACGTGTTGCGCATCCATGTGCCCCGCCACCCCCGCACGGGAAGCGCACGGGATGCCCGTGCCAGCGCCAAACTCACCCCGGTACCCGCACCCGGAGCGGGGAGAGGGCCGTGTCGCCCAGCCCGGCCGGGGCAGCAGCAGGACCTGCCCTCAGCCCGCAGCGCTGGGGCCAGCGGAGCCACCGGGAGCTGCCGCGAGGTTTGGACACCCCCTTCTCCTTCAAATTAATGGCTGTGCCGTGAAGAAAATTGAAGCCATTATTCTTCGCTCGCATCCTTTATACCCACCAACTTCAACCACTTGACATGCTAATCACAAGCTAACGAGGGAGGGAGGCGATTTCCCACGTCAGACCTGCAATCCAGCGCATCTGGCAGCCGGGGTGGGGAGCACCTCCGTGTAGGGGGCACTGGCACCCCAACAGCAGCACCTCGTTCCCAGCACCAGTCCTTCCCACCAGCAGCACCCCAAAAAACAGCCCCCTCAGCCCACTGGAAGCCCCCCGTGGCTGGTGTCACCCCAGGTTGTCCTTGTCCCCCGTTCCCAGACAGGGAAATGGTGTGGGGAGCATCTCGGTGCTGGCACCCAATACCATCACCCCTGCTGCTGTATGGTCCCTTCCCACCAGCAGCACCCCAACAAACAGCCCCTTCAGCCCAGCTGAAGCCCCCCGTGGCTGGTGTACCACAGCTGTCATTGTCCCCCACTCTGGAGCAGGCAGGGTGGGGAGCAAATTGGTGTCAGAGGACAATGACACCCCAATACTGTCATCCCTGCTGCCACACTGGCCCTTCCCTGATGCTGCACCAGCCCTTCCCACTGGCAGGGCTCTGAAAACAACCCCTTTAGCCCAGCTGAAGGCCCCCCATGGCTGGTGTCACCCCAGCTCTCCTTGTTCCCCACTCTGCCATCCCAGGGAGCATCTTGGTGTCAGGGGCACTGACACCCCAGTACTGCACTGCTGCTGCCACACCAGCCCTTCCCATCAACAAGCACCCCAACAAACAGCCCCTTTAAACATTACTGAAACCCCCTGTGGCTGATGTCACCCCGGATTGTCCTTGTCCTCCACTCTGGGACAGCCAACGTGGGTAGCAGCCACCAACACCCCAGTACCATCACCCCGATGCCACACTGGCCCTTCCCTCCAGCAAACAGCCCCTTTAGCCCCATTGAAGCCCCCCAGGGCTGGCATGACCCCAGACTGTCCTTGTCCCCCACCCCAGAACAGCCAGGGCGGGGGCACAGGGCAATGCCAACGCCCCCCAGGGCCACCCCTCCACGGGCAGCCCGTGCTGTGCCACGTCCCCACCGCAGGATCAGCCTCAGCGCCGGCAGCGGGGGCGGTTGGAGCCCAGCTGGAGCACCAGACCACCCCTGCTTTTCCCAGAGGAACAGCCAGGCCCTTGGAAGATATTTCCACACACTCCCCCCCTATTTATGTGTCGTTCCCCCCCCCCCCTCCATCCTCCTTCCGCTCCACCATGTGCTCCAGGGTCCAGCTGAGCCCTGACGCACTCATTGCACCCCCCCTGCCCATCCAGGGCTGGATCCATCCCAGCCGCCAGCCGGGCAGAAAGCTCTGGAGTCCATTAACATTCCCCGGAGCGATCTAATCCCCCTCTCTGCCCTGGCTCTGGCTTTCACTTGGTTTTAATCAAGCCCAGCCTGGCGCCTCTTAAATAAGGGGGGCGGATGGCACCCAGCTCCCCGCGTGGCACATGGGTGCTGCTGGCCCTGGGGTGGGTGCCAGGGAGGAGGGGGCAGCCGAGGGCAGGGTGTTCACAGGGGTCTCCACTCTCCGGTAATTTTAAAAGGCGTTTTGGAGCCGGAGGAGCTGAGCTCAGCAGAGCTGGGGCCAGCAAAGCCAGGGAATAAAAGCACAGGCGGCTGCAGGGTTGTTATTAATATTTGCTGGATGGTGATGGGAAGGGGGGCTCGGCACCGAGGGGAAAAGGCAGGCTGGGATCCCTGGGAAGGGAGGGGGGATTCAGTAGCTGGGTGCCTGGGTTCCTTCCTGGCACCCCAGAGATGGGTGGGAGGTGCAGGATCAGTGCCAGAACTCCTGGGGCGCCGGTGGGGTGGGAGGTGATGCTTCCCACACTGACACCCCTAAAGCAAAGCACTGGGGCTCAGCTGGGGCATCCTGGGGGGAGGCAGGATCCTCCCTCCCCCCCTGGGGTGGGGGCACACAGGGCATCTCCCCCGGAGACCAGGAGGGTGCAGGGAGGACACCCAGGACAAGGAAGTGCAGGGTGGGCACCCAGGACAAGGAGGATGCAGGATGGGCACCACCCAGGATCAGGATGGTGCAGGGTGGGCACCCAGGACAAGGAGGATGCAGGGTGGGCACCCAGGACCAGGATGGTGTAGGGAGGACACCCAGAGCATCTCCTCTGGGGACCAGAAGGTGCAGGGGGAACACCTGAGTGACTCAGCTTCCAGGGGCTTCTCCACACTTCTGCTGCAAAGGGAGCAGGAGTTGAGAGGGCAGAGGCCCCATGGGGGTCCTGGATGAGACCCCCTGGAAAAGGGGATGTTGGCCCCCCAATTGGGATGGGGAGCTCCGTGGGGTCACAATGGCCTTGCCCAGCAGGAAGGAGCCTGGAGCGATGCCGGATTCCCCCCAGGCTTTCAGTGGGGCTGGATGGGAGGGTCTGGGGATGCTGGGAAGGGGAGCCACGAGGCAGCACATGGAATTTTGGGGGGCAACGTGTGATCCGAAGCGTTTGTTTTTTCCGGGGGCCCCGGGTGCGAGTTATCAGCGGCGGCAGAAGCGCGGTGCTTCCCGGCCGGGAGTGCGCGCCGGCTCCTCGGGGAGGGATTAAGGGGATTATATTATTATTTGTTATCACTGAGGGGGGGAGAAAAAAAAAAGAAGAAACCTCCATTGCTGGGAACTCTGCCTAATCGGAGCACAGATTAGCTTCCTGCCTCCTCCTGACCGGGGTGGGGGCCCGGGGGGGCTCCCCAGTGTCTGTCCCGCTGGGACTGGGAGCACAGCGGGGTCACACGAGGCTCTGGGGTCCCCAAGGAGCTGCCTCGCCCTTGAGCCACATGTGGGGCCAGTTTTTGGATGTGCCAGTTCCTGCCCAAAGCAGTTGGCAGAGGGAGTGGCAGCTCCTTTTCCAGTCTCCCTCGGGATTGGGGGGATCATGACCCTCATCCAGGCACAGTGTCACCCCGTCCTGGGAGATGTCCCCGTGGTTCACTGCAGATGCTCTGCCTCGGGGATGGTGAGAGCCACCTCAAAGGCTCCTGGTGAGGGACAGCTCATGGCCACGGTTCTCCATCTCCTCCAGCCATGCTGGGCGGATCTTGGGAAGTTTGGGGGGATCTTGGGAGGTTTGGAAGGGGCTGGAGCTCAGCTTGGCAGCACAGGCAGGGAGTTTGTGCCTCCCTCAGCACTGGGATGAGGGTGATGCCTCCAGTGACACCCCAGCATCCTCAGAGGACGGGGACAAGCTCAGCCCTGCCTGGCTCAGACTCAGGAGGAGTGATGGGGAAAGGGGTGGCTCGATGGGATGACATGCCCTGGGGTGACATTCCCTGGGGTGACATGTCATGTGGATGCAGGGGATGGAGGCTGGGCTGGGGTGTCACAGGGCACGCTGGCACGTGAAGACACAAGTGACACCCATCCAGTCAGCCCCAGTTTGGGCTGGCAGAGGGGCAGGAGGATGAGGGGGGTCCAGCTGACCCACATACCCATGAACAGCAAATTTTGGGGTTCCCCTCTGACAGTGGGGTCACGAGCCCCATCCTATCCCTGCGTGTCCTGTGCTGCTCCCTGCCCATCCTGAGCATCCCCTGCCCAGGTCTCTCTGGTGGGCTGGGGACAGAGATGCCTTGGAATACCTGGCACAGAGGTGCCACCCCTGCCCTGCTCCATGGATCCAGGGTGTCACACACATGGCAGACATGTGGGACCACCCTGAGTGCTCCAGGAGCCAGTGCAGCCATCTCAGTACACCCAGCTGGTTTTTTCCCCCTCTTTTAAGCCCACATCTCCATCTGCAGGGCCAGGAGCCCCCCAAGACCAGCCTTGCACAGGCACATCTTGAATTTTCCTTGCCAGAACCCCAAGTACCCAGCAAGCAGAGGCCCAGCCAGGTTCAAACGTGGGGTGCAGGCACTGAGGCAGCCCCTCTCCCATTTTCCCTTGCCTGGAGCGACGCCAAAGCCACCACTCCACCTCAGAGAGCCCATCACTAGAGCCCCTTCCACACCCCCATCCGCTGATGGACCCACGATTTCCTTTAGTCTTTTATTTACACTTTATTGCTCTTGTTTTTGCACCGGCAAAGCGCTGCTGGAGAGCACAGAAATCCTTCAGATCTCGGCTGGCAGCAGAGCTCTGCCTAATCATAGTCATTATCTGGAAGCAGGTAATGGGCATCTTTCCCATGTTAATTTGAAAACAGAATCAGCGAGAGCAGGACACCGGGGACGGAGCGTGTTCCCGGCACCCACTGCTCCCTCTGGATGATTTTTGGGTGGCTCCTGCAGATGCTGGGAGGGGGTGGGCTTGGGATGGGGGAACACACCAACCCCAGGCACAACCACGTGCCAAGCCTCGTGGCTCAATAAATCAGCCAGGAAAAGGGCTGCTGGCCGGAATCCCGCACGGATGGAGCCTGTCCTTGCTGCCACAGCAATAAAATCCCCCGGCCTTGTTTTTTTGGCGCCGAGGAGGATGATGGTGGCTCTCCCTCCTCCCCGCGCCGCCGTCAGAACTTGCCCCCGTGGCTGGGTCCTTCGCTAACAAGGACTCGTCCCTTTTATCCCCAGCGGCAGGAGGGGATGGGGATGGAGGTGAGAGGCGAGGATTTCTCCCGGGGCCGGGAGGGGAAGGCTGGGTGGCGTTGGAGTTTCGTTTGCTGAGATACCATTAACGAGTGAGCAAAGGTTGCGGAGTCTCCATGGAGACAAGACAGCAAGAGAAGGGAGCGGGTGTGCGCTGGGTGAGAGCTGATTAGTAAATGTCAGCGGCGCAGCCACTGCCCGCGCCACGCTGGCGCGGGGACCCGGCGGGCAGCGGGTGCCCCCGGGCACCCCCCACGCCCCGGGCACCTCCTGTGCATCCCAGACACCCTGGGCGTCCCGGCCATCCCGTGTACCCCCGGTATTCCATGTGTCCTGCCCGTCCTGTGTGCCCCGTCGCATCCCGGGTTACCCTGGGTGTCCCATGTACCCCCTCCGTCCCAGGTACCCCGTTTATCCTGTGTGCCCCCTTGCATCCCGGGTGTCCTGTGCATCCTCTGTGTCGTGGGCACCCCAGGCACTCCGTGTGTCCTTGCATCCCAGTCACCCTGGGCACCCCATCCATCCTGTGTGCACCACTTCATCCTGGGCATCCCGCGTGTCCTGGGCATCCCAGGTACCCTGGGCACTCCGTGTGTCTTGTGTGTCCCAGGCACTCTGGGCACCCCATTCCTCCCCTGTGCCCCATTCCATCCCAGGTATCCCGTGCATCCCATGACCCTTGTGCATCCCAGGCACCTCGTCCATCCTGTTGGCCCCATTCCATCCCAGGTATCCCACGTGTCCTGTGCATCCCAGATAACCTGGCCACTCTGTTCATCCTGTGTCCCCCATCACATTCTGGGTATCCCATGAATCCCACACCTCCCTGGCCTCTCCATGTGTCCTGTGCATCCCAGGTACCCTGGGCACTCCATCCATCCCTGTGGCCCGTTGCATCCCAGGTACCCCATGCACTCCTGGCCACCACGAGTGTCCTGGGTATGGCAGGTCCCCCGTGCATCCCATGCATCCCATTTGCCCTCTGTATCCTGGGAACCCTGTTCATCCCACGGGCCCCACTGCATCCTTGTGCACCCTGCATCCCAGGCACCTCGGATACCCCGTGTACCCGGTGCATCCCACATGCCCCACACATCTCTGGGGCCCAGCCAGGTGCCCCACACACCCTGTGCATCCCACACACCCAGGTCTATGGGAAGCAGGGATGGAGGAGAAACCTGACTGAGTGTTTCCAAAGCATCCTCACAGCTCTGGTGCTGACAGCCCTGGCTCCTTTCCCACAGGGATGCAGCTGTGCCTGCTGGGATAGGGGCAGTTGGCCAGGGAAGGGACATCCAAGGCTGCAACAAGCTGCCATCTCCTCCCTCCCGTGGAGAATGTCCCCTCTCCATCCCCGGATCGCACAGAGAAAGGATGAGGCTGGACCTGCTGGATCCCACCTCGTTTTTGGCAGAATCCAAGCCCAGGCTGAGGGAAGCGGGGTTGGGGTGAGGCACCAATCTGTGCCAGGGTCTGTCTGGGGTTATCAGAGGCTTGGACACGGCTGGAGCCCACCTGGGAGGGAGGCAGGAGGCAGGAGCAGCCTGGCTGCCCTTCCCCATGCCCTGGGGAATCATTTACCTCCAGCAAAACGCAGGGAAGCACCTGGCAGGCGGGAGCATCAGGGAAAAAGGTGTCGGGGGGCACCGCGGTGGGGAGGGGGGGCTGGATCCTGCAGTTTAGCAGGTTTTATTCGGCAGCTATAAACAGAGCAGGAGAGATAAAGGTTGCAGTGCAGATACAGATTAGGTGGGTCCCTTGAGGCTGTGACACCTTGAGATAGAGGCAGATCTTCTTCAAGGGAACAGGCTCGCTGGCAGCTTGGAAAACATGGAGCTGAGCGGCCTCCAGCAGCACCTCAGCCCCTGGTTTGCACCCACAGGGGAGAACTGGGGGTCCTGGGGCAGTATGGGGGTGCTGGGGCAGTATCCCATGTACCCCATTCATCCCTTGTGCCCCTCTGCATCCCAGGTACCACGTGCATCCCATGTGTCCTGTGTATCCTGAGTACCCTGGGCACCCTCTCCCTCCTGTGTGCACAGTTTCATCCCGGGTATCCTGTGCATCCCAGGCGCCCCATGTGTCCTGTGAATTCCAGATCCCCCATGCATCCCATGTGTCCTCAGAATCCCAGGCACCCCAGGCATCCCATGCACCCCAGGTACTCCATGTGTCCGTGCATCCCAGGCACCCTCTGTGTCCCATTTCCTCCTGCTTGGATGCAGCAGGATGGGGGCACCGGGAAGTGCTGAGCATCGCACCCAGCTGGTCGTGCATGGAGGGAATGATGCAAAACGGGCAAGAAATAGCAGTTTCAACACGTGTGTGCGTCCATCTCTCCCAGGAGGATCCAAAAGGAGGGTGGCAGTGGCAGAGAGACCCCCAGAGCGGGCACAGGCTGTGCCACAGGGCAGATAGCATGGACAGGATGGGCAGGGACCCCTGGGATGCTGGCTGTGCCATCACAGCTCCGACATGGATTTGTTTGCTTCCCGGTGGGTGATTTACTCCCTGCAGTTTGGTTTAAAGCAGGAGCACACAGCACAGGACAGACAGATGTCCATGCCCTTCATCCCGCTCCCTCTTCTGCCTCTGTGGGTACAAAGGAACCTGATGCTCCGGGTGGATGATCAGGCAGGGAGGAAGGATTTGGTGTGCCAGGTGTGCCAGCAGAGGTGTGGAATGCTGTGTGGTGGGATTTCTGATCAAACCTCTGCTCCTGCACTCCCTGGAGGGGGGCATCCCTCTGCTGAGGGCCAGCATGAGCCACAGGATGCTCCTGCCCCATCCCTGGGAGTGCTCATGGCCAGGTTGGGCAGGGCTTGGAGCCACCTGGGCTGGTGGAAGGTGAAGGGAGGGTGGAACAAGATGAGCTTTAAGATCCCTTCCAACCCAAGCCATTCCAGGATCCTGATTCTGTGCTGCCGAGGTCACCCCAGCTCAGGGCCGGGCAGGGAACGGGGCTTTTCCGAGCCCTGGCGTGACCCCCACCTGCTGCAATGGCCCTGTGGGATTGGGATGCAGGGCGGTAGAACCTGGCCCCATGTCCCCACCAGCCCTGGTCGTTAATCCAGGCTCCTTTAATCCCTGATTCCAGGCCGTGGGGGGAAATCCAGGCAGGAGCCAAAATCAGCGTCCCCCGGATGCTTCCAGTGGCCATCGCCCCTGCACAGGCACACAGGAGGGCAGGGGGGGGCTGTCCCCATGGCCCCCAGCTCTGGGGACCCCCACATCCTGGTTTGGGAGCTGGAGGTGGCTGGGAACCCCCCACCCTCCCCCAGGGGCTGGAGATGGATGAGGGGCTGGGGACAACCCACTCTCATTTGGGGACTGGAAGTGGATGGGGGGGCTGGAGACCCCCGGGGCTGGGAACCCCTCCACCCTCATTAGGGGGCTGGAGGTCAATAAGGGGCTGGGGACCCCCCATCCTCATTTGAGGGCTGGAGGTAGATGGGGGGCTGGAGACCCCCAGGGCTCAGGACCCCCCTCCCTCATTAGAGGGCGGTAGGTGGGCGAAGGGCTGCAGACCCCCCCGGGTTTGCAGCCGCCAGGCTCCCCTCCCACTGCCCACCCCAGCACTGTCCCCATTCCTTGCACTTCCTGCCACCCTCCCATCTCTCCCCAAGCCCCCCCCAGAACCCCCATCCCTTCACCCCTTCTCCTGCCCCCTAGCCCCCTCCCCACACTCCTGACCCCACGGCTCCCGCCCCCTATTCCAAATCCCCAATCTCAGACCCCCCACTCTCCCCGTGGCCCCGCCCTGGAGTGACACCCCCGCTCCCCCAGGTGGAACTTTCCTCGCAGGGCGGGAGACCATAGAGGCGAGAGGCGACACCAACGGAGAGCCCTCTGAGGGGGGTGCGGAAGACACACACATCCCTTTCCTCCAAAGAGGCCTGTAAGGATACCGAGCTCTATCCAAACACAAACAAACATTTTTAAAACGTTGCGGCTGTGCACAGCGCCGCGATTCTCTCTTCCTCTGGAAGTTGTCCCCAAGCCGCCCGGGGCTCCCCCCGCCTCTCCCCCTTCATGGTCCACCCCTCCCTGTTTACTCTCTTTGCGCGGCCACCCTGGGTGCGGTTCCTGGGCTGCGCCAATAGCGTACGCAAATGGCGTAGGGAGGCTTTGATGGACAGGCGCGCTCGGCCAATAGCGCGGCAGCGTCGCCGAGCGCTCAGCCAATGGCGCGGCGTTCCGGCGGCCCGGGGGAGGCGGGGCGAGGCTCCGCCAGGGAAGGGAGGGGGAGCCGTGGAATGGCGGACGGGCGGGCCGGCCCGCCCTGGTGGTAGCGAGCCCGGGAGCCCCGAGGGGACAGCCGCGGACAGGGTGAGTGCAGGAGAGGCGAGCGGTGCCTCGCCGAGCCCCCCGGACTTCCTCTTGCCCGGGGGAGAGAGGCAGAGGCGCTGGGGTGGGCCGCTAGGCCCTTGCCAAATAGTGAGCTATTCGGGTGAGGCGGGCAGTGTTTCCTGCCACATAGTGAGCCCTGCCAGCTGTGGTCGCGGGCGGGGGGTTTTGGAGGGTCAGTCCCGGTCTAGGGCTCCATCCCCGCGCTGACACTTGTGCAGCCCCTCCCGGGGGCCGTGCCTGGCTGCGGGGTGTGTGCCCCGGCCGGGTTGTAGGGGGTGCTGGGGTGTAGCGAGGGTCCTGCCCCGCCGGTGGGCAGAGCCCGGTGCTGGGTGAGGGAAGTGCCGCCTGCGGGGCTCTCCCCAGGCCTGGCCGGTGTCTGCTGTCCTGGGGCCGGCACCGAGCTCTGGGATAGCCGGGAATGCCCGGGGACTCGGGGAGCAAGGGGGTGCCGCCGGGCCCCCTCTGTAGGGGAGCAGTGGGGCCGTGCCGGGGGAGCAGAGGGGGGTCCCCTCTCTTCCAGGCGTTTGCTGCCTGGGTTTGACATCGGTGCTGGTGCAAACGTGTGTGTGCCGGTGTGCAAAGTCTGCCGGGGCTGGACCTGCGTGCCCTTGTTGGTGCCAGTTCTGGTGGTCGCACTCGAGGGTGTTGCTGGGAAGGAAACTTCTCCTTCCTCCTGCCCCACTCCTGGGTGCACCCCTGGGTCTGTCTGGGAATGCCTTAAGGATGTGTCCAAGCCCCTTGGCTGTTAACTGTCCACACAGCACTTAAAACCTTAAACTGCTTGGGGTGACACCCTGTGGGTGCTGGAGAATGCTTTGGGAAATGTTGTGGGTTTTTTTCCTGAAAAAAGGCTTGGGATATAGTTGGGTAGTTTGATCAAGTGCACCAACCTCTTAGTGACCTCAGCTCATATTTCTGGAAAGAAATAAGTTATTAGGGAATGTCCTTGGGGTTGTAACTCACCAGCATTTAAGTGTGCTGGGGTTACTTTGGGATACAAATAATCTGGAGAAAGGTAAAGATTGCAGCTTCTCCTTGTTAGCTGTTATTTGACCTCTAGGACCTTCCTGCAGCAGCATTTTTTATTTCCCTGTCAGAGTTTCACATTTGGCCCTTGCTGTTTTACTTTCTTTAGTAGCAACAGCAAGAATTGGGCACCTCTGAATGGGTCAGAGCACTGGTGGGGCTGTTTGATGTCTTAATGCCAGGAGTTCAGCACAAGGAAACACTGGAAGTCTTAAATCTCTCGGCACTGCAGGTGTTGGTGGACGTGAAATTATATTAATAATGATAAAAAAAAAATCCCAAAAACTTCTAGTAAGTACATCAGCTGCAGGCAGGGTCATAACTGATGGAGCCCTCTGTAACCCTCACCCTGGTGTGTCCTTCCCAAGGAATCGTGAGGTGAAGAAGTTGAAACCAAAAGATGTTGGAAGCCAGTTGGTGTGTGTGTGTGGGGGGGGTGTGCTTCCCTGAGGTAAAACTGATGCAAAACATTGCTTTTATAGAATCATGGAATGGTTTGGGTTGGAAGGGACCTTCCAGCCCATCTCATTCCACCCCCTGCCGTGGGCAGGGGCAGCTTCCACGAGACCAGTACTTCCCATAAAGCGGGATTTCCCTGAGGCTTGGTGCACTCGCTCACGTGAGGGAGGGGAATGGTTGTGCAGTTACGTTTTCCCCCCGTTTTCAACATCTGCAGAATCAGTTGCTGCTTGAACACTGCAGGAATCCCCAAACCCTGCCTTGCGACACTTCTCGTCCCCGTTTGTCCCCTGCTGACCTTGAGTGGGGCTTTGCCATAGAAACCAACTCGGAGTTTAATCCCAAACTTTAGTTAAAAAACAAACCAGGGCCAACATCTCCCCACGGAAAACACAACCAGTGTGTCCGTGGAGAGGCTTTGAAACCCCCCCCTCACACCCACAGCTGAGGAGGGGCTTTATCCAACCGGGGTGGGGCACAAAGTTCTGTGCCCTTTTTTGAGGGGTTTTGTTGTTAAGGAATGTGCTTGAAAACGTGAAGTTTGAGTGACAGAGCGTGACCTGAGCTTTCAAGACCTGCCTAAGGCTGATCTTGGCTTAAACTGGGGTTGTCAGTGCTGTCCCTTGGTGGGGATCAAACTTCCTGGGATTTACCTTCCAAAGCATCGATTTCTGCTTGGCTAAAAAGCCTGGAGGAGCGGGTTTAGCAGCTCCCTGTGCAGCCCACCTGAGACAAGGTGAAGCCTTGCTGTGCTTTATAATTGTGATTTGTAAGAGGATAAACTTCCAGGGGTGAACTCAATGTCAACTTTTTTTCCTAAACTCTGTATTTTCAATGGTTTTAAAAAGAGATGTGGTATTTCTTTATCTGTCTGGTAACAAGTTCAAAAAGTAAATGCCCCAAATTCCTTTTTTTTTTATTATTTAAAGCAATAAAACCTTTCTGATGGCCCGTGCCAGTGTAAAACTGCTTTCCCTATGAATAACATGACACATCACACAGAAATGGTGTATTTTTTTTTTTTTTAAGTTACAGCTCAGAAGGTATTTGCAGGCAGTGATTCATGACAGAGAATACAACCTTTCTGATCAGTCCCAACCCAGTTTCTCAGCGTGCTTTGAATATATCTCATTCTTCAGGGCTGGTCTAGGAAAAGTTGATTTCATTCACCAAGGTTAGATAATCGTGGCGTGTGGGTGGAGGGGTTAAAACTTCAGTGGTTGCCTCATATGCATAAAGTTACAGCAACAAATCCCTCCCCTGGGTTTATTTATTTATTTATTTATTTATTTATTAATATTTTTGACGTGCTAGGAGAACAAAGAAAGCTGGTGGGATTAATGTTTTTCACAAAATCAGGTTTTCTTTTGACAGATTATAACAAGGAAGATTTCAGCAAGTGTAAGGCTGGGCTTTAATCCTTTTAGATAGTTTCTCTCTGTGGGTTTTCTGGACTCGAAATGTTTAATAACTTTAAATGCAGGGGTTTGGGTTTGCCTCTGCTGGGTTTGATGCCGAGCCCTTGGTCATTCAGCTGAGCAGAATACGTTGCTCATGAGTCAGTCACAAACCAGGAAAGGGATTGAATAGGGACTGTGTTCGCATGTGCTGTGGATAAAGTTCCTGCTGTCCCAGTACAGAATGGGACACTGGCAAAAAACCCTGCCAAGAGCTCCCTCTGAGGGTTCCAACAGCCACAACGGGCCCTGTCCAATGGCTCAGCGCTGCCCTCGCTCCTTTGTACAGTTTCTAAAGCACAGGAGACAAACCAAAAGTGACACTTCCACTGTGTGGAAAACCCAGGAAAGCAAAAATGCAACTATTTTTTTTTTTTCCCAGCCTGTCTTCTGGTGTGTTACTGTTTTCAGCAACGCTCTCGCTGAAATGGGATCTGTAGTAAGAAATTTGTGTATTTGAGTGTTTATTCTCACTGTGCAAGGATAAATATTTGTGAGATCAGGGCCTTAGTTACCGCAGATTAACATTTATTTAAATACTTTAGGTATTTATAAACACGGGATTTAAAAAAAGGCATGTGGCAGTGGCTTCTGGGTAATAAGCAAATGACTGCTCAGAACAGAACCACCCCGGTGACATTTACTTCCTTTTGTATTTTTGCAACTCTGTGTAATAAAAAGACATGCTGGTTCTTTTTTTGGGGAGGGGAAGCAGATCAGGCTTCACTGCAAAGGATGTGCTTGCTAGAAGGTGATCAGCTCCCGGCCCGATTCTCATTTATGTAACATTTCTTCTTCCATCTGAAGGTCTGCAGGATATTTTTTTCCCTGCCTGGGAGGCAGTGGGAGGGGAGGGCCCTTCCCAAAAGAACTGAAATGTGCATTTCCACGTGTTTGGGTTGGTTTTTTTTTTTGTTGAGGCCATGCAAAGTGTTAATCACATTCTCCATCCCGAGCTCGCCTTCCCTGCAGTAATGAGCCTGGGAAATAGCTCCTCTAGATCCTACCCTAATTCCTGAAATCGCAGGAAAGCTTTCTGGTGTTAGGTTGCTGCTGGAGAAGTGGTGGAGCTCAAATATCTCAAGTATGCATCTGCCAGGGGCTTTGATGAAGGAATTTAAAGCACCAAGGAATCTCGATGGGTCTCTCCCTAATGGCTCAGTGGTGACCTGCTCTGTTCCTTCAGTGCCTTCTGTGTCCCCTCCTCTCCCCCAGCAGTGTCCCAGACTGTTTTTGGGGAGGAGCAGTGGTTTAAGGGGTGCTGTGATGAGTGAGGAAGGCAGGGGTGACGCCTGTGGGGCAGCAGCAGTTGATGCTTGTTCTTGAGGGCTGAAAGTTCTGCCTGGGAGGCTGTTGCTGCACCACTGCTTCAGGTGAGCTGCTCCCAAATCACTGGGGGTTTGGGAGGTTTGGATTCTCCTGCACTGGAGTTTGTGAGGTTGGATTCTCCTTCCTGTTGGAAGTTGTGCAGGGCCCAGACTGGGTTGGACACAAAGAACTGATCACTAAAAAAGTCTGTTCTTACTGCTGCTGTAAATCAAACCCTAAACCATGAGTTTATTAGTTTGGTTTCTGCTAAAAGTGCTCCATGAGAACCGAGAGCCTCTGTTGTGTTTGATCACAGAATCCCAGAATGGTTTGGGTTGGGAAAAACCTTAAAGCCCATCTTTTCAAACCCCCTGCCATGGGCAGGGACACCTTCCACTATCTCACGTTGCTCCAAACCCTGTCCAGCCTGGCCTTCAGAATACAGCCTGATGATAACCTTCTCAGAAAGACTTGTTTCATATGAATGGTGATAAATTTATTGAACAACCCCCTTATGCAGGAAAGCCACACATAGATTTGAGATTAAAATCCCCTAATTGTCAAGTGAAGGGCATAAAATGAAGCATCTTTTCCCTAGTGTGTGATAAAAAATGGGATTTGCTGCCCCAGGGTCTCACGGATTCACTGTTAGATGAGTTCAGGAATCGAGGAGACCAGTTTATGGAAGTTAAATCCGTAAAGGACAATTAAATGAGAGTGTTTGTTTCCACATGGTCTTAAGGTGCCAGTGGGATGCTGCAGCATGGAGCAGGAGAGCGGGGAGAGCTGTGCTTGCCTTGTTCCCATGCTCATTTCTTGGTGCATCTGATCCCTGGCCACAGTGGAGAGAGGACTCTGGATTATCTGGAGGCTGGATGACCCAGTGTGGATGTCCTTTAATTCCTGTGACTTGTCTCGTTCATTCATTTCCGATGACCTGCCTCTTCCGAGCCTCCATTTCTCCCCACTCATCAAACTGGGCTAATGACTCTGACCTTTTGTTTGGAAAGCAAAAGGAAAAGGATCAACAAAATACTGGAGCTTATTTACTATCATTACTGAAATGATGAGCAATGCCACTTTGCGGCACTTCAAAGAGGCTGCGCTCATAAGATGCTGGAAATCCCCTGAGAGAGAAAATGTTTCAGATGGAAAAGGAGGAGGGGGGGAATATTCCTCACGTTCTCCTCTCCTAAGTGTGCTCTCCTGCAAGGCATGGAGGTAAAAACGTCCCTCCAGCCCTCTCCCCTCCCAGCTGGGCTGTTTAAAGTAGCGCTGACAAGATTTGCTGGTTTCGGTGAAAGCCAGACTCGTTTGTGTCACTGCTCCGAGTTCTGCATAAATTGTTCCCATGCTGTGGAGTTGTGCAAAGTACTTTTGTTGACCTATTGTATTACCCCTAATAAGATTGAATGTGGTTTTAATTTCTCATTTCCTCTTTCTCTGGATGCCCTTTTCCTACTACTCAGAGTCTTGCTTCGAGTCTCTCTATAGCGAAAAGTCTCTTTCTGTCGCTCAAAGAATGAGCGATGCTTTGCTTTTCAGAGCTCTCCACACTGGAGGGCTTTAAGTGGCATTCAGAGGAGACTATCAGCCACAATATCTGATGTATTGGTGTGGCTGCAGTTCATGCATGGAGTGCAAAAAATGGGATTTAATTGGGAGGGAGGGGGAATAGCGGCCTTGGCTGAATGGATGGGTGAAAGTTCCCCGACCACCCCTTAGCCCAGCAAATAGTTGGTTGAGTGCTTGCCAGAGCGGAAGCGAGTTCCCTTTCAGGCACCCTGCCTTTGTCACCGTAAGAAAAAGCACACACACTCTCATGGGTTTGGCCTTGCAGCTGCAAAAAAAAAAAAAAAGGAAAAAAAAAAAAAACAACAACCCAACCAGGCAAGAGAGAACCGAGCACACACCCAGATCCTGTTCTTTCAATACCAGCAGCTGCAGAGCCGGTGCTTTGCTGGAGGAAGGCGTAGAGCTGTAAACACAGCTTGTGGAAAACCTTTACCTTCTGTCTAGGGCAGCATGAAATCACTGGCCACTTCCCTTCTGGAAGCTAAATTAAAAACGGCTGTAATTAACTTCGACAAAATAGCCTTTTGGTTGCTATTGAGGATTCAATATTGTATCAAGGAGGTTACATCTAGGGGCTGGCTCCACATGAGAGGTTTCCATAAAGCAGCTTATTATAGACCTTGTGGTAAGCTTGGATAGAAGGGGCTGCATCCATAGAATCCCTAATACGATCTAATCTGTCTTCTCCCAAAAAGATCAGTTCGGTAGAGAGATGATTTCCCCCTCTACTCCAGTACCTGGAGTATTTCATCCAGCTCTGGCTTCCCAAACACAAGAAGTATGTGGAGCTGCAGGAGAGAGTCCAGAGGAGGCCATGGAGATGCTCCAAGGATTGGAGCCCCTCTACTCTGGAGCCAGGCTGGGAGAGCTGGGAGTGTTGACCTGGAGCAGAGAAGGCTCCAGGGAGACCTGAGAACCCCTTGCAGGGCCTAAAGGGGCTCCAGGAGAGCTGGAGAGGGACTGGGGACAAGGGATGGAGGGACAGGACACAGGGAATGGCTTCCCACTGTCAGAGAGCAGGGTTAGATGGGATATTGGAAAGGAATTGTTCCCTGTGAGGGTGGGCAGGCCCTGGCACAGGTTGCCCAGAGAAGCTGTGGCTGCCCCTGGATCCCTGGAAGTGTTCAAGGCCAGGTTGGACGGGACTTGGAGCAGCTTGGGCTAGTGAAAGGTGTCCCTGCCCATGGCAGGGATGGAACAAGATGAGCTTTAAGGTCCCTTCCAGGCAAAACCGTTCTGGGATTTTATGGTTTCAAACACTCTGAAATAGTTTTGGACGGTTCAGAGCCCGGAGTTTGCACTGGAGATTACATAAGGTGAGATCACTGCTGGGCTCAGAACATGCAAAATGGAAACAACTACAGCTTAAACCGAGTATTTTTCTGCCTGTCCCAGGGAGATTTCACAGGCATCTGTCACCACAGCCAAGCTGAAACCTGACCCTGCTCTGTCAGACCAGGGGGGCCGATCGAAACAGCGGGGCCTTGCTGGAGTCTGCTGGAAGGTTGTTCGGTCCTGCTGGCTGCAGGGATGGAGAAAGTGAGTCCAAGGATTGTCATGCTGTTGAGCAAAACCAGAGGGGAGCTACTCACAGCTTCCTGCAGCTCTGCCTGCAAATCCCAAATGGCAGCCCGGGATCATGTGCCGAGCCCGTGCGTTGCACAGATGGTGTGTGCACACAACAACGTTGGATTTGGTGGTTTTGTGGGATCACCTCACTGGGCACCCCCATGAAGGAGCTGGGGAATCCCAGACATGGAGCAGGCCCCTTCTCCCCCAGGCCTGCATCCTCTTGCCACATTTGGACAGGACAGATTGTAGGCACGGGGAAGAACTGCCTGGAAAACCCCAGATACGTGGTGACTTTGGTACTGGTGTGGGGGGATCACAGTAGTGCCACTTGACTCCTGAGATCCAGGATGGATCCCAGAAGCGTGTTCAGGCTCTTTATGTGGCATCATGTGTATATATTTATTTATTCCCTCCACAATAGAAAACCTCTGTGTTATTTTGACTTTATAAAAACCACTCATAACCATTTTAATTTAAGCGCCCAAGGCTACTCTCTTGTTTTTTGTGACCGAAATCCCAGCAGATATAACACTTCTGGAAAATATCAGGGAGTCAATGTCTTTTTTTTTTTTTCCTCCCCTCATGTCAAAGGTTAACTTAAAATATTAATGCTGCAAAGATTCATTTAAGATATGAAAACTGTTCAGGCAAGAATACATGTACATATTGTAATTACTTCCTTTTTCTTACAATTAAAGTAATTGGATTATATTTAATGAGCTATTTACATTTAATAATTAAGAAAAGACTTATCTTTCCAGTATTCCCCAAGTGCAGCAGAAGGGTGGGGGCACTCAGAGCTGTGATATAATTATCTAGGCGTGAGTGGAAACCGAAAGAGCAGTTGAGCTCTATAGAAAACACTTGGAACTGGTTTGTTCCTACTCTTTCATTAATCAAAATAGTTTAGTGTGTGGCAAAGAAGGGAAGGCTGAGCTTAGCTGCAAATGAGACAGAGTTTATCTGCTGAAAAGGAAGGTTAAAATATGCTCGAACTTAAGGGATAAGTCATTTGGGGGGGAAAAAAAACCACCCCACTCCCTCTCTTTCCGTATTAATTACTGAGTGCTGCCCGGGAACGGGAATGTGCTGATGTATTGTGAGTTGTGCTTTGTTAGAGCGACAGGCACAAGCCTTCCCTCGCTGAGGAGGCTGCTGGGAAGGAGAGGAAGCAAACCCGCTCTCCTCATTAGCGGGAATTCAGCCCGGGGTTGAGCCAGTCAGTGCTGTTTGCTCCGGGAGCTGGGCTGTGGGTCTGCGCAGGCATTCTCACAGCCAGAGGGCTGAATTCCTGCAGGACCTCCACAGGCAGCCATGGGGAAGGACACAGCTTGTCTTCTCCACCTAAATTGTGTCCTTCTCCTCAAGACCTTTTTGAAGTGAATTCGGTGCTGTTACGGACTTTAAGCCTTGGAAAATTCTGCTCCGCTCAGGTGAGACCCACCTGCAGAGCTGCCTCCAGCTCGGCACAGGAAGGACGTGGAGCTGTTGGAGTGAGCCCAGAGGAGGCCATGGAGATGCTCCAGGGTGGAGCCCCTCTGCTCTGGAGCCAGGCCAGGAGAGCTGGGGATGTTCACCTGGAGGAGAGAAGACTCATGGGAGAGCTGAGAGCCCCTGGCAGGGCCTAAAGGGGCTCCAGGAGAGCTGGAGAGGGACTGGGGACAAGGGATGGAGGGACAGGACACAGGGAATGGCTTCAAACTGAAAGAGTAGGTTTGAGTTAAATTTTGGGAAGGAATTGTTCCCTGTGAGGGTGGGGAGGCCCTGGCACAGGTTGGCCAGAGAAGCTGTGGCTGCCCCTGGATCCCTGGGAGTGTGCAAGGCCAGGTTGGATGGGACTTGGAGCAACCTGGGATGGTGGAAGGTGTCCTTGCCCATGGCAGGAGGATGGAACAAGATGAGTTTTAGTGTCCTTTCAAACTGAAACCATTCCAGGATTCTAGGACTGAAACCTGCCCGCTGCCCAGGCACCTCCCCACCCACTCCTAAAACATTTTAGAACCTCTCACGGGTTTTCCGTGCCTGAGTACATCCAACCTACCTGTTGATTGACGCTCGTGATGCCACTCTGCGTTGTCACTGCCCTTGTATCCTTGCCCAAATTATTCACAGGTTTAGCAGAGAGCATTCTGCTCCCTTTGCTGCTCCTGTTTCCTAGGAAGCAACAAAGCCAGAGCTCTTGTGGCGCTGAAGGAGCCCTGCCTCTCTCTGCTGATGTACACCCTCACGGCAAAGACCTTGAAACCTTTCTGTTCCGGAGCTTTAATTCCTGTTTAATCAATAGTTCTGTATTCTGAGAATCAAATCCCTGTGACAGCTCTCTTTAATTGAGCTAAACTGCCTTTCTCTTGTCACATCTCTTCTAGAGTTTTATTTAAATGCATTTGTTCTGCCTGTATCCTAGTCAGGTATTGATAGGAACACCAGGTGACCCTCTTTGTTTAACTTGTTTTTCAGCTAAATGAATGGAAACATTAATTAGTGCAACGGTGTGTTTTTTAGGGATTAAAAAAATAGAAGTCCAGGTCAAACTGCTGGCTGTATTAGCACTCCAGCAGAAGCCAGGAGGATCTGTACGTTCCCCATTAGTGACACCCCCATCCTTCCACCCCCAGCTTGATTTCTGCCAACAGCTCCGAGCAAGTCCCTCTCCAGGAGAGCAGCCTGGTATTTATTCCGGCAAGATCATCTTCAGCAAAGCCGATAACAAAAAAGTTTAAAAGGAAGAGCCAAATTTTCAGTCACACCTGTGCAATCCCCTTGAGGGCAGTAAATGATGATGATAATGCATGAGCCAGACAAAAAAAAAAAAAAAAAAAAAAGAGGCAGAAAATGGCTTTCTGAGCCTCTTTTGCATTTTTCAGAGCCAGCAGACTGGAGAGGGGAAAAAAAAGGGTATTTTTACTCCGGGAACGGAGCGGGCTGGGTGTTTGTTGTCTCAAGGACTCCGCGGTGTGCTGTGCAATGGCTCGTTATGCCGCGGGATCAGGGCTGACCTTCCCCCCCGGTGTGTCGGAACATCGCTGTGGAGATGGGCAGCGGCTGCTCTTGCCCCACGTTGTTGCCCAAACAGCCTCTTTCGTAAGGCTGGCAGATCTTATCTGCAGAGTTCTGCTCCCGGCGATTGGAGTGGGTTGGTAATGCACAGAGGGGTTATGGAGGCCGGTTTTTGGGTTTTTGGGATCAGCTCGGTGTGTTCCCCTGAAAGCCCCGCAGGGTTTTTGCTGGATCCTGCTTCAGGAGGGCTTTTGTGTAATGGTGGGTGAGAACACAGCATGCCCTTCCCATCCCACCGGCTGGTGAGGGATGGTGGGCAGCGTGTTCCCTGGTGCCCTAGGGGGTTTTTACCCGTCCATCTCCCCGTGTTTTTTTGGGAGAATAGCCCACTGTGAAAGGAAGCAGCCCTGCAGCTGCCCTTCACTGCTGACTCCTGCTCAGCTGCTGGCAGGCAGGGCTGGTAATGACAGATGAGCCTGTGACGCGTTTTTGGGAATGAATACTTGTTACAGCTGGCGGGATGGAGTAGTTTGTGGCATCACATGGCAGTTTGCTCTATAATTTCGCTCCCTATTGCTCGGATGCAGCACTGATTGCTGGGTCTCTCTCCGAGCGTGGAACTGGAGCATTTCTGATTGCTGCATCCCACTTCTCTGTGGCTGCATTGTGAGCTTGGATATAGCCCTGAGCACTCAGCAGAGCCTTCTGCTGATTTCCCCCCCCCCTCAGTTCTCCCTCTGTGTGTGTGTGTGTGTGGCTGCTGCTTCCCTTTCTGCAAGTCTTTTGGGGTTACATAAAAGCCAGTCTCTTTCTGGCCATTACAGCTACATGGGGGAGTAGTTACTGCTGAGAGAAGCTTGAAATTTGAAGCAGAGTTGTCACAGACATTAGAAAGAACAGTCGGTCTGCGTTGGCAAGCTACTGAGTTAAGTCTTATTTCATACTGATGGGAATTTCAGATCTGATTATCTCCTTTCTCCCTCATTCCCAAACCTGCTGGTGTGCCTAATCCCCTGATGGGCACTCCTAAAGGCAGCTCTCCAAGGGGCTTAGCTGAAGGCTTGGTCTCCTTGACTGTGCTGCTTGTTTGTGTCCAGGCAGAGGATTTTGTAAGGGTGGTTGGTCACCCTGACGTACTTGGAAATCAAGCCTAAATTCCCTCCCCTTCCCCCAAAAAAGCTCCCTGCCCTCCTTAGGTGCTTTGTGCTACACCAGACACTATGACAGATGATCTCACTGCTGGGGTCCAGATTTATTTGCAGATGGTCCCTGATCTAAGAGGTTGTGTGTCACATTGAGCGGGGAATTACCCAGGTGACTCCCAGTAACGCTATGCTAACTGGTCAAATACCAGTGAGGAGAACCCGCCAGATCTCTCCCTCCAGCTCACCTGTTATTTACAGCTCTTTGTGTGCATTGTTGGAGTCCTGCCTGCCTTCTCTGCACCACCACGGTGACTGTGCTATCCACAAAAAAACCCCCCAAACCCGGGTCTGATTCCTCCCTTGCTGTGCAGCACTGTTTTCTGCTCGGTTCCAGAGTGCTTGTTAAGGAGTATTTGCTCCGAGTTGCTGCTTTCAGTTGACAGAACTCGCCTTGGAAAGCAAACACTCAACCCTAAAACAGCCCTGTATTGCTTCTCAATACTTGTAATCAAAGTCTGTCTCCTTCATTGTCCCTAACAATTGTCCAATTTTACTGTGCCAACCCCATTTATTAAAAATAGTCAATAAGGCGCAGCTTTGTGCGAGGGGTTTATAGGCTGGCAGTTCTTGTTTGAAACAAACCAATTGTGCTTGACTCTAATCCAGAACTGGGATTCCTGAGTGATCTGCTGCAGCAGAGCTCATGGGGAGAGCGGTCGATGACTTGCTGATAGGAAATCTTGGAGCAGCACACTTATCTGGGATTTACCTCAGGCTTTGCTCAAAGCGCCGCATTCGGAAAGGCAAAAATTGCAAGCTGCATTTCCCCCCCCTGCTCCTTTTTGGGTGTGTTTTGGGCCATGCTCGTTCCCCAGTGCCCCAAGAGTATTTACAGAACTAATTGCCAAAGTCGGAATCCTCTTAAAAACTGGTGAGCAGGACGTTCAAGGTGAGAATTTATTGTGGAGGGAGCGAGGTGTGAGATGGGCAGCCATGGGAAGAAGCTCTGCACATGGATCCTGCTTTCTTGGAGAAACACGAGGCACCCAAGACCATGACGAGGGCAGTGACAAAGCTCAGGAGTTGTCAGGAAGGGTGAGCCCAGGAAACGAGGTGCCAGTTGTGGCTGGAAGATCAGTAGGAATGTAGGAGGGGTGAGTTCAGCTTCCAGGGCTTTTGTCGTGCTCAGCAAACTTTTTCCCTGGGCTGGAGCGGGCCAGGGCTCGGCAGCGCCTGCGTAAGCATTTCGGGAGAGGGGAAATTGTGAGGAATCCTGGCAGTGGCCGGCTGGAGGTGGGGAAGGGAGCTGCGGGGCGAAGCCGGGCTTTGCGGAGGGTTTGGCGTTTAGTCACTGCCGTCACAACAGGACTTGGAGCCTTCTGTGGTTCAAGTCGTGACTTGGAGGCTTCAGAGGAAATGCTTGGGAGCAGGTAGGAAGGGGCTGGTTCAAGTGAGAGTGGAAAATCATTTGTTAGTGTGTCAGAAGCCTTGTTTCTAAGAAGGTGTGAAGCACAGTGGTTGGGAGGATGAGTCTTTTGAACATCACTGATGCAAGGTTTGTGGATTTTCCTTATGGCTCTCCCAGCCAGCAGAGATCACTGAACTTCTTGCCTCGCACCGTGTTGCAATTTGAAGACTTCCTTAGTTTCCTTGAAGATTCCATATTCATCAGGAATCTGTTGCAGACAGTTTTCTGTTTCTAAACGCAGTTTCCTTTTACTTTTAACATACTTGGTCTCCTCTCCCATTACACTGTGATCAAGGCAGGTCCTCTGTGCCCACGTCATTCTTGCAACTTCTTAAAATCAATGTCCACACCCCAAAACTCTACTCCTGAAACAAATCTAATCTCCAGCGTTCCTAAGCAAATGGAAACGCTTATCTTTGCCCCGAAGATAAGGATTTTCGGCCTTGCAATCCATTTAAGTTGCATGTGAGTGGTAGGATTTAGTTATAATATATGGTGTGCGGTGGTTGTGTGACAGTGACTAATGCCTGATGACCAGGCTGGCCAGCCAGGGTGGAATTCTGCTGTGCTGTCATGCCCTGAGCACAGAAAGTGAAGCGCTTCTGGATGTCCTGTGCCTGGCACTGTGCTGTCAATCGGCTTCTTAATGACTCTCTTAAAGAATAAAAGCAGGAGCCTCCCGGAAAGCTCTTTTAGCTCCACCGTGTCTCCTCCCTGCCCCCAGTTCATGCCTTGCGCTGGGCTCCAGTGTTTTGCTTCCTCTTCCTCCTTCCCCCTCTCCTCTCACACCTTGTGCTTTTCCACACCTGGTTTTCTGCCCTACCTGACTCCTGCTTTCGAAATACACCACTTATTTTCCAATCCCCGCTATTAATCTTTGTCCCACCTACTCAGGAGGCATGAAGGTTTTACAGGAGCCCATTAGCTGTTATCTCTATCCCTCCCCTCTGAACACTCCTGGGAAAAACAAGGTCTAACGACATTCTTTTAGGGGGGCATCGACTGCTCTTTTTGCTCGTGTGGGTCCCAGATTTCCTTCCTAAAACCTCGAAGCTCCTTGTCCTGCTCAGAGGAGGGGAATTTTTGCTTTAAAACGCCTCTTACCCTCAGAAGCTGCTGGGAGAGCAGGGTGGTTGTCCACAGCCCATCCTGCCCTCCTTGCCTTGCTCCTCTCCAGTGCTCCAGAGGGTTAATCCCGTAGTTTGCTGGATCCTGGCTGGTTTTAGGGGCAGCAGGGCCGTCCCAGTGGCCTTGGGAAGCCCGAGGAGGCTGTCGAGGAGGCTGTCGTGGCGATCACGAGGGCGAAACTCTGGGTTCTGCAGTGGAGTGTGGCTGCACCCAGAGGGTGGGGGTGGCTGGCAGGATGAGCTGGGCTATGAAGGGAGTGTTTTTCTTAGCCCTTATCTCTGCTGTCTTGTACCGGTGCAGATTGGTGCTGTACTGTATGGGTGCTCTACCATTGTTTTTCGTTTAAAAACAGCAATTTTCCCCACTACTCCTTGCTTTTAGTTTCAAAGCATGCTTTGAAGGCAAACACTTTTGGGGTGGCTGTACATAGGCAATGCATTCTGAGCCTTTTTTTTGTGGGTATTTGAGGCACTGCTCCGTTTTCTACCCTGTTTTCCCCATCCTTGCAGGGATCAGTGCTACCTGTGTTTCTCTGACCAAGCTACCCATCATCTTCAGGGGGCTTTTTTGTCTCTTTTTTACACAGTATGCTCACATCTCACCCCCCACTTCCAGGCTTATTTTTCCTCTTGCTGTTTTCCTTCTGTCTGTCCTACACCTTGGAAGGTTTCCAGCCAGGCTGTCCACTCCGGCTCTGCAGATCCCACCGCGTGTGCTCCCTGGCCGAGCCCTGGGGAAGCACGGGGGAGAAAAGCTGGATGCAGGCAGCCTGCAAATGCTGCCTTGTTTATGAGAGCTGCTTCTTGGTGCAGACTGCAGTCTGGGGGGAGCTGGGAAAGTTTGTCTGGCATGAAGCACTAAAGCTGACAAAAGATTGTAGGGCTTGGGCTGGAATCGATAAAACACAGGGTGTTGGGAAGCGAAGGTCAGAGCCCTTCCTTAGTTCACCCTGTTCTTTAAATATCCTGGTGGCTGTGGCAGTGCTTGGACACGGTGAAGAACAACGTGGACTTGATCCTCAGAGGGTCTTGCTTTTATTTATTTGGATGCAGATCTCCCTGTTCTATGCAGTGTCTGGTTTCAGAGACCCTTTTCCGTGCAGCCTGTTCTAGTGGAAGGTGTCCCTGCCCAGGGCGTTGGAACGAGATGATCTCTAAGGTCCCTTCCAACCCAAACCATCCTGTGATTCTCTGATTCTGTGAAATCCCTCGTGTAGAGATGTTGCAAAATGGCAGCAACCTGCATCTGCTTGTCTGGGAGATATCCCAGCGCCGGGTGCTGCGGCTCTTGAACTCCTCTGCCTTAATGGGTCAAATTTAGCAATTCAAAATCTGGCTGGTGAGGTAATTAGGAGGGATAATGCCCACTTCTTCCTCTTAACACCCTGATAGAAAAACATCCAGGAAGGACTCCTGGACCTCAAAGATAAGCTGCCAGCTGCCACAGAGACTATCAAAGGGTGGCTCAAAGTCAAGAGCAAACAGCTGATTTTTTCTGGTTCTTGGTTTTTTGCTGGTGGTGACAGGAAGCCATGTTCCCCAAGCTGTTCGCTTCCTGTTTTATTTTTACACCCAGCCCGAGCAGATCCGCATGCCTATCACATGGGAGCTGCCTGCTTCTCTTGGGTTGTTCCTCAGCTGACCTAGAAAAGTGATTCTTTCCCCTTCTAAATTAATCAAGAAGTTGGGATGTATTTGCTTTCACTTAGTCCTAAAGATTTCAGGCATGTCTCATGCTCCTGGTCACCCAGGATTCCTCCTCCCTCTTGGAGCTGGATGATCCAGGAGGGAGCTGTTTGTTGCTTCAGTGTTTGGGCCTGTTAGCAAAGGAGATTTTTGTGAGTTCAAGGCACTGACCTGCACATAAAAGCATTTTCTGTCCAAAGTGTAACTTCCGGACACTCCGTTTTCTTCAGGTTTTTTATTTCTTTTTCTTTTTTTTTTTTTTTTAAAGAACTGGAAGTTTGTCCTGCCTGTTGTACAATCAATCTTGACTTCTCCCTGAGCGCGCTCCAGTCCTGCATCCTGAGCAGAGCTCCCTCAGCCTTAAACTGCTCTAGCACGAAAACAATGGTCCAGTGTAAACCTCATCCCCGGGGGATTTCCCAAGGGAAGAGGGGTGCAGCCTGCAGGATAAGGAACAGTCACCAGAAAGTTTCCTGGTCAGCTGCAAGCGCTTCCTGTTGTTCCAGGAGGGCCCTGTCTGCTGCTCCAGGAGAGAGGCACCGCGTGTGCTTTGGTGTGCTGGGAGAAGCTGTTCTGTTCCTTTTTTTTTTTTTTTTTTCCTTTTCCTTTTTTTTTTTTTTTTCAATAATAACATCTCCCATCTTCCTCTCCTCGGTTTAAGCAACTATTGATTGCGAGTTTGAAATGTTTGTGAAGGAGAGCTCGTAAGAGTCACGCAGGAGGCTGCGCGTGAGCGCGGGAGGAAGGAGACCACGGATGGGTAGGAAGGGAAGGAACAAGGGCTGCGTGTGGGCGAAGATGTGGAGTTCTCCATCTCTGCCTCTGTACCTGAGCTGGTGGGGCTCTGCTGTCACTGCCAGCGAGAGAACAGCAGGATCTTTATTTCTGATGAGCCAGTTTTCTCAGGGTGGGGAGCAGGGGGGGGGGCAGCGAAGGCTTATAAATAAAGCCATTCGAGAGCAGGAAAAACGAACACCATGGCTCTGGTGTGCCTGGAATTTGCGGTTGAGTAATCCTTTCCTGTTTCTTTTTTGGGTTGTTTTTCATCTTTCAGAACAGTGCCTGAAGCAGGTCCACCATGCCGTTAGTAACGAGGAACATTGAGCCAAGGCACCTGTGCCGTCAGACGTTGCCTAGCGTTCGGAGCGAGCTGGAATGCGTGACCAACATCACCCTGGCAAATGTCATTCGACAGCTGGGCAGCCTGAGTGAGTACCATGGCGAGCCTGCGCGTTGCCCTCAGGAGTCGCTACTGCTCTTTATTTAGCTCCCTTTCTACTCTCGTGTTCCTATTTCTCCCCCATCTGCCTTCCCTGGGTAATGCTAAAATGTTTTCCTAAAGAAATCCGATGCTAATTTCATATCCCCGGTCCCACTGCCTTCCCTATCTAGGAGAAAATGGGGAGGGGGGTGTGTGTGGATGTGTGTGTTGTGTGTGAGAGAGAGAGGCTGCAGTGAAACTGCAGATGGAAGGATGGAGCACAACTCAGGCTTGTAAAATGGGAGGCTCTCGGAGCAGCCGGGATCTTGTGTCAGAGAACGTGCCTGTAATTGCACGAGCTACTAAATGGAGCTTGACTCTGTTGAATCTGCACCATGTCAGTAGTCTTATTTATAATGAAAGATAATTAAAGCCCCCACGCAGAAGCTCCTGTTTGCCCCTGCTGCTGTTTGTTGTGTCGTGAGACCCAAAGACCCGTCTGAGCCAAGCGGTGCCTCTGGAGCGTCAGGGGCTTGAGGCTGCTCTGAAATGGCAGCAGGAGCTGGAGCAATGCCTGGCTCAGCTCTCCAGTGGGCTGACCCATAGCCTTGGAAAAGCTGGAGGGAAAACACGGGCCTACATGCCCTAGGAAAAATGAAGAGTTAATTGTGGTCTCTCCGGGATGACTCTGTACTCTGTTGAAATGCTCTGGGTTCTGATTAACCACCTTTGTCCTTGAAGCGAGACTTTGATAATCAAATTAATCTATTGTTTAGCTTCTCCGTGGTGTTTGCAAGCCCTTCTGCTTGCTCTGCAAAGCAGGCCCCTTGTTTTCCGCCATGTGGCAGGGAAAGTTTGGGTGCAGCCTCTTTCCAGCAGTGCAAACCATGGCTGTCACTGAAATCTGGGCCCGTGTTTGCTGCCAGTCTGTGTCACATTCTGTTGGGTTGGAGAAATGT
Organism: Manacus candei; assembly: GCF_025592945.1. NCBI lineage: Eukaryota > Metazoa > Chordata > Aves > Passeriformes > Pipridae > Manacus > Manacus candei. The sequence goes on along the minus strand of NW_026138118.1, from coordinate 1,957,806 downwards.
CACTGCACAGGCGAGACCAGGCTCTGTGCTCGTGTTCAACTGGCCCTTGGTGTTCATTTGTTAGGTCTGGTAGCCAAGATGGTTGTGGAGTGTGAGTAAAATCCATCTCGTGCATGTGAAATGGTGAGGAAGGAGGCAGTAAAGCTGTGCAAATCCCAGCTGCAGGGAAAGCTTATCCCAGTCCAGAGACACTCCCTGGGTTAGTGTGACAGAGCCCTGCCCAGATCCTGCAGGTTTAGACCTTTGCACAGCTCAGATATTCAGAGCTTCTCTGCTTCTGAAGCGCTGGGAGCCAAATTGCAGCCTGGTTTCTCCCTGGGGAAGGTACCCTGGGAGCTGGGATGTGGGGAGGAGGTGGGAGCTGGTACCTGGAGGAGAAACTGTGGAGAGGTGGCTCCTGCTGACACTCGGTGTGAGGGGGGAGCCAGGCAGGTGGGGAGGAAATGCTGAGCACCATCCGCTTCCCCAGGGTCAGCAGTACTTTAAATAAAGCAATATTTAGCCTGCACTTGCACCCAAATGCCCAAACTCCTGCCCCCCACCCTTTCCTCTCTCTTCCAAAAAACAAACCCGCTCTTTCCTTGTACCTTGACTGTTACAGGAACGCAGAGCGGGTTCAGTAGGCTGTGACAGCCCTGTCAAGTGAATAATCAGCCATGCCTGGTGCACCACAGTCTCTTTACAAAGATGCAAACATAAATCTTGTCAAACTTTCATATTCCAGTGAGTTTACCCTTCGTTACTATCGCAGCTGGGAGCACTTTGTATAAGTCGACTGCGCGTTTTTGTGTGATTTTATAGAATCCACAAGCTAAAGATGGAAGGACCTATTAAATCATGCCGTCTGTCTTCCTGCCAGTGCATGACAAAGATAATTCTGATTGTAAGCTGTGCTTTTGCAGTCAAAGTAACTAAACTAAAAAATTAATCTCTGTCTTGCCCCGTCTAAAAGTGTGTGTGAAGCACAGCCGGCGTGTGATAACTCCAGGTGCACTTACACAGGCAAGGGAACACAGATCATCCCTTCTTCTCCCTCCGGGGTCAAGACCAGTGTATAAAATGCTGTTATATATTATTTTACACTTGAAAAATACTTTGCAAACCAAGGACTTCATTCGCCCCCCCCCCCCCGAGTGCTTTTTTGCAGTTCCTTGTGAAATTCAGAAAGTATTTTCACTTCTCATGAAAGTAGAAACCGAATTACAACTTTTCTTTTTTTGAGCTGTTGCTGGAAGGTTTCAGATTTTCCCACAGATAAATTTTTACTCTCTTTGGTCAAATAGGAGAGCTGGTCTGTGCTGATGTTGAACACGGAGAGGGCAAGAGCTACCTGGCCCTTGGGCCTCCAGAAATAAAATCCTTCTCATGAGTTTGGGGAAAGCTGCTTGGGCTTGTTAATGGCTCATCTGTGGAGTCTGTACTGTCTGGGAGGGTAGAAGGAAGAGGTCAGTTGAAGTTAACCTCCAGCATTTGCTTTCTACAAACACTTGGAGCTTGGCATTGCCACCAAAAGGGGTGGAGGAGGTTGAATTTTAACCTGGCCGGTTCCCCGTGCTTGGCAGTGTAAAGAGATCTCCTGGGAGCAGGAACAAGGAGCTCTGGGAGCAGGAACAGAGCTGATATGTTGGGTTAGATAGCTGGGAGTGTTTGTGCAACCGGGCTTTGGGGGATGCCCTCGCCTTGCCTTGTGCAAGGGGCGCTCATCTCTCTGATGAGGCTCTGCAGACAACCACATTTTCCAAAGTTAGACTTCCAACTGGTTATCCTCTCCTGAATGTCGGCGAGGATCCTTGGGAGTAACAGATTCCAGAGCAAACTGTTGACCATATGATGATGCACTTCAAAACCAGGCTGCTTATTGGGAGCAGCCTTGTACTCAGCAGCCGTGGCTGGAAATGTTTCCCATCAGTGGGAACGCCACGGGCCCATGTCTGCTGTCGGTGCCAAGCCTGTCCTCGGCGTGGTTGGGGTTCCCTGGCTTGGGTCGTGCCTGGGAGCAGAACAAAAAGACAGGAATCTTTGGAAGTGCTTGGTTTTCTTCCAGCTCTCCCACCTCTGTCTACCTGTGGCCATCCCTTGTCGCGTCTGCAGGTTTTTAACCTCCCTTTTAAACAGGGACATCTTTTTGTGGCGCCTGTAAGTGGTGCAGCGAGTTCCTGATCCAAACAATGGATGGTGTTTGTCATAGCAGCCCACTGGGCAATCCAAGCTGTTCCAGAGAGAATGGTCCCTGATTGAGAAGTTCCCCTTTGGTTTTGATTTAGAATCAACGTGAACACATCAATTTTTCAGACACTGCCACCTGAAGGAACAACAGGGTCAGTGCTTTTGGCTGCGGTTACAGCTCCAGCTTTGGGATCAAGGACTGGGTCTGCTCTCTGCCTCCAGAGTGCTTTGAGCTTGTAAATATGTGCCAGTTCCCCTGGAGGCAGGTCTGCTGGAGACTTGGGAGCCTTTGAGATTCTCCAGAGCAATAAAAATCTAACTGTATTTCCTTGTCTAATAAACAGAACAGCAGAGAATCTTAAAGGACCCTCAGACCCATCCAGACTCAGACCAGTGTAGTGTTGTCAGCCCTCTTTAGTTCTTTACTTTAATAGACTTTAAAGTATGTCTCAATTGTTTCCTTATTGCTTGAAGATCCCTTGGAAATGTCAGGTTTTGGTGGAACAAAGCGTTTTCTTCCTGGATGTTAAACTCAACCCTGACAAACTTGAAAAGAAGCACGGTTGGTTCTTTCTTCCTTTCTTCTTTCTTCAAGAAAACAAACTGGGAGACTGAGTATGGTCTGGTGTGGCTCACAGGGGTGACGTGGACACTTTAATATTCCAGGTAAATCTGCAGAAGACATATTTGGAGAGTTGTTTACTCAAGCCAACACCTTTGCCTCTCGGGTGAGCGTTCTGGTCGAGAGGGTTGACCGTTTGCAAGTCAAAGTCACTCAGCTGGACCCCAAAGAGGAAGAAGGTAATGGAGTGGAGCACAGGGGTTCTTGTTGAGTCAGCAGGGTGGGCCCAGTGCCATAAAACCAGTGTGACACTGCCATGGGGGCTGGAATGTCTTCTCTGGAGCTGAGAGGGACTGTTGCCTTCCCTCACAAAAGGGGGCTGTTTCCTCCCCTCAGGTGGACACAGCCTTTTTGGCCAGGTGTAGGTTTGCTCGTTGGTGAGTCTCCATGTGGGAACTCGCTTTCCAGCAGCTGGATAGCAGTGGCTGAGCAGCCTGAGCTTGGTCACAGAGGTTCCAAACCTCTCGAGAGAGCTGTGTCGATACGGCAGCGGATCTTGGCACGGCACACTCTGAGATTTGATGGGTTTCCCAGGGGACCTGTGGGAAAAGGAACCTGACCTTAAGAAGTGCGAAGCATGCCAAGAACTCCAAGTGAAATCAGATGTTTGCTGCTTGGTCTTCAGTATCATTGGCCTGGGTCAAGCTGCTCTTCACTTGCTCTCTCCTCTTCCTTACAGTCTCCCTGCAAGGCATTAACACCAGGAAGGCCTTCAAAAGCTCCACCACTCAGGACCAGAAGCTCTTTGACAGAGATTCTCTCCCTGTGCCTGTCCTCGAAACCTACAGGGCCTGCAATACTCCTCCACCTCTCAACATCCTCTCACCTTACAGGTATGGCTGCAATACCTTCCTGTTCCCTTGCAGAGGAGATCCTCTTCCTCCCAACCTGCTGGGAAGGTCCTTTCCCATCCCGTGCTGTGTTGAGGTGGCCATTTCCAATAGGCTATTGGGTTACTAAACTCAGATCCACCAGGAAATCTCCATCCTCTGGATTACATAAAACTTCACTTTTGGGGTCGTACAAATGGATGCAGCTAGAAAATGATCTCTTTGGTTCCCTGCTGTCGCTTTTGTGACTGCCCTGGGGCAAGGCTTGGCTGGCACTGCAGAACCACGCTGGGTGTGCTGCAGAGGAGGCATTTTTCTTGTGCTTCTCCGTGGCCCCCTGGCTCCTTTCCAAAGAGCCGCAGTGCAGAGCGTTCCCTTGGAAGTGGCTCTCACCCAGGTGGGCACAGCAGCCTCCTGGAGACGCTTCCTGTGGCCTCCAGCGCCGGGTCTGAGACGTCTGGTGGGTCCTACACTGGCTGTGCAACCTGCTCTGAGCAACCCCGCTCCGATTTCATCTTGTGGGTAGTAGAAGGAAAGGGGGTCAGAATCCAGAGACTTATCCCACATCCATAAATATCTTTTGAACAGGTAAAAAGTAATTACAGATAGCTGGAGGCAGCTGTCTCCTGCCAGACGCGGCTGCACTGCAAAGTGGGAGGAAGGGAGTGTGTGAGTGTGTGTGTGTGTGCGCTCGCTCGGGAGCCTCAAGGACGTTCCTGGTCTGATTTAGGGTTCCTGAGCTGGAGAAGGAGGGGTTTTTTCACACCAAAACCACAACACAAACAAGAGGGAGTTGAAGTGAGAGACCTGCTGCTCTCTTGGTGATTGTTCAGAGCAGCTGAGCTCTTCGGGTGCTCAGGAATGGAGGGTCTGTGTGAGGGCAGAAGGGATGGGAAGTGGGAGAGGCCGGGATGGGGGAGGCTGGGGGTCTGTTCCAGTCTGAAATGGAGGACAGAGGCAAGACCAGCCCATTTGACCATCTCACTGCACTTTTAAACTGTCATCTGAGGTTGTGCCTGGTGTTTTCTTTGGGCTTCAAATGTGTGACTTGATCCCTTTCTATGTTTTCCCCTCCCCATTCCAGGGATGATGGCAAAGAGGCGCTTAAATTCTACACAGATCCTTCATATTTCTTTGACCTCTGGAAAGAGAAGATGCTTCAGGACACCAAGGATATCATGAAGGAGAAGAGGAAACATAGGGTGAGGAACTGGGAGTCATTGGCTGGGAGGAATAGGAGGTGGGAAGTGTTAATAAATCTTGGACTCCACATTTGCCATCCAGAATTCAGGTTTGCACTTTTTAAACTCTTCAGGGATCAATTTGGTGAAGTTTTTACCCGGTTTACCCTCATCCTTGTTAATTAAACAAAGAAAATAAAGGTACCCTTAATTGGTTTTTCCAAATGCCATCGTCTTTGGGCCTTAATGTTAAATTATATCATACCATGAAAGATGTAGTTTTAACATACTTTATTTAGCTTCTGAGCAACTGGAGTATTAAATATCAAAACAGATCGTGATTTTTTCAACCGAAATAAGAAAGGAGAGATTTAAGGTGTGTTAGAATGAAGAGTGAGGATAAAGCCCAATTCTTTGTGGGCAGGTGTCCATTATTGCACCCCAAAACACTAAACACCATCAGGACGATGGTGAGATTTGGAATTCTTGACAAAGTCTGAATTGATGTGGGAAACTGAGCTTTCACTGCCCTCAAGGTGGTTGTACCAGGGGGTAATGATGGAATCATGTCTGGGCTGCACTGGGAAATCTGGTGTTGTCTGGCATTTTTCGTATTATCTGTGCTCCAAATTTTCTGTATGGGAGATCTCTGGAGCATGCAGCAGTCGGGAAAGGGAACTGAAAATCCTCTTTGAGAATGTGTCTGCTTTTAGAGGCCACAGGTCTGTCCTGTCCCTCCCCATGCCCAGTGAATTTAAAGCCAAAATAAAGCTCGTGTTCGATTCCTCCACCCTTAGAAAGAGAAAAAGGAGAATCCCAACCGAGGAAATGTGAATCCGCGGAAAATCAAGACCCGGAAAGAAGAGTGGGAGAAGCTGAAAATGGGACAAGAATTTGTCGAGTCAAAGGACAAACACGGTCCTGCTGGGTAAGCAAGTCTGGGGCTGGTTGATTGGGATGCAGTTCACCCTGCTCTGCAGCTCCTCCGGATCCGCGGCGCGGATCGATACTGCCACTAATCACATTCTCCAAAGTAAATCCGTCTGCTGATTTCAAATTTGCCAAATAAATCAGGGAGCTACACGGTTCGAGCAAGGTGGCAGGAGCAGCGAGGCTGCTCCCAGCTGCCTGTGGGCACGGAGGTGTCGGGAGCTCTGGCTCTGCCCCGTGGTGATGCCCTCCCCTCACACCCAGCCGAGGGTGGGATCTCGGTGGCATTGTGGGATTGCTTTGTTACATTTCACAAATGGCTCTTCACACCCCGAAGTTGGAGCGGGGGCCATCCCCATCCAAGTATTTCAAGCTCTACAGATCTCTCTTTAGCACTTCTGGCTTGGGAATTCATTTAACTTTTGACACCAGCAAGGCTGGAAGCAGACTGAATTCCCCACAATGCTCTTCTCCCTTGCAGCTTCCTTTCATATAAGAAAAAAAAAAAAATCTCTCTTTAAATCACACTCTCCAGCTAAAAATAAAACTTGCCTTTAGTTTAATAGGAGAGCAGGTTTGGTTTCTAGCAGGGGAATTGAGCAGCACAACAGCACCATTTTCTTGCTCCTCTCTTTTTTGTGTGTGTGTGTGTGTGTGTTCATGTGTTTGAATTCACTCAGGGTCCAGATCCCCCAAAGATGGGGTGGTTCTACCACCTCACAGAGCTCACTGAGAGTCTCTTCCTTCAGTAGTACTCCAGCTTTGGAGAGTTGTTTTAAAGGCATCACTGTTTCTGGGGTCCTTTTTGATATTCTGTTCTCAAGCTTATTTTTTGGCATCTTTGATTACCTCCTCTGCTTTTGCCACTGATGATACTCAGTGTAACTGCAAGTTCTTTAAGTCCAAGTTGGTCAAAACACTTCTAAGTGTTTTCACAAAATGAAATGTTGAGGAAAATCTGTTTATTTAGGCATTTCCTTGTTTATTAAAATGTATACCAGTGCTGTTCTGGTGTGTGGCAGCAATAAACAAACAGGCAAAATCTGGCCAAATTTTAACCAAAGAATTATGCAGAGCAAACTAATACAGGTGTATGTGGTTCTTTATGTAGGAATCTTTGAGAAGTAGAGGGGTTTTTTTTAATGTTATAGAATCCTGGAATGGTTTGGGTTGGAAAGGACATTAAGGATTAAGTTCCACCCCCTGCCATGGGCAGGGACACCTTCCACTATCCCAGGTTGCTCCAAGCCCTGTCCAACCTGACCTTGAACACCTCCAGGAACGGGGCAGCTACAGCTTCTCCGGGCAACTCTCTGAGGAAAAACAAGCTTTAGACGTTGCCTCAAGCTCATTAAATAACCTGCTCATCCTGCTGTGGCCCAGGTACCCCTCCAACATGGTGTATCAGAACGGCAGCATCGGCTCCAACGAGAGCATGGATGGGAACTGCTACCCGCCACCGCCGCAGACTGACTCCATTGTGCCACCACCTCCCTCGTTCCCAGATGACAGCCTGCCTCCACCCCCGGTGGAATTTAGGTAAGCCTACGGGATCCCTTCTGTCACCAAGGAGTAGTAGGTGGTGTAAAAGGATGACATGAGACGGGCTGAGATAGTTCAGCAGAACTTCCTGACGGGTGTTGTATGGGAACCAGAATGCTCCTGTCTGGAGGGGAAGTGCAACTGCAGGCAGGGGCAGAGGCACAGGCAGCACAGCTCTCCATGACTCCCAGCCACTGTCCTCATTCCCAGGCAGAAGGGGAGAACTAAGAGCAGATTTATTCCACAGCAGGGTCCCAGTGAATGGTTTGGCTCCATTGCCTGGGTTTTCCAATGCAGTTGTTCCAGAGAGTGGACTCATGTTCCATTTGGACAGCGCTCCCAGGCACATGGTGGCATTGTTGGGGTGTCCTGTGCAGGGCCAGGAGTTGGACTCGATGATCCTTGTGGGTCCCTTCCAGCTCAGGATATTCCATGACTGAGCTTTGCAAAGAACAACTTCTTTCACTTCTTTTTTTTTTTACCATTTGCCCCCTGATCTTTGGGAAATGCACTACGTGAGCACTGGAGGTGTAGATGTAGTTGAATTTCAAGGACTTGAGCACAGCAGCTGCCTCCTTCCCAGGGACTTGGGTGCAAGTTCAGGGCATTTACTTTGGATTGAATGAAATGGTGACTCCCAGGCACCTCTAGAGATGAGAGTTACGGTCCAGCAGTGGCTCAAGACACAAAGGGTGAAACAAGAGTAGACTTTTTGTTTTAAAGACAGTAAAACCGAGTCAAGAGTAACAAGAGCAAGTCTGTCTGATAGACAGGGCTGCTTGGCTTGTCTCCATCTTATCCAAAGGCAGCAGTGCTGCAGCAAAGGCTCTTCTGATGTGTCAGAGATACCCAGCACTGCTCTCTGCAGCCTGTGCCTCTCGGGCAGAGCAGACACGAGCTCTCAGATGAAGCTCACGCTGCCTTATGCGGTTGCTTAGATCTCTGCCCAGCCACACAGATCTCCCCTCTCTGGTTTTGTTTTGGTGGTTGTTTTCATAATGAACCCTGGGTGTTTGGTTTGATCTCCAGGAGTCTGTTTTGGATCAGCACTGTTAGAAATTGCGACGTTTTTGTGCCAAATGTACCTTATTTCTCTGTCTCGCCATGGGAGGAGGTGTCAGTTCGGGGCTGGCCTTACCTGTAGAATTTTCTGGTATGAACACAGCCTCCATCATGGGAGATTCAGTCACTCATGCATCCAGCAGTACTGGGTTTCCATGCCTTCCCCTTCGCTCCCCACGGCAAGCTATGAGCCGTGGCTGCTGCGCTCCAGCTCCGAGCCGTGGAATCCGGTGAGGAGATCTGTTCCTAGCAGGTGTTCAGAGCATATGCTTTCCTGGCTCCCCCACCCCTCCTCGTGCGATTTATCACGGCAGACATCCCTGCCTGGCGTGTCACGAGCCTGACCTCGGTGAGGAGGGGTGTTTTGCTGCAGGAGCTCTGGAGCCAGGAGGCTGCTCTGAGCTCGGAGAGGTGAGGTGGCGGGTGTTCTTGTCAGCCGGGGAGATGGGATGGAGGGATAGCATTCCTGCCCGTCCCTAGCAGCTTTCCTTTGTTCTGGAGGTGAAGGCCAAAAGAAACACTGTGAGGGAACTAAAACCAAGGAGTTGAGGTCTCATGGAAACACCAGTTAAAGCTGGAACTCGGATTTTTTTTTGGTCTGGACTGCAGCGAACACACATGATTTGCATTAACATTGAGACTGTACAGTCTGATCTGGCCTCGCAGCTAATTCCTTGTTTCTCTCTCTCTCCTTCCATTGCCACAGCTATCCTGTAGACAACCAAAGAGGTTCTGGTTCTGGAGGGACCAAACGGTCCAGCCTGGTCAGCCCGAGCCACCCACCACCAGCTCCTCCGATCGGATCCCCCTCGGCAGCCAGGCCGGGCTTTGCTCCCCCTCCAGCTCCTCCTCCACCACCACCACTGATGGGAAACCCCCCCCCTCCACCACCTGCCATGGGCTTCCCCTCCCCGGGAACCCCCCCACCACCCTCACCCCCTTCTTTCCCCCCTCACCCCGAGTTTGCTGCCCCTCCACCCCCCCCACCCCCTCCAGCAGTCGACTATTCCAGTGTGCTCCCACCTCCGCTGCCTCAGCCGGGCACTGGGAGTGCACCGCCCCCCCCTCCACCCCCACCACCTCCTGGCCCACCTCCACTGGTTTCTGGGGGCCTGGATGGCCCCCCACCCCCTCCTCCACCCTCCGACACCTCCGCCTCCAAGCCCAAGTCATCCTTGCCCGCGGTTAGCGATGCCAGGAGTGATCTGCTTTCGGCTATTCGGCAAGGTGAGGTTCTGTTTCCATCCCAGTGTTCTCCTTTGGCTCTGGAAAACCCCACAGTTTCCCAGTGGGAACATTTGGGAGCTGTCTCATGTAAGCTGTGTGACTGCCCCACTGCTCAAGACCTGTCCCTTGGGGTCCCTCCTCATGAGCACCTCACTGGGTTTTATTGCCTTGCCGAGCATGGCAGTGCTGGAATTGGGGTGGTCCACGTTTGTTGTGGATTTGCAGCAGTGGTGTTACCCCTTGGAGCAGCACAGAAAGGATTTGCTTCCCATTCCACCTCCCCACCCAGCCTGTCCTGGCTGTCATTCACCATCAGTGTTATCCCAATACTCCCTTGCTCAGGGGACTCTGACAAGGCTGCGTGGGAGATTCCAGCGCGACCAAAGCCTTTGCATGATCCCCCTCCGTTCCCTTCTTCCCTACAGGCTTCCAGCTGCGCAAGGTGGAGGAGCAGAGGGAGCAGGAGAAGCGGGACGTTGTAGGGAATGACGTGGCAACGATCCTGTCGCGCCGCATCGCTGTGGAATACAGCGACTCCGAGGACGACTCCTCCGAGTTTGACGAGGACGAGTGGTCGGATTAGGCACGGTCCCATCCCCTTCTCCCCCTCCCTCCTGGGTTCACTTCTTACAGAATCAGGTGGCCAAACCTTCCACCACATCCTTTTTCATCCCGTAACCAAAGATGTGCCAAGGGTTTTCAGACAACCAGCAGCATATCTCCCCTCTCCCTTCCCCCTCCGGCTTTGGCAGGACTCTGTGCTCTGCCTTTCCAAAAGGTCTCCTCATGGACACTGAGGATGCGGCGTTGGGATTTAGCTGGAGGGGGTGTAACGGTTGCTTATTTAAAAGAGAGCTAAACCTCCAGATTCTCGATGCCACCAGGCAGAGCACATATAAACCCTCCATCCTGAGGGATTTTTAAAGTAAAGATGGATGATCCTGTTGCGGCCGCGTGGCCTTTTGGATGAAGGACATTTTCAGCTGGTTTTCTCAGTGCAACAGCAGACAGTTGATCTGATGGCTCTTCCTTTCCAGTGAATACTGGTAGTGCTGCAAGAAAATGGGCTTTAAATGTCAGTTCTCTGCTGCATCCCACTGTCAAATAATCAGGTTTTTGGCACTAGTGCACAATTCCTTCCCCTCTGACCCCTGAGTATTAATTCCAGACCACCCTGCGTGGGGTGAGCTTCCTGACTCCGGGACCATGGAGTGCCTTGGGTGCAATGTAAGGAGGGACTTGTTTTATTTTAAAAGCTGCCTTTACCTTGCTCAGATCTCCTGGACTGCTTTGCCAAGAGGAGACTTGCACAGAGGGATGTAAAACCAGGGCAGGATGGTTGCTCAGCTTCCCACTTTTGGGAAAGCAGAGCCACTGCCCCACTGAGACACATCTGTGGTCGGCTCCGAGTGGGGGCCAGACCCCGCTGGGCTGATTTCTCCAATTCATGCTGAGATTGTGTTTAAAAATTCCAAATCCAGTGCCTAGAGCAGGGAGATGGGGTGGGGAGGGGTTCTCTGAACACCAGGCACTGTGGTGGTCTTTGGCCTGGCCAGAGCAGTTTGAGAGGTGCTTTTTTTAGTGGGATGACCATACTTTTAACACAGGGACTTCAATGCTGGTATTACCTTTGCTTCTTCTCCCTTCCACTTAGGGAGGGGAGTTTGTGTGCCTAAAAACATCGTGTGTGTGGACTGAGTTGCCCATCAGTTACATCAGACCTAACCTACCCTAATTTTGCTACCATAATTCATTAGTTAATTTTAAGAGAACGTTTCTTCTCCTCACTAACCCTGCGAATTAATTCCCAGGCTGCTCACTACAGATCCAGTACTGGCAGGGGAAAATGGGGAATTTGAACTAGCTGACCTCGGTTTTATTGCTGTTTTATGTTACCGTACATAGAATATGAGCATATCTTACAAATCTAACCCAAATACCCTCGGTGTGTATTTTAATTTGGACATGACTCGGTCAGGGTCATGCAAAAAGCAATTCCAAAGCCTTTTGGAGGTTATGGGTCCAGCTGTTGTGGGGTGTGTGTCCCACTATACCAGCTCTCCCACCTTTTTGCCTTTCCTAAAGTATTTCACCAGCCTGTGCCTGTTCTCTCTTCCCTGGTTCTCCTCCTTTAATGATGTTGCTGATACCTGGAACACCAGGCCCTGCCCGAGGCTTCCAGCGTGCTTGGGGTTTGATTGATGGCTTCAGCTTGTGCCATCGAGTTCTTACTGATTTCTTGTGTGTGTGCCTGTGCATTTTAATCCTGGCCAGAGCAGACAATGGCCTGGAGGGTGGGATTTGGGGTGTGGATCGAGCTGGGATCCAGTGAGACCCCCCGAGATTCCCTGGATCGCTGCACCGTCAGGTTTTGTCTGCAGCTCAGCTGCCAGGCAGGATGCAGAGGGCGTAGGCAGCGAGGCATCCCGATGGGCTGGGAACATCTGAGCAGCACTAGTTCCAGGTTCTGGAAGAGGGAACAAACCCCTGGAGTGCCAGTGAGCCGTGGTGCAGTGGAGAGGCTTGGAAATGCAAAGGGATGATTGCTGCAAGCTGATGGGGGGGGGTGTGTGAGAGGGTCGCTGCCTCTTGTTCTGCTGATGCTCTTCCTGGCAGCATCCTCCTCCGGGTTCCTGGGAAAAACAGACCCCTGAGCTCACCCGGGCTGACAGCAGTGTCACACAGGGGAGGAGGAGCTCACAAATGCCAAACCTGGGTTAATTTTAAATTGCCTTAACTAGACTTGGCCCCTGCTGGGGAAGGGGAGCGAGTCCTCCTGTCGCCTGAAATACGGAGCAGTGCCATATTCCCTGTGCCCTTGTGGATGGTCTGTCGGGCAGGGCCGTGCCTTGGGGTGCCCCCCACACTCTGCCTGTTGCACAAGGATGTTGCTGTGTGGGCGTCAGGGCTCAGCCCTGGGTGGAGGCGGCTCCTCCAGCCCTCCTGGCAGCGGGAAGGACGCTGCCTTGTCCCTGCAAGCCTGCAACCACCCTCTGCTCCCAAATCCCATCCCAGGGTGGGAATCAAAACTGCAGGGTCAGGGTTGTAGGAACAGGTAGGGAAGGTTGGTTGTTTCGGTGTTTTTTTTTTAAATCTCCTTTGATTCCTGCTTTTCTTTTAAATGTCTGGTTGCCAAGCGGGATGAGCCTGTGTGGGGATCCCTGAGAAACAGCTGCTGTAAAGGGACCATCTCTGAGTATCGTTGCAAAATCACAGAGCGCTGGGCCACCAAGTAAGCTCAATATTTTTTGAAGCAGTAGGGGAGGAGGAGAGGTGCCAAAAACAACCTTTGCAAGACAGAGCAGCTGTGCTGTAACTGCGGGGCCGAGGGCACTGCCATCGCTGTCGTCATGTCGTGCTCACTTACTCCTTCCTCCCCTCTTCCCAGGCGAGGCTGGGGCGAACCTCAGACCATCTCACAGAGCCCAGAGCCCGTCCTCCCCACGAGGATCCCCCCCCCCGCTTTCCATTTCATCCCGCTGGAAGCCGGAGCAGCCATTTCGCCCATCCCGGGAGCCGTTTTGCTCCGGGTGTGCAAGTTGGGGCAGGTCACCACCGCCTTCCCTTCCCTGGTTAAACATTCTCCCGGTGTCCTCGCCCGCAGTGCTTGGCTGCTGCTCCCGGCAGCCTCTCCCCCGCCGCCCCCCTTCCCGCTCGCTGGGAAAGCCTCATCCCGGCTCCCCGGGCTCAGCCCGGAGCCTCCGCCGCAGTCGGTGACCTTCACTGCTTCTCCTCTCCTTATCAGACCCAGAGCACCAGACCAGATCCAGGGAAGGGGCTCCCGGAGCTCCCAGATGGCTGAGGAATCGTGCAGAGCGGCGTTTCGGGGAAAGGATAGATTGGGGGTTATATATAGAGATTTTTTTTTTATTTTTTTTTTTCAGTCCACGAACTTATTTAACATGTTTCTTTTGGAAGTCACTGCCCTGGAGGGGCTCTGGGGGGGAGCTGCCTGGCAGGGCAGATGCAGCTGCCCCGGGTCAGGTTTCATTGCTGTTGGATTTCGGGCAGGGGAGGGGGGGGTGCTTTCTTCTCTTCCTTTTTAAACAAAGCCTTGAAGTGGGAAGTGGATCCTATGTTTTCATTACTGTATTAACATACCTTTTAATTCATTTCAGAAACTAACCCATTTTTCTTCCTGATTAGAATGTCATAGAATTAGACGAGCTGTAACCCCTCCTGAAGTGCCTTATTTTCCTACATGATATAAATATATTTATAAGAGTAATTATTCCACTTGTGTCTTAGGGTTTTATTGCTGAGCAGAAGATGAGGTGGGAGAGGAGGGAGGGGAAGTGCCCTCCTTGGACCCGGCCAGGCTGGGAGGGTTGGAAGGGTGATGTTTGATGGATACTCTCAGGGTGCAGGGGCTTCCTCACTTCAGACCAAAGGAGTTTCAGCAGTGAAACTCTGCTTAGAAAGAAGAAAAAAAGATTTAAAAAAAAAAAAAAAAAAAAAAAGAAAAGGAAAAAACCAACCTTGTGAGCAAAAATACTGTAGGTTTATTTGGTTTGTTTTTTACCCCTGCAAAATAAACACTGATGGTCGGACTCTGCAGGGAGGCAGTGGGTGGTGGGGGATTGGAACCCGCTCCAGGTCCATACCTGTACATCCCAGCACAGACTCCCTGCCTTCTGTATTCCCATGTAATGTCTGTCTGTGCTTTTCCCTGTCGGTTGCTGTATAAGCCAGGCTTTCCTGCTGCTTTGTTTTGTTGTTTTTAATAATCAGCTCAGTAACCCCCGGATGAAGATCCCAACTGCAAATATTTTGTAATGTACATGTATAAAAAAAAAAAAAGTAATAATTTTTTTGATCCTTTTTTAAAACTTGATAAAACCTTTCTATCCAGTCGGTGCTTGTGTGTGTTACTGGGGTGGGGGGTGAGCACAGGGGCTGCGGTGGCTTTGGGCGTGACTTGGAATCATGGAATGGTTTGGGCTGGAAGGGACCTTAAAGCTCATCCCATTCCATGGGCAGGGACACCTTCCACTATCCCAGTTTGCTCCAAGTCCTTTCCAAGCTGGCCTTGGACACCTCCAGGGATGGAGCAGCTGCAGCTTCTCTGGGCAACTTGTCTCCTTCCCGGGAGCACTGAGAGGTGCTGGGCCACGAGCCACTCGTGCCTACCCTTGTGTCCTTAGTGTGTCACACGGGGCTGCTGGGTGTCCCTTGGGAAGCCCAGTGTCCATGGAAGTGCTGGCTGTGTCCGAGGACACCCAGCGCATCCCGAGCTGTCTGGCAAACACCACCAGCACAAACACCTCTTCCCTGTGCCGGGCTGGGCTGGGGGTTATCCATGGTGGGAGTCTCGTGACAGATCCGAGGAAGCCCCATCCAGGAGGAGCCTCCTGCCGGTGCTCCCTGCCCTAGGAAATGAGCCTGGGCTCCATCTTGCAGAGCGGAGTGGCTGCAGCTGGGCTGGGAGGGGGCTGCCGAGGCTTTTTGCCTCCATTTCGCAGCTCAAGGTCCCTCGTGCAGTTAATCTGCCTGGCAGCGGCGGCTCCTGGCCCCGAGCTCAGGTGCCTCGTCTGGCCTCGCTCCGTGTGGCTCCGTTTTCTTCCCGGTCGCTGAAGAGCAACAAAAGGCTCCATCCCTGCTGCTCCTCGTCCCTGCTTTTACCGCGGGCTCTGCTCTGCCAAATTCCCTTGGCTTTCGGAGACACCGGTGCCTCGCTCCGCAGTGCTGTGCCTTTCTTGGCTGACAATAGTCCCTGGCTGCAAAACCTCATTAGATTAATTGGCCTTGCCAGCTCCTGAACAAGCAAGGCCTTTAGTCGTGCTGGGGCGCGGAGGGCAGGGGAAGGAGGGAGCTCTGGGGCTTCCACGCTCCCTGGAGCTCTGTGTCCCAGCTCATGGCTCTGCCTCGAGGCCGGGAGGAGCAGCCGGTGCTCCTGGCACCCCGCATGGGTGTGGCTGTGGCCAGGTGGTGCCTCTGCTTTTTTGGGGTGCACGGTAGCACGTGGCCCTGTGCTTTTGGGGTGACAGCCCTTGGAAGTCATCTTTGGAGTCCGGGGGGTGTTGGTGAGTGTCGTGCTGGTTTAACCCCCTAAAACACAGGGAGAACTCAGTCCCAGATCTGCCTTCCCGGGTAACCCACAGGGCCCTACTCTTCCACTCTCCAGGGAAGCTGCTGGTGCCTGGTGCAGGGAGAAGATGGGAATTGTTGGGAGTTGTGTGCCGGTGCTCTCGGAGCCCCAGCCCTGCCCATGAGCTGCAGTTTCCTGCCCCAGCTGGGGGAGCCTCTCCACAGCTCCAGTGCCTTGGCACACCAACCTTGGCCCTGGCCTTTGATCTCTGTCCTTGCCCGTCTGTCTCTTCCACACGACTCGGCACCGGATCACAGCTGGCCGGGCTGCGGCTTCACAGGAGCCCCTCGTCTCCAAAGACCTATTTAATTTTCTCCTTCAAGGTGGTGTTAGCAACACCCAGAAGATGCTGCCGGCTGCCTTGGACGAGTGGGCTGCGTGTCCTTTCCACCACTGACGTCAGCTTCTCTCCCTTAATTCCCCCTCTGGGACCGAAGCGAGTGCAGGCGCTGCCAGCTCGGATCAGCGTTAACAGCCTGCTCTCCCAGTGTGTGGCAGCGCTCCGCCGTGCCAATGTCACCCCCGACTCGCGCTGCTGTCCCTGGCCAAGCAGCCATGGGTGGTGGGAGAGCACTCCCCTCTTCCAGCATCATGGGAAGGGCCCGCTGCCAGCAGAGAGTCCCCGTTCCTCGCACGTAGGTGTGCTGAGATGGCAGCTCAGCCCCTCAGAAATGGCTGACTCCTTCTCTCTCGCTCCTCTTGCTGCCTGGTGGTTTTTTTTCTCTCCTCCTCCCTGCCTTTGCCGTTGCCTACGCGGTTGTGTGGGGAAGGCAATCGGCTCCCGTGCTGCGGATGGCTTTATCTGTAACTCTTCCATCTGCTCACAGCAGCTCACAAATAACCACGGGGTGCCAGAGGAATTATGTTATTTGGAGCTCAAGTTTCTGCAGTCTGGCAGGGCAGCAGCTCTGCGCCGGGCTCAGCCGCTCTGCAAAGGCCGGCATGGCGAGGGCTCGAGGCAGCCGGCGCGGAGCTGGGGATGTGGCCAGGGAGGAATTATCCTCCCCATCCAGTCAGACAAAGCCCCAGTCCTCAGCCAGCATGGGAGCCTGGTCCTCTGGGAGCTTCCCAAGGGGAGCAGAGGGTCCTGCTGGCCCCGGGTCCCTGCGCCCCATCCAGGGCTCGTGGCACGAAGCCGCTTCTGCATCAGATGCTGCGGCGGGAACAAAACTGACTGACCCCCTCTCCACCCTGCACTTCTCTGTCTCCCATACAGCACAACCTTTTCAGACAGACTTTCCTCCCTGGGAAGCACCACCCCATGCCTCCTGGAGCCACGGCTGCGGTGGTGGCCCGGGATGATGCTCCGAGGCTGAGCCGCGCCGGGAAATGCCTCCCGCTGCCTCCGGCATTTGGTAAAACGCTTACAGTGGGGCCGTGTTTTCTTCATTTCCTGCCTGCTCCTGCTTCCAAGGAAACAAAATCCCCCAAGCCAGGGCTGAGGTTTCTCATTTAAATGTAACCCAGGCCCATAACTGGAGCTGCCAGCCCTCCCCATGGCCCGGCGGACCCAGGGTGGTGCAGGGAGGATATTGGGGATCGTGATCCCGTCACGGGTGTCCCAGTAAGGCACTGGGACAGAGACCCATCCCTGGGATGAGGTGTGGGCAAGGGCAACGCTTGGCTCTGCCCCAGGGAGGGCACTCAGGGTTCAGGATGCTGGTGGGAGGTTTTGGGGTGGCAGCAACCTCCTCCCCTCCTCCCATCTGGTGAAACTGGCACCAGGGCTGGAGTGGAGGCTCCGCAGTGGGTGCTTTGGGACCAGCCCTGGCTCTGCTGTGGGTGCTGCCAGCACTCTCACCTGCAAGGTGGCCAAGGGCAGGTCCTTGGAGCCAGATCTGAGCCCTGCTGCTGCCAACAGGACCAGGGCTGCCCACACTGGAGACAGGAAACAAATCCCACCCCAGTCCCCTGCCTGCACTGCAGCATGGGCAGGGCTTGGAGGCAAGAGCTGGCTGTGCTTACGGCATCTGCTGGGACCCTGGGGAGGGCTGGCCCTGCCAGATGTGTGAGCACAGTTGGGGTGACACCGTGCCCACATCTCTCAGCTCATGTTTTAACCCCAAAGTTGGGCTGTTGGTCCCCCCCGAGCCCCTCCTGCTCATCCCCAGCGTGGGGGTGGCTGCTCAGCACTCAGGCGCCTTCTTGGATGGGTTTGACTCTTTTTTATAGCTCCACTTTCTGCGTCTTTCTCCACCAAAAAAGGGAGCAGGCTGGGCCATGCTGCTGCAGGCTGTACCTCCCTGCCTGCTGCCGCCTGCTCCATCATCCCCCAAAGGCCTGGAGCAACTGGGAATGCCTCTGGACTGGCTGGAGTGCTGGGAGAAGGACCAGCAACAGCAGGCTTGGGGGGTGGTGGCTCCTCCAGCCCTGTGCTCAGCCTCAGCTTCCCTCATCCATCCTGGCAGCAGGGAATCAGACACAGGTAGGAGGCACAGGGTGTGTTTCCCACGCAGGAAGGGGCACACGGAGCAGCCACGTGCTGGGTGATGGCCACCCTGGTGGCACCAGGGGACAGGGCTGTGAGGGTGACGTTTTTGGGGCACCTGTGGGGGGGGGGGAAAGGACTCAAGGGCTCCAGCACCAACAGCTCCCAAATTGCTGGCCGTGGGGAGAACCCCTTGGCCTAGGTTGTGGTGGCTTTTGTCACTGTGGGTCACTCCCAGGACTCAGGAGAAATCAGCCTCCCATCCATCTTGGAAGCCCAGCAGCTCCAGCACAGCCCTGCCAGGATCTGGGAAGGGGGAGCTGCAGCCCTGTGCCCACCCCACTGCTGGCTGTGGGGGGTGGGAGCCTGAGGGGGGTCCCAGCAGACCTGAATGGTGCTGCCTTTGTGCCCTGCACACCCTGGTGTGTCACCCTGTCCCCAGGGAAGGTGACAGGGACCCCGGGGAGTGGGAGGGACTGGATGGGCTTGCACACCACGGAGAAGCTCCCTCTGAAGACATCAGCAGGGGAGGCACGAGGGAGAGAGAGAAGCTGTTTCAGCTGCCATGTGATGTTGACATAAGAACCACCAGGTATGAACTGCTCCTGAACACAGCAGGGCTGGGAATTACAGGATTTTTCACTGCTGGGGGAGGTGGGCTTGGGAATTATCCCCTGGCTGAGGGATGGAGGGCCCTGGGGTACAATGAGCATCTCCAACCCCTGCCTTAACCTCCCTGGGGACAAGCAGAGCCCCAAATTCCCCATCTACAACACTGAGTCCAGCCCTGGGAGAGTGGGAGAGACGATCTGTGGGTCCTTCAGCCTCTCTCCAACCCCATTTCCCCTCATCACTTGCTGCCACAGCCCCTTTCCAGCACAGAGCCGAAGGAAATCTTTATTTCCTTTGCAATAAACAGCACCAACCCCCCGGGCTGCCACCAGGTCCCCGAGCCCAAGGTGAAGTGGAGCCTCGGGGGGGGAACCGACACTCCTCCCACAGCACCAGCCGGCCCCGGCTGCTCCTCAGCCCCGGGCTCTGCCACATCCCGGCGCGTCTGCGGATGCACAAACGCCTGGGAGAGACCTGCTGCTCCCTGACCGGGGTGGGCAGGGACACGGGGGGCTCTGGGGGGTGCAGAGTCCTGACACCAGAGGGGCTGAGCTGCCCTAATTAGCTGTGCCATCGTTAACCCTTCCTTCCCTGAGCCGAGCAGGAGCACGGGCAGCAAGGTCGGGTGTCCCACACCCTGTGTGAGCAGTGGCTCTTGGAGCACGGGAGGCTCAGTGTGGGGGTGCCCCCCATGCAGAGACCCCCAGGAGAGGGGTTGGAGCGCAGTGATGGAGGCAGGGACAGCATCCCAGGGGATGGAGGGCCCGGCTCGGGCGCCTCGGACGGACACACACACCCCCCCGGGAATGTGTGTCCTCGCCGTGCCTGGAGGGGGACACATCAGATGTCACCGGGAGAGTGGGTGCAGCCCCGCTGGGCGCTGTGAGGATGAGGATGGTCAGGGCCCGCCCCCCCGGGCCGGCTCCTGCTAACAGGATGTGATGGGTGGGGGAAGCGCTGTCGCTTGGCATCTCCTGTCCGGGAGCAGGGAAACGGAGCGGGGAGACGGCCCTGATGGGACTCGGGGACCTCAGCCTGCTCTCTCTCCTCGGGAAACACCAGCCCACCCCCTCCCCAGCATCAAACAGCCGCACCTCGTATCACAAATTAATTTATTCCCCTCCCACGGTTGTAAACAAGAAGCAGCCCCCTCCGCCCTCACCTCGACCCTGAGAGGTCCCCATCCCGAGGGTTCCCCATCCTGAGGGATCCCCCATCCCAGGAGATCCCCATCCAGAGGGGCCCCATCACAAGAGGCCTCTTCACATCTATCTCCCCCCTCCAAAATGTGCAAATCCAGCCCCAGTGCAAAGAAAGGCTTTGGCGGGGGGGGGGGGGGGGGGAGCTCTCTGTGCCAGGAGGGGGGGTGGCAGCACCCAGAGGACCCCAAAACTGCTGGGTTTGGGGGTGCGGAGCCTCCGGCAGCCCCCTCCTCCCGAAGGCAGCGAGCACTAGAGGGCAGCAGGGCCCAGCGCTGGGTGGGAGGGAGGTACAGAAATCAAATTAAATAATAATTAAAAAAACAATAAATAAAGCGATGGATGGACAGCTGGGAGAAGGTGTGGGGGGGGAGGGTTTGAATCCCTCCTCCTCTGGCAATGAGTCTCTTCCCCCCTTCCCCAAACGTACAAAATATATTTTAACTATCTGAGGTAAATAATGAGGTTGTAAAAAAAAGCAAGATGGGGGTGAACGTTCCTGGTGTCGCCCCCCCCTTAAAAAAATAAAGCATCGTAAATAGTTTTAAAGAAAATATGAGGAACTCCCCCCTCTCTCTCTCTGTCTCTCTCTCACACATAAATATAGATTATATTATGGGTAAAAAATACGCTTTTCTCTCCTGTACATTCAAAAAGTGGAAAAATAGAGGCCAAGAAGGGGTTGTGCCCGAAAAGGACGAGGCTGGGAAGAGCTGCCTGGTTCCAAGAGCTCCTGCAACCGTTGCCTCTGGGAATGAGAAGGGGGAACAAAAGCGGATCCCCCGAGTGCAGCCGGTGAGTGGAAGGTGCAGGGAGGTGGTCGGGGGGGGACACGTCAGACGTCGCTGGGGGAGCGGGAGCGGAAGGGCGGCGCGGAGGAGAAGCAGCCGCAGCACACGGCCCACAGCACTTTCTGGATCTCCTGGTTCCTGAAGGCGTAGATGACGGGGTTGATCATGGAGTTGTAGGTGGCGGGGAGGAGGGTGGCGTAGGTGTAGAGGGCCGGGTAGGTGTAGTCCCCCAGCAGGCAGTAGACGGCGAAGGGCAGCCAGCAGGACGCGAAGGTGCCCAGGATGACGGCCAGGGTGGCGATGCCTTTCCTGGTGGTGACGTAGTGGGAGCTGGCCAGGAAGTGCCTCTGCACGGCGATCTGGTGGGCGTGCCGGCACACGATCCGGCAGATCTGCACGTACAGCTGGAGCATCGCCGCGAACACCGCGAAGAAGGACGCGGAGAGGATGATGAGGTGGTTCTTCGTCAGCGGCCTGACGACGCTGCAGGCGGGCGGCTCCTTCAGGCAGTTCCAGCCCATGACGGGCAGGAGCCCGTAGCAGATGGAGGCTCCCCAGGTGAGGATCAGCATGATGTAAGTCCTGGTGACCGTCCTCTCCGAGTAGTAGGTCAGGGCGTTGTAGAGGGACAGGTAGCGGTCGATGGTGATGGTCAGCAGGCTGCAGACGCTGGCCGTGAAGGAGGTGACCAGCAGCCCCACCGTGAGCAGGCTGACCGCCTCCGACGGCGCGAAGTAGACGAAGGCAAAGTGCAGGATCAACCCCAAACCCGCCAGGAGGTCGGCCGTGGCCAAGCTGCCGATGAGGAGGAACATGGGGGCGCGGAAGGCCGGCGTGTAGAAGATGACCACCACCACGATGGCGTTCTCGCAGGAGATGATGGTCCCGGAGACGCAGAGCACCACGTCCCACGGGTTCAGGGCCAGGGGTCGCACCACAGACTCCAGGTCCAGGGAGCTGCCGCTGCCATTCCTGGCAGAAAACCAGCCCTGCTGGCCTTCGCTGGAGTTGGGGGGCCCTTTCTCCATCATGGTGGCGGAGGGTGACCTGCTGCAGCTGAAAGCAAAAGCAGCCCCCTCAGCACCTGCTGCCCTCACGAGCCCTCCCTGTGCCACTCAGCTGGGGACAGTCCTGCTTCCCCCCAAAAGTTGTCTACAGCAGTGGGGACAGAGCTGTGTGTGTTTGAGGGGGGGGCTCGCTGTTTGCTCCAAGGGGATTTCTTAGGATGAGTGGTTTGGTTTTAAAATAAACAGGTGAATAAAGGGCAGGGGGACACACACACGACACCCCTGCTCCTGCCTGCCTGGGGGTTGGGCACTGCATGATTTTGGTGGATAAATCCTGGGGGAACAGGACTGGCACTGGAAACCCTTCCCCAGCAAATACTTCAGGGCCAAACCGAGGGTATCTCAAGCAGCAGGTGAAGGGGGTAACCCTTCCCCCCCCAGACCAGCACCCCAGCGGCCAGAGGCACCTCCCCAGCCCCACCATGCACCCCCCAACCAGGGGATCCCCACTTACCGTGGGGGGTCTACCCCTCCCTGGGCAGGCAGCACAGCCCCTGGACGGGGTGGGGGGGGGCACGGCCGCTCCTCGCCGCCCTCCCCTTCGCCCTGCGGGCTCCCCCCCCGTCCCGGTGCCCCCCCCCGCGGTGCCAGGCACTCACCTGCCGGGATGCTGCGGGGCCGGGGCCCGGGCTGTGCTGGGCTGCCCGGCTGGGGGGCCGCTGCCATGGGCGCCGCCGAGTTATAGTGGCCGAGCCCGGCCGGGGGGGCTCGGGGGGGGTTCGGGGGGTGACTCACCGCCGCCCCCCCCAAAACCCCGCTCACCCCGCCGTGACGTCAATGCCGCCGACGGGCCAATCAGCGCCCGCGCAGGCAGCGCGGGCGCGCGCGCGCCGCATAGTAATCGCAGCTCATTCATAAAAAAACAGGGCCCTCACCCCCATCCACCACCACCCCGGCCCACGCCCCGCTTCAAACCCCCCTGCCCACCTCAAACCCGGGCTCACGCCACCCACGGGACCCTCCCCTTAAACCCCCACGATAAAGAAAAAGGGGTGCGGGCTCCCCCCCGCATCCCCCCCTCCCCGCAATGCAGAGGTTTGGGGGCTCCGCTTGGAGGGGGCGGCCGGTGGGGAGAAGGAGGAGGAAGGGGTGAGGATGAGTCCTCCCCTGGCCCCGCACATCCAGGGGCGCGCAGCCCCGGAGGGTCCCCGCGGCCCGGCTTTCCCACGCGGGGCTGAATAATTCATGGCCGGGAGAAGCTGGAAGGCCCGGCCGGGAGGGGCTGCGGGAAGGGCGGCTGGCGGGGAGCCCTCCCCCCGGGGAGGAGGAGGAGGAGGAGGAGGAAGAGGAGGAGGAGGAGGAGGAGGAGAAGGGGGAGGAAGGCGAAGCCGTGCGCCCCCCGGGACTCTTCCCCCGCGCCGGTTCCTCGAAGCCCGGGGAGTTTCCCTGTCCCTGCTGGGGAGGGGGGGGGTCCCGGGGTACATGAGACTGCCGGCACTCCACGGGGGTCGAGAGCCCCCGATGCTCCCAGAGGGGGCTGCGGCCGCCCCCTCGGAGCTCGGCCAGGGACCGGAGGGTCCCGGCCCGGTTCGGCCCGGCCCGGCCCGGCGGGAGCTGTTCGCGGTGCTGAACGAGAGGACCCGGGCCCCGGGGGGACCCGCCCCAGCCCCGGGGAGGGTCGCGGTGCCCCGAGCGCGGGGCAGGGGCGGGGGGAGCATATGGGGTGTGCAGGGGGCTGTGTGCGGGCGGGCTGTGCGGGGGGTGCGCGGTGTTCGGGGTGTACCGTGCACAGGCAGCGTGCGGTGCACACACGGCGTGCGGGGTGTGTGCTGCGTGTGCCCGCTCAGGTGTGCTGGGTGTGCAGGGGGTGCAGTGTGTCCAGGTGTGCAGTGTGTACAGTGTGTACAGTGAGTGCAGGGTGTCCAGGTGTGCAGTGTGTACACTGTGTGCAGCTGTGTGCAGGTGTGTGTGTAGTGTGTTCAGGTGTGCGGGTTGTACAGTGTGTTCAGGTGTGCAGGTGTGTGCAGGTGTGCAGGTGTGTTCAGGTGTGCAGTGTGTTCAGGTGTACAGGTGTGTGCAGGTGTGTTCAGGTGTGCAGGAGTACAGTGTGTCCAGGTGTTCAGGTGTGTGCAGATGTGCAGGTGTACAGGTGTGCAGGTGTGTGCAGGTGTGCAGATGTGTTCAGGTGTGCAGGAGTACAGTGTGTCCAGGTGTTCAGGTGTGTGCAGGTGTACGGTGTGTACAACCCGTGCAGCAGAACACCCCGTGCCAGGGGTTCAGCCCGGACCCCACGGTCCCGGGTCAGCCGCGGCTTTCCCACGGCCGCGGCAGCGAGGGGGGTGTGTGTGTGTGGGGAGGGGGGGGATGCACCTCTGGAGAGACCCCCCCTTCCCGGGCCGGGCCTGCCGGGGCGGGGCGCGACGAGGCGGGGCCGCCCCCCCACCCTCCCCCGCCGCCGCCGGGGCCGCCTCCCGCGGGCGCGCATCTGCCCGGCGCTCCGCTCCGCTCTCCCGGGAGAGCCGCGGCCACACCGCCCGCTGGGACCGGGCCGAGCCGCGCCGAGCCGAGCCGGGCCGGGCCATGGCCCCGCCGGGTCCCGGGGCGCTGCGCTGCGCGCTCCTGTGCGCGCTGTTCTGTGCGCAGGGACCCGCTCCCACCCGCGCAGGTACGGCCGGGGGGCGCGGGGGGGGGGAGCTTGGGGCTTGGGGGGGTGAGTTTACAGCTTTGGAGCAGATGAACTTTTTCTGGGGGGTCTTTTCTTTCCAGAGGCTCCTCCCGCCCCCACAAGACTCCGTTGCCTGCTCGGTTCGCAGGGAGAGGGACCCCTTCTCCCAGCCGTGTTCCGGGGGGCTGGGACCCCCCAGGGCCCGGAGGGGTGCGCTGGGCTGCTGCGGGATAAGCGGGGTGCAGGGTCCAACTCCCCCCCAAAAAGTGTGGGGATCTCGTGGCTCGTGGTGGGGAGCGGGGAGCGGAGCCGTCATCCCCCTTCCCGAGGTGCTGCAACTCCGGGCATTAATTATGCAAACCCCCGGCATCCTTCTGCCCCCCTTCTCCCATCCCCCGCTCTGCTCCCGGGAGACGTTTCCACCCTGACTTATCCCAGCGGGACCCATGCGTGTTCCCAGAGCCCATGGGGATGGGGGTGCCCTCAGCCGGCCCCGCTGTCCCCCTTTATTCCCTCTCCCTCCCCACACCTGATGGCAGGAGCGGGAGTTGACAACGCTGGGCTCAAACGTCTGTTCCTGCGCCTGCCGCGATAAAAATAACTTAAAATTATAAACCTGCCTGAAACCCTTGCGAACAAAGTCCTACTTTCCCATTGGCTCCCGGCAGGTCTCTAAATGCTGGAGGGGGGGCCCAGCGGCGTGCCCACCCCCCTCCCGTAGCCATGGCAATGGGGCCGCAGCATCCCCGCTTCCTGCCTTATGCCACCAGTTGCCCCCTTGGCTTTTGCTGGGAAAAAAAAAGAGAAGGGACTTTCCCATCAGCCAAGCACGGTTTTTAGGGGACCCTAAAAGCTGAGGGGCTGGCGCTGGTCCCTTCGAAGGGAGGTGATGTGGTGGGAAGAGCTGCCGGCAGGGATGCCTTGTGCTTGGTAGGTCCCTGCCTGGAAAGACCCCTGAGGAGCAGACCCAGGGGGTTGCCAGCCCTCAGCGAGCCCTGGGAGGAGGGTTTGCCCCCTGAGAGCCTGGAAACACATCCAGGGTGGGAAATGGCTCCCGGGTCTTTCCCGGGATGGTGCAAACGCGGGCGTGGGACGCGGCGAGGTGCAGGCAGGGCCCGGCCGCGGCTCGTCAGTCGCAGCCTCCCTCGCCAACAGTCAGCGCTGTAAATTAGTGATGAGCGTGTGTGGGGGAAGAGCAGCGCCACAAACACCCGAGTGACTCACCGCCCTCACCGGGGCCGTGGGAGCGGGGGTCCTGTGGGGTGGTCTGGGGGGACAAGGGTGTGATGCTGCTCAGGTAACCCCGACCAGGCTGTGCTGCCGCCTCGTTGCATTTAAACATGGGCCAAAAGATCCCAGGATCCCAAATCCCAGCCCAAGGGCTGGGGGATGTTTTCCTGCACTGTGGGTGATGGGGTGAGCCCTGTGTGTCCCAGGCTGGGAGCTGTGGGGTGTCCCCTCTCTGGAGAGCTGGTGACGCTGCAAACACTCCACTGGGACGGGCGTGTGGGTGGGCTTGGTGCTGTGGGATGTGCCTTCATCCCTCCCACAGCGTCATCAGAATTCCCCCTCCATGGAGCTGAGGGTCCAACCTCAACCCCAGAGCCAGGGGGACAGATGCTGGCCCTGCCCTCATCCCTTTTCCCTGGATTTGGCAGGAGAGTGTGGCGAGCTGAGGTCCTGTGAGACATGTACTGCTGTCACCCCCTCACACAACACCACCGGCTGCGTCTGGGTGGGCTGCAGGACCCCTGAGGAGCCAGGTGAGGGGCTCAGCTGGGGGGGACAGGGAGGGGCTCCCACCAGCCTTCTCCAGCCCCTGTCACTGGGCTGGGGCAGTGCTGGGATGGTGCCAGCACTCAGCACCCTCAGGTGCCCAGTCCCAGCTGCTTTCCATGGTCAAGGTCCATCTCAGCTGACCCATCCAAAGGGAAGGGATCTGTGCCAGTCCAGTGGGCAAGGGTGTAGGTTTTGGTGTGTGCTGCTCCCTGCCATGCTGGGATAACACTGGGAACCCTCTGTCATGTGCACATGGAGCAGCACCGAGCGATGGAAAAGGAAGAAAACCAGCTGTTCATAAAGCCCCTGTTTGGGGCTCTTCCCTGAGGAGGAGCAGATATGAGCCCCAACTCGCAGCCCCTTGGAGGGATGAATGTCCAGCCTTGGGAATGAGTCCTCATCATCCCAAACCCTCTGGTGCTCAGGGCAGCCCAGGGCCCAAACACCATCGGCTGCAGTGGGTGCTGGATTGGGATCCTTGGGAAAACCCTGCTCCCTCTTCCTGTAGAAACAGGGAGCTGTGTGCAGAGAGGGGCAGCAACACGGGAGACCTGTGCACTCTACAACACCAGCACCCTGTGCCGAGGTAACCCCAGACCCCCACAGACCCCCCAGGCCCAGCAGCCTTCGGGACAGAGGTGCTGCTCTGGGTGCTGGGACCGTGGGGAAGAAATCCCACCCCTGGGACAGGGATCTGGGGTGGGGGGGGGGGGTGGCAATGTCCCCTCACACTCCTTCTTGCCCCTTCCCTCTGTCCCTACCCTCTCCAGCTCTGAAGTCCCCCACAGAAGAGCCTCCACGGTCCCACAGCAAGGAGCCAGTGACACACTCCACAAGTGAGTGGGTCTGGGGGGTGGGAGGTGGTGGGATGGGGGTCCTGGATGCCCCAGTCCCAACAAGACAATTCCCTCCATATTGCACACCCCTTTGGGAGGGATGTGCCTCAGGGTTGCATCAGTGGACTGTGCCCCAGGAGGTGCCACCGCTGTCCTGGGTCGGAGCTCTGTCCCCGTCCCCCCTCTCTGCCCTGGACAGTGCTTGGATGGAGCTGAGGGGGTCATGGCACCCCACAGTCCCCCAGGAACCATCCCTGATGCCATCCTTGCTGGAAATTCCACCTCCAGCCTGATTGGAGCTGGAGCTGGGAGCAGAGAATAAGTGTCTTCCAGGAAGCGGGAACTGGAGAGCACTGGGCTAATTACAGTGGGTAACCAGAGCCCAGAGCCCTCTGAATTATTGATCCCACTGGGATCTTTTTCCTGCTGGCTCCTTTCCTGCAGCTCCAGCTGCTATGGCATGGGAAGGGGTTGAGCCCATCCCAGCATCCACATGTTGGTGGGTACATAGTAGCCCCAAGCTGGGAACTACCATCCCTCCCTGTTCAGCAACTGGGGGCTGCGTGGACCCCAAATTGCCTCCCCTTGGCAGGATCATCAGTGCTCAGGGATACCCAGAGCACCCGTAACCCCCTAAAAACCTCTCATTTTGCCCTGACAACAGGGACCACCACCACTAGTGCCCCACTGACGGGCAGCCCCGAGTTCCACCCGCCCGGCTTCGACACGGCCAGTTTCATTGGCGGCATCGTGCTGGTGCTGAGCATCCAGGCCGTTGTCTTCTTCGTCATCAAGTTCATCAAGTCGAAGGACAGCACCTACCAAACACTGTAAGGCTTCCACACTCTCCCTGGGATCCGGGGTGGAGGGGGGGACCCAGGCCAAGCCCACCCTTGAAGCCAAAAATGGGGTCACCCCGGTGCGTGTCCTGTCTCGCCGCTGTGTTGTCTCCCGTGGCTCTTTGTCCTCATTCAGTGAGGGGAGGATTCATTGTCCCTCCCCACCTGTCCCCTCACTGGTGTCTGGCTGTCCTGCCACCTCCTCTGTGTGTCATTGTCTGGCTGGATCCTGGTTCTAAACCCTGTGGGGAGTGGGGGGCACCCCAAATCCGTCCCTCTGAGGCTGAGCCAGGTGGGGGTCCACACTCTCTTCCCACGTCCGTGGGGCTCGTCGTGTCTAACATGGGGGGCTGTGCCCCATCTCTCTTTCCTTCCACGCTGCCAGAGAGGACAACCAGTAGGTTCTGGGTGCTGGTGGCCATGGGGAGGGGGTGCCCTCCCTGCACCCCCGGAGCTTCACCCTTCCCTCGCACCTCCCCAGGGAGAGGAGGGTGGCGTGGGCCCTCTCCCCTGGTTTGCATGTCGGGTGTTTCCCACCTGGTTTGCTGTTTTCCTGTGAGTCGTTAGTGGTGGAAGGGAAGGGGGTGTCCCCCCTTTGCCCCCTTTTCAGGCACGGAGCCCCTTGGGGGGTGCAGCTGATGTACAGCCCCTTCTGCCACCGGGGCGAGGTGCCTCCAACACCCCCAGTCCCACCACAGCAGGGTGCAGCCCCCCCTCACCCCGAGCGTCCTCGACAGGACAGGAGCTGCAGGGCTCCCAGTTTGGCCCCAGTTAGCACCCAGCAGCCACCTTGGCAGCCTCTCCAAAGATCAGGGGCTCGCTGGGGTGGTCTCTCTCTCTCCTCTCCACCCCTCTTCTCCTGGTGGTCTCTCTTTTCCCTTCAGCGTTTTGACTGGAGCACCCACCCCCTTGCCCTGACACCCCCCCCGCCCACCCCGACCCCCCAGCCCCCCGTGCCCACCGGAGGAGCGGAGCCAGGCCCTCGCTGTGTGCTTTTGCTGTGCCTCTGTGTTGCTCTGGGGGGGGCGTTTGGGGGGGGTTCCCTGTCCCCCCACCCCCTTTCTGTGTGTTGTTTTGGGGAGGGGGGTGCGTGTCGTGTGCTGTGGGGTGACACTTGTAGCTTGGGCTGCCCCCCATTAAACTCTGCGAGGTGGTGTCTGTGTCGTGTCCGGGGGGGGGTCGTGTAGCCGGGGGGGGGTGCAGGGGGTACCCCCCATCCCTGCCCTGCAGGAGTTCCCAGTGCAGCCCAACCCTTCCTCATGGCATGGGTGCAGCAGGGTGGGCACTGGGACACCCCTCCTGCACCCCACTGCCTGGGGGGGCTGCGAAGGGCTGGACCCCCCCAGGGTAAAGCCCTCCAGGACCCTTCCTGCCACGGCTCTTCTCTGTCCAATGCACCAGGATCTGAGGCCACTGCGTGCCCCAGGCTGGGTGGGGGACGCTGTCCTTGTCCTCCCTGGGGTGAAGAGGCTGCTGGTGCCACTCCCTGCGGCCACAGGGCCCCCCCACACCACGACTATGCAAAGCTGGGGACACCAGGGTGGGACATGTCCCCCAGGCCTGACCCCTGTCCCTGTCCCCAGCGGTGGCTGGGGATGCTCCAGGGGGTTGCACCCTCTGGCTGCTCCCCGGGGGATGCAGGTGGGCAGGGGGGGCCCATCCAGCCCTGAATCCCACCTGGGGCTCCCCCACCCTGTTCTTGCCACGCACCCAGGGGACCTGGGGCACCCCAGGGATCAGAGGACACGTGGCCACGGCTGGCAGGGGGGGGGCCCTTTGCTGGCCGAGACCCCAGACCCACACTGGGGCAAAGTCTGAGACGGCACAGGGTGGGACAGAGACTAATAAAGGATTTTCCTGTAATTCCTGGTGTCTGTGTCACTGTCACCTGTCGCTGCCAGGCCCCCAGTAATGGGTGCTGTCCCAGATTTTGGCTGCAACCCAAATCTCTGGGGATGTGGCTGTGTCCTGCCCACAGGGTGGTGTTGGTGGGTGGCCCCAAACGACTCCAGTCCTCCCAGTGACCAGGGGAGAAGAACCACTGTGGGGTGTCCCAGTAAGGAATGGGCCATCCTGGTGTGGGAGTGACCACTCCACCCCACCCAGGGCTGTGACAAGGCCACTGGAGCCCCGGGGCTGCCACCCCAGGGGCTGGCAGGACAGTGATGGAGGGGACAGCTCCACGCTGGGAGCAGTGAGGTGCAGCAGCTCCAGCCCCAGAGTGGAGGGAGAAATCGGGGTACGGTGCCCAGAGCAATAAACAGCCACCAGATGTGCCCTCTGATGTCACTTCATTGCTGCTGGAAGGGGAGGGCACAGACCCCCAGCCCTGCACAGTGATGCTCCAGGTCTCCATCCCCCCAGGTCCCACAGTCCCGCTGGCACCAGGTGGTCCTTGTGGGACCGGGGGGCTACGCCCGGGGGGCCAGGTTGGTCCTCAGGGGCAGTAGAGCTTCCACCCACTGCCGGGGCTGCTGGAGGAGGCGCTTCCACACCCCCTGCTCCTCCGCCGTCGAGTCCATCCAGCCCACGGGCAGCCCGTAACTGCTCCCTGCGGAGAGACCCCCACGGTCACCCCCCAAGCCACGGCACAGGGGGCACCCTGAGGTGCTGGGGGTCCCCCCCTGAGCCACGGCACAGGGGGCACCCTGAGGTGCTGGGGTCCCCCCCGGCCTCACCGGTGCCCAGGCTGAGCCGGATGCCGCCCAGCTGGCGCTTGGAAAAGGCTTCCTGGTGCCAGAGGGTGAACTCGGCGCAGGCCTCGGCCAAGTCCTTGGCCTGGAAGCCGTCGTAGACCATGGTATGGTTAAAGAGGGGGTTCAGGCTCCGCTTCACCACCCGCGTCTTCTGCCGGCTGGCCTTGCTGTCATCCGGCAGCACGTAGCTGGGGGGACACAGGGGGTGAGGGGACGCTGCCACCAGCCCCCCTGGGTGCCCCCCAAGGTGCCACCCCACTCCTACCACTGCACAAAGGCGTCCACGGTGCCGCTCTGCAGCGGGATGAGGCTCTGAGCGTCCTTCACCCAGATGTGCAGCTCGCCCGTGGGTGGATTCCCCCTGCCTGTGGGTCAGAGGGGTCAGGGGCACCCTGCCATGCCAGACCCCCACTCCAGCTGCCCACGGGCACCTCTCACCTTCCGAGCCAGCAGGGATGAACTTCAGTGCCAAGCTGAGGTTGCCCCGGCTGGCGAGGCCGTCCGAGGGGATGGGCATCTGTGGAGGATCGGGGGGGGGTTACAGGGGGCTGGGGGTGAAAGGTGGAGCTGGGGGGGCTGGGGGCTCACCCGTGGCTGGAGGTTGAACCACTCAGGGCGTGTGTTGGCCCAGTCCCAGGCACCCAGTGCGACCTCCACCTCCCCCAGGAAGAGGTTCCTGCCCAGGCTGTCGTGGTGCCACACCGAGAGGTTCAGGGTCCGGCCCTGCAGGTCCCTCTTCTCCAGCTTGTACTGGTGGGGAGGGGACACAGGGTGAGATCATCCACCCCCACCCAACCAAGCTGAACCAGGGGGCCCCCCCAACACAAACCACCCCAGGGCAGGGGTAGAAACCTTGAGGGTCTCATTGAAGATGGGATCCAAGCTCCTCTTCCTCACCGCGGTCTTGCGCTTGCTGCGGTTGGACTTGTCCGGCAGCAGGTACGTCTTGATGTACCTGGGAATCAAAAAATGGGGTGGGTGCAGTGGGTGCCAGCGTGGGCACCAGCTGGGCAGTGCCCCTGGGGGCTGTGGCACTCACGGGTCCGAGCGCTGCCTCTTGGCCTCAGCCAGTTCCCGGCACTGCACCACGTGGACCTGCAGCTCCTTCCTGGCCGGGTCGTAGTGGAGGGAGAACTGGACACAGCCCCTCACGGCCACACTGCCCAGCTCCCCCTCGCTGTACAGGCTCATCAGGCTCCCACTCAGCTGCAGGGCAGGGGGATGGGGTCAGTGGGGTCAGGGGGGGCTGGGGAGGTGACCCCCCCACACACACCTCCAACCAGCCCCCGGTGCCGTACCGTGGAGGAGCTGAGGCTGGACACAGAGGAGCTGGTGCTCAGCAGGCTTGGGCGGGTGTGGCCGTTCTGTGGGGGCACCTGGTCTGGGAGTGTCTGATCCGTCTGGAGGGTCTCTGGTCTCTGGAAATGCAAGGAGGGGTCAGCACACCCCCCGGACCCACAATGTGTGTGGGCACGGTCTGTGCTTTGCTCAGGCCAGACAGGCTCCTCTGCAACCCTATATAGCCCCCTCCAGTCCCCCAAAACCCCATAAAACTCCCTCTGACCCCATACAGCCCTATACATGCCCCCCAAACCCATACAGCTCCCTCCAGTCCCCCAAACCCCCCAAAAAACACCTCCAATCCCATACAGCCCTATATGTGCCCCCCAACCCCATGCAGCCCCCTCCAGTCCCCCAAAACCCCATAAAACCCCCTCCAACCCCCTACAGCCCTATATGTGTCCCCCACACCCATACAGGCCTTTATAGCCCAATCCAGCCCCCTCCCAACTCCACACAGCTCCTCCAACCCCATACAGCCCTATATAGCCCTATATAGTCCTATTCTCCCCCAAATGCCATCCAGCCCCCTCCAGCCCTCCCATCCCATCCAGCCCCCCATCCCACCTGCCCAGCACTGCTGGGTGCAGAGTCGGGCTCCTCCTCATCCTCCTCCGTGCTGGATGAGCCAAAAGGGTTCCCACCTCCCGTGTCACCTGCAAGGGTGTGGGGTGGCACCGACCCAGCAGGGGTGGGTAGAAGGGTGGGGATCCCCTTTTTTGGCAAAAGGAGCAAGATGAGGGGCCACAATGGGGAGCCAGGGGGGAGGTAGGAGGCTGGGAAGCAGTGCTGGGGGGGCTCAAACCCCCCAGATCTCCCCAGCACCAACCCCCCATCCCAGTTACCTGTCTGGGCTGGGATGTCCTGCTCCCTCGCTGGGATGTCACCCTTCTGTGGGGGCTGTGACACGGGGGCCTCCTCCAGGGCTGGGGGGCTGGGCTGTGAGGTGGCACCAAGGGAAAGGGTGTAAACAGGGACCTCCTTCTCCCCTGCCTGCTCCCCTCAGCCCAGCCCCTCTGTGTCCCTGGGGACAGCGTGGGGGGCATCCCATGGGACACCTCCCATCACTCCACAGGGTTTGGGATCACACACAAGGCTGGCCCCAACAGCACCACACTCCTGGGGTGCCACTGCAGGTGCTCCAGGCTGCAGAGGGGTGACCCTCCACCCACCCATCGAGCCCATCACCAGGGTCAGGTACTGCTCAACCCCCCACCCAGGGACCCACCTGGGGCTTGGTGGCCACCAGCTCCTCCTCCCTGGGGCTGCTGTGGGAAGAGACCACCGTTAGTTTGGTCTGGGTGGTGGACAGACAGACACTGTGATGGTGGATAGACAAATACTGGATGGTGGACAGATGGACACTGGGATGGTGGGTAGACACCAGGAAGACGGGAAACACTGGGATGGTGGACAGACAAATACTGAATTGTGGACAGGTGGACACTGGGATGGTGGGAGACACTGGGATGAGGGACAGACAAATACTGGATGGTGGGCAGATGGACACTGGGATGGTGGGAGACACTGGGATAGTGGACAGATGGACACTGGGATGGTGGGAGACACTGGGATAGTGGACAGATGGACACTGGGATGGTGGACAGACATACACCAGCTGCAGCTGCACCATCCCCTTCATCACAGGCTCTGCTCCTCAATCCCCACCTCCAGCCCCCCCTGTACCACCCCTGGTGGGTACCAATGAGATGTCACCAGCCCCGGTGTCACCGTGGGGTGACAGCCCCCCTTTCCCCCCTCACCTCTCATCCGTGTCTGTCGTGCCATCCTCATCCTCCTTCTCCTCCGCCAGTGGCTCTCCGATGGCCCCCAGCTCGCCCAGGCTGGGCCCGCGCTCCAGGTCCCCCGCTCCTGGGGACACCGGGGAGCTCAGCGGTAGAGCCCTGGCACCTCTGTCCCCACACGTCCCGTCCCTCACCTACCCCGGGGCCGCCTCCTGCGG
The DNA here is from genome assembly GCF_025592945.1 of Manacus candei. Taxonomy (NCBI): domain Eukaryota; kingdom Metazoa; phylum Chordata; class Aves; order Passeriformes; family Pipridae; genus Manacus; species Manacus candei. Next base: position 1,924,002 of record NW_026138118.1, on the reverse strand, counting down.
CGGATGGAGGCCCGGACGAGGTCGGAGCCCAGGGGGTGCCGGTGGCGCTGGGCGCGGGCGTCGCAGAACCAGTCCCCGGTGAGCACCCGCAGCCGCACCGGGTCCGACACCGACTTGCGGAGCTTGCTGGTGGTGGGAGGGTTGGCGTTGGGACCCCTGCCCTGGCACTGCCATCAGCCCCCCAACACCACCGTCCCCAGGGCCCATCCCAACCAAGGGAGCCACTGGCCACTGTCTCCCGGGGGGTTTGGGACCCCCAGGGCTGGTGTGACCCACCGTGGGGGCTTAACCCTGGCTGGGTTCCGTGGGTGACCCCATCACCGGGGAAAAGGGGACTGCTCTGTCCCCAAGGGTGGCAGACCCCAGAGTGCCTGCTTTTGGGGGGGCTGTGCTGTCCCCACCTTTGATGGACCCCAAAGTGGCTGCTCTGGGGGGGTTCCTGCTGTCCCCAAGTGTGACAGACCCCAAGGTGGCTGCTTTTGGGGGATTTGTGCTGTCCCCAAGGTTGATGGGTCTGGAGCTGGGAGGAGCAGCTGTCCCTAAAGCTGATAGACCCCACACTGGCTACTCCTGGGGGCGGCCCACGCTGTCCCCAAGGGTGACGCCGAGCAGGGGACCCCCAGCCCACCTGATGCGCCCCTCCTCGCGCCGGCGGAGCTGCCAGTCGCGGCGCAGCACCTCTGCGATGGCACATCTCTCCTCCTCCGTCAGGAAGCTCAGGTCCAGCAGTGTCTCGACCCCCACCTCCAGCGCCATGGCGGGGCGGGGGGACACCCCGGGGACACCCCGGGGCCCTGGCTTAGGTGGGCGCTGAGGATCGGGGGGCTCAGCGTGCCGGGGGGGCTCAGCGTGCCGGGCATGCACCAGTGATGCCAACATCTGGAGAGGGACCTCGGGGCCGCGGGGGATGATCCCCCGCGATCATCCCGCTGCGAGGAGAAGGGGGGGAAGCTCAGCGCGCACCCACGCACCCACCCCAAAGACCCCCAGCGAGGACAAAGGGGTGGGATGATGCCGAGGGGGCCGAGGGAAGAGGATGGGCAGTGCCCAGGCCAGGCTGAGGGACACGGTGCCGCTCCCGCCGCCGCCGGCTCCGTGCCAGGGTCAGCTCCGCCCGCTGCCGGGATCCTGCCCGCGGCCTGTGTTTGCCCAGGGTGTTTGCTCAGGGCCGGTTCTGCCCCTGCCCGCTTTCCCATGGGATTCACCGGGTGCCAAGGCACACGGACAGATGGCAAAAGGGGGCTTGGCTGCCCCTACAACGGGCTGAGACTGCACCGGGCTGAGACTGAACCGGGCTGAGACCGTACTCAGCTCATCACACCTCCCGAGGGGGGTCTTGCTCCACAGCCGGCGTTGCCTCACCACTACCCTTCCTGTCCCCGGCGCTGGGGAAGCACTGCCTGGTGTCACCACGGGCAGGAAATTGCAGCAGCGGTGGGGCAGGACCAACCCAGAGCCCCCCCAGCCCGCCCCCGGCCACCCCACGGGGACCTGAGCACCCCCACGGCCGGGGGTACCCCCCCCCCACCAGCGGCCCTGCCTCCAGCCCCACCGGTGACTCTGTCCCTGCCCTCTCCCAGCCTGTCCTCAGCCCCACAGAAGGTCCTGTCCCAGCCCCACGGCTGCCTTTACCCCAGTCCTGTGGGTCACCCTGTCCCCGCCCCACGGGTGACCCTGTCCCAGCCCCGGGGGGCCTCAGACACCTCCCAGTGTTGGAGACCTCAGTCCAGCACCTGAGCACTGGGTGCCATCCCCACCACAGACCCCCCCAGCCCGACACCAGGGACCCCCAACACCACCTGGCCTCCCTTTCCAGGGGGAACCTGTGCCACCCACCAGCACCCTGCCCCCAGCAGCGGGGCTGGGAGGTCTTCGGGGGGCACATCCCGGCTCTCATCAGGGCTGGGGTGGGGGGCGTTCAGGGGCCACGTACCGGCTCTCACCGGGGCTGAGGCGATGCTGCCGCTGCCTCCCCACCGCAGCCGCTCGTATCCTGTTTACTGCCGGCACACGGGGGGGTCCCCCCGCCCCGGAACAGCGCTGCCACCTCGAAACGCACCCAGGTCTGGCCCAGGCGCTGCTGTGGGTCCCCAGCTCCCTGTGGGGACCCCAAAAACCGAGCCGTAAACAGGCACTCCCCGTCCCGCGCCCGCCGGTGCGCAAAGGGGTGCTGAGCACCCGGCCCCCCACCCTGCACGGGAGACCAGTCAAACCAGTTAAACCTCCCCAGTAAGCCACAATCTGCAGGGGGGTGTGCAGGCCCCCCTTTTTTCTTGGCAGGCAGCCCGTGGCAGTGGAGGGGGGTCAACAGACGGCATGAAACGCCCCCTCACCCCCAAAATGCACCCAAGGCTCAGCCCCTCTTGGGTGACCCCCCACAGCCCCCCAGGGACCGGCAGATCCCAGCCGGGGGTTGTCGCCACCCACGACCCCCCCTCCACTCCTCCCGGCACCAAGGAGCCCCCCAGCCAGCCCCAGGCCTCTACCACAGCGTGGGGACAAGGAAAAGTCACCCCACAAAGGCGTGACCCCGAGCCCCCAGCCCACTGTCCTCAGTGGGGAGCGGAGCAGGGAGGGGAGGGGGGGCTGCAGCCCACGGGGTGGGGCGGGAGGAGCCAGACCCACACACACAAACACACTCACACCCACCCCGGGGTGTCTGTGCAGCCCCCGCGGCGGGTCCAGCCCCTCGGCCGCCCTTACCTGCCCGGGTGGTGGGGTCTCGGTGTCTCGTCGCGACCCCGGTAACCCCGCGGGGACCCTCGTGGGTGCGCGGGTGCCCCCCGGTCCCACCCCCGGCTGGGTGCGAGGTGACTCAACCGCAGCCCTGCGAGCGCCTCCTCGCCCGGCGGCACGAAATCAGGGACTGGAGCCAGCAGCACCTGCCGGACGGGACTGAACTGGGCTGAACTGGGCTGAACTGGGAGGCGTCAGGCGCCTGGGAAGGGGTGGCGCGGCGGGGATGAAGCCCCGCGGCGGGGGGACCCCAAGTCTAGTGGAGACTCGAAGTCAGGGGTGTGGGAAAGGGGATGGGGTGGGAGACCCCCCCTGCCCCGGTGTCACGCAGGGGTTTGGGGGGGCAGGATGCGGGCATGGGGTGCCTGGGAGGGCACCTGGGCTGCACTGGGGGGACTGGTCTGTGCTGGGCATGGGGGGAGCAGGACATCTGCCCTCCCTGCAGCACCCTGAAGCCCCCCACCCCAAAAGCCCAGTGTGGGGCAACGTGGGGTCCCTGGAGCTTTGCTGGTTCCCCATCCCACAGGGTGTCCCCAGCTCCATGGCTCCCACCCCTCAAGGCATTCCCAGCCCATGGCCCCTTTCCCATGGGACAGCCCCAAACCAGCCCCTCCCTCACCCCATGGCTCCCCCCAGCCCCACATTCCCCATCCTGTGGGTGCCCCCAGACCCACAGCTTCCATCCTGCCAGGAACAATCCCATCCTGCCCTGAATGGCCGGGGGTCCTGCCCACTCAGGACCACCCTGGGTGCTCAGCCCCACGCAGGATGAGGCCGGCAGTGCCAGGCAGGGAAAAACCCGGGGCAGGAACATCCCTGCCTGGCAGAGCAGGACCTGTGCCTCAGCTTCCCTCAATCCCAGGGGGAGAGAGGCCAACTGGGGGGGTTTCAGGCTCCCCCCAGCTTTGTGGTGAGATGGCAGCACAAACTAAGCACAGAACCGCAAGAAAAGGGGATTATTTTTAGCCTGGTTTCTCAGGAAATGAGACTTCAGCAGTGACACTGTATCTGTCTGTGGGCCACCCTCGTCTTCCTCCCCTTGCAGGGCACTTGTAGCTCAGCTCTGGTGGGGAGGGGTCCCAGAGGGACGAGGCCCCTGTCCTGGGAATGCAGTGAGCGTGGCCAGGTCTCTGCAGGGGGACAGTGGTGTGGGGACAGCCCTAACATGGGCTGGGGGCTCAGATCTGGGTCACCCATGGTGGGCACTGAGCCCTTTCTGGGCATCCTGGACCCTTTGCCCCTGCGATATCCAGAGCAAGGAATGTTTATGGGATAGAGAAGGACGTGGCAGGATGTGGTCCCTGTTCCTGGATCTCTGAGGAGGGGTGGATGGATGGATGGATGGATGGCACCTCAGTCATGGGTGCCACTCTCTGGGACACATCCAGCAGCTGGGAACAGCCCTGAGCACAGCCAGGGCCAAACCCCATGGCCCGAGGCGTGGGTCCCATCCTGCAGAGCATGTCCCCACCCCACCCCTGGTGACCCAGAGGTGTAGTGAGTTTGCTGGGTCTCAGTCACAGCTGGTGCCTCGGGTGGCAGGACCAGGGGCTGTGTCAGCCCAAAACACCCCAGTGACACCCAGGAACACCCCGGCCACCAGCACACGGTGACCCAGAGGCTGGGCCAGCCCTCGGGGGTGGTTTTCCTTCCAGCCACCTCCTGGAGCAGCCTCTGAAGAGCAAACCCTGCTCCTGGGCGATGAGTGCCAGGTGCTGGGTGCTGGCAGTGTCCCAGTGGATGAGCAGAACAGGTTCTGCCTCATTTCTGCCCTGTGTGGGCAGCCCCGAGCCAGCATTGACAAGGAGCAAGTCCCGTCCTGCTCCCAGCCCTGTTCCCCCTCCAGGACTCGTTCCTCAGGTCTGGGAGCTGCAGGAGAGTCTGGTTCTTCCTGGGAGGAAGCTGAGGCAGGAGCATGTGCTGGAGCATCGGCAGAGACCCCCCAGAGGGTTTGGTGGGAGGAGTGGGGCAGCACCTGGGCTTTGACACTGCCACATGTCCCCCCGAACAATGGGGTCACCTGGCCCCATTCCCCCGATGGGATCTCGGCTCCTGTGCCCTTTGCCCTCGCAGAGCCTTTGATGTGCCACTCAAGCCCTCCCTGGACACGCAGGGGTGGACACCAGCTCCCACAGGGATGGACCCACACCTCCCACTGGGACAATCCCAGCTCAACAAGGACAGACCCCAGCTCCCATGGTGACAGATCCCAACTCCCCCAGGCTGGAGGGGCCCCTCGCTTTCACCCCCTCCAAATTTTTAATTTCAACCCCCCTCCCAACACAGCAGGGACCTCGAGGCATTTCCAGCTGTGGCTCCAGCTGGGAATGACACTGCCTCTGGGAAGCCACCAGCATGAAGACCCCCCAGTGCTGGGTCTTGCACTCCCTTTCCCCTCCCCTGCCTGGGAACCATCAGGGACGACAGGGTGAAGATGAGGAGGGATCCACAGCCCCCGGTGGCTTCCAGAGCTCCCCGTGTGCAGCTGCCAAAGTGCAACGTGAGATTGCTCCTCGGGGAGCCCTTTGATGCCCCATCCCCCCCCAAAACGGGTGACCCCCGGGCCCCCTCCCCTCCGGCAGCTGAGGCAAAGTGATCCCACATCAAAGGCGGCTCCGGGGCTGTGGCATTCCTGGATCCCTGCGGGGAGGGAGGTCGGGGACCCTCAGCCCTGCTCCCCACCGTGGTGCCGGGGGGATTGGTCATGCTCAGCCACTGCAGAGGGCAGAGGGGCAGAGGCAGAGGGGTCACTCGGGGATGATGGCTGAGGCCACGTGGCAGCTGGGATGGATCCTGACATTCTGCTTCACAGCATTCCTCGCTCCCCGGGGCTGGGCTGGCCACTGGGGGCTCGGAGAGGAAAATGAGGGAAGCAGGGCTTGCACACCAGCCTGGGCAGAGAGCTGGGAGCATCCCAGGCATCTGAGTGGCACTACCTGGGAACAACAACCCAGCTGCTTCCATATAACCCCCACATCCCATGACCTGAACCACGCGGCTCAGCTCCCACACATCCCACGCCAGATTCCCTGCAGCTCCCAGGCAGCAGGAGTGGGTTAGGAAAATCCTGCCAGGCTGGAGAGGCGAGGAGGGACCCCTGTGGCCCTGGGGGGATTTGGCATCCTCACCTCATCCTCCAGCGACAGATGTGTGTGGGATAAACCCCTCGGAGCTGCCACCCCGCAGGAGCTGAGGTTTGGCTGGAGGGGCTGAGCCGGAGGATCCAGGTGGTGTTCCATAAGATGGATGCACTGTGAAACCCCTCAGCCTCGGACACAACCCAATTTTAAGGCTGATCTGCTCCCCACACACACAGCTCCAGCCTCTGGATATCAGATGGAACACAAAATCGGTGGCAGTCAGCAGGCACAGCTTCCCCTGCTCCCAGCTCAGGCAGCAGATCCTGCTGGGAGGGGGAAAACGAGTCCAGGTCTTCCCATTCCACTCTGCTTCTGGCAGCCCCGGGGCCAGCACAGGCATCCCCTCCCCCTGGGAGCATGGAGGGCTCCAGACTGGAAAGGAGCTGGGAATGCAGCATCTCCAGGAAAATAAGATGGGAGAGACAAAAGGCAAACTGTCCACAGCTGAAGGAAAACCTTGGAAAATGAATCTTACATCCCAGAACACTTGGTTTCCCCTGCCCAGGCATGAGACCTGGCACCAAACCCCACAAACCTTTCCTGCACTGCAGGGATGGGGATCCTTCTGCCTCCCAAACCTCCTTCCCAACAGCAGGGCTGTGAGTTTTCCCTGGAGGAGGGAAATGGGCAAGTTCATAAAGTAAAAGGATTATGAGCTCCAGGATCCAGCTCCTGTGGGCAGGAGAGAGGCCAGGGGTCAGCGGGGCAGGGGGGATCCCAACCCCGCTGCGGGCTGGGAGGAGGGAAGAGCCTGGACAAGAAGAGATGCAGCACTTGGAGACATCCACAGAAATCAGTTTATTTCCCTGCCATCGGGATTACGAAACCACAGAAGCAGAGTTTAAATATTTACAAAGAAATCCAGCGCCCCGCAGAGATGAAGGGAACAAAGGACGTGAGGGACAGGGGGGGGCTCGCCCTCGCCGTTCCAAACCCCCCTGGGGTTAAAAAGCATCGGGAGCAAACGAGAGGGGGTCTCACAGTGGGGTTTGGGGAGTCCCAGGAGCGGGGCTGCCGGACACCCCCAAGTCTCAGCTTTGGCAATTCTTGTGGAGCTCATGGGTAAAACACGGGCGGGCCGGGCCCAGGGGGCTCGAGGTTATTGCTGCTGCGTAGGACGGGTCAGCTCCAGCCCCAGGGCCGGTCACTCCAAGGAATCACACTTTAAATAAACACAGAGGGAAAGGATTCCTCTCTCCCAACCCCCCCCCCGGGGCACGCTGGCCTGTGGCTACCGGGTGGAAAGGCAGGGGAGCTCCGGAACACACCATCCTTTCATCCTAAGGTTCTCTCTGATCGGGATCTTGGCTTTCTGAGCAGCCCCAGGCCCAGCACCCTCCATCCCACGCTCCCCACACAGGAGGGGAAGGACTGCACAGAGCAGACACCGGCATGTTGGAGCTCCAGAGAGATGGGGAAGGGTGCCAAGGTCGGCACCCACCCCAGGAAAGCCAGCACAGGGCAAGAGAGAGACCATGAAGGAGAAGGGAGAGGGGCAATTTAGGTGACTGAGGAAAAGGAAACACAAAAATGAGCCCAAGAGGAGGCTCCAACCCTCCCATAGGGCTGGAGGAATCAGGGAGGTGGGAGAGGGCAGGGAGGCACATGGGGAGGGGTCTGAGAGCCAGGGGGGTGGCAGTGACTGGGCTCCCCAGTCAGAGACTGCAGGGAGTCCAGGAAAGCTTCCCTGCTGGCCACAGGCACTCCTTGAGCTTGAAATCCATCAGGCAGCAAGGTAACGAGCTGGTTTTCCGACCGGAAAAAGCTCTTCTCCTCCCTCTGCAGTCAGCAGGGATCTGCTCAACTGCACATAAGCCTTCAGCCAGGCTTGTTTTTTAAGAACCCACCTGGCTCAGGGCCCTCCAAAACCAGCACCTGCAGGGCAGAGCCTTGGCAGACACAGACCCTGACGTGGAAGGGGTGCTGGGTCACACCCAAACTGCCTTCCTGCCTGGCACTCAGGAGCCACCTCACCCCCTACAGCCCATCCTGCCCCTCCCAGGGCTCAACAGGGCCATCAGCCCCCACCACTGCCTGCCTCACACCAAACCCAGCCCTGCAAAGCTGTACCCCAGGTGTGCCCTCCAAAGCACACCAAAGGTGCTGAACCAGCCCTGAACCACCGCCCAGGGAGAAAAGCCAGTGTCCCAGTTTGCTGCTGCAAAGCCCAGCCAGAGGATGGGCATCTCCCAGTCCCTTCACCTCCTCTTCTCATCTCTGGTGGCCCCTCTTAAGCTCAGGTGCTGCTCTCACAGAGGCCTCCAGACCCCACGCTCAGCCCTCTGCCCCAGAAACACGTCCCTGCCGCCGCCTGGGAGACACAAAGGACAGGGATCAAAGGAAAACGAGAGGCTTGTGAGGAGTGCAAGGACAGATTTAGCTATTCAGAGCACAGGGAGAAGCAGGGAAGCGCTATTTTCTCTGGCACAAGCTGAAAGGGCCCGAGCAGCTGATTCCCAGCGCTGCACCAGGCTCCTGAAGGGGTGCAGACTGCCATGAGCCATTCCCAAGCCAGCCCATCGACTTTCCTGCCTTTCCAGGCTCACCAGCGGGACCAGGGGAGCTGGCCCTGCCACGGAGCGTCCCTCAGGAGTGTCCCACCTCAACACCTTCCTGCCACTGCCAGGGAGGGAGACAGTGAGTGCTGGGGCACCCCATCCCCCCGGGAAGAACCCCACACCTCCACTTGGAATGTGTGCTACTGGAGGGACGTGCAACAGGGAAAACAACTCCTAACTGGAGACTCAGGGAATCCGAGGGAGCACCTGGTGGAATCTGCCAAGAGGATGAAAGCAGGTGATCAGAGAGAACCTTAAAAGGTGGATGTGCTTGTGCTCCTGGAGGAGGCAAGGTTTGCCTCGTGGCTTTTCTTGGCACTGAAAGCAAAGGTGCCCAACCCTTCCCTTTCTTGATCCCATTCCCACCTCCCCAGCTGCAGGCAGGGGGAGAGCAGGAGCTTCCAGACCCCTGACACTGGGAGACACCATCGACAGAACAAAAACAGGAGGAAAAGAAGGCAGTTCCAGGAAACAAAGATGAGCTGTTACAATGGAGTGGGGTCACCACCTTCCCTGGAAAACGGCTCCCAGAGTCCCAAACCTCCATCCCGCTGGATCAGTCACAGTTTCTTCCTTCGTGTGCTCAGGGATTGGGGGGTTCAGAGCTGCCATCACCGCAGGTGCAGGGTGAGAACAACGGTCACAATCACCCCCAGGAACAGGATAAAGGGCAGCCAGGTCTTCACAAACCCCCCTATGCTGCAAGAGGGAGACAGGGGGAAGGTTCAGACGTGGGAAACCAGCAGAGACAAAAGGATGGGGGGATAACTGGAGCAATCAGAGGGAGACAGACACCTTCCTGACTCTGTCATCCACTGCTGGCACTGCCACACGTCCCATCATGCTGGAGATACAGTGTAAAAACTGGGACTAAGTCAGGTCCACAACAAAAATATCACAAAAACAGGGCTGGAATCTCCTCCCAGCTTAAATTAAGTCAGAGACTGACATATTTAATACCTGCACAGACAGGAATGGTGACAGACCACAAAAAATGAAACCTCATTACCACAGACATCGCTGTTCTGAGTGCTGGTGGATTTAACCAAGAGAGCAGGAGCTACACTGGTCCAAAAGCTGGTAAAGAAGCTTTTACAGAACAGGGAAGAACCCACACGAGTGGAGCTTTATGCAGGGTAGTCCCTGCAGAACCTCTTTTTCAGGCACAATGAGCTGGAATGGAGATTCAGTGCCCTTTCCTTAAGGAAAGCTCGGGCTTTCCCTCTCCACCCCAGTTGGAAGCTCCACAGCTGCTGGAAATCCAACTAGTTTTTATGTAAACAAGATTCAAGAGAGGGAAGAGAAACCAGTAATCCTTGGAGACAAGCCATCCTGTGACCTTATGTTCTGACCTAACCCAGCCAGAAGACAACACAGAGTGAGATTTGCTTTAGCTAGCATTTCCCAAATTCCAGGCGCTCCAAATTAGCAGCCAAAAAGAGTATTTTGGGAGCAGCATCTAGTGCAAACCAGCAAACACTCCTGAATCTAAGAACAGGCAGTGATGGTGCCACCCACCAGCAACACACCCACGGGTTGGGAGGGGGGGAGATGTTTCTCCCTTTTCCACAGGACAAATGGATGCTTTAGAGGGCTCAGGAGAATGAAAGAGCTGAGTCCAGACTGTCCCTCGGCTCACCTGACGTATTTCCCATACAGGAGTGTGAAGAAGCAGAGTTTCACCATGTTCCAGGAGGTGCTGTTATCATACCTCATCAAGTTTAAGGCCAGGGCCACGTGGGAATGGCAGTTATCACAGCAAAGGTTGTGCTGGAATGGAAAAAAAAAAAAGGGATTAGACATCCTGTTCCCGACCCAGGCCTGGTGCACCCTCCAAACCGCTGGGGAGATACAAAATCACAGAATCCCAGAATGGTTTGGGTTGGAAAGGACCTTAAAGATTATCCAGTTCCACCTCCTGCCTGGCCTGGAACACCTCCAGGGACGGGGTATCCCCAGTATCTCTCCAACCTCCAGGGATTTTCCCCCCCCAGACTGGAGCCGTACCATGCGGTGCTTGTACTCCTCCGAGGCGTCGTGCACGGCCGTGTCCCAGGCGTTGGGACCAGTGGTGTAGACTTTGTTGGGATCCAGCTTCCAGTACCTGGGAGGATGAGAACAGATCCCACTGCATCACTCTGCTGCTGCACCTTCACCACTTCTTGCCCTTCCGAGATCACAGAACCTCCGGAGTTGGAAGGGACCCCTGAGGATCGTCGGCTCCAACTCCTGGCCCTGCACAGGCTTGAAGGACTTGGAGAAATCCACTGCCTCTGGAATCCACAGAGCCCAGCTCTTCAAATAAGCAGAGGGCAGCAGAAATGGCTGCTCAGCACCCACAGCACCCCAGAGAGAGAAATCACAGACCTCAGGGGCACAGAACACCCTGAACTGCTTTCACGTCCCATGGCACAGAACCTCCTGGCCATTCAGGACACAAACCTGACCTGACAGATCCACAAACCCCAGGCACCTCTTCTCCTCCCTCCAGAACCATTAACAGGACGTCAGTGAGGACAGTTCATTAGTACAGCCAGGCACTGTTTACTCAGAGCACTTGTTAACATCATCTTAAAACGCTTTAGCCTTTTTCTTTTTCTTTTTTTAAACAAAGGCTCCACACAGCTCTGGTTATTAATGCCATGACGTTGCTGTCACGCTTCTAAGAAGATTTAATTTAACGTGGTTTCCTGAAAAGCAGAGCCACAGTGGCCATCAATGTGAATTAGGGCAGCTGAACACCAGGAGAAGCAATATCACAGCTCCTCTGTCCCCATGAATTAAAGGACACCAGCAGGTCAGTTGGTCAGTTTAATAAAAACAAACAGCACTTACTTCACTGGTTTCCCAAATGCCATGTTGTCTTCCTACAAAAAGAAAAAAAGAGGAAAACTGTCTCAGGAGGATATAACCCCCTGCAAAATTCATGGCATGGATCGTGCTGGAAGGTCTCACAGCCCGGGATGGCTGAGTGATAAAACTGCCAGGCTGCCTCAGCAGTCCCCAGACTCCAATCCTGTGTGTGCCTGGTTTAGATTCCGATTGTTTTCATATTCCTGATCTGAGCTCGAGCGTATTTCTACTCCAGAAATATTCCCTACATGGGGAATACAGGGAATAAGTGCCTTGTTCCCCTCCTTTTTTTTTTTTTTTAACTGTTAATATTTTGTTAACTCAAAGTTGCAAATGTCCCAGTCAGAGTACTAATCATCCCAAATTAAAACTCACTTTGCTTCCAAAGCCCACTGGACCACAAGCAGCTTTCAGGACTGGCACATACAGCACAACAGTTAACAGCCATGTTACTTCTGTTATTCAGAATTAGATTGCTGGAAGAGAATTTAGGTCCAAAACACCTAATTTGGAGCCTGGAATACAAGATTTTTTCCCCTTCTGCTCAGCAAAACAGGCACCTATCACATCCCCAAGCGAGCTCCACTGGAGCTGCCCACGGAGCAGCGATCCATGACCTTTAAAAGCACTTAAAGCTGTTATTTTGCACAACTTTGGAGCTGCAAGAGGCAGGGATGGCTCGAAAGTCACGGAGGAAGGAGAGGAGCAGAGGGAGCAGGGATTCTCCTCATGCACCCGGATCCAGGATCTACTTACGGAGACAAAGTACGGCCCCGCGAAGTCCCGGATGACTCCAGTGGATGTGCAGATCCCCATGTGGCCAATGATCGGGAAGAGCCACCTACCAAGGCAACAAGGGGTCCATCAGGTGGGATATTTGTCCCTGATCACACCTGGGAGGGCTGGGAACTGCTGCAGTGGGAATGGCTGGAGAGGGAATGGCTGGAGCGGGAATGGCTGGGGCGGCCGCAGCCAACGGCACGACGCGGGGTGGGCAGGCACGGATAACCTGGGAGACACGGCTGGGAGGAGGAAAGGGGGGAGCCAAAGCCAGGGAAAGGCTGGTAAAGACCAGGAAAAGAAGGGAAAATGCACAGGGAATGCCCAGAACTCCGCTGGCAGCAGGTCTAGAGGAGAGCTCCAGACACACACCCCGGACGGAAGGGCGAGCCCCGGTCTCCCAGACAAACCCATTTGTGGAGCCAAGGAAAAAGATCAGATCCTGGAGAAACTGCCTCGGGATAAACCGGACTTTCCACTCCGCTGAAAATCAGGTCACCCTGCCCATCTTCCCACCGCCCTGCAGCTTTCCACAGCAACCTGGATTTAAGCTGTCTGGATAGAAAACAAGAGTTCCTGGCTTTAGGAAGATCATTCCCTCTTCTAAACGATCCCATTGTTTCGAAGACCTTCTCCCTGACGGGTATTTACAGCCCCAGGGAGCAGCAGACCTTTATCCCAACCCCCTTTCCATCATTATCACTTAGAATTAAATACTCCAGGCCACATTCCAGCCTTCTCCCACATTCTCCAGCATCCTCAGGTTTGGTGATCTCCCTCTCACTCCTCTCTCCCTAAAGGACTGAGTGCAGGGACTAATATTCCAGAAGAGACCACAGCAACGGATTCACAAGCCATGGCTTCACCAGAGACCCTAAAAAACCCACCAGAGATCCCAAAATAAAGTGGGACCGAGGCCTTTGGAGGAAAGTCAAGCCACACAAGCCAACAAGAGGGGCTGAGGATATAAATAGCACATAGTTTTTGGATAGCTGTGGGTAACAGCTGTGGATAACAACCCTATGACGTGGGGAAAGGCCTCTGGAAGTCCCAAGTGTGGCTGGATTCAACACTGTCACCTTCCCAGGTACAGACACTTCCTCTTTGTAACTCTCCTCTCAGCAAAATGCTTGATTACCCTTTCCATGAAGAAATTTTCCCTCATATCCAACCTAAACTTGCCCTGGCACAACTTGAGGGTGTTTCCTCTCATCCTGTCCCTTATTCCCTGGGGGCAGAGCCCGACCTCCACCTGGCTCCACCCTCCCATCGGGGAGTTGCAGAGGGAGCAGGGCCCCCCCAGAGCCTCCTTTTCTCCAGGATGAGCCCCCCACAGCTTCTCCTTATCAGACTCGTGCTCCAGATGCCACAATCCACCAGGGAATGCTCCCACAAACACGAGTGCCCAGTGGCTCTGGCAGCAGGGCAACTCTCTTCGCGAGCCCCAGCAGGGGTTAAGGAGGTCAAAAAGCTTTGGAAAATCCTCCAGGAAAAGACTGGGGTGAGAAATTTAAGCGATCAAAAAAGGAAAGAGATAAACGGGACAGCAAGAGGGAAGGTGCAGCTTTTCCTGGGCGAGGAGAGCTCCGGACCATTCCCGATCCTGGCACACACCACACCACATCTTCTACCTGACTTTGAGCTCTGGCTCAGTAAACATCACCTGATGGGAACCGGAGGGGAAGAGGAAGGCAGGAAAACAAGCCTCGGTGTGCCCAGACAACCCCCACAGCCACATCCACAGCTTTTCACGTTCCCACGACCAGAGGAAAACTCAGAAGTTCTCCCTGGAGCCTGCTCACACTTGGCTGGAGAGCCTGGGAAGGCAAACCCAGCCCTAACTCATCAAAAGCAAAGCACCCGAGACTCTCCTCGGGGGCACGGGGTGGTCTCAGATCCCCGCGGGCAAACTTTTGCTCCAAAAAAAGCCTTCCCACGTTCCCCTGGATGCCGCTCCTGCAGGGACAAGCCCGCTCACCACAGAGCCTTCCCTACACATGCCCTGGCTGCGGGGAGGGGGAAAACAAGGAGCCCTTCCCAGGGACAGGGGCCCGAGGCTGCCGAAGACCCCGGGAGGGGCGAGGAGGGACAGGAAAGGGCGAGGAAAAGCCCTGGGGGAGGCGAGGGGGGACCCGGGAAGGGACATGGGAGGGATCCGAGAGGGGGAGACCCAGGAGAGGTAAGGGGGGGTCCAGAAGGGCGAGGGGGTCCCGAGAGAAGCGGAGTGGGGAACACGGGAAGGGCGAGAGGCCCCAGGAGAGACAAATGGGGGATCCTGGGAAAGGCTGGGGGGGAAACCGGGAAGGGGGAAGGAGGAGACGGGAAGGGCGATGGGGGAGCCGGGAGGGGCGAGGGGGAACCAGGGAGAGATGGGGGCTGGGGGGCCGAGAAGGGCGAATGGACACACGGGAGGGGCGAAGGGGGGGTCCGAGAAGGGCTCGGGGGGCTCAGGGAGGAGCGAGGCGGGGGGACCCCCGAGGGGCGCGGGATGGGCGAGGGGACCGCGGCGCCCCCCCCGCCCCGGGCCCCGGCGCTCACGTCAGGACGGGGATCGGGGTCCACACCACGCAGTGGGGGAAGCGGCCGCGCTCGGCATCCGGGGCGGCCCCGCCGCCGCCGCCGCCACCGAACTGCTTCATGCCGGGCTCCGCCGCCGCCATGCCCGGGGCGCGCGCCCGCATCGCGTCACTTCCCGCGGGCCGCGCGCGCTGCCGGGAAACCGCCGGGACAACAACAGCGGGATAACAGCGGGATAACAGCGGGATAACAACGGGAAACAACGGGATAACAACGGGATAACGACGGGATAGCGGGGGACACGGGATAGCGGGATAACGGGATAACAGGGGACACGGGATAGCGGGATAACGGGGGACACGGGATAGCGGGATAACAACGGGATAACAACGGGATAATAACGGGACAGCGGGATAACAGCGGGATAACAACGGGATAACAACGGGATAACGACGGGATAGCGGGGGACACGGGATAGCGGGATAACGGGGGGCACGGGATAGCGGGATAACGGGGGACACGGGATAACGGGATAACGGGGGACATGGGAACAGGACACAGGATAACGGGATAACGAGGGACACGGGACACGGGATAGCAGGATAACGGGGGACACGGGAACGGGAGTTGGGATAGCGGGATAACAAGGGACACGGGAACGGGACGCAGCATAAAGGGAACGGGATACGGGACACGGGATAACAGGATAACAGGACATGGGAATGGGAGAGACCCCAGACCCCAAACGTCAGCGACACTGACGTCGGGCTGGAACCCCCACTCCGGTCCTGGACCCCAGCCCCAGGACCGGACCCTAAACCCGGGTTTGGACCCCCGCTACGGGACCAACACCCCCAGCCCCGGTAGTGGACCTCCATCCTGGTCCTGGACACCCCCTCTTGTAGCCCAGCACCCCCAGCCCTGGTCTGGACCCCTGTCCCAGTCCTGGACCCCAACCCCAGTCTGGACCCCAAATCCAGGCTGGGACCCCCTTTCTGGGCCAGCACCCCCAGTCCCCCGCCAGAAGGGAGCGAGGTTTGTGTCCCTGCCCTGGGACAGCCCCTCCCGGCAGGTCCCTTCACCCCTCACACCCACCTTGTGTGGATCCAGCGACCTCCTCCCTGTCGCCCTTCCCAGGGCAGGATCTGGAAGAGCCCCCCCCCAGCTGAAACCCCCTCAGGGAAGCGCAGGAGCAGGAATGACCATCACATGGAGACCCCCGGGAGAGGGGAGGAGGGGGAGGTACAGCCCGGGGAACAACAGCATTTACAGAGGGAGAATTGGGTTAGAAAAATAACAATTGCTTTATTAGGAAGTTTAATCCAAACTACACGAGGAAGCTGAAGAAATGCGTTTATTCCGGATTTCCACCCACCACAGCACACTCAGAACACAGAGCGAGACCCATGGGAAGCACAGGATGGGGATGTTCTGCCCCAGGGGTGCAGGAGAGCGTCCAGCATCCAGCCCCTGCTCTCCTCTCCACACTTTCCTTGGAAGCTGCTCATTTCCTCCTCACACGGAGACCCTGAGCCGTGTTTTCCTGTCGAGGGCATGGAGTGGCCAGAGCTCTCCAGGACATTTGTTGGTGTCACACTGCACTGTGCCAAGGGGTTTGGGAATAAAAATAAACAGTCTTTGCCCCTTCCTGCACGTGGTTGGGCTCCTCTCCAGGCAGCTCCAGCGCAGAGGCCTTGGGATTAACAAACCCTGTTCCCAACAGTCATCACAAACTTACAGCTCCCACTTTTTACTGACATTTCTCTCCTTCAACAAAGTCTTCTCCCTACTTTCTGTCCTGCCTTCCCTTACCTGACTTTTTCCAATCATTAAGCTGAGCCCAGCCTTTCACCTCCATCAATATTCTCTGTTCTGGGACACAAGAGCACTTACAAACCCACGAGTTTGAGATTAGTGAAGCTTCCAGGGGGAAAGCCCAGGAGATGGGAGACCTCTGCCCATGTCAGAGGGGACACCATTTGGTGTCCTCCCATTTCCAGGGGCCACTGTGGCAGCAGAAATTACTAAGGTCTCATGTTGAGGTGGCCTCCCCACCTCGAGCCACACCAGCTCCTCCTGGGCACTCAGTCTTCAACACAAGTACCTCAGTAATGCCCTAAACACTACATTTACACATTTCCTCACCTCTACCAAGCCCTCAAGACTTCATCTAACATCCCACCTGATTTCCTAGTCTAGACCATGGTTTAGGATAGCCTAAGAGGTAAATATTTCCAAGGCAGGTGTCAAGAGGATGATGCCAGACTCTGTTCAGAGGTGCCCAGCAACAGGACAAGAAGCAATGGCCATAAACTAAAAGTTCCACCTCAGCAGGAGGGTGGCAGAGCCCTGGAACAGCTGCCCAGGGAGGGTGTGGAGTCTCCTTCTCTGGACACATTCCAAACCTACCTGGACACATTCCTGCGTCACCTGCTCCAGGTGACCCTGCCTTGGCAGGGGGTTTGGACTGGGTGGTTTCCAGAAGTCCCTTCCAACCCTGACTATTCTGTGATCCTGTGGAAGCTGCTTTGAGGGCATTGGGATGGACACAGAGTTGTCCATCTGGTGCTCACATTGAGCTGCAGCGTGGGCACTGTCTCTGTGTGACCTGTCACTGTGCCAGGAGCTGATCAAGAGCCTCAGACTGTGCTCCTCGGGATCTGACAGTAAAGGAATTCACAAAACAGTCTCCAAAAGAGAGAAAGCTGACGAAATCAAACACTCTTGAGAGCTAAGCCATGGCTGGTGCTTTGCTTTCTGACAGACACTTCCTATTTTAGGACAAGGAGCAGTGGGTACAAATTGAAAGAGGGGAAATTTAGGTTAGGTACCAGGAAGAAATTTTTAACTCTGAGGGTGGTGAGGCCCTGGCACAGGTTGCCCAGAGAAGCTGTGGCTGCCCCTGGATCCCTGGAAGTGTCCAAGGCCAGGTTGGACAAGGCTTGGAGCAACCTGGGCTAGTGGAAGGTGTCCCTGCCCATGGCAGGGAGTGGAACAAGATGGGCTTTAAGGTCCTTTTCAACCCTAAACAATTTATGATTCCATTTTGGCACTTGGGATGGAAGATGCACACAGAGGCTGTGTTTCAGTGAACACTTTTTGTTCAACAAAGGAAAAAAAAAAACCTCTGGCATTAGTTTGCTCCCGGCCACCATAAACATCAGAGATTGTGAAAAATCCATGAATAGGGGCCAATGTTCACATCAGCTAATGTGGTCCTGGCATGTTTGTCGGATTAGGCAATGGATTTGCTCTTCCTGCTCGTGGCTCTGAGGCTGCTAAGCAGCATATCACCAGGGACCAGCTCCTTGGCAAAGCCACGCAGCAGGGACATCACTGACAGCCTCAGCAGGACACGTCCCCACAGTGCCACCTCCCGCGCGGGCAAGGGGCTGTTCAGACAGTTTAGTCCCTCTCAAACCAAGTGCAGGAAGACAAATCCAGCTGCTGAAGCTCGGGAAGAACACAGCTTTCCCCAGGCTGGATTAAAAAAAAAAATAAAAATAATAATTAAAACAAAACAAAACAAAAAAATCAATAGAGCACTGGTGTATTGCACATCTCTTTGTGTTTGTCAGGGAAGCACAAGGGCTCTCCAGCTCCAGCACCGCACGGATGAGCTGGAGCTGACAGCAGGGTCTTCCTAGTGACAACTGGAAAGCTGCTGCTGTTGTGCTGCTATTGATCTAAGCAGAATACAAAACACCTGAAGTCAGCAGGGAAAAATAGCTGCAGTTGGAACAGGAACTGCAGGGGGGGCAGGGGGGAGAGGACAGGGAGGGGAGAGCAGGTAAGAAGTTCTCCATGCATAAAATTAAAGGCCAGGGTTTTATTGCAGCTCTCTTGCCTGACTACAGCACTGGATCGATGTGCAGAGCAGGAATGGTGCCATCATTGTTTGTGCAAGCTCTCGTTGGAGGAGAAATAAAAGGTTTTGCCAGGGACTTGCCCCTGATGGCTCCTCTCTGCCGTTGTCAGTGAGGAAGCAGCTCTACCTCCCCTCAGCCAAAACATCCTCAGGACAAGGAGGACGTTTCCCTGCTCACTGCAGGTGCCAGGGTGTTGCTCGTACCCTGGTGATCCAGAGCCTTCCTGAGAGGAGAGGATGGACCAGTTTGTCCAAGCACACACCACCATGGGAGCAGCTGGAGCCCCTTCCCAGCCCGGCTCATGGCAGAGCCTGGAAGGAGCGGGCGCCCAGCCAGCTCCTGTTCAGCAGCGCTTCCTTGGGAACCTTCCCTGTTGTGACAGCTCGAACATTAGAGGGACTGCCAGAACCAAACCACTCCAGGAGGAGATCCCCTCCCCCTCCTGACATTGACAGCCGAGGCAGCAGCAGGAGCCGACTGGAAATGTCACCGAGGCACCACGGGCTGATGGAGGACACGGAGCCCGGTGTCCTTCCCCCGCCCCGGAGGTGAGGCTGGGCTGGGTTGCTCTGCATTTTTGTTGTTCCCCTCCTCTGGTCTGTGCCTGCTGCAATCTCTGACAGGCTCTAATGGCTCAGCATGAACCAGAAACGTCACTCTGGGCTCTATTGATGATGGTGCTGCTCAGGAACAGACGCAGCTCAGCCACCCACCCCAACTGTGTGGCCCTGAGCCACCTCACCCCTCAGCTCTGACCTTCGGGTCTTTTCTCTTTCCTTGTCACTTGGAAGCTGCATTTCCTCCTCTCTCTCTCCCTCTCCAACTGACACAGCTGGTCCACAGGGCAACTTTCATGTTTAAAGAAAAAGCCACCAGTTTCTCAGGGACAAGTGGAAGCACAGAGCCAAGTGCTGCTCACTATAATTTCTCAGCTATGAAATCCAGGACAAGACCCACCTCTTCTCTGTGCCAGCCCCAGAGAAGGTCCCCATCAGTCTCATCTCCTGCAGCAGCAAGGCCTGAAAAAATTCCAAGGACTGAACTCCCCCCTGCACCCACAGCAGGCAGATTCCCAACATCCTGCTCCCATTTTGCTCAGAGACAGGAGCCATCTTGAGCCCTTTGCACATTTGTTCCTGGCACTGCAACAGTTCCATCAGAGAAAAATGAATTTGTCAGTCAGGCTGTGACTGTTCCTCCCCCCACATCCCAGACTATATCACTCCTCTCCCTTCTCAACCCAATCCCCTCACCAAAATTACAAATAAAACTCATTTTCTGGGTCCTTCTACCCATTTCCACCCACGATTCAACCACTCAGCTTCCAACCACTCACTCCAAGAGCTGACCCAATTAGCTGATTGCCAATTCCAGCTATGGATGCTCATTGCTTTGTTAGAGCAGAGCTGCCTTTTCAAGCAATAATTTATATCAGACAGGATTTGAAATGAAGAGGCCTCAAAAGGCCTTCAGCTGAAAGGTGTCCAACGGGAATTTTTTAAAGAGTTCAAATGGATTCTCAAAACAGCAGACTGGTTTTCCAACTCTTCCTTAAGGGCTGCAGCTTGGAGGGCAGGGAAGTATTTGGGAGGTTTTGCAGCAGGAGCCCAGAGGAGAAAGTGAGTTTGTGAGATCCTTTGGCAAAGGATCATCTCTGGGTCTAAACGGTGTCGGACCCTCACTCCACTGACAGATGAGTTCCCAAACCTGGATAAACTAACTCAGCACTAACTCAGTGGCAACCACAGCTTATAAACCACATTTTGGGCTCCCCAGCCCCCTTTCCACTCGAGTTTTTGGAGTCTCTGTTCTCCACGAAGCACAGACAACACCCAGCCCCAACCAGGCCACCCTCCACCCCACCCACAGAGGAGGAAGGTAGAACAAAGCCAGAACAATCCCCCAAACAAAATGACACCAAGAAAGGACTAGAACAAAGAATTATTTAATCACTTAACCCTTTCTCTTCCAGGGACCAGAGAAACAAGTTTTCTGCTCCTACTAATGAGGGCAGTAAGGCTCGTGTGTTACCTCTACAACTGCAGGGGCAAAGTTTACGAGATGATCATCTTTAGTACTCGAAAAAAGCGAGAAGCAATGGTCACTGCAACACTAAGAGAATCCTAGAGTCTCCTAACGGAGAGCCCATTGCTAGAATACAAAAATAAAGGAGGCATCCCTGCACATCCCAGGCTAGAAAGAGTTAACCAGAAAGAGCAGGAAGAAGCTTTCCCAAAGAGGGGGTTGAAGTAAACAGCAGAGGTCAATAAAGCAACATCTTCTCCCGACTTCCCCAGCATGTTTTTTCCCTTCACCAATAAATACAAATTCCTCATTAACAAGTGACAAGCAGGTAATCTGCCCACAACAAGGGGAAAAGGGGCTGGAGGCAGAAAGATTTTTCACTCCTATTATTATTTATCTTTTTTTTTTTTTTTTAACCAAAGCAGCCATTAAAAACAGCAACCCACTGCAGAGGCAGGGAATCTGTTTGCTTTCACACTGCAACTGGCAGGTAAAAGAGCTGCACTGTCTCACGAGTGTAAAAAAACCCCAAAAAATAGCTGCCACAGCAAAAGGTGAACAGGGAGGGAGAGGTCTGTTCTCTTCAGAGCTTTCCATCTCAGTCTCTCAGTTTAAAAATCAAAGTCTGCAGACGTTGTCTACTGAAAACTGAAAAAAAAGTTTGAGTGGGAGGAGAAGAGGGGAAAAAAAAAAAAGAGGATGCATCTAGTAGGAAGCCTTAAGCAAAAAAAGAAAAGGGCAGAGCGTGTCAGAAAGCCACCCAAGTGAGGAGAATTTTCTGCTGCCTCTGGGTCTTGAAGAGCAGGTACACCCGGGGTGGGGGAGCCTGTACCCCAGCAAACAGGTGAACTGAACAGTCGTGGGTTCCACGTGAAAACAAGCAAAGCTGCCCTCAGGAGCAGAGTGACCTGTCCCAGGTGAGCTCTGCCTCAGTGGGAGAAGGTGGAGAGGACTCTGCCATCCCAGAGCTCGAGGGGAGGCGGTTGTTTCAAGGGGCTCTCACTAAACCGGGGCGGACTCGGCTTCACTCCGAGACAGAGCAGGTGACGTCTGTCTGAGGGGCAGGGATGAGATCCCAGTTCTCTCTCCCTGCAGGGAACAGTGTCCTTGGAGAGATGCTGCCAGACTCCATGACCTCTCTCCCTCCTCATCTCAAAGACTGTTCTGGAAGGGAGAGGCAGCCCTTGCTCAGCCAGCACTGCGCAGCCTCGCTCGGCAACGCCTGGCAGCCAGAAACAGCCAGAGGAGGAAAAGGAGGCCTCTCCTCTTTCCACAGCAGCAACAGGAAGACCAGGGATTGCACCACATGGAAGAACAGCACACACACATGCGCACACACTCCCAGACACACACCTCACACCCCTGGGACCAAGGCTGGCATGTTCAGACCTTCAGCAGGAAGAGCTACGAGACAGCGCAGAGCGGTTCAGATCTCCAGGGGCTCTTTGGTCTTAGTTGATAGTCCTAGAAAAAAACAACTTCTGCGGGTTCGGTTGTAGCACAGCTGTGTAAGATCTGTTGGGTATTTAGTGTTTGGCAACTGCAAGAGGGAAAAACAGGGCCGTGTGCTACATGAGAGGGGAAGGAATGGAAGTACCAGTGCTGCGTTTCTTGGTGTGCTCCTGGCTCTGCAGCCAGTCAGTGTGTGGAGAGCGGGAAGAGGAAGGAGGTTTCCTGAGAGGATCATGAATCCATCCAATGTCACACCAACAACGAGGCAGAAAAGGCCCACCTCGGCCAAGACAGAGCAGCTGGCTGCCCAGAAATGCTGCTTCTAACAGCTCCAAACTGTAGTTGTAACATACACACGATGACAACGTTCTCAGCTCCCACACAGGTGACATGGAGAGGAGAAGGTGAACACAGCTACACACACCGGGCAACAGAGAGAGAGGCTGTGACCTGCCCCTTTCCTCAGCAGCTTCAGCTACACGAGTCCTAAGGCTCTGACCCAATCTGTCCCCACTGCTGTCACCTCCCTCCATGGGTTCATGGACCACAGGAGGAAGTACCAGAACTGGGCAAGCACATCCTGCCCCGTTGAGCTGCACATATCCAGTGCCTTCAACAATCCTTCAGCTAAGACAGGGGGACAAGACAGGCAATCTCCAGTCCTCAATACAGCACAGCCACATCTGCTGACAACGTGTCTGAGATGGAAGCCAGAAGAAAGATGTTATGGGATAAAACAGGTGTTTCATGGCCAACAACCCTAAACTGGGGGCCTCTAGACAGGCTGGTAGCACAGAGTCAAGCTTTCAGAATCACTGCAGTAAATTCATTCCATAACCCCTGCCCTAGGTTTGTATTTTATTCAGGAATTTAACATCCCCTCTGCAATGCAGGCAACATCACCCTGTACCACATCATACAGCAGCTCTGGAAAAATAATCACCAGTTACACTGCTTACAGACAACTCAAAGACCCCTGTTGGGACTAAATTCCACTAAAGGCAAACCCCGGACTGCACTGCCATGCTGTGGAGGAGGAGGAGGAGGAGGTGATGGTTTACAGAGACGGCCGCTCCTGCCCCTGCCAGCTTGTCCTACTCTGTGCATAGTGCGAAACAGTGCAGTCATTCATCAGAGAGAGTCCAGGACCAAGGAAACTAGGTTCCCTTTCAGCCAAACAATTAGAGGAAGGAGAGGCAGTTCTATTTTAGCTGGGCCGGCACTGGACTTGCCCCTCTGAGCTGTCTTCATCATCTGAGCCTCCAGCCCCACCACTGGTCAGTCCTGTGATCCGGTACCCCATGTTGAGCAACATCACCTCCAGAGGGTCCGCGTTCATCCGCCTCTGGTTGGCCTGGGAAGCACCTTCCATGTCCACCACCACGCGGCCGTTGAGCGTTTCACTCTGCAAGGCACCAAGGGAGAGAGCTCAGGGGCTGTTACTGCTGCTCTCACTAGAGATGCCAGCGGGGAGAAAACAGTAGGAAAGACCATGTTCCACCTCCTGACAAGGGGAGTCTTTGACTGCAGCTCTTACCTCTGGCCTGGGGTTCCACAGTCGCACGACCGGGTCGATGCCGCTGGTGGCCAGGAAGCAGTAGCTGGGATGAGGCTGGAGACAGTTCACAATGGACTCGTCTCCCTGCAGCACTCGGACCAGGTTGGTGGTTTCCTTCTCCCAGATGAAGAAGGAGCCGTCGTCCGACCCGCTGACTATGTACTGTGCATTGCTAGGGCGAGAGGAGCACAGGCTGGAGGTCACAGCTCAGAGCCAGTCTCTAGCAGACAGGAGAATCTTCTATAATTCACAGGCTGACACCCCTCATGCTGACAGATCCAGATAAAGCTCCTGTGCTGGTCCCTCTATCCCCAGGAGTCCTGTTTTTAATCCCAAATGGATTTCTGAAACACTAACCCAACCAGGTCCCTCTGTGGATCTGCTACTGATCAGCAGCCACACAGGAGGAGGGTTCCTGTCGTCTTTTTTAACCCTCCAAACCAGTGCCTGCGTCATTTTATAAACACACGAGGCTTCATCTGACGGAAGAGAGCATCCTGCTGCTGCCCACACCCCTGTCCTGCACCCCTGCCACACTCTGCCAACATACCTGCCAAAGAAATTGGCCTCTTTGATATCTGTAGTGGTGTTACAGTGGCCACAGTATCGGAATTTGTAGTCGTAGCTGCGCTCCCTCAGCACCATCTCGTCCTCAGAGATGGAATCCTTGCGGCCTGTGGCTCGGAGCCGGATGGGGCCTCCCCCTTTCTTGTCTTCAGCTGGAAGGACAACAGATTTTTTCCCTCTACACCATTTGGGGAGGAACACGTTCTAAGCAAACAGCACTCCAAGAGACCCCAACAGCTTTAGGGAAGAGTTAAGGACGATTCCAGTAGGGAGCAGGGCTTAGAGCACCAGCTTCCTTCCAGATTATCTCCTGGCTACATCAGACTCCTTTTATCACACTCTCACTCAAGAGCAAACCAGGACCAGGCGCAAGGAAAGAACAGGCTCAGGTCGGTTTTTGTGC
Organism: Manacus candei; assembly: GCF_025592945.1. Classification (NCBI taxonomy): domain Eukaryota; kingdom Metazoa; phylum Chordata; class Aves; order Passeriformes; family Pipridae; genus Manacus; species Manacus candei. The sequence goes on along the minus strand of NW_026138118.1, from coordinate 1,899,544 downwards.
ATGGTAACAATCAATCTCTCTCAGAAGTTGGAGCTTTACTTCTGAGGGGCAGTTTAAGGAGGAAAATCCTTGTCTGATCATTAGATTTCAGTGTAACCTTGAAGGAGCACACGGAGCAGTGGCACTCACCATTATCACTCTTGGAGAAAAGGGCTGCATTGATGTCCCTGTCCAATGCATCGCAGGCACTGCTGTGTGCTTGTTCTGGAAACTTCCCTTTAAAGTCATCCAGACACTCCAGTGCTTCTGCCACATACTTGAGTTCAAAGAGACAGCGGGCGAGGCGGAAATGGGCCTTCAGGTGGCATGGATTTAAGGATATGGCCTTCAAGCAGTCTCTCAGAGCATCGTAATGGTCCCCGTCCCTGAGGAAAAGGGAGCAGTGGATCACACAGCCTGAGCAGCAACAGCAAACATTTTCCACTGCCGTTTCCCAGCCCTGATTTCACACCACAGCTTGTTGTTTCCAGCTCTTTCCACGCAGCAGGCACCCCACAAAGCTCACTAACAGCATTTGCTGTGTCTCGGGGCCACCACCTGACCCAGCCCAGCTTCCCCAACGCCCACAGGCAGCCCTGGGATGTGACCACACAGGGATGCCCTGCGAGCCCTGACCTGCCATTTTAAATCCGGGAGAGCAGAGCTCCCTGCTGTAACACATTTCGGGAAGTCCTTTGAAGATGGAGGATGCAGCAGCCCTCTGGCCAGGCAGCACAGGCCTCCCGTGCCAGGCAAACAGGCTCCTCACACGGCAGCTCACTCGTGCCCCTGTGTGGACACACGGCACAGCTCCTGCCCACGGACACTCAGAGCCCTCAGCCAGGGGCTGCAGAACCACCCACCCCACCTCAGAGCCCTGATGGACAAACAGCTCAAGCAGGAGTCTTTTTTTCACCTTTACAGGAAAAAACTTCGAGTTTTAGAAATGAGTGTTACAGCAGACTGGTATGGTAATGGATATTGATATCCTGTTTAAAGTACTATGCTTGATTTCCCTGAGCTCTGGCTGTGGGAATAAGGGTGTCCCCGCTCGTGCTCTGGGAGCAAGAGGGATTTGTTGAGCCTTGTGTGGTGTTCAGCTCAGACTGACAGGGCTGACACACCTGGTGCACCAGCATGGAGCCTGAACTGCTCAGAGGCACCACAAGCTGTCCTGAGAGAGTACCATGTGATGGTTAATAATAAGAATAATAATGATGTTTCATCCCTGTAACCTGTATGCCCCATTCCTTGGAAGTGTTCAAGGCCAGACTGGATGGAGTTTGGGGCAACCTGGGCTAGTGGAAGGTGTCCCTGCACATGGTAGGGGGTGGAACTGGATGATCTTTAAGGTTCCTTCCCACCCAAACCATTCCAGGAGTCTGGGATTCCATGCACTGTCTGAAACAGTCCCAAAGGGAAGATGATGAACTGCCCTGTGCCTTCTACAGGGTAACAGTTTTAGATCATACGGAGCCTTTGTCACGGAATCACAGAATCCCAAAATGACTCAGGTTGGAAGGGATCACTGGAGGTCACATAGGACACCCTCCCTGCCCAAACAGGGTTCTCTACAGCATGTTCCTCAGGACTGTATCCAGACAGCTTTGGAATATCTGCAGTGAGGGAGACTCCACAACATCTCTGGGCAGCCTGTCCCAGTGCTCTGTCACCCTCATAGTAAAGAAGCTGCTCCTCATGTTCAAGTGGAACAGGGAAGAGGTGTTCCAGTGTCTGGACTCGTCTAGAGGAGCTCCAGCTCTTTGGGTTACACCCTAAGGAGCAGTTACTCAGTGCCACAAAACATATTCTGCAAACCATTGACCCTCCAGCTCCCTCCTATCTAGGTGGGTATTGGCCACTGGCCAGCACAGTCAGAAGGTGGAATGCCTTGTCCATGAGATCTGCAGAAGGGTAGCAGGAATGTTGCTCTTCAGGGCTGTCTTTGCAGCACTGTCTGTGTTAATTCAGGAAGCTGGACACAGCAACAGGCCACTTTTAATCAGAGGAAGAGGGGATGCAAGTTATTTGTTAGGATGTCACATTTTCAGACCTGACTGGGTTATGAGCTGCTTTACCACTCTCAAACATCCTTCAGCCTCAACTTACCAGTGTCAGCCCAACAGACTGGTGTGAAAACGTACACAGTGAGATGTAAAACAGGCACTGACTTCTCCCTTTGTTACAGCTTTGACTCAGCCTGTGCAAAACTGGAAATCAGCTCAGTACTGTCAACATGGACTGCTAAAAGCAATCCAGAGGGTGATGCAGTTGGCTTTTAGGAGCAAAATATCAAAGAACAGCCTTGAAGTGCTGTAGAGTATGAGCAGCATCTTAAGGGAGATGAGCAAGGGGAGGTTAGGAAATTACAGACCTTCCTTTTTTCTTGATCTCTCTGTTATTCAGAGAACAAGGCCAAAGCAGGACCTGCAGGTTTCTGAGGGTGGCCTATACCTGTTCCTGCTCCAAACATCAAGAACACCTCAGAGACACGCTGTGGTTCAGTGTGGGTCACTGCCTGCCTCTGCCTCCTGCTCAGTGACATCCCAGCCACCTTCTCCATACACCAGAAGCTGTTTCTAGCAGAAAAATGTCCCTTTTCTGCACCTGGAAGAGATCAGCTCAGTACTATTTAAATTCTACCCATTGCATGCCACAGAAACCCATTGTGTGCATGTTTTTCACATCCTCCTGCTACCAAAAACTGTGGCAAGGCAGTAGCTGACACTGAAAGGTTCAGATCTGCCAATACCCTTCGGGAAAAACGATTCCTATATGAAAAATGTCATTCATGAGATCAGCACTCAGCTTCTGTCTTCCATTCCTTAATCCCAACCTATTGTTCCTCTCCCTCTGAACACTGAGGTCTTTTTGAGGCAGCTCCCAAATCTCTGCTATTGCAAAACAGCCAGTAGGCCAGTTACCAACAGTCACAACAACTGCTGGCTGCTCTTTATCTTGGCAAGAGGAGAGGAGAATTCATACTGGGGATTTCAGCAGGGAGAGGAGAAGGATATCCTCACAAAGCAAATGGAGATGAAGGACCACAGCTATTTTAAATATGTTAATGGCAAGTCATGCTACTCAGTCTTACTCTGCTCAAGGGGACAGACACTAAAATAACTCAGCTGCATCTTGCAGATGCAGCTCTGGCCACTGGTCAGAGAGACATTACCTACTGCAGAGGCTGATAGGGTGTTTTGCAACCATTAGGACAGAATCCCCTTCACATTCCAAGGCACCAGTTGCCACTTCTCCAGATCCCTCTGAGAGGTTTCCAGTCAAGGGGAGTGTGGGTTAACTGGGGTAACACAGGAACCACCAGGTCTGAATATCTCCAGTATGAGGTACTTGGATAAAGCAGCAAACAAAGCCACCCCAGGCAGCCCTAAACCAACCTTCTACCATGAGATGTTATAAAGCACAGTCACCATCACCTCATCTGTTGACAGCAGCCTTAGAGCCCCACTCTAATGCAGATCAGAACCATCCAGAGAAATGCAAACACCCTTGGAGACACCCTGTGACTCAGAAGTGGATTTTGAGGTTTTTTTTTTAAAAAAGGAAGGATCAAAACTTCACTCAGCATGTCAGCAGGTGAGATGATGAGCTTTATCAGCTGGGCCTGACCATAATTTCTCCAACACACACTGCTGTGCCAGAGGTGCCCACTTATGACTCAACCCAATAACCCCAACCCCACAGGAAAACCAGGTCCTCCAACAAGATATTCATGGTCCTTGGAAGTCAGGCACTTGTGACACTGAACTCTGACACTCTGGCTCCTTACCACTTGCGCTTCATGTAGGCAGCAGCCCTGTTCCCATAGAGCATGGCATTGTTGGGGGCTTTCTGCACTGCTTTGCTGTAGAGCTGGATGGCCTGAGTCCACAGCTGGCAGGCAAAGGCCTCGTTGGCTTGCTGCTTGATCCTCTCCAGGTAAGGAGGTAACTCCACTTGGGGGCTGATGGGAAAGAAGGGAGGAGCACAGGTTAAGTTGGACATCCTTAACTCCAGGTAAATGTTTGTGGTGTTTAGTTCAAGCTTAGCAAGTCCCAGTGAGCATTACCTAATACCAAAGGATTCAGGAAAAGGCAGAAGAGACCCTGGATCTGAATAACCTGAATTTAGGAGGAAGGTTTCTTTTCGACCACAGAATCACAGAATGATTTGGGCTGGGAGGGACCAACTCCCTGCCATGGGCAGGGACACCTTCCACTAGCCCAGGTTGCTCCAAGCCCCATCCAACCTGGCCTTGGACACTTCCAGGGATCCAGGGGCAGCCACAGCTTCTCTGGGCAACCTGTGCCAGGGCCTCACCACCCTCACAGGGAAGAATTTCTTCCTAAAGTCAAGAATTTCTTCCTAATATCCAATCTAAACCTGCCCTCTGTCAGTCTGACTGCATCAGTTTGACCATCATTTGACCGCTTCCATTTCTCCTTTATACACAGGGATGCTCCAAATTGAGCAGTGGGTATTTTAAACACCACACTTCACCAACACCTCTTTGTTTCGACTGCATAAACAACATTTCCAACCCCCTTTTAGCAATGCATAACAATGCAAATCCAGAAGCATCCGAGTTCACCAGGCCCATGCTCTGCAACCCAAAATTCCAGCCCCATTCCCGCTGCCGTGGTGGAGGGGCCATCTAGAGGAAATGAGCTGAAACATTCCACAAAGTGACTTTGGTGGAACCCAGACTACCCATATATGGTATTAAATAAGTGTCTTGACTTTGAACCACGTCTCAGGAAAAACAGCCACCAAGATGTGCTCCTGCTGCTTCACCTCAACTGCATTTTGCTCTTAAAGAATGAAAGGACCAGGGATAATAAGAAGAGGTTCTCCATCCATTCCCACCTCCCATGCAGAGTGCAGGAGTAGTGACTCCAGTGTCACTGTCCTAAAGAAATTCTGGCTGCTTCCTTCAATTTCCAGAAGGCAGGTGCCCAAAAAATGGCAAAGGGAAGCAAGGCTCTTTCACCTGGCAGCCTCTCCCATTCCCAACACACAGTTCCTGCAAGTCAGGAAGAAACAACCACCCAGGACGCTTTGCTTCCAGGCCTGAAAAGTCATTTCTTAGTTTTGTCCACCCTAATTCATCATAAGAGAGGAAAAATCTTCATGGATAATTTCTTCCTGATGCTCTTGTTCACAGCCCAGGCGCCAGAAGCCAATACAGCTCCTGGGACAGAGGCCACTTGACAATCAAGTCGAACACACCAAGTGGATTTGTACTTCACACTTTTTTTGGCAGTACCTCACCCTGGCAAGAGGAAGAGGACAAGGAGAGAGGCCCAGGACCCCTGTGGAGGTGCAGCTGTGCCCTTACCTCACGTGTGCCCTCCCCTCGGACAGGCGGAAGCCGTTGCTGTGGAGGTGGATGCCATTCGACACTCCATTGGTAGAGGTTTTTCCATTCTGCACTTCTGAAGGTTAGAAAAAAAATGTATATATATATATAAAGCCATGCTAAGCATCAGTGTAGATTATACAAACTCATATCTGCAGCTTCAGGGTTTTTTGTACAGCAGAGCCAAGCCAAAGCCACACCACATCACTTCTGGGATATCACACGTCCCACCTCCTCCAGCCACCCAGATTTGATTTGCCTTCTTCTATTTAGTACCAAACCTCTGCAGTGGCCTTTGCAATGGTACTCTTGAATAGAAAACCAGATACACACAGAACTAAGTACTCACACACACACAGAGGGCATCTTGAAGGGACCTGCCTTTGACTGAGCCTAGGCCATAGCTGGAGTATCACAGAATCCCAGAATGGTTTGGGTTGGAAGGGACCTTAAAGATAATCCAGTTCCAACCCCTTCTGTGGGCAGGGACACCTTCCTCTAGCCCAGGTTGCTCCAAGCCCCATCCAACCTGGCCTTGGACACTTCCAGGGATGGGGCAACCACAGCTTCTCTGGGCAACCTCTATCACACCACCCTCACAGGGAAGAATTTCTTCCCAATATCCCATCTAACTCTGCTCTCCTTCAGTTTAAGGCCATTCCCCATTGTCCTGTCACTATATGCCTTTGTGAAAAATCCCAAAACTGCACAAGTATTTAGTGACATCAGTATAACACTGTATTTCAGACAAATGAACATACAACTAAGCTGTTGAATACTTAATAGAACAAGGAGGATGAGTAGAACCACTGAAGGAATCCAGATGAATTCCAGATGCTTGCTTGCTTTCTTCCTTTAGTTCTTTTCTTACCCTACTGCTCAAGGAGCTGTTACAGGCTGAACCAATCCTCTGCAGATCATGCAGCCACACCAGCTGCCATTTCACCAGAAAACATTCAGGTTAAACTTTACAAACTGCATTTATGCTGCAGCTGGGAGTGCTCCTGCAGCCACTTCAGACTGGGGAACTGGGGACACTGCCCAACCAGCCTGCTGGGCTGCTCAGAGATCTCAGCATGCAGAGACGTGCAGGCACAGGACTTTGACCTGGTAACACCTTTTCCCAGCCTTTCCCTGAACTTTCTGTGCCCAGTAGGGAGTGTTTGGTGCAGCTGCACCTCCCTGCTACCAGGAGGTGATTTTTAGATTAAGGCCTAAGGTGAGGACACAGGTCACACAGGGAAGGGGTGAGCAGGGAACACTCCCTGCCAAGAGTCAGGAGCATCACTGCAGCCACTCACTGCCTGCTGACTGTGGTATCTGTGTACAGAACAAGGAATGAAAGGGCTTTTGGACAAACTTCCTGGTCAAATAAATGACTTTTTGATTGTAAGAGGGCTATTAGTGCCAGGCCAGATTGTTAGACTAGGGAAGATTGCTCTGTTTCCTTGTATTGAGTGTATAAGGAAACAACAGTATCCTATATTTTACTAATAATTAAAAGGAAAAAAAAAAATCAAACAATATATCTCTTCCATGCCTGTCCACAAAGCTTCCCCCTTAGCTGAAGACAGGATACCAGGACCTCAACCACTTACAAAGTCTACTTAATCCTTGTGCACAGCTTTAAGCATTCTCCTTAATTAAGACACACACATCCAGCTCCCCATAGGTCACTTCTCCCCTCCAGACACACGTTTTGGCCCTCTGCAGAAGGGTTTTAGAACTCAGGGTGTGAACTGCACTGCAGGAACAGCCCAGCAACAGCTTCATTTTCCCTGCTGCACCCTGACTTCACTCTGCCTTCCACTCCCTTTAGTGACAGCATCACACTTACCCCCTGAAGTGTGGCACTTCTTCGGGAGGAGGAAAGTGTACGGTCGCTGTTTGTATGTCAGATCAAACAAATAGACCTAAAGAAAGGAAAAAGAGAGAATGAGACCAAAAAAAAAAAGGAAAAAGAAAAAAAAAATCAGCAAAATATAGATGCTCAAGTCACCAAAATAAAACAGGGCCAGATGGGTGTACAGTTTCATGTTTGTGTTTGCTGTTTCCAATTTTCTAACTGGGAGTCTTGTTTAGAGATGGGGATGGCAGCAGTACTAGTGGTGTGCTCCATTCCAGCACTGGGTTCAGAAGGAATAATGCTGAGAAACAGCAGCCTGGTCTTATCCCAGAGCTAAGACAGCCCTCCCCATACCTACAGAACTTAAAAGATGGCCTGACCACTGACCAACCTGCTCAGAAAGCTTCAACTCCAGTAAGATACTTTAATTAACACAGTGATCATGAAGGAACCAAACATTTACTGACAGAAAAGAGGTGGTACACTGAACTGAGAGAAGAATTTCTTCAAGATGAAACCTGAGAAACTGAGAAGGATATATTGAGATTCAAGATTTCTATAAGATTTCCCGAGAAACTCCAAAGGCAGCCCTGTGAAATTCCATTTTACAGTTGTATTGGGACAGGAATGGACAGCCCAGATCAGCCCTACACTTCACCTTCTCAGCACCTTCTCTTAAAGAGAACGAGAGCACAGGTGAGAAAGACCTGCAGGGGACAACCACAGTGCAACCTGCCCACTAGCAAAGTTCCTGCTTAATCCATGCTGATTAATGCTGTCAGGAGGATTTTCTCATTTCATTGATAGGCTTTACAGAAGATCCATGAATATCACCCAGAGCTTAAAATTAAAGCAATCAATATTCCAGGTGAAGGCCTTTACTTCTCCAAGTCCTTTAGTCACTATGCCCTATTACAGAAGCAGTTTGATGTTTCAAGAATGAGTTATGAAATCTTTTCTAGGTCAGCAAAGGTCAGTTCCAGAACTTGTTTATTTTTTTTTTTCCTCTTCCAGAGAGTGAACTGTGAATTGGAAAACCAGAACAGAATGTGGTTCAAGTTTGATCAGTGACAGCATAACAAATAAATCCCTAATCCCAAGCGCTTAGTCTGAATTAATCAGAAAGCAGTTTAAAATCAATCAGATTACCCACAGAGAAGTTGCTGTACCTGTTTTCAAGAGCACACAACAATGTGCAGTGACTCAACAACTGCATCTGAAGCTTTCTGCCAAACTTCAGCTGTCTCCTTACCTGCTCCCCTCCCATGTTGACCAAGAGCTCAGTGCCATCAGGACTGAAGGTGACATATGTGGCCACCAGAACCCTCAGCCTGTTGTTGTAGTCTGGAAGCTTCACTGGAAGGTGCCCTGTGGAGAGGAGAAGTTTGTAATTATTGGCTTAACCAGTAAGTGCTGTCTTTGTCCTACCCCAGCTGCTCCCTTTTACAAGGGCAAAGCCATGGAGCACCCATTTCCTGCTGTTTATTGGATCCTTCCACCAGCCACCAAAACACACAGGGAGCTTTTTCACAGCTTCTAAGTATCAATGCCCATCCCTGGAAGAGTCCAAGGCTCTGAGCAACCACTCTAGTGGAAGATGTCCCTGCCCATACATAGCAAGAGGTGGAATGAAATGGGCTTTAAAGTCCCTTCCAACCCAAACCATCCAATGATTTTAATTCTGCAAGGCCATCTCCACATGAAGATGGGGATTGTAACTGCCTTGTTAAAAAGGAGCCTGCAGAACCCAGGAAATCTCAGTTTTAGGGATTCACCAGGATTTGGCTTCTGCGATTTGTGCCATCTGCAAATACCTCCATCTTCAACCCTCTAATCAGGTCTCCTTAATAAAGCCCTCAGCACAACCAAACCAAAGCTCCTAAATATTCAGCTCACACACAGGTTCTGTTGCTCAGACAGCAGATGTGTTGCATGACCAATTCAGGGGACCTGAGGAATCCTCCAGTGGGACTCATCAGAAGCAGGACTGTCAGAACTGGTCTGCTGAACGTGCTGGTCTGAGATATTGGAAAAAACCCGAACATTTTGGGGAAAAGGATAGTAAATAACAAGCACTGGAGAAGAATGTCATATAGATTGCTTAGACACTGCATCACTGATTCTTCATCTGCAGGATGAGGACAAGTCATTTCTCTCCTGTGCCAAAAAGATTTTGAACAGCAGCTTTGCTGGGACCAGTTCCAGGAAAGCATAAAGAGCCCAGGTTATCCAATTCTTGACTTTCCAACAAAAGTGACAAAAAGACATTTATGCTGGACAAGAAGCAGCAAGGTCAGCTCACCACCCCACAGCACTGCCAGGTCAGGGAACTGAGCAAGAATCCACAGCACAGAAGTGAAATAAACTGCAATTCCAGGGAATATCCCATGGAAGAACTCCTCCAAGCAGTGGTTCCTTGTGTGAGGAGCACAACTCTGCTTCTTCAGGCATTAAAGTCCCACCAGTCTCTCCCAGTGTCTCCCCAGTACAGGTGTCCATACCTGCCACGTAGTACTGCGCCGCGCCGTCCGGGAGGGGCTTCTGTCGGTCACAGAACGTGTGTACTCCAGCTGAAGGGCTCTGCTTCATGCTTTTTCTAGCCAGAACAGCCTTATTATAATCATAGCATTCAACTGCTGGAAGCCTGATTCAAGCTAACACTTTATGTTCACCCACGAGGACAAGGCCCACTCAGCTATGGGTCACCAGCCTCACATCACCCCAGTGTATTCAGAAATCAAAAAGGCTTTGGGTGATAGAAAAAAAAAAAAGAGTAAAACTTCACAGATGATGAATCCCTCCAAGTCCCCCTTCCCCCCAGAGCCTTGACCAGATTTCTGCAGCCCACACGTGCCCAGCAAAGCCAGGTGCTGGTACCTGTGGTTGTGGATCATGCGGATGTCGTAGAGCCGCACGAAGGGCCCGCTGGCCCCCACTGCCAGGTAGTTGTTGTCCTGGGGGTTCACTGTCAGGCATTTGGCCTCCACCAGCTGCCCACAGTACTCAGTCAGGTCTATGAGGACCTCGGAGCGTTTGCTGTTCTCTCGCAGGTCGTACTGTCTGCAAAGGGAGGGAGTCAGGCACTCGTGTCATGGAGAGCAGAAGCAGCAACAGAGGATCATGGAACACCCTGAGTTGGGAGGGACCCACAAGGATCATCCAGTCCAACTCCTGGCCCTGCACAGGACACCCCAACAATCCCACCCTGTCCCTGAGAGCGTTGTCCAAATGCTCCTGGAGCTCTGGCAGCCTTGGGGCTGTGCCCACTGCCCTGGGGAGCCTGGGCAGTGCCCAACCAGCCTCTGGGGGAAGAACCTTTTGTTAAGTTTTCCTTGGTGACCAAACTGAAGACCACTCAAAGCAGCACACTGACACTGCTAAGCAGTGACCTACACTTCATTATCCATGATGAGATGACACCAAGGACATGTTAACAACAGTAATTTGTGCCACAGGTTACTGGAAGCATCTCAGTTCAATACACACTAGGCCTCAGTATCAGGATAATCATTAAAACCAGCTCTATAACGTGCACAGATTTATTCAAGTTCCAAATTAAACTCCAAGTCATGACCTCACAAACAGTAGCTCGTAGGAAAAGTGAAAGAGAGCCTCATAGTAAAAATACTCATTTCAGAGTCTCAATGACTCTGGAGGGAAATGTTATGCAGTGTTATATCTCCCTTGCCTCTGACATGGTTGTTCCTTTCCTGGCCTCCCTCTTCAGGGGAGCAAAATGGAGGAGATGAGGAGGGTATTTATCAGATTTTATGAGATAAATTTTTCCAGTTTTAAGAAAGGGAGAGATGAGCTTAAGCTCTGTAGTACAGAGACAGCCTTCCTCCAGATGCCTGCACAGCATGTACTGTGAGGGATCCTAAAACCAAACCAGCTGGAATTCTGTACCTGATCAACCCGTCTTCTGCTGCACTCCAGAAGGTGTTTGGCCACATGGGAGCTGTGGCAATCCGCTTCACTCTGTTGGTGTGGTCTCCAAACATGTGGACTGTCTCCTTGACAGTCAAGTCATGGACGTGCACCTTGGAATCCGCAGCTCCCGTGATGAGGATCCGATCCCCCGAATGCGGCAAGAACTGCGGGAGAGAGATCTGACCTTCAGGCTGAGGCTGCTCACGTGGACATCACTGGGCTGTCTGGGCAGTCACGGAGCAGTAACTGCTTCAGGAACATGGGATAACCCATGTCATTGCCTACATTACACACATGGCAGTGTGCACACCCAGGAGTCACCAGCTACAGCAAGACACACACATTTCAATTTGCCTCTTCGTCACAAATCCCAATTTGCTACAACCATTTCCTTTGAACTCACAGAGAGAATAAGCCTGAGATCTGCATAAACTAAATGCAGTACTGGATTTAATTCATTTTTTTTATCATTAGAAATATTAAATTATTTGGGAGGCAAACTGCTTGCAGGAAAATGTTTCCCAGCAAGGATTTATTCTCTTGCTGCTTAGCTACCAATTTTGTTGGCTGTTCATTCCTTCTAACCACATACCTTGACAGAAAAGATGTTCGCAGTATGTCCTGTGTGCATAGAAAGGAGTTTCTTGTGGTGCAGAGGATCCCAGACAATGGTGTGCTGGTCATCAGAGCCAGAGGCCAACAAGCTGAATGAAAGAGAAGAGAAATATGCACCAAGTATTGTTCTGTTCTAAGCCGTGACCAATTTCACAGAGCGGTTTGACCACAGACATCCATTAAGTTAATTCAGCCCTAAGCGGCCCATTTCCTCTCTCTTTCCTCAGCTCTGTGTTCCCCATGCACTCATCCATTCAGCCAGGTCAAGGAGCTAAACCAGCCAAACAGCAGCTCCATGGAAAATAAAGTGAGTGGTTTTCGTCGGTTCGGCTCATTGAACGGATTCCGATGGCACAGGGGAAAACAGAGGTATTTGGTCAACAACAAAATGCAGGGCCTCCATTTTCCTTATTATCCTGGCTGTGTTAAGTGCTCCCCATCATCCCTGAAGCCAAGCCAAGGCATTTATTCCCAGGCTCTGGATGTGCCCAAGCAGTCCCAGGGCTCATGGAGTGAACCACAAACCGCTTTAAAAGCATAAAGTCATTGCAAGGTGCTGTTGATCTCACACATCCCTCTGCATCTGAGCCCAAAAGAACTGGACATCTGCAACTCTCAGCTGTTTTAAACTTATTTCCTTGTAGCCAAATCTCTTTCAAGCACATGAAATTTTTCTGGTAAATCATTCTGAGAAGCAGACCTTGGATGTTCTAAGAGGCGTGTCCAGAAATACATGCTCTTCCTTCCATCCACTCATTTCTCAGGCAGAAAGTCTTTATTCCACTTGGTTAATGGAAATGCCCTTTAGTTTCTCTCTAAAATTGCAGAGGGGTAAATTCTCTACCTCCTTCCCTTAGATATTTGTGCCCCTGCAGCAGCTTTTAACAGCATGGTGAAGGGGGTTGGGAAATGTCACCACCAGCTGGGCAAATCCTAAAGATCCATTATAATCCATAATACCACTTAAGAGAAGAGAAGCAGCCTTCAATCTCCACTTCTTAGTCTGACCATTTCCCTTCTGAACTGACTAAAGGGGCATTTCTAATAATATCCAGATATATTTAACAAAATAAAGCTTCTTTTTGAAGCGTGAGCTCTACTACAGCTAAAACTTTGAGCTTGAGCTCCACTTTACTAGAAATGGGAAGCAGCTGCTTGTGATAAGATGACCTACATCCTACTCTTAGGAGAACTTGGGGTTATGGGTTTGTTGCTCCCAAACCAAGCCACATACTTACTCTCCTTTTTCATTCCACTCTAGACAGTTGACACACCCAGAGTGACCCTGAGGGAATTAAAAAAAAAAAAAGGAAGATGGTATTACACAAACTTCAGATTCATCAAGCAGAGTTGTTCTAAGGCAAGGACACAGCGAGCTCCCCACAAATAACAACTTGTTCCAATACAAGCAGGTTTTTTTATGTTTTTATTCCAACCCTGTAAAAAAACCCAAAAAAACCCAAAAAAAACCCACCCACATGGCAAATAAGCACCTCCAGAAAAGAAAGACACGCTATAGCAGTCGGGGTAAAAAAGGCAAAGTGAAACAAATAATAAAAAAAAAAGGTAGTGTTGAATAAAATGGCAGTTTTAGTCTCGGAGGCTACAGCTGAGATCCTGCTGTACGCAGGGAAAGGTGACTTTGCTTCCAAAGCCCTTGGTGAGGCTGACAAATTACATGTGCAGGTTCTCTGGGAACACAGGGAAAAGGCACTTTTGATAGCTCTGTTAGAAGCACCTTGCTGCTGGGTGACTCCATCATCCACCTTCATCCAAATTAACCAACAGCTGTAGTGAGAAGTGGGGGAGCACTGATGGCGTTTGATTCGGGAGATGCGACTGAAAAGGGGGGCAAAAGGACCCTTTCCTCCCCCAAACCAAGATAATATTAAGATGTGACACAATAAGCTGTGTCAGAGTGCAAAACAACCTGTTCTTTAGGGAACACATTAAGCATTAGAGCTGAGTGTGTTGAGGAGTTGACAACTGGCTCTCCTGCAGGTGCATCAGGTAAGCGCGGAAAGCTCACACCAACTCTCACTGAGCTATTCCTGGCTCTAACACAGCTTAGGGGATAAGAAATCAGCATCTACCCCTCAAAAGAGAGAATTTCATACCCTTCCTGCAGTGAGGAAGCAGCTGGTTTGCTCTTTGGGCACTGCCCACTCACCTGCAGTTCTGCCTCCAGGCCCAGGCGGCGGATGAAGGGGTCAGTGACGTGGTAGTGCCGCTCAAAGCCCAGCGCTCCCCTCTCCTGCACGGGGCAAACAAGCACCACACTGACTACAGCAAACAAAACATTTCCCATTTCCCCTTTTAAGAGAAGATTCTTGAAAGTTTAAAAATCAAGCAGGTGCTTTGCTGGGTATTGGGGTGTCCATAGCACGAGGGAGCTGTGCTCTAAGTAAGGAGGCACAGAATCAGAGGATCACTGAATGGTTTGGCATGGAAGGGACCTTAAAGATGATGCAGTTCCACCCTCTTCATGGGCAGGGACACCTTCCACTAGCCCAGGTTGCTCCAAGCCCCGTCCAACCTGGCCTTGGACACTTCCAGGGATGGGGCAGCCACAGTTTCTCTGGGCAACCTGTGCCAGGGCCTCACCACCCTCACAGGGAAGAATTTCTTCCCAATATCCCATCTAACCCTGGCCTCTTTCAGCTGAGACCATTCCCCCTTGTCCTATCACTCCATGCCTTTTTGACAATTCCCTCTCTAGCCTTCTAAGCCATCATTTGAACATCTTCAGGCATAATTTTTGCCCCTGATTTGGTTTAAAATGATGTTCAGCTCAGCGCCAGGCTCAGCTGGGGAGCCAAGACCAGGCCCACACTAAGGCAGAGTAAGTTGCCTACTTAGGGCCTGAAACAGAAGACATGCAAGAGCTTGGGAATGCCTATTATTATCCCCTGGTGATGACTTCAGCAGGAACTCAATCCTGAGGACAGCAGTTCTGGACCAGAGCTGCTCAGGAGAACTCTGCCATTACAGAGCCTGTCCTGAGGCACCAGCACGGGCAAAGTCCCAGGGAATGTGACTGGACAGCTTCCTTTGGGATGGGTTATTTCCTCAGCCATGGAGCAGGACCTTGGAGCTGCAGCACCACAGCACAGGCTGTTCTAGAGGGAACAGCTGCCACAGAACTGCGTCAGTACAAATGAAGGTGAAGAAAAGCAGGACAGTTGTTTCCCCTGTGATCTCACAGGGCTCACAGATGCATCAGCAGATGGCTTCGATGAAAAAAGGCCAACTGCAGAGGCAGGGATGAAGGCAAGGGAATGCAAGTCACATTTTGGGTGGAACAGCCAAGGAGGTTCCTTCCTAGGACCTCACCCAGCCTTGGTCCCATCCCATACCACGCTCAACTCAAGCCTTTTTAATCAGCATTTAAAGATGGGAACACCAATGTCAAAAATTGTAACTTACTCCTTCACTATCAGCATTTAGGGATGGGAACAACAATGTCAAAATTACACTGACGGGGCTCAAAAAAAAAAAAATCACACTGATGGGGTTTGGAACATGTCAGCAGTCCCAGAGCAGACACAGAACTGCTGAATTCCCTTCCCAGCCCAACGCTCAGTAATGAACTCCACACACTCCAAAAGCTATTTGAAAACAAAATGGAGACAGACATGAAAGCGTTGGAGGGAAAACAAACCAGGCCTTTTGTAGGAGCTTCCATGACAAACTTCAAACCCCCTGATGTATTTTTGTGGAGAGCATTCCTAAGGCCCTGCTGGGCCCAGTGCAAGGTGCTGCAGGTGTAATTCCTGTGCTGCTGCAGCCTCAGGGGCTTTGTGAGGGCTGTGGAGTAGGATTTTGCTTTCCCTACAAGGAACTGTCAGACTTAGCAACCTTTCCAAGGTCACAGATCGAAGTCTGACAGAGCAGACAGCATGAGACAGTCCCAGGCTAAGGCTCTAACCACAGAACCAGCCTCTCCTTGTTAGGGCAGCAAAACAAATCTTTGCACATGGATTAAATTACAAGCTCGTAACACAAAGTTTGGTACCAAACTGCAAAGTGAGCACTTCCAATTCCTTATTCTGGCTACTCACAGACCCTTTTCCTGAATGCTGATTACCAGCAGAGCTGCAAATGATTTCAGGCCTCTGAGTCCAAGCAATAATTGCCTATTGTGTCTGCTGCAGCCAGTCCTTTCACGTTGATATTCCACAAATGCAGCCATCAGATGACTGATCCAACCACTGCAGCAGCTTTTTCCCCTACACAAAGGAAGCAACACACCACTCTCTAAAGAAGAGGAGACAGAGAGAGGCTGTGACAGAGATCATTAGCTCTACTACAGTCAGAAATACCTCTGATGGCAAGATCACACGGGGAGAACACAGAGAGGAGAGAGAGAAGCTGGCTAAGGGGCCTTTGTGGTGCCCAAACACAAGCAGATTTATTTCCCTCAAAAGGAACAGACCTCCTGATGGCAAACTAGCACAGGGAGAGGAACTGTATTCCTGCCATGCCACACTTCACCCCAGCTCCTCATTAAGGACAGTGATAGGTCCTATGTGTTTGTTCTCTTAAGCTTCTCATGGAGCTTATCAACAAGAGATCTTTTCCAAAGTAAAGGCACCACCACAAGTATTTCCCAATCCAGCACAAACACTGATCCTCCATCTCCCTCCACCCAACACATACCTTGATCTGTCTGTGGATGATGTCTCTGGTAATGTTGGCTTTTGCCATCTTCTTGTAATGGGGCAGAGGAAAAGAAGCTATGGGAAGAGCTGCTGTGCATCCAAGCATTCCAACCGAGCCAAGATCCACGCTGGGGGCATTCAGTTACCTGCAGGACAGCACAGGGAGGGGACACAGGCAGGCACACACCATATTAGGCCATTCAGACAATGTCAAGCTTTATTTTCCAAACACAGCAGTGGGTAAGAACTGAGAAGTTGGGTATAGAGGCTCCTGAAGAAACTCTAGGAAGGAACAGTGCCCGACTTGAGGCCATCCCCAGTCTGTGGAGGAATTCACAATGAGCAGAATTCCAGGACTAAACAAGTCTAGAAAATCCATGTTTCTATGCCAGCAAAGACCCTGGGCAGCATCCTGTCCCACAGCTTCCCCTCCCATCATTCCATGTCCACTCATGTCCAATGTCATGTTTCCCAAGCTCTACAATCAACAAGACTCATATTGTGAATAAACACAGTATGGATGGTTTTGGTCACCTCTTCTCTCTTTTTTACTACATTAAATTATCAGCAAAACCAAATTAGAACAACCAAAAGGGTACAAACATTCCTAGAAATCACAACAGCCAACCACCAGGTGATGGTTGGCCAACTGAACACCCAATTACCTCAGCAAGAGGTAATTACCTCGGTGACCCTGTGAAACACAGGGAATCAGGACAGACCCCTCACTACTCATGTCCAAGGTCAGATCCACACAAAGCTGGGCTAAATAAGCCCCATTGCTGGAGATATCCCAGAGGATGGGGTTCCCAGACAGCCCTGTGTGCTGAGCTCTGCAGGGAGAGGGAGCACTGCTGCCTCAAAAAGCAGCTCCAGGTTTGGACACACCACACGTGCAGGATCAATGGTATCTGCCATCCCTCTCCTCCAGCTTCTCCAGACACCTTTTCCAGCTAGCAAGCCTCCACCTGCCTTTCTCCTGGGCTGGATCCCCATGGATTGGCCTCCTTAAACAAATCCCCCAGGATACAGCAAGTTTCTCCAGCCAGAGCTGCAACAGGGCAAAGACCATCATTCTGTGACACCTCAGCAGTTCACCCCTCAGGTGAGGGGCTGCTGCTCACTGGACAAAACCCAAGATCTTCTTACCTCTAAGATTTATATCCCAGTGCTCCACTCCTTCTCCTCCTCACAGGGAATTTTAACCACACCAGCCACCCTCCCTCACCCAGCCCTTCTCCACAGGAACCTGTGACCAGTCACTGATGGCAGCTAAACAACTTTTTCCATGGAAACAAATTATCCTCAAGAGACACGAGGGACAATATTCCAGCAGATCTCAGGGCCTCAGTCTTGTCTGCAGCTTTCCACTCTTCCAAGTGCTTCCCTACAACATTCCCAGATTCTGTCCTCTCTCCAAGCAGCATTCAGGTTTTTCCTCTTCTTCCCTGACAGGCAGATTTCTTGTCTCCCTCTTTGAGAGCAGTTTAATTTTGAGCTTAGAACCCCAAAAGGACCCACACCATGCCAGGGCCAGGCAGGCTCTCACCTCCCAAAGGACAAAAAACCCCACTGCTCTCTTAAGAGCCCTACAAAAAAAACCTGGTCACATTTTCTATGTCCAATTATGGCTAATTTCCAATCAGCTCCTTTTCATTCAAACAGCACCAAACAACCTCAAGGACACACGTGGAAAAATCCACGTCCAAGGAAAGATCCAGATCTCCCCTATACAGACTGAAATAACCCACACCAAGAAGCCAGTTTAGGGCTAAATAAATCAATGCAAAACCATTAATACACTATAAATCCACTGTATGAATGGAGAGAAGGAAGATTCAAATCCCCCAAAACCTGCCAGTCTATATAAGAGAGACTCAAATTGCCTTGATTTTCAACAGTCTCCTTTGTCCCAGTATTTTCTCCCTTCTGGAACTCTGACACCCACACTGGCCAGGGGACACAATACACAGGAGCTGGCTATTTCTGGGAGTGTTTTTAGGATTAAAGATGTGTTGTGGAGCTTCCCAACTCTCTGGACAGGTCACTGTCACTCAGAGGTGTCCCCAACAGAACGTTGTTCCTCAGGTCTCAGGAGATCAACACAACTTTATTCCTTAAAAGATACAGGTCAGGAAAATTATCAGTGAAATCAGCCCTTTGGGTGACAGGCTGAGGAAAAAACCCACAGTCAAACAGGAATGCAGGAGCCTGAGGTGTCTCTCTTTCCTAGAAAGGGCTTGGTTTGGCAGCTGGGTGTTGTAAAATGCTCAAAGGTCTCCCAGAACACGTGTCTATGCTTGGCCAAGAAGACTCCAAGAGCCTCTCTTGCTTTCATATTGCTATTTTTTTTGTTGCTCAACAGGTATTCCACAGCTACAAAAGCTTAGGCAACCTTTAAATTATCGTGGGATCACAGACAAAGAATTAAAAGGTGCCAAATTCTGATTCTGGGTCAGATTTTGAGCATTAGCCACAACTGGTCACAATCTTAGACTCACATTCACCATGAATATAACAGTTACCTCATTCTTGACTATTAACTAACTAAATACATAATAACTTAATTAAACAAATATTAAGTGCTGTTAACACTAAAGACTACTGACCCCACCACTGTACAGGTAGATCCACTCTCCAGTTACAAACTGACCCTGGAATAAAACACAGAATCCCCCAAGATTTGTAGGTCCCCTGAAAAATATACATAATAAATAATTAGACAAAAATAAACCCTGTCTCCCAATTTCTTAGCCACATAAAGGCTTCCAAACATGAAGCCCCTTCAGAGAGTCTTTGTCACCACCAAAGGCATGGAAATCAGTAAAGGATGTTCCTCTTCTGGCAAAACCACTGTGCAAATTCTGTTCTATCCCATCCTTGCACTTCTCTGGCTTTTCACTAACCCTGCACAACCAGATTGTGGTGGAATGAGAGGATTAAGTCCCAGAGACAAGGACAGTGGAGGATGAGTCTGCACTAGTGCTACCAGGGATGACTCCACAAGCAGCTTCATTTTGGCTACACGTTAGAGATGATCCCATCCCTTCCCATCCCTGGAAGTGCCCAAGGCCAGGCTGGACAGGGCTTGGAGGTACCTGGGACAGTGGAAGGTGTCCCTGCCATTGGAACAGGATGATCTTTAAGGTCCCTTCCAACTCAAACTATTCCATGATTCTGTGATTGTGACCTTGTTGGGTCATTTATTAGATGACACTGGAGCGAGTTTCTCCATCACACTTCAATTCCAAGCAAGGACAACCTTCCCTCATCCCTCAGTGCTCCAAACCTGCCCTGGGGACACCACAGACAGGACTAAAAACTTGGGATCTAGTTACAACTGTCACCTCACCCATGGCAACAGCCTCTTCTTAAACTCCACCTGGAGCACACAGAGCACCAGCCCACCTGCAGTTCCCTCCTGGACTCTCCTGCTCCTGCAGCACTGAACTCCAAAGGCACAAAAAGCACTTTCGCAACACTTGGCCTTTAAATTCGCAGTCAAAAATTAACAAGCCACAGATTTCTGCAGGCTGTGGGCTCCAAACCTGGCAGGCTGTGTTTACACTGACAGCAGTTTAAAAGCCCCTTAAGCTCCTGGGAAAGTACACTTCCAGAGGGTGCTCCAGGGCATGGGGAGGAAGGGGAGTAAAGGGATTCCAATTTTCCCAAAACACTCGCTCGAAGTCTGGAAACAAAACCTTGACAGTGATAACACAAATAATTCCACTGATTTAATACCAAGTTATCCCAACGCAGGTCGGATTTGGGGGATTGCCCCTTTGCTGGATTGTATTTCCCTGTCATGGAAGCACCTGAACAGCCCCCACCTCCCTCACCCCCACAGCGACATCCTGACACAGACCTGCCCTGCAGAGGAGGGGGTCAGAGCCTTTGGAAAAGCTCCATCCACCCCAAGAAACTCCACAAAGCAGCAGGACCCCTGAAATCAGCAGCTTTACGCAAGCAATCCAATTCCTAACTGTGTGGATGTGCCCAAGTTTCTCAAGGTCACTGGGAATAAGCAGCACTCTGCACACCACGAGCCCTGCAGATACACGGCTCATCCCCAAGGAACATTCCCAAGACCCTTCCCTTCAGCATCTACAAATTATTTGACCCATCCAAACACCAGTCAGGACACAACTCAGGCAGCTTCTTTATCCTCACAACTTAATTTTCCTGCCCTCTTTACCTTGACTTCCCAAGAGGTCACGGATCAAATTAAAATACATGGAGATAGGTACATTTATGTGTTTGTTTTTTTTTTTTTAAGAAACCTGGAAAACCAAGAGGGAATGAGCTGGTTAGCAGCAAATACCTTGCTAAAAGAAGGTTTTGCTCCAGCTGAAGGAGTGGCCAGGAGGTCCCCAGGACATGGAACATGGAGAGAGTGAGGAGAAGTGGGATCTGAGCCCTGACAGACTCAGCACAAGGGGACTGTCAGGGAAACCCAGATAGCCCAGAGCCATACAGTGCTTTCAGCTCAGCCCTCCAACTGGAATCCTACCTCTCCCCTTCATCCCCCAGCTCGCACATCCACTGAGATAACAGAAAGATGCCAGACAACACCTCACCCAGCACAAGCAACATCCCAGTGCCCAGACCCACACAGCCCAGTAGCTCCAGGAAGGAGTTCAGCTGGCAGAGGAGGAAAGGCTGATCCCCCTTCCAGGGAAAGGGGCTGCAGGAACCCCATCAGGGGCAGAGAAAGGTTCTGTGAAGGGTTTAGAGAGGGGATGGTGAGCAGAGGAGGGAGCAGGGCAGGGTCACAGTTAGGAAAGGGAAGAGGAAGGTGAGGACAGGGCAATGCCAGGTGTAGGAGGGGGAAAGGGAAGCCAAAAAGCAGGGGCTGCACCTGACAGGGGCTGGGTACCTGCCAGAGGATGCAGGAATGGGGGGGAGAGGGCAGGAAGAGGGTCTAGGGAAAACGGGGATGAGGGGCTGGAGAAAATTGGGACTGGTTTGCTCCTGGCAAAGAGAAGGGAGGTAACACCTGGGGGGAGATAGGGGGGCACTCGACAGAGCCTGGGGTGGGGTAACTGATGGGAAAGACAGGGATAGGGGGGAAATGTCAGGAAAGGGAGAGGAGGGAAAGCTGATAGCTAAGGGGACACAGGGGGTGTGGCAGACAGGGAAGGGGGGGATAGCTCAAGGGAAGAGGGTACAGGGCGGGTAGAAGAGGGCGCAGGGAGCAGTGGGAAGGGGGTGCCACTGACAGGGCAGGGGGCACGGGGGGTGTAGCTGACAGGGAAGGGGGTACAGCTGACAGGGCAAGGGTTTGGGGGGGTGTAGCTCAGAGAAAAGGGGGTACAGGGCTGACAGGGCAGGGGGGGCTGCTGACAGGGAAGGGGGTATGGAGGCTGTAGCTTAGAGGAAAGAGGGCACAGGGGTGTGGCTGACAAGGAAGGGGCTAGGGGGGGTGTAGTTCAGAGGGAAGGGGACACGGCAGGGACAGATGACAGGGAAGGGGGCACG
This sequence comes from Manacus candei, assembly GCF_025592945.1. Classification (NCBI taxonomy): domain Eukaryota; kingdom Metazoa; phylum Chordata; class Aves; order Passeriformes; family Pipridae; genus Manacus; species Manacus candei. The sequence goes on along the minus strand of NW_026138118.1, from coordinate 1,877,676 downwards.
GAGGGGGGGCGACAGACAAGGAAGGGGCTATGAGGGCTGTAGCTCAGAGGGAAGAGGGCATAGCGGGGACAGACGACAAGGAAGGGGGCACAGAGAGGGGGCGGCTGCCAGGGAAGGGGATACAGGAGGGGGCGGCTGACAGGGCAGGGGGGCCCCTCCGGCCCGCGGGAGGGGGGCAGGAGGGGCCGTTACCTGTCAGGCCTCCCGGGCGCGAACGCGGCAGGCAGCGGGCAGCGGCGAGGCTCCATCCATGCGGGCCCGAGCGGGACGGGACGGGACGGGACGGGACGGAGCGCAGGGGGTGCCCGAGGGCCCCCCGGCCGTGCCCCCCGCCCCCGGCCCTGTTTACCCCCGCCAGCTGTCCGGGGCTCCGCTGCGCCCCCCCCAACCCCGCCGCCGCGCACCGCGCATGCGCCACGCCAACTGCGCAACCGCCCCCCACGCGGCGCCACGCCCCGGCCGCTGCGCAAATGGCGTAAGTGCTGTTCGTGAATAGCGCACCGTTTGCTGCGCGCCGCCGAGCCGGGATTGACAGCTCGCTGAGCCAATGGGGAGGGAGAGAGCGCTTCCTGAGGGACGCACCAATGGTGTGAGGGGGCGGGAGCGCGGCGGCGCGAAGGGGCTGCTGGGAGTTGTAGTCGAGGAGTGATGGCGGCCATAACTCCCCCTCCCGTTCCCCAAGCCTGGGCGGGGTAGAAGCTCTCACTGTGTCTGGGCTCTCTCAGCATCACGGGCAGCTCGAGGTATGGACTCCGCTACGAGGGTGGTGAAGAGTCTCGAGGGGAAGCCATAGGCTGAGATCACTCGGTTTGTCCAGGAGGCTGAAGGGAAACCTCAATGGGGTCTGCAGCTTCCCCATCCCTGGAAGTGTCCAAGGCCAGGTTGGATGGGGCTTGGAGCAACCTGGGCTAGTGGAAGGTGTCCCTGCCCATGGCAGGGGGTAGAATGAGGTGAGCTTTAAGGGCCCTTCCAGCCCAAACCATTCCATGGTTCTATTCCTCCTGAGGGGTAGCTCCGAACTCTGCTCTGGGTGAGCAGGGACAGCAACCAGGGAACGGCTGGAGCTGTGTCAGGGCAGGGTCGGGTTGGATATCAGGGAAACGTTCTTCCCCCAGAGGGTGGTTGGGCACTGACCAGGCTCCCCAGGGCAGTGGGCACAGCCCCAAGGCTGCCAGAGCTCCAGGAGGGCTTGGACAGGGTGGGATTGTTGGGGTGTCTGTGCAGGGCCTGGAGTTGGACTTGGATGATCCTTGTGGGTCCCTTTCAGGTCAGGAGAATCATACAATCCCAAAGCAGTTCAGGTTGGAGGGGATGTTAAAGAATATCCAATTCCACCCTTGCTGTGGGCAGGGACACCTTCCACTAGCCCAGGTTGCTCCAAGCCCTGTCCAACCTGGTCTTGGACACTTCCAGGGATCCAGGGGCAGCCACAGCTTCTCTGGGCAACCTGTGCCAGGGCCCCACCACCCTCACAGGGAGGAATTTTTTCCTAAAATCTAATCTAAACCTACTCTTTTAGTTTGAAGCCATTCCCCCTTGTTCTGTCACTCCAGTCCCTTGTCAATAGTTTCTCTCCATCTCTCCTGTCAGCTCCCTTCAGGTACTGAAGGGCCACAATTAGGTCACCCTGTAGTCTTCTCCAGGCTGAACAATCCCAATTCCCTCAGCCTTTCCTCACAGCAGAGCTGCTCCATCCCTCTGATCATCTCAGTGGCCTCCTCAGGATATTCTGTGATTCTCTGACCTCTCCACGGGAAGCGAGTTGTGACCAAGCCCCTGCGGAAAAACCCATCCCAGCGCTTGCTCTTTCCAGCACAACTTGTCGAAGGGAAGTGTGCGAGAAGCAGCTCGCCCAGGCAGCACAAAGCTCGGGGTTTGCTGGAAAATAAAACTCCGTGGGAAGAGCCAGGGGGTGGCAGTGTTTGCAAAACCCTTCCCTTTGCCTTGTCCTTCGCTGGCCCTGTGGACTGTGGGGACGGGCCTGGGATGAAGGCAAAGCTGGTGTCCCCTCTAGTCCCAATTATCTCAACGAACCCTCCCAAAAAGGGGGTGTGCTTAAAACGAATCAAAACTTACCAATTCATCCCTCTATAATTTATTTCCACAATTAAACATCCCCAAGGTCTATTAATAAAGTGTAATGAATAGTATAAATTTTCATTTAGATCTTAATTCCCTGGCTCCCAGATAATCCCAGCTGCACAACAGAAGAAAATTTCTACTTGCTTATTCCAACAGGAGGAGGAAAAGCCCCTTAAATCAGACAGTATGTGGAAGCCTGAGGACTCTCCCTTACACCTCCACCCTCGTAAATGACAGAGCTGCAATGATTTGTCTCCATCTCATAATGCATTAACTTATTCAGCTGTTGTCAAAGTTCTTCACAGAAGATAATTGTTAATTGTTGCCTCTGCATCGGTCCAGAGTCTTTTAATTAAACAAATAATAATTGGGATCCATCACCACCATCCTTATAAAAGGGTTTTATCTTCTCTTCTCAGATACCGTCCCCATGGGCATCTAAAGCTCCACAGAGAAAATCGGGCAGGCTTTGGATGCCCTTGACATGGAAGTTTTTCTTGCTGATGGAGAGAAAATTGGGGCGCAGGAGCCTGATTTTTTTTCAAGCTGGTGACAGACAGGAATAACAGGGCTGGAGACAAGGAGGACTTGCTGGTTCTGGATGTCAGAGCTGAAGCTTCCTGCTGCAGTTTCGAAGTTGGGGAATGGAAACAAGGTGTTCTCCCAGCACTTCAGCTCCTGCATCTGGGGAAGTACCCTCATGAAACAGGGCGTGGGTTTAAAGGAAATTTACAGGGAACAAGGAATAAAACTGCCTGAGAGCTGGCCTTGCCCCTTTTTACAATGTTTGAAGGAAAACAATTTAATTCAGAAGGCATTTTTAACACTTTCAATAAATCTGTCTCCTTTTCTATCCTCAATCTATGCAACATGCAGGGGAAAAAAAAAAAGAAAATTCAGTGTAAAAAACCCACAACATGCACATAAAGTTCAATTTTTACACCCTGTGCCCTTCCCAGGCTAAGGAGCTTAATTCTAATTACATTCTCTCCCAATGCAAGGACAGTGTTCCAGGAGTCACTCTGAGCACCTCAGCTGGGCCAGGACAAGCTGGAGGTAACTGGAGTCCTCTCCTGACACAAAGAACTGATGAAGCCCCAAGGGAGGTCCAGCCCCAAGGCTCTGATGGGGGTATCTGCCACTGTCAGAGCACTGCAGTGCTGATGAATTAACTTGGCAACACGGGTTTAACTGAGTATCTCCAGGTTTTCATCTCCTGATCCGAAGGAAGCAGGAATATAGAATCAGAATCACCAAATGGTTTGGGCTGGATGGTCTGTAAAGACTATCCAGGGACACCTTCCACTAGACCAGCTTGTTCCAGGCCCCGTCCAACCTGGCCTTGGACACCTCCAGGGGTGGAAATTCTTCCTCCTTGTCAAGAATCTGCACCAACCGGAATTTTTTGCAGAGTTCAACAGTCTCCAGCCAGTTGGGGACCTGCTACCAAAGCAGCAAGGACTTCATTTGACGCTTCATCCCCCTCTGGCAAACGCACAACAGCCACGTACCGAAAGATCCAGCCCTACCCACCCTGGCTGCCGACTGATCCAGGCACGAGGAGGTAGAAAAAACCTGACCCAGTTATTTCATGGGAACATTGTACCTGTTTTAGCTTCCAGGAACTGTTTCTGAAAGCAAACCAGCCCCCGTGTTTTCGCCTCAGCGAGTCTCTCGCTGCCAGTGCACAGTCCTGCCTCAACCCAAAGCGTACCAACCGCATCGCCTCAGCTCAGGCTTCTCACCCAGTTATGACTAAGCCCTTTCAAAAAGAGAAACGCTTCAGGATTTCTTGCCTAATTGCTAAAACAGATTAATTTGAATATCCAGCACATAACCAAGCGGAAGAGAGGAATTGACACACCTAGCTGGTTCCTGCTGGGGCTGACGATTCGCTTTAATTGATGGGTCACTGTTTGGGGATGATTTCCACCCAGGAGCTGCAGCAGGGGCTGCTGGGCTCCCCTCCTGCCTGCCGGGAAGGGCTGCATTCCCTGCAGCCTTCCAAGCACCAGCGCTCTGGGAACTGATGCCGTCTTAAATTAAGAATGTAACCGATGCAAACCAACAGGCGTAACCTTCAAAGCTCGAGGTTTAGCTGCCACATGTCATGGAAAAAGAGCCCATGCCTTCCCCACACATTGCCCCCCCAAGGACTAGGGACTGCATCTTTACCAAAAGGCCCCTTAGCTTCTGAAGTTTAGCTAAACCAGGTCAAAACTCCCACTGGTCTGGACCGTTCTAATCACACACACATATGACACTCAGGATGTCGGGAGCAGAGCCAAGAAATCAGGGCGGCTGAGCCCGGCCACACAGTGCCAAGCAACCCCCCCTCAATGCTACTCCAGTGGTTTTATTGGAGCCTTATCAGATTTCCTGGTGACTCAGACTCGGCTGGTGACCGGGGCGAAGGGCACGGCCGTTCCAGCAAGCACAGATGGGGTTACAGATCCAGGCTGGGCCAGAATAGCAGCCAATGCCCATCAGACCCCTCCGTGTCCCACAAACCCCACCGCCCTGCAACTCTCCTGCTCCCAGTGATACGCAGACCACAGCTGTGCCTCTTCAAGGAGCAAACACAGAGGTGGCTGCCGGGCTCTTCCTGACAAGCCAAGGTGCTCTGCCAGCCCCACAAACCCTGTCTGACTCCCCACAGGGTGCCTGGGCTGTGCAGCCCTCCATCTCCCTGCCACCCACACACTGCTGGGCACGGTGCAGTGCTGTGTCACCTCTCTGCTCCCTTCCAGCAGCAGGCACCTGCTCGCAGATCCCGTTTTCCTTCTTTCCTTTGGCACCTCCCCGCCTTTGCATTGGGGTGCCTTTGATTCCTGCACCCCCATCATCTCTCTGCATCCCTTCCTGCCTTTCCTCTCCCGGTGCCAGCCTTGCCTTAGCTCCCTTCCATTTCTCTGCTCCCCGCTTTGCACTGCACCCCCTCACCTCCAGGCGCCCACACTCCCCCCTGCCCTCCCCTTTGCACCCCCCTCTGTGCACCCCCCTCTGTGCACCCCTTCTCCCTTTCGTTCCCTCTCCCATCAGCACCCCAATTCCCCCTCTCCCCATTCCTGCTCCCTCACACCCCCTTTCCCCTGTACCCCACCTCCCACCCCCCGTGATCCCCCCTTTGCACCCCCGTCCATGAACCCCTTTTCCTTTCCCTCCCCCTCCCTCTCCCACTGACACCCCCAAATCCCCCTCTCCCCATTCCTGACCCCCACATCCTCTTTTCCATCTCCTACCCCCCTTGCTCCCCCATTTTCCTTCCTCTCCCTCTCCTACCAACACTCTCAACTCCTCCTCTCCCCGTTCCTGCCCCCCTGCACCCCCTTTCCCCTGCACCCCATCTTCTCCCCCTTCCTTTTCCCTTTGCCTTTCCCTCCCTCTCCCCCCGACACCCCCAACTCTCCCTCTCCCCAGTCCTGCACCCCCTTTCCCCTGCACCCCATCTTCTGCCCTTTCCTTTTCCCCTTCCCTTCCCCTCCCTCTCCCCTCGACCCCCCCAACTCTCCCTCTCCCCAGTCCTGCACCCCCTCTCCCCTGCACCCCATCTTCTCCCCCTTCCTTTTCCCTTTGCCTTTCCCTCCCTCTCCCCCCGACACCCCAACTCTCCCTCTCCCCCCGACATCCCCAACTCTCCCTCTCCCCAGTCCTGCACCCCCTTTCCCCTGCACCCCATCTTCTCCCCCTTTCTTTTCCCTTTGCCTTTCCCTCCCTCTCCCCCCGACACCCCCAGCTCCCCCTCTCCCCCCTGACATCCCCAACTCCCTCTCTCCCCCCGACACCCCCAACTGCCCCTCTCCCCCCGACACCCCCAACTCCCCCTCTCCCCAATCCTGCACCCCATCTTCTGTCCTTTCCTTTTCCCCTTCCCTTCCCCTCCCTCTCCCCCCGACACGCCCATCATCCCCTCTCCCCATTCCTGTCCCCCCCTGCACCCCACCTCCCACCCCCCCCGTGCTCCGCCATTTCCCTTCCCCTCCCTCTCTCCCTCCCTCCCTCCGTTACCCCCCTCACCGCTCTCCCCGTCCCCCCTTCCCCTCCCTCCCTCCCTCCCTCCGCCGCCGGCGCCGCCCCCGCCGCCTCCCGCCCGCCCCTCCCGCCCCGCTCGCTGGGCCGAGCCCCGGCGCCGCGGCCGCCCCGAGCTGCGCTCCGGTACCGGCGGGGCGGCCCCAGCCCCGGGCGGCCCCAGCCCCGAGCCGCCGCCGCGGCCGCCCCCCCAGAGCCCCTCAGAGCCCCCCGAGCCCGCCGCCATGGGCGCCGCGGCCCTGCGCGCCCTGCCCTGGGCGCTGCTGCTGCTGGGGCCGCTGCTGCCCAGGCAGGGCTTGCAGGCCAACCCCATGGTGACCTCCGAGCCCTCGCCGGGCCAGCCCGCCCCGCTGCCCGCCGGAGAGATCGGGGGCTTCACCCCCGCGCCCCCCGCGGCCCCCGAGGTGATCCACCCCCTCAAGGAGCAGCCGGCCAACGGCTCGGGAGAGGGGCACCACAAGCCCCGCAAAGCCTTCCCCGTGCTGGGCATCGACTACACGCACGTCCGCATCCCCTTCGAGATCTCCCTCTGGATCCTCCTGGCCTGCCTCATGAAGCTGGGTAGGTGGGCGGCGGCGTGGGGGGGGGTCACGGGGAAGGCGGCTGGGGAGGGGCCCCCGGTGTCATGGAGCAGGGCCTCGAGTGTCTGAAGGAGGGACCCCCCCCGAGCATCACAGAGCGGGACCCCCAGCCAAATGGAAATGTCACGCCCCAGGTATCCCAAGGAGGGACCCCCTGAGCATCCCAGGGTGGGACCCCCCAGGCAGATGGGACAGACATGCCAAGCATCCCAAGGAGTCACCCCCTGAGCATCCCAAGGAGAGAGACCCCCTGAGCATCCCAAGGAGAGAGACCCCCTGAGCATCCCAAGGAGTGACCCCCTGAGCATCCCAAGGAGAGAGACCCCCTGAGCACCCCAAGGAGAGAGACCCCCTGAGCACCCCAAGGAGAGAGACCCCCTGAGCATCCCAAGGAGTGACCCCCTGAGCATCCCAAGGAGAGAGACCCCCTGAGCATCCCAGGGATGGCCCCTCAAGCATTCCAGGGTAGGACCTCACAGCCGAACAGGACAGACATCCCTGAGCATCCTAAGGAGTGACCCCTGTGAGCATCCCAAGGAGAGACCCTCCTGAGCATCTCAGGGTATGACTACCGCAAACATCCCAGGGTAAATTCTCCTAAACGTCCTGTACACCCCCTCCAGGCCTGCTGGGCTGGGGTGGGCACCCCTCTGCCCACGACCTTGGGTCTCTGTCCCGGGCCTGGCAGGCAGCAGCACCTCAGCCCCTCTGCTCCCACAGACTCGCTCATCTCCCTGCCCGGGAGCGGGGCTGAAGATGCTCCGTGACCCCCGACCATCCCCTTCTTGAACCAGCTTTGCTTTGACACTCAGGGCAGAAGCGTCCGGGTTGTTCTCTTCCTCTCTCAGCCACAGACGCCTTTTGTAACCTTGGAGAAGTCACTTAAAAAAATCTCCCGGTGCTTCAGCCTCCCCTTCCTCCCCCTCTGCAGCGAACCGGGGTGGGCAGCTGCCTCTGCTGCAAAGCGTCCGGAGGATTCCCGCATTAAGGATAACGGGCAGCAGGGCTGGAAAAGTCACCTGCTCTTGGGAAAGCATCAGCCTGCCGGGGCGGGGGTGTTGTTGACAAAGTGTTTTCCAAACTTCTGGAGCTGGATCCGTGCCAACCGAATTACCCCAAACCGGCGATGTGATGTAACTGCTCCGCACTCCTGGCAGTGCAGGGGTTGAGCTGGCCCCGGTCCTGTCCGTGCTGATAAAGCCAAGAGGGCAGGCGAAATGTTTGCCTGGAGCTGGTGAGGAGGGTGATTTGGTTTGTTTTTGTTGTTTGTTTTTTTTTTTTTTAAATTTTGCTCCTCAATTACCATTAGTGGTTCAATAACACTCAGGGCAGCTCTTGTGATTATGGAGCACTCCAGCTTGCTGAGGGAAATCTCGCTTTGGGAGCTTTTTTAAGCTGATGCCTGTTGTAAACTGTGCGCTGTCCTGGTCTGGAGGGGTCCAAGAGACCCCCAGGAGGTCAGATCCGTATTCCTAAAAATATCCCATCCCCTTCCCAGCTTGGTGTGAGCGTGAGTAGGCAGGTAAATCCCCGTTTTCACAACCCCTCCTGGGTGTTTTATTTTCGTGTGGGCGCAGGAGTGCAAACACTTCAGACCCGGAGGCTTGTCTGGGAGACAGGCAGTCGGGGCAGGGGGTTGGATCCATGGAGGTTTATCCCTTCCTGGCTTTGCCCAGGACGATTTTCAGGCACGTTCAGCTGGAAGGTGCCTCTCCATGGGGGGATCGCAGCCGGGAAACCTCTTTCCCAGGGCTCTCCCAGCGCGTGTTGAGCGAGCTGTGCGGGGCTGTTGCACTGCGCTTTCAGTCCTCCTGCCTCGGAGAGCAAAGAGTGATGAAATCAGGAGTATCTGTGTGCGGAAGCTGGTGGAGAAAGGAGGGGCTAATGGCCTGCGGCCCTGCCTGCTCGGGGTGTGCGTTGGGAAACCGCCGCTGGAAAACACCAGAATGGGCATCGGGAAGCGGCTCCCGGGGGGGCGTCCGTGGTGGGGGACACGGGGACATCCTCCCACGGGCACCCTCCGTCATCGTCGGCCCCGGGAGAAGCTGTTCCTGCCGCCCTTGCCTGGAGTTGGGGCTGGTTTGTGCTGCAGGAAAAGTTATTTCTGCCGGCGAGTTCTTAGGTGTTACGAATATTATGCAACTGTGCGTGTTTAAGGGGTGTATTTTAGGAGAGGCTGAAGGTCTGGCAGGGGTCCTTGGGGATGGAAGGTGCTCTGCAGAGCTCCAGGGATGCCGATTATGCCAAAATCCACACCTTAGCTTACCTTAACCTCTGATAGGGGCTGTGGCAGCAGTGCAGTCCTGGGACTTCCTTTTCCTTGGCCTCCTCTCCGTGGTTCTGATGGGGATAGCGTTGCTTGTTCATGTTGTCTTGGCATGTAGTTCCCAAGTTACTGGTACACCTCCCTCCACTCGTGAGCTGCTGCTCCATGTCCAAATCCCAGCCTTGTCTGTCCCGCCTTGGATCACAGGATGTTTTTCAGGAGCAGCAAAACAGGCTTTTTTCCACACAGGAATAGCTCTTACACAACCTGCACTGCTGTGTAGTACAAACTGGGATGGCAGGATGAGCCACACACATCTCCAGGCTCCCCTGAACAGGACAGGGTTTGGAGCATCCAGTTTCCATGTAGAGGAGGAGGGGGGAGATAAGCAGAGCAGGAATTTGCAGTGCTTCCTCCTTCCCCCCATCCTGCCAGTGTGAGTTTATTGGTGCATCAGGGTGACCCTGCAAAATTCTGAGGTGCCAGGGACAAACATCTTTGTTCTGAGAAGGGGAATTCCTTCTTAGGAATGCAGTGTGGGCTGTGAGTGACAGCTGGGCACCTCCTGACTTCCCTTCCCCAGCTCTTGGGGCCTCTGTGCTGGGTTAGAACTGGTGATTGAGCCATGTGTTGCTACAAAATTGAGAGTCTTCAGTGCTCTGAATGGCTTTGGTGTATTATCCCCTGGCATAGTGCAGGGTGACTGTGTTGAGGAGCTCAGAAGTGCTTACAGGGCTCTTCCCTGGGCCAGGAGATGCATCCTGACCCTTGTCCTGTTGCTCAGTTCCCCCTTGTTCCTCTTGACACTTTAGACACATATTAAGGCTTAAATGCATCCAGGTGTTGTCCCTTCCAGGTGATATATCCTCTCTCCAGCAGCCCAAACTTTAGGTTTGTTTGAGGAATCCAAGGTGTGAGTTTGAGCCCTTCCCCTCTTCATGTCATTTTTGTAAAGTACCTCAGAGGATGTTGGTTCCTGGAGGGTTCCCCACTGGACAGGGGATGGAGGGACTTGTCACCCCAGCATGTCCTGCAGGCATGGGCTGTTCCTGCTTTGTTAATCCCCTTTGTTAAGAAGGGGAAGGCTGGTGCTGGCTGCTTTACTTAATAATCACGTGGTATTTTAAGACTGTGTAGGAGAAGAGGGGGTGAGGTGCAGCTACAACCATGTGCAGACCACATCTGGTGGTGACTTGACTTTGCCAGGAGAAACCTTTGTGGCTGAGGCTTGTTGCCTCAACCTGTTGCATTGCTGCAGGTCAGCTCTCCATAAAACATCCGAAGCAGAAGCCCTCTGTGCCCTATATCCAAGGTTTTGCAAGGATATTTTATGGGTTCCTTCACCCCATGCCCAAGGAGTGGCTGGGAAGGGCTGGGGGGTTCTTAGCACGAGGACCTGGTTTCCTGACTGAGGACTGACCTTTCAGCTCACGTGGCTCCTGGAGACATTCAGGGGAATTCAAGTTTGACTGTAAATACTTTTCTGTTTCAGGGGAAAGGGAAGGAGTGAGTCAGGAGTGTAAATAACAGATTGTGGGCAGCAGTCCCTTTGCTGGATGTGCTGGGGCCCAGCAGGCAGAGCTTTGTGGTGGGCCACCAGCTCTTACCCACCTTGGAGAAGAGTTTGGGCTACTGTGTCTCCAAAGCACATCTCAGGCCCTTCCTTCTAAAGCCAGAAAGCACAGCAGTCATATTCCATTAGGAGCTACCTTCCATCCAGTCCTGTTTTCTGCCTGCAGGGCTGTCTGTCTGCACCAAATGGCTTCCCAGCCTCCTTGGAGCATCAAGGGGTGTGATGGGCCGAGCTTGACTGGAAAGTCACCTAAAATTTACATCTTGAGACCAAAGTTTGAAAGTTGGGTGGTGCCTCTACTTCTTTTCTCTGGGAGTCCATCTTTCTGACTGCAAGATGGAGAGAAACTTCAGTCTGGGGCCTTTAGTGACAGGACGAGGGGCAGTGGTTTTAAACTAGAAAAGGGAAGGTTTAGATTAAATATAAGAAAGAAATAATTTCCTTTGAGGGTGGTGAGGCCCTGGCACAGGTTGCCCAGAGAAGCTGTGGCTGCCCCTGGATCCCTGGAGGTGTCCAAGGCCAGGTTGGATGGGGCTTGGAGCAACCTGGGCTAGTGGAAGGCGTCCCTGCCCATGGCAGGGGTGGGACTGGATAGTCTTTGAAGGTCCCTTCCAACCCAAACCATTCTGGGATTCTGTGACCCCGGGTGCCCACCAAGCACTCTATCACTCCCCTCTTCAGCAGGATGGGATGGGAGACCCTAGGATGGAAAAAACCCTCATGAGTCAAGATAAAGGCAGTTTAATAAAGCAAAAGCAAAGGTCATGTGCAGAAACAAAGGGAAACAAAAGATTTATTCTCTACTTCCCATCAGCAGGCGATGTCCAGCCGCTTCCCAGGAAGTGGGGCTTCAGTGCACGCAGAGTGGCTGCTCCGGAAGGCAAATGTCATAATAACAAATATCCACCCCACTTCCTCCTTTCTCTGGGCTTTCATGTGGTATGGAGTATCCCTTTGGTCAGTTTGGGGCAGCTGTCCTGGCAGTCCCTCCCAGGATCATGCCCACCACCGGCCTCCTGGTGAGGGGGGAATGTTGAAGGTATCCTTGATGCTGCGAACCCTGCTGAGTAGTAGCCGAAACACCGGGGTGTTATAAACCCCCTTCCAGCCACTGTGAGGGCAAAATGAACTCCAGCTCAGCCAGAGCCAGCACATGGGGACTCGATTTCCTGCGTGTCCACGCCGGTGACTGCAGGGCACGACTTCACAGCTGAGCTCCCCGGCTCGCTGATGCGCCAGACGTGCGCACCGCCGGTTGGGTTTGGAGCCTGTAGCAATCACTGAGTCATTGCTCTCTCTCTTCTTCCCCCTTCGCAGCACTCGGCTCTGCCGTGTGTCTGGGGTGTTCCCTCTCCCTCCAGATCGTCTGACAGCTGCCAGCACCAACCAGAAACGTCCCCAGTGTGTGATTGTGGGGCTGGTGTAAAGCGAGCCGGGGACGGAGTCGGTGCTCAGCCCAGAGCCGTGGGCACGTGGGGACACGCTGCTGCTCTGGGGGTGACTTGGTGTCACATCTCAGCCCACTGTACCAGCACAGCTCTGGTGCTCAGTGCAGTGGCACCAGTCGCCTTTGGCCAGTTCCAGCTGCCCCCTGTTGCTGCTGGTGTCTGGGGAGGAACGAGATTAAGGAAGTTCCCGGTGCCTGCAGGGGGGTGATAGGAGCTGGGGAAAGAAGAGCAGAACACGATGGGTGCAAGTGGGGTGGTGGAGCCTCACGGAAGCTCAAGCCATGGTGGGGTGGCTCCTGCACACGGAGGAGAAGGGACAGCTTTTAAATTGCCAGAGAAATGTTTTTGGAAGCTGGCAGCTGCTGGCTGGCAGCGGCATCTGGGTGCTAAAACACTTGGGTGCTAAAAAACTTGGGTGCTTTTCAAAATGTTTTCAGCGGCCCACACCCGTCCTCTGAAACCAGGGCTTTTGGAGGGGCCACCCTGAGGTCTTACAGTTGAGGAACTTGAGGGGTTTTTTTGGGTGAGGGATGATAAGCAGGGTAGGAAACCTGTTGTGGTGGTGGCACAGGATGTAGGAACCGGATCTTGAGGCCAGACACAGCAGAAACACCCCGGAGCAAAGCCACCAGCATGGGGACGTCGCTGTTGGTGCCACCTGCAAGGCTGGGAAAGGGGACAGCAAAGTAACATTCCAAGAAGTGCTTTGCCCCGTGATGGAAATGCGTGTGTGTGTGACGTGGGATGAGCATGACAGGGGTTATCTGTGTCACCCTTCTGCCGCCCCAGGGTTGGCTTCTCCTGGGAGCCAGGCAGGGCTGTGCTGGGCTGGCTTTGCTGGGATGGCCATTGGCAAAGCAAGGCTGGTGGGAAGGGCTGTTCCAGCTGGATCCTGGGACTGGTTGATGCGGATTCCCTCGCTGGGCTGGAGGGAAATGTTTGTCTTAAAACCTGTCTTATCACAGGTATTGTCTGCAGATACCGTGGTGGTGTGTGGACTGGGATAACCTCAGATGCTTCCCTGCTTGTCTTGGGGAGCTGGTGGCTGTTTCAGGGGAATTGAGGCTTGGTGAATAACTGTTCGGGAAGGATTTTGAAATACTGATGCAGCTGGTGCCACAGAAGTGTAAATTGTCATGATAATGAATTTAAACAGTCTCTTCCAATGCAGACTTGTTGCATTCCTACTTCCTTATTGGGGAATGATCCAAACACATGCTCTGGCTCCCTTTCTCCCTGCTTTGCCATCTCACAAAGAACAGCCATGGCATTTATTTTTTCCTCCCTGCTCTGCCCATTGCTGGTGTTCGAGCTAAAAAACATCCAAACCGTTCCCTTCATGGATCTGAGAAAAACATTAGTTTAATTAGGGCTGGAAGACTGAAAGGTTCCTGCTGTGAAATACGGGGATGGTGATGGAGTGGGAAAAGCAGAACAGGTCTGTAATCACAGCCCATTCCTCCCTGGTGAGCCCTAATGTCCATTAAGGCAGGATTACACTCCGTTTGCAGCCATGGCTTTGCTCCCTGCAGGGATTCTGTTGCCTGTGGCAGCTTCTGGACCTCGAGGCCCTCAGGATCTGAAGCTTTTGTTTCATCCCATTTATCTTATTGGAGACCTGATGCCAGGGGTCAGGGATGGGCTGGCTTCCCACACAGGCTGCAGGTGGAATTTGGGATCTGGGGGTCGCCTTGAGAGGTCCTGTGGCAGCTGGAGCCCAGATTGGTGCTGGCCCGGCTTTCAGGGAGATGCCATGAAGTTCCCCCTCCCCTGAGACCTCCAGGAGACCTGGGGTGGTTTGTGGGGTAAGAACAGAACGTGCCAATATTTGGCCTGTTTGATTCCTGTCCTCTCTCCCAAATTGTCCAGGGACCCAGCCACAATACCCAGAGGTGCTGGAGTTCCCTTGGGAATTAGTGTGGTGAAGAACAAGTCTTTTGTCTGCAATTAATGTAGCTAATTAGAGTCCTTTGAGGTTTGAGAATTACACATGGGGGAAGGGGAAACCAGGTGGTGGTGGAGGGCAGAGGGTCCTTCTTTGGATGACAATAATCCTGTGGCACCAAGAGACTGCAGCCCCTCTTCTGCAGAACAGAGACAGACATCTCTGTAGCACTTGTATAAACCAGACACTCATTAGGCTTTCAAATAAATACTTCATTAACATGATCCTTTCCCTTTTCCCTCCTGCAAGTCTTGGATTTTGGCTGTAGACTGCAGATGGGGACTGTAGAGCCTTGTCCCAGGGTCGTGCAGGAGTTGATCCTTTGGTGGAGCATCATTGGAGCTGTGGATACCAGCAGAGGAAAAGCAGTAATGAGGATGAATTACTGCAGCTGCCTTGTAAACATTTGATTTCTTTTATTTTTTTTTCTTCTCTTTTGCATCCCCAAGGCCTAATTTGTTCAAATGAAAACCGAAATCCTCATGGAATACTCTGTGAAAACACAGCCTTGTGGAGCAGAGCCGGAGCTGGGTAACACCTCATCCCCACTCTGGCTTTGCTGGGCTGCCTGGCTCATCAGCAGTTCCTTCTCCCCTGTTTGGGGCTCAAAGCTGCTGGTGTAGGCTCAATAACATCCTCAGTGTTTTGAAATTAGGGCCAGGTGACTTCAAAGGGAACAGCAGAGGAGCAGGGGATGGTTTGAGTTGAACCAAGTATTGATGGTTAATCCCCTCACTTCACGGTGCTGGCTGATGCACCTCCTTAGGCAAGTGTGCCCTCACCACCTATTCTGCATGGTGCTTGAGATCTCACTTATCTCTCTGATTTTCCAACACCTTCCAGCTGCGTGTTAATTGAGGGATGGCTATCTTGTCACGTTTTCTTCCTCTGCTCTTTCCTCGGGCAGAAGAACACGTGTGTTCCTGCTCGGGAAGGAAGAAATGAAATTAAAAGCTCTGCAGACGGGCGTGCACACACTTGTTGGTTTGCATTTGTCAGAAAAGGCAAGATCAAAGATTGAGCCTTGCTTGGAGTGGAGCAGTGGGAATAAATCTGGTGATGTGTCACCTTTGGGGTGGTACAAAAATTTGGTGGCACATCACCCCGTGGCTTCGGGTTCCTTCCCAGGAGAGCTGTGTGATTAGGGCAGGGCTGACCAAAGGCTCCTTTGAAGTTGGGGTGATGTTGTGAGCGGAAAGTCAGAGAATACAAAGTACTTTTTGTAATCAGAGGAGAACACGTGTGTTTCCTTGGGTTTCCCAGGAGTGACTCAGAAACATCACACCATCCATGGCCTTTGTCTCCAGAAAGTCACAATATGATCGACCTCGAGGGACACCACTTAAATTACACTTAACAGAGGGTGCTGCTGGGGAAATAATTCCCCTCTCTTCATCAGGCCTGCAAGACACACATTTGCAGAGGCAGACACTCTTTGGCAGCGGTTTTTTTTTTCCAGTGCCTGGAATTATTCTGCATTCTGGAGTCACGACATGCTAAATCCTAATGACGGATTTGGAGACAAGGCAGTTTCCCACCCCACTGCTGGAGATTTAACAGCAGACATGCCAGATTTAAGCACAAATTTAAGCACACAGAGGCATTTAAAGAGAAGAGCTGGTGCATCTAGCCCCATGAGTGCCTCAGTTTCTCTTGGGAATGCTTTTCCCACAGCAGCCTTGGTCCCTGGGGGTGTGTTTTGCAGGGTACAGCTCCTCTCCTGTCTGAATTGCTGTGTGGTGGGGAGAGCATCTGCTCCCAGGAGCTTGGCTGGGTGTGAAATAGCATCCTGGCTGGGAACAGTGCTGGAAGGCTGGAATGGTGTCTGACAGGGAAGGCTCTCCAGCCACTGGGGTCTCTCACCAGGGTGGGATCTCTGTGTGCTGGCAGCTGCTGACAAAAGCTGGGGAAGAGGTGACGGTGGCCGAGTGCTCAGTTGGCTCTGGAGTCACCCCTGGCGTGTGCTGAGAGTGGTGTCACTTTGTCTGGGCTTGCAAAGCCCGGTAGCAATCAGTGCTAATTGCAATTACCTCCTCCCTCCTGTCCGAGTGGAGACCAACAGGTTGTTTCCTGAAAAGCTTTTGTTTGTCTTTCCTGCCCGTGTTCCTGGTAGGAAATCTGCCCTTCCTGGGAAAGGCTGATTGGCATCACTCTGCCTGGGGAGTTTGTCCATGGTCACCTCGTGCTGGCTCAGTTTTAACTCTCCCCAAGGCTTCGAGGGCCAGCAGGAACTGGGAGTTAAAAGCTGTGCCATGTGGTTGAGGGCAAGGAGCTGGGAGAGCGACTGGAGCCTTATTTTGGGTGACCAGGTGCTGTCTCTCCACATCAGCTTGGGTCCCTTCTGCTCCAGAGCACTCACCACCTGCATCAAACAGCGTGAAGGTTCCCTTTGCACCATGCAGATGTTAACTGGGAGGATTTTGTTCTAGAAATCCCCCGGCACTGACCCCTCCTAACCCAGCTGTTCGCGGCATCCAGCGCCTTGCGGCAGCTGAGAGAATCTGAGAAGAGTGTGGCTGGTGAGAGCGAGTTATGTTTAGCTGCTGGTCCCTTTCCCTGGGGCTGGAGAAGTTTTTCTAGACCTTAAACCTCCCCAAAATGCTCAAGTCCAGCTGCTGTCACTGTTCTGATAGTTTTGAAGGATATGAACTTGGATGAGCATGCTGTTGCCCTAAAGAAGACTCAGTTTTCCAGGGTAAATGAGCTGTGCCAGGAAGATTCCAGCCTTGCAGGCTTGGCTGTGGTATTCACCCATCCAGGGTTGGTGAGAAAAAGTCAGAATGAGTCTTGGAGCAGCAGCAGTTTGTCCCTGTGTGCCTCTGTGCCTGCGTGCCCGGCTCCTGCTGGGTGAGTGCCATGTGTTGGTAAAGATTCATGCGGTTCCACCCTAGAAAAGCTGTGTGTGGAGCTTGCCTGGAGGCTCTGAACAGGTTTGGTGATCTCAGGCTGTGGTTTGGGAGTGGCTCCACAACGTGCCCGTTAGAGGAATGTAGTCAGGAGGGATCGGGGTTACCGGAGCACCCAGAGTCACTGGAGGTTTGGACACGTAGTGCCAAACCCTGACTTGTTTCTCAAAGCTCAGAGGAGAACGTTGGGTTTGACAGCATCTTGTCATGGGACAGCCCTGGAGCTGCAGAGAGGTGGAGGAGAGCTTTGAAGCCTCCCAAGCCATCGCTGCTCCAGCAGCATCTCCAGCTGACTCCGTGTTTCTCTCTCTGTTTGAAGTGCTGTAGGCATGGGGTGACAGTCCAAGGCACCCTGAGCCTCTCAATCTTTACCAGCAATTAGGTCTTTCTTAATATCTGCTTTTCTTGCAGAGTGTCCTTGGCTTTCCTTCTGGTGTGAAGGAGAAGCATTATCTAAACACAGGGCTGGAAATTGGGAGCTGCTGGGTTCTCACGCCAGCTCTCACACCATTCACTTGGGGACTTGGGCAAGTCCATTTAATGCCCTTTGTCTCTCATTTCCTTTTTACAGCTGGGAGGAAATTAATACCAGCCCTGTAAAAGACTCCCAATTGATCTGTTAATTTCTTGTGAGTGCTTAGGAGATAAAATGAGGGTGACACGCTCTTGCTGCTTCGGTTCTCCCTGCTCTCAAAAATAAATATGTTAAAGTGTTTCTCCTGAAGGCCTCTGTCTGTGGATTGCTGTTATGGTTGTGTATGGACACCTTTTCCTCCCAGGAGGCTGGTGCTGCCTTCCCTGTCCTCCCTGGAATGTTCACCAGCACATTCTTATCCCAGCCAAGGTGCCATTGGGCAAGCAACAGGCTGTGATCCATCCCAGCCTGGTCAGAGGGGATATCCGTCCCAAAATTTTGGCACTGTGATGATCACTGCTGGCACCCTGAGCCCTTGGGGACATTGCCCTGCGTGGATGCTCCCTGTGAGATTCCAGGGAATGCCTGCTGTGCTGCAGCATGGAGCCACACAGTTGACCTGGTGAGAAGTAGGTGGTGGGAAAAATGAGCTTTTAGGGCTTACCTGAATCAGGCATGGATGAGTCAGGGAAGCAGGATCACTCCTGCCCTGCCTGCAAGGGCAGTGACAACCGGGCACTTCTCGGCCTGTTTTAGGCAGTTTTTCTGGGCATGGGTCTCCCCCGAACGTGGCTCTTGCAGTGGATGCCCCCCTCTCTGTGGGGAGGTGCTGACTGGCCTGGAACTATTCCTAAAACTAAGCCTAACCCTAACCTAAGCCTAAAGGAAGTGAAAGCCCAAGTTGGAACAGTGCAGACAAAGCAGGATGAGTCCCTTTCCCACTGATAGACGCCAGTGCCGCAATTAGAGTTTGCTGCAAGCTGCTCCACACAGCACAGTGGAGCCAACTGGTTGGTTTGGGTTGATCTTAATTAATTAGTGTATCTTTTAGAGTCAGAAGGGGGAGAATTAGGAGCACTCAGGCTGTCTGTGGCTCGCCTGGCTGACCAGACCTTCTGGGTCAGGGCAATGAGGTTTAATTGGGAGGAATCGCCGCCGGCTCTTTGGCGCTTGTCTGCGAAGCTGCAGGCTCAGCACACGGAGGTTTGCTGTCTGGTTTGCAGGGAAGGCCTGGTCCTTAGGTCATGCAAAGGGCTTGGTGGGCTTCCCTCAGCTGTCCCAGGATGTTTGGGAAGAGAGGTTGGCATAGCCCCTTTGAACGGGAAGTAGGCAAGTGGGAAAAACAAATGAAGGAGCTTTGTGCCAGAGGGGCGAGTGGGTGCCGAGCCTGGATCGTGGCCAAGGGAGAGATCTCTGTGTTATCATTGAATTCTCTGTGTAAACAGCTTATTCCTAAGTGTACACAGCGGGCTCTGGCAGGGGGGCCGCCCATCCTGGCAGGCTGATATCCAGGGTGCCTGCGGATGATTCACAGCTCTCCGGGATCGCTGCATCCCCCTCCTGCTCTGCAGCACTGCAGCGCTGCCGGCGGGGTCCCACCACACCTGCGTCCCACTTGGCTGCGGTGCAGCACCCTCCTCCCCTCCCCTGCCGCCTTCCAGGGGTGCTCTGGGTGGGAAAAATGAGGTTTGCCTTTCCAAGGGGAGCGTGTTGCTCCTGGGAGGGTGTCAGGGCAGGTAGGGAGCCAGGCTCATCTGCATGCGGCTCCTGACTCCGGCTGCTGCAGGATGCAGTGACGCCTTTGGTCGTGTTCCCCGGGCTGCTCATCTTTTTGGGGACCTTTCTGCGTCTCTGGATCAAGCCCTACACAAAACCCACAACCTCCCAGCTTCCTGGTAGTGCCATCACCATCCTTGGGTATTCCCATGGCTGGGAGGGGGCTGCTTCCCCAGGG
Source organism: Manacus candei (assembly GCF_025592945.1). Classification (NCBI taxonomy): domain Eukaryota; kingdom Metazoa; phylum Chordata; class Aves; order Passeriformes; family Pipridae; genus Manacus; species Manacus candei. Next base: position 1,858,477 of record NW_026138118.1, on the reverse strand, counting down.
TGTGAAGTTTGGCACTCCCTGCATCCCTCTGGAGTCTGGCAGTGCCTGCTGGGGCTGGTATGGGATTAGAGGCACATTCCTACGTGGTGTTGCTGCAGGCACTGAGTTACCAGAAGAGGCTTTGCCCTTGCCCTGCCTAGCTGTTGCTGCCTGTGCCAGGGCTCAGCTCCTCGCCCTCTGTGTGCCCAGCTGTGCTGTGCCAATGACTGGTGCAGGGGAGAGGGATCAGCACCCCCTGCTCACCCTTCCCTCCGTGCCCTGCCATAATGGCTGTTAAACCAGCACACCACACCCATCCCCATGGTCACCATTCCCCATGGCCTCGCTGCTAAAATGCATGAAATGGCTCTAAAGAGCTGCTCTCCAAAAGGCTTCAGGCATGAGACAGCCCATCCTTGTCCCCTGGACCGGCTCTGAACTGTACTTGGCACGTTGACCTTGCAGGGAGCCCCACCAGCATCGCTCCTGCTGGTGCCCTGGCATCCATCCCATGTGTGCAGGGAGCATGGGAAGCTCTCAGCATCCAGGAGGAAGGCTCTGGCTGCAGCTTTTTCTGTGTTTATCCTGTTAAGGGGTGTGGGCTTTGCTCCCCAGAGGTCCCCAGGGGACAGTGAGATTTGGGAAAGGCACGGCTGCTCCCTCCAGCTGCCTTGGGATGCAGAGTGGCTACACTTGTCTCCCCTTCCATTGGAGGATTTCTTCGGGGCCTGCCAGTGGGAACTGCCTGTGAGCTGCTGCTGCAGGAGGATGGTGGCACTGGGAAACTGTCAGACATCAGAGCCCTGCTGCATCCCCTGCCAGCCCCTCCTGACAAGAGAGTCACAGAGTCATGGAATATGCTGAGCTGGAAGGGACCCACAGGGATCACTGAGTCCAGCTCTTGGCCCTGCACGGGACCATCCCAAAGAGTCACACCATGTGCCCAAACACTCCTTGAGCTCTGTCAGGGTTGGTGCTGTGACTGCTGCCCTGAGGACCCTGTTCCAGTGCCCAGCTACCCTCTGGGTGCAGAACCTTTTCCTAATATCCAACCTAAACCCTCACAAGGTCTGCGAGGTACGGGTTCTGGGTTGTGGCTGCCTGGCTGAGCTGCAGCAAGGCTGGTACCTGTCAGTGTCTGCTTTTTGTTCTGTGGCTTTTGAGTCACTCCAGGGCTGGCCCGATGCTATCAAGGCTGTTCTTATCTTGTGCAAAGCAGGCAGGGTGCAGCCAGGTCACCTTCTCCCACACGTAGGCGTTGGGGCTGGATACGCGGGATCGAGGGAGCTGCAGGCTGTACCAGGCAGCTCTTGGGCTCCTATCATGGGAAACTCTTTCCATTTGCCCCTGGGGTGTTTGCATTATGGGGAAAGAGAGGGAAAACAAGGGGCAGTTCAGTGACTTCGAGGTGGGGCCCAGCTGTTTGAGCAAGGTCTGTAGGTAAGGGGGTGGTAACGTCACACCAAGAGAAAATAAAACAGTCCCTTTGTCACTAGCAACGGGTCTTAATGGTTATTGACTGTGACAACATGACTTTTGGGGGCGTTGTGTGCAATCCAGCTCTGGGAACTGGTTGGGATCACAGCCAGGCTGTGCTGGGCACCTTGGGTGGGCAAACCCTGCAGGGACCCAGCCCAGGCGAAACCCAGGACTTCATCCACCTCCCCACCTGCATCCCATGTGGATGTAGTCCATCCTCACAGCTGGAAATGCCTGGAGGCTGCAGGGCAGTGCTGGATGCTCGAGGATTTTAACCCCAATCCTGGTTACAGCCCCTGCCACCCAAGACAGGAGTGATCCCCGAAAGTAGGGCCGGATGTTTTGCTTTTCCCTTCTCTCCCTGTGCTTGCTTTGCAAGCTGAGCCCACAGAGAGGTTTGGGGGGGAGAATGGCTCTGTGGCCCCTGTGTGGTATCTGCATTAACTCAGTGAGTCACAAAAAGCAGCATAAATTAATTACCTTCCTGGTTCTTGGCTTTTCTTTGTAATTAGCGACAAGAAAATAATGAGGCTTGAATGAAACATTTGGTTTGTTCTGGAGGAAATTGTTTTGCTTAGAAGCACTTTCTGTACCTATATCTTTAAACAAAAAACAAGAAGTCAACTTCTCACCAGGAAATGTCATTTTGGGGTGGAAAATCAACGCTTTTCCGTTCTGAACATTGAAGCCACTGGGTGCTTCTCTTACAGATTGCCCAAACCAACCCAAATTGCTGAAACCAGCCCAAAAAGAGCTGCAGGAGAGCAGCGGGGGGATGTGGACCTGCATTGAACCCCTGCCTGCTCCCTGGTGAGGCAGAAGAGGGTTTGGCAAAGCCGAAGGTGCGTCACGGCCCCGCACGTGCCGTCCCAGCGGGACAGCTCCTGGAGTGATCCACGCTGGAGCTCCGTGGGGCTGGAAGTTCAGGGCGTGTGGTGACGTTGTGAGACGCAGTGGGTGTAATTTAAGTATCGTGGTTTTACCACCTCCCCTTGCAGGGTGACACGAGCCGTGGCCTCGCTCTATTTATAGGTGTAAATCGGCAGCTGTTTAATTCCTTTCGAGCAAGTTCAATTTTCATCCCCTTCCCTCGAGGCTTCCCTGCTACGTCTGCTGCTGGTGCTGGGAGCACACAGCCCTCTCCGTGCCCTTCCCAGGCTCCTCACTCCCTGTCTTTGCAGGGAGTCACTGGATCCAGCTCCGTTTTCCAAGGGAGATGCACAGCGGGGCTGAGACACTCCCAGTGACACATCCCATGAGGGCTGTGCTGGAGGCCACCAGCCATCAGCAAAGCCTGGCTGATCTTTGGGCAATTGATGGTCAGGCAAGGGAAGAGAGAAATCCAGCATGTTTTTTACATGAGGAAAAGGGATAAATGGGAAGAAGCTGCAGCCAAACTGTGGGAGCCTGAGATGGGTTTTCCCCTGGGAGCCAGTTGCAAAATGCTCTGTTCTTTCATTACTGTCCTCACAGGGCTTTAGCCTTGCTGGGGGCTTATTCCCACATCCTTGACCCTCCACCACCCAAAACCAACCATCTCTCCTTCCTGCCCTGCTGCTTCTTCTACCTGGAGAAAGAAGGGGATGGTCCTGAGTAATGGCTTTGTGGATGAAGAGTCCCCGTGGCTGGGGACACATCAGTGATTTTGGGGTTCAGCCAGCAAAGTATCCACATGTGGGGGCTCTCCATGGTCCCCATGTGACACAGGAATATGGGATGGTGTCCACACCTGCCTGCATCCCTCCCCACTAGGATTGCTGATTGACCCAGGACTGCTGCCTCTCTGTAGGGCCCACCCAGCCCAGTGTCCTAAAGGGTTAAAGTGGCCTTTGGAGTGGCCCTGGTCTGCTCAGACACGTGTGTCTCCTCCAGCCCTGCTCTCTGCAGTGTCCTTCAGAAGGGCAGCCCTTCTGAGCATGCCTGCTCCCCCTCCTTCCCAAACCCTGTGCCTTCTCCCAGGGCTTTTCCAGCTCCGCAGCCACTCACTCCCACCCTGCACCCCAAAAAATCACCCATGGGTCCCCAGCGAGCCTCACCCGGGGGTCTTCACCACCCCCTCACCCAGACTGACCCCTCATCTGCCTCCTTCCAGAGAAAAATCATCCAGGGGGGTGGGAGAGCTGCCTAACCCTGGTTAATGATTGTGTAATTCCTCGTCTGCTGGAGCCCGCAGCTGCTCCAGTAAACTTGGGAGGCCTGGGAGGACAGGGTGTTTTTGTAACCATTCTCATTTTTGTGCCTCTTCTTAGCTAACAGGCATCATCCTGGAAGCATCCTGGCTTTCCCAAACAATCTTCCCATGCGTGGGTGCTTGGGAAGCCGGGATGAAGCCACGGGAGCATCCGGCTTAACCGTGAACGTGCCAAGCCCTTCCAACCACTCCATGTGCTCCCTTCCCTCCTTCTCCCCCTCTGTACCCGGCTCCAACTTGAAACACCAACCAAGTGGGTTTTCTTCCCTCCCTCCTCCTTCATATTTCTTTTCCTCCTGTGAAAGGAGGGGACGTTAATCCCACCCTAATTCAACCTGCAGGAGGATGTGGTGGCTCATGCCAACCCCAACTGCAGGGACTGGCTCACAGGGACAACCCCCTTGTCCCCAGGGCTGGCACAGTGTCTCCTGATGCAGGCAGGCATATATATTATTTTTTTATTTTCTTTTTTTTTATTGCCTCTGAACACCAGCATTTTTCAGGGCCATGGGAATTGCAGAGCCTCTTCCAGCTCTGACTCCAGGAATGTCCCCATGGTGGGAGCTGGAATGGGAGATGTCAACATCTCCCTGACCTGGCCTGGATCAGGGAAGTGCGTGAAGGCTTTACCTCCTTTCCTGCACGAAAAGTGTTTGATTAAAGTGTTCTTCTAATGTTCTTTCCGCACTGCTTTGAGGGAGGTCTTTAAAATCAGGGGAGGGAGCGCTGCCAGAGCTCTGACTAAGCCTGACCTTGGATCCTGTGCCATATGGAGCTGTATTGCAGCGGCCAGGGTGCTGGGAAGCTGCAAATCGTTCCCTTCTGGCCTTGAGAGAGGGTTCCCAAATGTCTGTGAGCAGCTCAGGGCATGGAGGTCACCTCAGCTTCAGCTGCAGGGCGAGAAGCATGTGGGACCTGGCTGGTTCTGACATCCCCAGGGTGGGAATGCTGGGTCTGGGTTGGGTGCCATCACCCTTCCCTCCCTATCCCTTCCCTCCACATCCCTCCCTGGGCTCTTCCTGCCCGGGCTGAGGATGGAAGCAGATCAGATCAGGGTGGGTTTGGAGTCATTAGGCAGAGAGGGAGCAGACGCTGCTGGATGGAGCTTATATAACCCCAGGCACAGCATCCGGCCCCTGCCAGGGCTACAGTAACCCAGATACAGCCCAGGAAGGAAAAAAACTACTCGTGGGGCAGAGTCTCTCCCTGACTGGTTGCTCAGGAGTAAATATTTACGTGGCACTGCATCCGCCAGCAGCCGGAGCCTTGGGAAAAGCAGCCCAGCTCCCCCTTGGAGGGATGGGGATGAACTTTTAGCAGCTGAAATGGGAGCCCTTGTGTTGGAGAAGTTAGTGGGGGCAAATTCCTGATGTTGCCATCGATTCCTTGGGCAGGAATGGCCCTGTGTGAATCTGCTGATCCCAACATAAAGACAAGAAACGTTCAGGAGCTGCAGCGCCAGCACTGCCTTGCAACAGCTTTCCTTGCCCCAAAATCTCTTTCATTTGAAGGATGGGTGTTTCCTCCAGTCCTTCAAGTGTTTAGACTGTGGTTAAAACTGGAATTCCAGTCCCATCTCCTTTCTACCCTAACCCAAGGAATTGCTGACCACCAGCAATCCCTGTGTTCCCTTGCTGGGCACGTGGAAGCCGGGGTGCGTGATGTGGGCAAGGAGCTGTTTTAATAGGATCTATTAACTCCTGGGTTTCCTTTTCCTTGTTTGCTCAAGCTCTCAGGGTTGGTGTTGACTCAACTGGTCTCTCTTTTAGTAGTTTCGGTGCTGTTTGATGCTGTGCACAGGAGAGCTGCTTCCATGGAGTTTGTTTTCCAGAGGAAGAAACTTGAGTGACTGCGCCTGCCCCAAGCTGGGGATTTGGGGGTCAGGTGTTGCTCTCAGGGAAATGAGGTCTCAAGGGGAATTCCCTGCTGGTAGGATTCAGGAAGACTATTTGAAATACAGTGGGTGCTTCTTCATGGGTGAAGCTGCTCCGTGTGCTCGCCTGTGCTTCCCTGTTCATCCTCCAAATGTGGATGTGCCAGGGACCAGCTGCCTCATCCCCTCAGCTCCCCACCACTTGTTTATTCAGGCTGTGCTGGCAGCAGCGTGCCAGGAGTCTCGTACGCCTGGTGCGGGCACTGCCTCCCCATTCCTGCTCCTCAATCCTTAGGGAAGCACATCCCACACAGCCCTGCCAGCTGGGGGGACCTCTCAGATGCCAGTTCCTGCCCTTCTGTGGAAAGAACCACTTGCTGCTTAACAAAGGAACCTGAAGGAGCAGTGGGTTCTGGCTGTGCCCTCCTGCCCCGTGGTGGAGGATTTACAGACCTCACTGCAGCAGAGATCCCAGTTTGCAGCAGGGGCACCACATTTGGGAACAGGAGGGTGGCACCAGTAGGTGCAGATGAACAGCAACTAATCTTTACTAAATCAGCCAGAAACAGGAGCCTGAAGGGTATTAAGCATTGTTATTATTATTGTTATTGTTATTGTTATTATTATTCTAGTTATTACCAAGGCTTATTCCCCTTCCTGCTGCCCCCGGGTGTGCCCATGGCTGGCCATCCTCATCACCCAGCATCCTGCTGCAGCCTTCCTCACCCTGCCACAGCCTTCCTCATCCTCCAGGAGGGAAATTCGGGCACAGAGCTGGGATCAAACCAGTTCACCCCTGCCTGGCATCATCCCCACAGCGAGGGGTTTTCTTCCCACTAGTCACTCCCACCCCAAAGCGGGATGCTGGAACGCTTGGAGCAGGATCCCAGCAGGATCCCACCAACAGATTGGTCCAGATGAGCTCTGGAGCGCTCTAAAAATACTAAAGCAGAGAAAGCAGGGAGCAAAAAATGGCTGAGATTCAGTGAAATCAAAGGCATAATTAAAATGCAGCCCGTGTGAGTGTATTTTTAGGACCCTACAAAAAGGCCCTAAACCACTGAATTCCCATCAGCACACGAATGTTCCAGTTTAATGGAATCCTGGGGCCTGTGGGGAAGAAGTGAGAGATGCTTAATTGTCAGTGTTTGTGTTTTATTCATGATTGAACATACTTACCAAGCAAAAACTGATTTGCTGTGGGCTTCTCACTGCTTGTGTGGCTTTGAGCCTTATTCCAGCCAGCAGTTGCCTGGCATGCTGGAAGGTTGGTTGTTCCTGGTGTTTGCATGAGCTGTGCATGGAGAAGGGATTATTCTCTCCCCTCCCATGGGGAGCACCCTGCCAGGGCTGCCTTGGGGTGCTCAGCACTTGTGTGGGCTCCAGGGGATCCGAGACAGAGGAAAACCCTGTGGGGGTGAATCAGGAGCTGCATCCAGGCTGAGAAGTCCCTGAACATGGGTGGCTGGATTTTGGGAGAGCTCTGGGAGAAAGTCTGGATGTTCCCATCTCCTCCTGGCCTCCCCTCATACCTGAACCTGAAGCCACTGAGCATTTGCTGGTGCTGCTGTGGCAAAGCCAAGGTAGAAACCAGGCTCCCTCCCACATCGCTCCGGCACCAGGGACCCATCGGAGCAGCCGGAGTGGTGCGGCCGGACCTGCACGGAGCCTCGGGCGTGATGAATCCTCTGGGCTCACCCACCCTGTGCCTGCAGCTCAGGTGGCAGTCTGGGATCTAATCCTGCCCCCGTGCCTGTGGCTGGGAGCTGATTCACTGCCCGTCCTTAGGGAGGGATTGTGGAAGTGACACCTTTTCCCATCGGAGCCGGATTGATGCGGCGCCTTCCCCCCGTCGGCTGCGCAGGTGGAGGAGGGATGAGCCGGCACCGTGGCGCAGATGTGGTCCCTGCAGGCTCAGGGAGGGGGCCCGGGGGGGGCTCTGGATCGTCAGTGGGATCGTGACTCGTTATGGGATGGGATTTAATGTGTTGTGAAACGATGTGCAGATGGCACAGCCGCCCGGCCGGAAGGAACGGAGGAACACGGGATGCCAAGGCAGGGTTCCTTATTTTAAGCTGCTTCCCTTGCCAGGGAACAAATATGCCTCACTTCAAAATAATAATTATAAAGCCTGGGAGAAGATCCAGGGAACCCAAAATCCTTCTGTGGGTATGGGTGTGTTGGCCAGATGCCTGGCTGGGGGGGTGTTTGGTGGGGGAATATCATCCCAGCAGGTCATGGCTGGCTCAGAGACCAGCATTTGGGGTCTTGCTGTGATTAGAAAAGGGGAAAACATGTTCCCTGTTACCTTGCACCTCAAGGATTCATCCTGTCCCTGCTGCAACCAGGCATGTGAAACCTCCCTGCTGGCTCCTGAAGCTGCAGGAAGGTGAATTGCATCCTGAAACCCACCGGGCACCAACCTGTCCCCTGCATCAGGGATCACCAGGGATGGGCAGTGTGCTGCTGCCAGCACTGGTATGCCAGGAATAATGGCACTGGGTGGGCAGGGTGCTGTCTGACAGGAGGGAAATGCCAGTGCCTACGTGTGCTCGGGATTAGTTGCAATGGGAAGAGCTGGAGCCAGCGACAGCTTGTGTGGGGAGAACTGTCTGTGCCACAGGCGGCTGTCGTGGGCCTGGGGGTCTGCAGAGAGACCCTGGGGTGTCCCAAGGGTGGCTGTTGAACTGGGATTTACTGTTATGTTCCGGCTTGAGATCAGCAGTGTCAGGGTGTGTGGGTCTGGTTTCCACTTGACAGAGTGTCAAGGTTTTCCTCTTGGGACAGGAGAGGAAACTGAGGCACACAAAGATAGTGGATGCTGAAGAGTGCAGGGAGGGCTGGGAACTGCTCCCTGACCCCAGCAGGGGTGTCCTCCTGCAGACAACACCTTCCATTTGTACAGCCAACATGTGCCTTCCTCTCTCCTCCTCCTCTCCAGGCTTCCACGTGATCCCTTCAGTGTCCAGCATCGTTCCCGAGAGCTGCCTGCTCATCGTGGTGGGCCTTCTGGTCGGGGGGCTCATCAAAGGGGTGGGCGAGAAGCCCCCCATCCTCAAATCGGACATCTTCTTCCTCTTCCTCCTCCCACCCATCATCCTGGACGCCGGCTACTTCCTCCCCTTGCGCCAGTTCACCGAGAACCTGGGCACCATCCTCATCTTCGCCGTGGTGGGGACGCTCTGGAACGCCTTCTTCCTGGGGGGGCTGATGTACGCCGTGTGCCAGCTGGGTGGCCCCGGCCTCAACCACATCGGCCTCCTGGCCAACCTGCTTTTTGGCAGCATCATCTCTGCCGTGGACCCTGTGGCCGTGCTGGCCGTGTTTGAGGAGATCCACATCAACGAGCTGCTCCACATCCTGGTCTTCGGGGAGTCCCTGCTCAACGACGCCGTCACGGTGGTGAGTGCGCGGAGGGGCTCGGCCAAGGGGATGGGGCTGGGTTTGGGGGAGCATCTCGGGGTGGTGGCACCAGGACACCGGGACTGGCAGCTCATGTCAGGGCCATTCCAAGCTGCTCAGCTGCAGCAGCTCCAAACGCTCCAAACCTTGTCCAGCTCGAAGCTAAATATAGTGGCTTAAAACACTGCGGAGGTGAGTTAGGGTGAAGCAGTTTGCTTGATGGTTTGGGGAGGCCAAGGGCACGTGTCCAGCCAGCTGCTGCCTCTTGGTGAAGAGCGGGGACTGTGCCTGGTGCCTTGGTTTGCTGGGAATCAGCTCTCCAGGGTGGAATTGCTGCCGTGCCCATGCCTGTCCTGCCAGAGAAAGCAAGAGGGGCTGGTGCTGGGTCAGGCAGCACAGCCATGTAGCTGCTGCTCCCTCTGTCTCCTCTCATGTGGTCACCCTTGCTGTCCTCCAGATGCAGCCATGAGGAGGTGGGAGGGCAGGACATCACCAGCCATGGCAAGAGGGGAGCTGGGGGGCTGCAGCCAGGCTGGCATCCCACCAGACCACCCTCGGCCCCATTTTGAGCAGCAGCTTTGCAGGGACCTTTGGGAGGTGGAGCCAGGCCTGCTCCATTTCCAAAGGACGTCAGTGTCCAGGTGCTGGCTCAGCCATCAGTGTGGCCTCCTCCTCTCTGCAGAGCTGACCTCTAAATTTACTTCTAACCCACTGCTTTTTCCTGGCTCCTCTCCCATGTCCCAGCTGTCCGTTTCGGAGCTGGCTGCTCAGCGTGCTGCTGTGTTGCTGACGAGGTTCCTGGTGACGAGGAACATGCTGACCCACCACAGGGCTCCTCCCAGGCACTACTCCCCCATTTTTGACCAGAGGGGCTGCCTGCAGGATCTGTGTCCCTGCTCCCATCCCTGGGGAATTCTTTTGCCTTCTGCTGCCACATCTGTCCCTGCCCATGTCCCAGGGCCCAGCCCTGGCAGGCAGGAGCTGGCACCTCGCCCTCTGCCTGCTTGCAAGTGCTGCTGTTCCTGCAGGATGCCCTAAATCCCTTTTCCCATCCTGACATGCTGCCTTAACATCTCTCCAGTGTCTGGAGGTGGGAGAAGGTGATGCAGCCCGGGGTGGGCTCCTCCTGTGAGGTTTCCCTCAGTTCCAAAGCTGTCTCAAGGGTTTGGGCTCCTCTCCGGCTGAGCAGAGCAGATGGTGGCTTTTCTCTCTGTGCATCTGTCAAGGGTCTCCCAACCTGGATCCTTCCTGACTGTTCCATTGGGAAACAGGAATGGTCTCTGGCTGGTTTAGACCATGACCAAAGCCCTTCCTGGGACAGTTGGAGAGTAGAGCTGTCCCAGACACATCTCTGATGGCCCAGTGTCCCTCCGAGCTACAGAGGACGAGGAGCTGGTCGGTCCCTATGGGTCTGTGTAGCAAAGCACCACCAGCCTTTTTTGGCATGAGGCTTGGTCAAGCACAGGACCCAGCGTGGGGTCACCAAGCACTGACACACCTCAGCTCAGGTGTGCCACACTGGGGCCCTGCCTGGCTCCCAGGGAAGGTCCCCGTGCAGGTCTCCTCCGAGGTGGGGTTGTCTCTTGCCAGCAGGACAGTTTGAACCCATCTCCTTTCTCCCTCCCAGGTCCTCTACCACCTCTTTGAGGAGTTTGCCAACTTCGAGCAGGTGACCATCCTCGACATCATCCTCGGCTTCCTCAGCTTCTTCGTGGTGTCGCTGGGTGGTGTCTTGGTGGGCGTCATTTACGGGGTGATCGCCGCCTTCACGTCCCGCTTCACCTCCCACATCCGAGTCATCGAGCCCCTCTTCGTCTTCCTCTACAGCTACATGGCCTATCTCTCTGCAGAGCTCTTCCACCTCTCCGGCATTATGGCGTGAGTTGGGAATGGGGGGGATGAGACACCCTCCTGTCCCCAGGACCGTTTGGAGGATTTACTGTGGTGTAACCACCGACCCAGCATGGCTAGTAACTGCCCAGTGAGGGCCAGAGGTGTGTTTGGGGTGGTATAAGCAGGGAGGCAGATGAGGAAAGTGACTCTTGAGTTGTTCCACAGATCCCAGGGTGCTGGCAGCCCGTTTCCCATTCTCCTGGGTACACAGGAGCAGGCAGGGCCTGGCTCCAATGCTCACTCCTGCCCTGCCAGGGGGAAGGATAAACCTCCTGTTGCCTTCTCTAGAGGCCTTGAATAATTGCTGGTGCCTCACAAGCTTTGTCCTGCTCTGTGTTTTGGTGCAAGAGCACAAAATGCTGCTGCAGGGCCAGGGTTTGGGGCTGTCCCCCAAAACACTGCTGCAGGGCCAGGGTTTGGCGCTGTCCCCATGTCCCCATGACTGCTGAGTGTCCCAACCTTGCCCCCAGGCTCATCGCCTCCGGCGTGGTCATGAGGCCCTATGTGGAAGCCAACATCTCCCACAAGTCTCACACCACCATCAAGTATTTCCTCAAGATGTGGAGCAGCGTGAGCGAGACCCTCATCTTCATCTTCCTGGGTGTCTCCACCGTGGCTGGTCACCACTACTGGAACTGGACCTTCGTCATCAGCACGCTGCTCTTCTGCCTCATCGCCAGGGTGTTAGGTGAGGTGTCAGTGTGGTGGCAAAGTCCTTGGGGATGGTCACAGAATCATGGAGTGGTTTGGGTTGGAAGGGACCTTAAACACCATCTAGTTCCCCCCTGCCATGGGCAGGGACACCTTCCACTAGACCAGGTTGCTCCAGTCCAATGTGGCCTTGAGTGGCCACCCTGGTGTTGGGTCATGGGCAACTCTCAGGACCCTGATGCCCAGGTTTGCCTTGCTGGGGAGACTGGAGTTGACTGGGTGGCACTGCTCCACCATGGGCACCACCCCTGCAGGTGGTTGGCTTTGGGAGGTGGGGTAAAGGCCATGTTTGTCCCAGGTGTGGGATTGGAGCTAGTGAGGGATGTTGGGATGAGCAGCAGGACAGCACCCACCCACACCCACAACCCTGGGGAGGGTGACACTGCACTGCAGGCTGGACTGCCAGGAGGTCTCTTTGGGTCTGGAGGGGATCCTTCACCATGTGGTCACACAAGACCCTGCCCTGCTCCCCCAGGTGTCCTGGTCCTCACCTGGTTCATCAACAAGTTCCGAATTGTGAAGCTGACGCCGAAGGACCAGTTCATCATCGCCTATGGGGGCCTGCGGGGAGCCATCGCCTTCTCCCTCGGGTACCTCCTGGACTACAAACATTTCGGCATGAGGGACATGTTCCTCACAGCCATCATCACCGTCATCTTCTTCACAGTTTTCGTGCAGGTTGGTGGTGCTCAGGTTGTGGTTTCAGAGGGAAAGGGGTTATTTAATGGCTCTGTGTGTGTGTGTGGAGAGTGAGGAGCACAACCCCACCCTCCCTCCCTGACCCTGTCACTGTCCCCCCAAAAGCTCTTGAGGTTCCCTGGTGACACCAACAGCGACTTGGCTTTGCTGAACCCCCCCCTGCTCCCACCAGTGTGCCTTGGGGAGAGATCTAACCCCCTCTCCCCCTTCCCTAGGGCATGACCATCCGGCCCTTAGTGGATCTGCTGGCCGTGAAGAAGAAGCAAGAGACAAAACGCTCCATCAACGAAGAGATCCACACACAGGTAACGCGCTGCTCCGGCCGGCCCTCCCCGCGCGCTTCTCGTCGCCGCCTTAGCCCTCTGCTCTCTCTGCTTCTGCCACCTCCACCGCTGTAACCAGGCAGGTTCACAGAGCAGGACCTGCCCCTAAATCAGTGCCCAAGGTAAGGGGGGACAGAGCGAGGGCTCTCTCCCGTCTGTGTCATCCAGTGCCCGCTCCGACCCAGCTCTCCCCTGTGCCTGGTAGAGCCGCAACCTGGTTGTGTAGGTCTGTCCTGCCCTCCCGAGGCCCATCCTGGACCCACAGCCCTGATTTTGCACCCCCTGAGTGCCCTCTGTGTCAGCCTGGGTGTTGGGGTGGGGAGAGGGTGGGCAACAGCCCTCTGAGCTGCTGACGCCTTGGAGTGTCTCTTCCAGTTCTTGGATCACCTTCTGACGGGGATTGAGGATATCTGTGGTCACTACGGGCATCACCACTGGAAGGACAAGTGAGTGTGGAGGTTTGGTGGCTGGGAAAGGGTTTGAATCACCACCCAGAAGGTTTCTCAGCCCCGTGCTGGGTTTTTCCCTAGGCTGTAACATTCACACACACTCTCCCTGCGGTGAATTATGGCCCTGGGTTGGGTCCAAGCGGGGCTGCAGGGCTGTGCCCCTTCACCACAGCAGGGTGGGAGCTGCTGGTGGCTGGTCCCTGCAGGAGCTCAGGACTGTCCATAGTGGGTGTGAGCAGCTTCTGGGTGTTTTGGAGTCTGTGTGGCTCAGGAGGGATTCAGAGAAGCTTGGCCTAACCTGCGCTGGTGGGAACTGAGCCCACCACTGAACAGGCTATCCTGGGCCAGGGATGGGGAGCAGGGAGTGGGTGGCAGGGCAGGGGGAGGTCTGACATGTTGCTGCTCCTTCTTTCCCCGTGTCCTCGGGAAGGCTGAACCGCTTCAACAAGAAGTATGTGAAGAAGTGCCTGATCGCAGGGGAGCGCTCCAAGGAGCCCCAGCTCATCGCCTTCTACCACAAGATGGAGATGAAGCAGGCCATCGAGCTGGTGGAGAGTGGGGGCATAGGCAAGATCCCCTCTGCTGTCTCCACTGTCTCCATCCAGTGAGTTCCCAGCCCTGGCACCTCCCATGGGACCCTGAGTGCTCCCTGCTAATGGCCACAGGGCAAGCAGCCCTTGGGTCCTGCGTGGCCATTGTGGTGTCGCTCTGAATCCTGTCTGTCCACGCAGGAATATCAACCCCAAGTCCCTCCCTGTGGAGCGCATCCTTCCGGCCCTGTCCAAGGACAAGGAGGAGGAGATCCGGAAAATCCTCCGCAACAACCTGCAGAAAACCAGGCAGAGGGTGAGGTGTCCCCTGGCACCGTGTGTGTCCCCTTTGCCTCGCTGGGGGTGGCCAGGACCACTGCCCACCAGAAGCCCTCAGCTGGGCCCTTCACTCCCACTGTCCCTACCCTGCTGCCCTTTGTGTTCCTGGCCTGGCTCTCCATCCCCAGGAGGCTTTTCCTCCTGAGATGGCACTCGGATAATCTGAGGGGAAGGATGGCTTGGTCAAGGGGTGAGCCCAGCCTTTAAACCCTCACTGGGCCAAGGTGGGTCAGGATCAGGCATCCCACAGTGGCACACAAGAGATGAACCACCAGCTTGCCTGGAGCTGCTCTGCCCACTGGTGGCTGTTTCATCAATCTCCAGGGAAAACAGGGCTGTGACCTTCCTTCCCTTTCCGTGTGGGATTTTAACGCCTCCTTTCCTTGGGGTCTCTTCCCAGTTGCGATCCTACAACCGGCACACGCTCGTGGCCGACCCCTACGAGGAGGCCTGGAACCAGATGCTCCTGCGGAGGCAGAAGGCCCGGCAGCTGGAACAGAAGGTGTCAGGGCAATGCTGGAACTGGGATGCTGCCACAGGCTGGGGAGGATGGGGAAGACAGGGTGGCTTCCCAGCCTGGGAAACACATGAGTGTCCAGCACAGGGAGGGAGCTGAGGTTCAGATGACAGTGAGCGACCCCAAACCTTGGGGGTCTCTGATTGCCCCAGGCTCTGAGCAATTCCCTGCAGCATGGCTGGGAGGATGTGCACATGTGCTGTGCATCCCACTGCTGCTCCTTGCTCATCCCTGGGGCCTGGGGTCAGTTCCCTGCCTCCCCTTCCTCATGTACCTTGGCCATTCCCCTGAGACAGTCCCTGTGCTCCCATTCCAGATGAACAACTACCTGACGGTGCCGGCTCACAGGCTGGATTCGCCCACCATGTCCCGGGCTCGCATAGGCTCAGGTAGGTGGGATGGAGCTGTGGCAGGAGTGTCACTGCTGGCACCCAAAACACTCGGAGGGTGTGCTGTCCTGCACCTCCTCGGCTCCCTGTGGCTCTCCAGCCCCGACCATCCCCATCCCACACCCATCCAGCCAAGCCCCAGGGGTTTGCTGTTCTGAGCAGAAGCACCTAGTTTGCTTCTCAGCACAATTCCCACTGGCAAGTGGGGTTGGCCGGTCTCTCCAGAGCTCAGCTTACTCCTTCCATGCAGCCATGTCTGTGTCCATGCCTTTCCCTGCCCTCCCCAGGGGAGGAGACCAGGAGCGCTCAGCCCCAAGACCTGTTGGTCTGGACTCCCAGCTCCTCTGTCACGCACGTGCTTTGCAATCCTCAGTTCCTCCTGTCCTGTGTGTCCCTTCCTGCTCTGGTGACACGGTGACAGTGTGACGGGGTGTGACGGGGCTGCAGAGTCTGCGGTCCATCAGCAGAGGGCAGCTTTGTCCTTCCAAATGGAGCCGGGCTGTCGGCGGCTCCAGACGGGATGTGGAAATCGGGGAAAGGAATTACACAGCAGAATTGGAAAGCAGAGAGACAACCCAGGCCCTCCAGCCCCAAACACCCCAGCCATAATATCTGGGGTGCATCACCTGGGTGTCCCTGAGACCCCCCCTTCCCTTCCTGACCCCTCTCTGCCCCGCCAGACCCGCTGGCCTACGAACCCAAGGCGGACTCGGAGAACCTGCCCATCATCACCATCGACCCGGCCTCGCCGCAGTCCCCCGAGTCCGTGGACCTGATGAGCGAGGAGCCCAAGGGCTGCAGCGGCCTCCCGCCCTCGCCCGAGGAGGATGAGGAGGGGCTGGTGATGCGGGTGAAGGAGCCCTCCTCCCCGGGGACTGACGATGTCTTCACCCCGGGGACCGGCGACAGTCCCAGCAACCAGCGGATGCTGCGGTGCTTGAGCGACCCGGGGCCCCGGCCGGAGCCGGAGGAGGGGGAGCCCTTCATCCCCAAGGGGCAGTAGCTGCTGGCACGAAGCCTCGTTATCGTTACTCTCTCTCTTCATTCGTTCGTTCTTTGCTCTCCTTTTTTTGGTTTCCTGTCACTACACACCAGGTTTGGGAAGGGGAGACTGTCCTGGATGGACTGGGAATTGCCAGGACAGCTCTGCCCTGGGCTGGCCCCGATGAGCAGGGAAGGAGCCCCGGGATGCCCCGGGCTCCTCGGGCGCCGTGGCCTGGGGGTGACGGACGATTTACTGGGATTTGCAGGTGCCTCACAGCCCCCACGGGGCTCTCCTAGAGGTGCCCACCCACTCAGGGCCTGCGAGTGGCTCCCTGGGGGGGCTGCGGCCGGCACAGGGGGCTCTGACCAGGGGTGTCCATAACAGCTCCCCCATGGCACAGCTTCCCCTCTCCCCAGTTGTGCTTTATCTGCCCCCTTGCCTTGCTCTGGAGCAGAGGGATGGGACAACAGGAGCCAGGCTCTGTGTGGGGCTGGCATACACACACTCCCCCCAGGACCCTCCCAGGGACCTCGGGATGGTGCCTCTGCTCCCTGCCCTGGCCACTTCCCCCCCAGGGCCAGCTGTGCCCAGGATCCTCCCCCCTGGCCCCACATTTCATGCCAGGTCTTGTCAAATAAATATCTTAGAGCCATGCAAGGGGGGAGCCAGGATCCCCTTTCGTTGAGCAGCCTCTCCATCCCTCCTGGAACCACTGTCACCTGTCCCCGTGGGGACTCTCCACCAGCCTTGGCCCCTCACCCTGTGCCAGCGCGGCAGCGGCTGCTCCTTAACCAAAGACGGGGTCTGGGGTGTGCCAGGGGAGCATCTCCTACTTGGGGGGGATTATTTATCTCTCCTGCAACCAAGAGGAGCTGGGGGAGAGCTGAGGAACAGCATGGGGACACGTTGGGAAGTTGGCAGGAGGGGGATGTCAGTGGGTGCCAGGGGTCCTGGGTTTGGAAGGACCCGTCTTTCCCCTAAAGCTTGGCTGGAGGGATCACCGAGTGTTTTGGTGATTTACAGCCCTCCCCGGGCCCAGGGGTGTCCTGCATCCTGTCTGAGCACATCACCTCGTCCCCCATGTGCCACCCAGCTCCCACCACGTGGATGCCATGTGCCTCCCCTCCCTGGGGAGCCCCCCCAGCCGCTTCCCCCCTCCCCGTGCCGTGCCTTGCCACGCGTCGCCTCTGCCCCGCTGCCTTGGTGGGCACCTGCCCCCCGTGCCCACCCCGCTCCACATCCCACTGGGACCCCTGGGGGTCCGGTGTGTGCCGGGGTGAGCACCCACGTCGCTGCCTGCGCCTGCCTGCTGCCCTGCTCTGCCTCCAGGAGGGGGAAAAAAAATACAAAACAACAACAAAAAGCAATGGAAATTCTCTTGTATAAAAAGAAAAAAAAAAAAAAAAGGAAAAAAAAAAAGGAAAAAACCAAACCCACATGTAAAGAGAGATTCTTGGTTTTTATCATAAATATTCTAATAAATTAATGTTAATTTTTAGTGGGGGTATTTTCCAGCTGTTCGGGCTCCTACCCTCTGCCACACGGTCCCGGCTGCCCCAGAGGAACAAGGTGGGTGTGAGGCTTCGTCCCCAGCACTGGGATGGAGGGTTTGCCCCTTGCCCTCCTGCTGTGGCCTGGGGAGAACTGGAACCTCATCCCAAGGGGGGCTTTTTAAGCCATTCCCAGTTTTGGCAAAGATGGATACTCGACAGATCCTGGGCTCCCACATCCCTCCCAGAGCCACACCGATGTAAGGGTGTGTTGGGAGGGAAAGGGCTGGTGGTCTCACGGGATGAAGGTGCTTTTGGAGGGGGATGGATCACCCTGGCACAGCCCTGGGGTGCCGGCTAGATGTGCCAGCACAGCTCTGCCCACCCCAAGCTCAGGATGTTGTCCCCAGGCAGGAAGGGGCAGCAGCTGCCTTGTCCTGGCGCTGCAGCAGGGTTTTTGGGGGGGCTAAAGGTTCCATCCCTAGGGAAGGGGGCTCAAGGACATCTGAGCCCTGTGATTTTTTTCCTGGATTTCCCCAGGAGTTGGAGCTGAGCCCTCAGAGAGGAGCGTTTGCAGAGAGGGAAGAGGCTCAAGGCTGCCTGGGTTGCCTGGGTGAGGGCAACCCAAAAATCCCCCAGGATCCTCCTCCCCAGCTCCAGCAGGGCTTGCACCTTCTCCCCCCTCCCCACCAAGACCCCTCCCAGAGCCCGGGGCAACCGGAGCCCCTCGCCCTGGGGCAACTGCAATGGGAATGTGTTTCATGGCTGCAAATTAAAGCCCTGAGCCACCAGGCGGCCGTGACTCAGCCCCCGCCCTCCAGCAGCGCGTCAGCGCCGGCCTTGCTCACCTGCTTAAAATACCTGAACCCCAGGGTCCCCCGTGGCCCCGGGCTGGGATTTGGCCAGGTCACCCTGCCCCAGGGGTTCCCTCCTTGCCGAGGGGGGCCTGGGCGGGATGAGGTGGCCAGGGATGTGGGACAGGGGATGCCGTGGGGCAGGTGATGCTGTGGGGCCCATGGGGCAGGCAATGACAGGGGACAGACAATGCCATGGGGCCCATGAGGTGGGTGATGCTGTTGGGCCCATGGGATGGGCAATGCCATGGGGCAGGTGATGCCATGGGGCCCACGGGGTGGGCAATGACATATGCCCCATGGAGGTGCCAGTTTGGTGAGTGCCATCCTTGCACCCCACACAAGGATCAGGGTGGCTCATCCCTGGGGGCAGCAGTGCCAAAGCGGGAGGGTTTGGCAGGAACAGGCACAGCCAGGCCATGGCTCTGTCCTTGCTGGAGGAAAGCAGCGGTTTTGCCATCCCAGCTCAAGGGGTAGGAGAACTAGAGGTGCTGGATACAGCCCAGGGCACGGAGGGAGCAGCAGGAGCACGGCAGCCCCGAGCAGTGCCCGGGAATCTCACCTGCCCACGTGCCAGTGAGCGTCACGTGCAGCCGTCCTCTTGGCTCCAGTCATAGCTTTAATGTGAGAGCTCCCCAAACCCAGGCATTTCCAGGATATTCTTGTTTCTGTCTTAAAGGGTGAGTAACTTTTTTTAATGAGGGAGGACTAATGATCCCCCCCCCAGGGATGGGCTGTCACCGCTGAGCAACTGCCAAAGCACACGAAGTGCCGAGGCCAGGGGTGGATGGGCCCTGGTGTGTACCCCCAGCCCTATCCACAGTCCTGGTGGTGATGCCTTTTCCCTACATATGGCTCCCTCCAGCCCTGTATCCCCCCTTTCCCTCCCAAAGTGTATTTGGGCCATGGTGGTGGCACCAAGGACACATCAAGTTCTTCCTGAACAGGGAGTTCCTGAGCGGGACGACCTTGTCACACACACACACACACGTGCCAGGGTGTTTATCCCCCTTCCCCATAACCCCCATCCATGGGGGTTAAAGAGCTGCAGGAAACTGCCCCAGCCAGGAGATGGACTCTGTTGTTTCCCTCTGTGGTCTGACATGAAGCCTGGGGGGCAGTGGGTGGCAGGAGGAGAGCAAACATTCCCACAGCCCCAGCAAGGACCGAGAGGACTTGGGAAAGGCCATGAAATCACTCCTCAAATCACTGGCTCCAGGCTGAGCAGCCCAACAAGGCAGAGCTCCTGGCTGGCTCCCCAAATTTCCCAGGAGGAGAGGCCAGCACGGCGATGGCACAAGGTGTCCTGGAGCTGCCACCACCCTCAGCCGTGCTCAGGTGTCACCCGGGGCCCAAGAACCCAAAGCGAAGGGAGCGGCTGCGCTCTCTGCCAGGCTCAAATTAGTGGCACTGAGATGGGTCATCCCCTGCCACGGCTTTAAAGGCACAAATCATGCCAAGAAAAACAGCGTGTGGTGTCACCGGGAAGCCACTGAGCCTGGGGACACACAGGTCACTGTTCATGCTGCCAGGGGATGGAGACCTCCCCAGCTGGTGACACCCCAGGGAAGCTGCAAGAGGGCATCTCAGTCCCTGCCCACTGTGGGGCCAGGTTGGTGCTCCATGTCGTTGCTGTGTCCTTGTCCCTGAGCCCCGGGGGTGCCATGTCCCCCCCACACTCCCCGGGCAGCATTTTGCAGCAGCCAGGGGAGGTGACAGGAGCCATTCCCCAGCTCTGTGTCACCTGCAGTAATAACACCCTGTGCTCCCTTTCATCTCGGGGCCTCCCTGGTGGCCCCTCTCCAGGGCGAGGGCATCCCGGAGGCATCACTCATCATCCATTCCAGGAGGCAGCCGGGGATGGGGCCGAGTCTGGGGGTCCTGGATGGTGACACAGGGACCCCGGGCTGAGAGCAGAGAGTGACAGCAGAGAGTGACCCCCCTCATGCCATGCAGTGAACACAAGTGCTCACTGTGCACCTGTGCCAAATCCAACCCTGCCATGGCCAGCATGGGAAAACCACCTCTCTGGGCAACTGTGGCCACTCAGGGCCACCACAGCAGCTGGTGGCACAGCCCCAGGGACACGGGTTCCCCATCAGTGAGGGTCTGGGGACAGCGAGCAGCAGTGGCACCTCTGGGATGGGCTGTGTGGGAGCGAGAGGAGCTGGACAGTGAACCCGAGTGACTGGGAGGTGTCCAGGAGCTGTGTTTGCCCAGGGAGGGGCTGGACACGGCCACAGAGGAGGGTTCCACCTCCTAAACCCACAGCAGGCACGTGGAGCCCGGCGTGAGTGGGGATGGCAGTGTGGGCGTGGGGACGGTGACAAGTGTGTGGGGACAGCAGCAGGTGTGCATGGGACAGCGGGCGTTTGTGTGGAGATGGTGGCAAGTGCGTGCATGGGGATGGCAGGGAAATGCATAGGGACGGCTGGTGCCTGCCTGGGGACAGCTGGCATCTGCGTGGGGACAGCTGTGTGCACGGGGACAGCTCATGTCTGCGTGGGGACAGCTGTGTGCGTGCATGGGGACAGTTTGTGTGTGCGGGGACAGCTCGTGTCTGCACGGGGACAGTTTGTGCCGCCGTGGGGACAGCTGCGTGTCCACGGGGACAGCTGTGCGTGTGCACGGGGCAGCCCTGCACAGGACAGCCCGTGCGTGCCCGGTGAGAGCCGCCGTGGGCTTGGGGACAGCCCGCGTGTTCACGGGGACAGCCCGGGACGCGGCTGACGTGAGCGGTGCCAGGGCGGCTGCCGTGGGAGCGGGGCGGGAGGAATGCCCCCACCCCGACACGAGCACTGCTGCTCCCCCGGGGCGACACCGGGTGACGTTGGTGGCTCCGGGAGAAGGGCTTGGTCCCTCCTGCGCGCTCAGGGAGTTGGCACACACCCTGCGCAATGCCGAGTGGGACGGAGCCGGTCCCACGCGGCTCAGGGCGTCCCTGAGGTCTCTTCACCTCCAGGCTGGGCTTTCGCCCCCTGCCCCGCTCCCCCGGCGCTTCCAGCCCTTTTCCCCACAGTTCCCCCACTGACCAGCCCGCCACGCCACACGGAGCTGCCAAAGGTTCCCAACGCCCCGCGGGGCTCAGCTCAGGTGGGGATGTTCCACCTTTGTCCCCACCCGCCCTCCTGGCAGCCTCTGCCCCTTTCCGTACCCCTGGAAATGCTTGGAATTCAGGAAGACCCCTGCTCCTCCCCGTGCACACGCCGGGGCACGTTCCGGCTCCACCCCAGATGATTTCCCGGTGTCCCCCGGGCAGCACTGGGATGCTGCCGACCCCAGATCCGTGGGACGAATGGGACCGTGGCACCCCGAGCCCCCGTCTTCCTGCACAGCCCCTGTCCCACCCTCACATCCCCAAAGGGGCTTTGCCACCCTCGTGCCACCACCCGGGAGGCAGGATCCGCCCGCGTTTCACCCCGGGACGACGATTATTCCTTAATTGCCAACAAAACAAACGAATAAAGCCCGGGCTGGCTCTTGCTGAGCTGGAAGGAAACGGCCTGGGTGCCATTCCCAGCGCTGGGTTCGCTGCCGGCGGCTCTCTGGGATAATCGTTTGGTGATGGATGTTAACGAGCAGCTCAGCCAGTCCGGCCGGAGCGCGTCAGCTCTTTTTAATGGGCCGATGTTTTCTCCGGAGCTGGCAGCAGCCCGTCCCTCCCGGCCCGTGGATGTCCCAGCTCATTGCCAGGCCACCGGCTCGTCCCCCAGGGACCTGCAGTGCCCTGTCCATCCCACCAGCTCCATGGCACATCCTGCCCCTCCACCCAGAGGTGTTGTGGCCCGTGGGGTCCCCCAAACCCGAGGGGTGCTCAGCCCCCAGTCAGCCCTTCATCCTGCTGGATCCCCCCAGCTGGATGGACCCCGATCCCTAACACTATTTGGCCCTTCTCAGAACCTTGGGAAACCCTTCCCGATCCAGCTTTGCTGCTGGCAGAATAAAAAGGGTTTTGCAACTGGAGGCAGCTGCCTGATTTTATCAAGTTCCTTGGAAAAATCATTTTACAGCAGGGCTCCCCTCCTCCTGTGCCCCGGTTCAGAGACTCATGGAGAGCAACCAGGAGCAGCTTTTAATCCAGGTGGAGATGACTGGGGGAGTCATGGGATGACACAGACAGAAGCCAGAGAGCAAAACACCTCAGCAGGAGGAGAATCCCAAGTGGGGACCCTGGCAGAGGGGACTCCAGCCCCCATGGGGACTGCTGAGACTCCCCATCAGGGAATGGGGAGGATTATGGAGGTGACAGTGCTTGGGACACCCGGTGCCCCCTTTCCCCTCCAGCCTCAGCTGTGGATGCTCCTAAACACCCCATTTCCCCCCAGATCCCTCAGCACTCAGTTGCTCTTTCCGCTGCCAACTCCAGCTTCCAGCAGCAAACCCCTGGGATATGGGAGAGACCTTGGCTTCACTGACAGACTTTGCAGCTTGGAAGAGCTCTGCAAAGCCCCGGGGTGGGCAGGTGGGGGTTTTCAGGGGAGCTCTCGCAATAAAACCCTGTGAGGGTGTAAAAATAAAATTGGGCTCATCTTCCAACGGGGTTTGTAGCTTTTAAGAATGGATCCCAGCTCCAAGCAGGAACTGGGGAAAGGGAGCAGCAGCTGCAGATGCAGAGCCTGGAGTCGTGCCCATCCATCCACGGGTCCGCGGGGCATCGGGCACCAGCTCGGCGGGGAGGCGCCTGCTGGGAATGTCTGCAGGGGGAGATGTTGCGGAGAAATGAGCTCTTTAAAGGGATGGGAATTGTTGGGATGAAAGGAAATGGGCTACCAGAGGCTGGGGACACGTCTGGCCCCAGGAGGAGGCGGTGGCTTGACTGGCAGTGAGGCCACGCGATGGGATTTAGGGGCTGGGGTTGAGCTCCCGGGGCTGGGAGAGCTCTGTCACCCTGGGGTGTCACCCCGCGGTGTGACCCTGTGTCTCCTGGGTGCCAGAGCTCCCTGGGGACACTGTTGGCCTGGGGGAGTTGGGGGCAATGGGTTGTGGGGCATCAGTCCATGGAGAATCAATGGGGTACCAGAGCATGGGGCATCAATGGCATTAATGAGGCATCACATCACAGGGCATCAATGGGGCACCAGGGCACAGGGTATTAATGGGGTGTCAGATCATGGGGCATCAGCAGGGCACTAGGGCATAGACAGCAGTGGGGTATCAGTGGGGTATCAGATCACAGGGCATTAATGGGGTATCAGTCCATGGAGAATCAATGGGGTACCAGCCTGTTGGGCATCACTGGGGCATCAATGGGCATCAATGAAGAGCAATGGACAGCAAAGAACATCAAAAGGGCATAAAAGGGACATCAAAGGGACATCAAAGGGGCATCAATGGGGCATCGATGGGCATGAATTGGAATCAAAGGGTATCAAAGGGAATCAAACAGGCATCAAAGAGGCATTGGTGGAGTAAGAAAGGCCATCAGTGGGGTATCAAAGCCCATCAATGGGGAATCAAAGCCCATCAATGGGGTATCAAAGCCCATCAGTGGGGTATCAAAGCCCATCAATGGGGTATCAAAGCCCATCAATGGGGAATCAAAGCCCATCAATGGGGAATCAAAGCCCATCAATGGGGTGTCCCTTCAGCGCGCGCCCCGTCCCGACTAATCGCCGCCGGGATTCCCGCGCGCCGGAGGGGCGGAGCTCCACCGCCTTCGCTCCGCCCCCTCCATCGTCCCTCCCCTTTCCCCCTCCCCTCTCCTCCAATTGGCTCCGGGCCCGGCCGCTCTCCTCCCCCCGTGCCCGCGCTCGGGTCGGGATTGGCTGTGGGCCGGGCCAATGGGGCGCGGGCGGGGGCTATATAAGGCGCGGCGGGGGGCGGGCGGGCGCAGCGCTCGGCGGAGCCGGTGGCGGGCGGGGGGCGGACGGGCCGGTTCGCTGCGAGTCCCTGCGGGCACCGACCGCGCCTCCCGCCGCGCCCCGCGCGCCCACCCCCCCCCCTCTCGCCGGCGCCTCTCGGGGGATTCCTTTTTACCTTTTCCCCCTCATTTTAAACCTTCCCCCCCGTTTCCCCTCCCCACCCGCCACTTCCGGCCGGTTTCCGGGCTGTTTCCGGGTGAGCGGCTCGTTTTTTTCGGGCGGCGGTTCGTTTCTCGTTTTTCGGGGGGACGGGGGGCGGTCTGCGAGAGATGCTGGAGGTGTCGGCGGTGCCGGCGGGGGCCGCCCCGGGCGGTTCGGAGGAGCGCGGGAGCCGCTTCAGCGTCCTGACGTGGGAGCAGGTGCAGCGGCTGGACCAGATCCTGGGGGAGGCCGTGCCCATCCACGGCCGGGGCAACTTCCCCACGCTGTCCGTGCGGCCCCGCACCATCGTCCAGGTGAGCGCCGAGGGGCTGGAGGGGCCGTCCGGGTGGGTTGTGGGGTGCGGGGTGCGGGGGGACACACGGGCCGCTCGCTGTCGCCCCGTTGGACTCTGCCCCGGTTCCAGCGGGGGTCAGGGAGAAAATAAAAAGTGCTGAGGCGACATTAATCGTCCCCGTCGGGCCCCGAGCCAACCCGCCCGGGCACCCTCGGCCTCCCCCCGCCGGGCCCAGGGCAGAGCTCCTGGCGCGGGGATCGCAGAACGCTTTGGGTTGCAAAGTACCTTAAATACCTTGAATACTCTCCGCTGGAAGGGACCCGCGAGGATCATCCATCCCAGCCCCCGGCTCTGCACGGCACAAACCCCAGAAATCCCACCCTGTGTCTCAGAGCATTGTCAAGACGCTGCTTGGCCTCTGGCACGCCTGGGATTCGGGAAGACCGTCTCATTCCAAGCCCCTACCCCTATTCCAACACCTTCCACTAGACCGGGTTGCTCCAAGCTCTGTCCAGCCTGGCCTGGATGCTCCACAGGGGTTAAAAGCTGCATGGGAGGACCGGCTCCCATCATCCGGGGGGTGCTGTGCACTCAACTGGCCCCACTTCCCAACCCTGAGGGTCTCGGTAGGGCTGGCAGGAATTCATTGCACTGCAGCGATGTCTAAAGCTGGAAGGACCCTCCTGGAAAACTTGCATGCCTTTAAAATGCTCAGCTTCCTCCCATCTTGTGTTGTTCCTCCTCTTTTCGAGTTAATTTGGTGCCCTAAGAGCTGTGAAGTGTGTGTGGCCAAGGCAAAAGTGGCTTTTTTTTCTTTTTTTTTTTTTTTTTTTTTTTTTTTGGAGCTGCTTCCACGAAATGGCTTCGTGCTGGTGGACATGTTGGGCTTGTGTTGGAAGAGGCATTTATTAATTCAAATGCCGGATCAAATGTCCGTGTCCTTTGATTTCTCGGGACACTGATGTATCCTCCAGAGCCTGCCCGAGACTTCACGAGCTCCTGTTAGTTTAACTATCAAGTAATAACCGTGTTTAATATTAAACTAACAATGTAGTTCGAATGAGCTGATGCATATTCATGTTTGGGAGGCGACTTCATTCCTCAGTAATGACTCATCAAATGTAAAATCGGGCATGTTGGCTTCTAATTAAAAAGCCTATTCACGGTGCTAAAACCCAACTGGCTTTCACAATAACCTAATCGCCGGGATTTCGGAGCCTCAGCTGCTTGAGAAATAGTTCGAGTTAAGCCTGGAAGACGGGAGGGTGACATTTGAAAGGCTCGGCTGGTTTTAAATTCCTCGAGTTCCTGCCGCATCTGTCGGGGGCAGAAGCGCTAAATTTTGGCCGCTGGATCTTGAAGCTGAATGACAGATGAGATTTGCAGGCAGGACGCTGCCCTTGGCTCGGGCGAGACCACAGCACTGTGCAGCATCAAATGTTCCACCAGTTATTCCTCTCTGGTTCCACAAAAACTGCGGCGATTCGGTGTCGGAGCTGCCGAAAAGGATGTTGCCAGTAGCAACTTCAAACATGGAATAACTGAGGGCTGTAATTGTGCCCGGCCGTACTGGCAGACCCTGTGTTTAGGGCTGACTAAGCTGGAACAAGTAACCCAAAAGGCAGTTATTTATCCTGTTGTTGTTGTTGTGGGAGGTGGGAAGCGGCAGGTCAGGACGCAGCAGGATTTGCTCCTGCCTGGCTGTCAGAGTCAATTATCCCAACCACACGGAAGGTGAGCTGCTGTTTTGGGAAGCAGGTCAGCAGCTGCCTAACCCTAGAAATATCCAACCCTCTGGGGGAAAAAATGCATCCCTGAACCCACTGCCTGCAGCTGGGGAGCTGAGCTCCCAGGGAATGGCAAGGTGCTCTGCAGGGTTGGAGCTTTCTGGGGTGATTTAGGACAAAGCTGACTCGAGCAGTTGCATTTTTCCCCTGTTTTCTGAGTACATCTCACACGGACAGACCTGGGGAGCTCAAGTAAGCCTGGAGCTTATGGGTCTGAAACACTGCAGGTCCCGAGCTTTGCTCGGAAAGGGGTTAAGCAGATGTTCTCTGGGGTTAGGGAATTAATCTGGAATGAGATCTTCTCCAAGCACTGGGCCTGGCTCCGCATCTAACACTTTTGTGACCTACATCTTGTCTCTCTAAGCCTAATAGCACAAAACTCTTAACTCCACGAGTAGTGCTGGAGCCGTGCCCCGGGTGAGTGACTCCAGTTGGCAGCAGATGCAGACCAGGAGCTCCCCTGCATGATGTTTGTTCAATTTGGGGGATTAACCCTGTGTCTCTTCCAGGAGTAAACTTAATTTTATTTTATTTTTTTTCAAACTATCTGCCTTGGAAAACAACTTCTTTCACTGGCTGGATTGGATGTGCTGGTGGGGACCTGAGACTTCTGATGGTGAATAGCTCCCTGGTTAACTGTTGCCTGACATGTGACTGTCACCACGGGCCTGGCAAGGAGCCCAGGCATGTTTCTAGCCTGAGCAGGGATGGCTCGTGTCAGGGAGAAAAGGGAAACACCAGCAGGGAAGCTGCATCGTGAGCCTGAACAACCTCTAAGTGCAAAAACATCCGTGAGGTTGTTCTGAGATGTTTTGGGGTTTTTTTTTGCAGAGGCAGCAGAACTTGATGGCGGCCCTTAGCTGGGTCACCAAGGGGTCTGTGACACAGTGAGGGTTTCACGCTGCAGTTCTTCACTTTTTGTGTGTTCTTCTTTCTAAACAAAACTCGTGGAGGGGCAGCTTTACGGCTGCTGAGGCCGGAGCTGCAGCGCTCTGATCTCCCCCAGCACTGTCTGCTCAACCAGCAAGAGGGTTTGCCCCTTCTGATAAAGTTCTGAATTAAAATTGGGATTCTGGGAGGCCGAAAATCAGAATTTGTGGGGCCTCTCAAACTAGGGCAGCCTCGCAGAGCTGAAGGGCCTGGTTGGACTGGCTCTTGGTGATACAATTTGTCCATTTGTGTCCCAAGCTTTGGCTCTTTCAAGCCATAGCCTCGCTTCAGGCTGGTTAGCTGGGAGTCCCAGGAAAATGGGTAATGGCTGGAGAGGAACATGAAAGCAGGATGAGAGGTGGGAAGAGCTTCTGGTGGAAGATGCGGACTTAATCTTCCTGGGATCTTTGAGCTGAGTTAAACTCAAATTATAAGCTGGTGTCCAGAGAGTTTATTTTATGGTCTTGGGGGTTATTTTAGCCTCCTGCTTGTTAAGTAATCAGGCAGGTGATTCAGCTTCCCTCTAAATGAACAAAGCTTTGGAGGGACTGGTGGGTGTGCCAGGACTGAGCAGGCAGCATTAAAATCACCGGAGTAACACCCGTAAGATGAAAGCTGCCTCTTGTGCTTGATAGCATGCCAAGCTCAGCACGAAGCTCTGACACACTGGAAATTGTTAGGATACACTTACTAGTTGGGACATGAACTTGCATACGCCTGGCTGGGGCTTTTGAGCAGTTCTGGCATCTTGATTTGCCTTTAATGAATCTTGACAGGCCGAAGGGGATGGCTAAAAGGAGCGAGCCACCCTGATTAAATCCACTGGGACTGCTGCAGGCTGTGCTGCTGCCTCCCTGTTTGGGGTCACTTTGGGGTCGGCTGGTCTTGGCTCGCTGGCTGGAACTGTGAGGGGATGAAGGGGGGCAGGGACCACCCCCAAAAATGGGGTCAGGGAACCTCTCCCCTTCAGTGTGGGGAAGGCAGACACTGCACTGGAAGCAGAACAGCTCATCATGTGCAGTCAGATCCCTCTAATGCCAGGGAATAAGTAAAGGAGAGCCACCCCTAGCTGCTGGCAGGACTCGGGATGCTTTCCAAAGTGACCTATTTCTAATGGATTAGCTTTTTATTTCACTGTCTTGCACTGGAGTGACCCATATAAGCCCAGGGAGTGGATCCTGCTGTCACCAGGCTGCTCCAAAAAATTCCTACTTGCCTCTCACTGACTCTCTTTGTGTCTCAGGTTGTCCGTAGCCGCCTGGAGAAGAAAGGAATCACGGTCCATAATGTCAGGTTGAACGGCTCAGCAGCCAGTCACGTTCTGCATCAAGACAGTGGCTTGGGGTACAAAGACCTGGACCTCATTTTCGGCGTGGACCTGAAGACAGAAGATGTTTTCCAGCTCGTCAAAGACGTGGTCATGGATTGCCTGCTTGACTTCCTCCCCGAAGGCGTCAACAAGGACAAGATCACCCCCATGACTCTGAAGGAGGCCTACGTGCAGAAGCTGGTGAAGGTGTGCAACGAGACCGACCGCTGGAGCCTCATCTCGCTCTCCAACAACAGCGGGAAGAACGTGGAGCTCAAATTCGTGGACTCTCTCCGGCGGCAGTTCGAGTTCAGCGTGGACTCCTTCCAGATCATCCTGGACTCGCTCCTGCTGTTCGGGGAGTGCTCGGAGAACCCCATGGCTGAGAACTTCCACCCCACGGTCACCGGGGAGAGCATGTACGGGGACTTTGAGGAGGCCATGGACCACCTGCGGAACAGGGTCATCGCCACCAGGAACCCGGAGGAGATCCGAGGGGGGGGGCTCCTGAAGTACTGCAACCTCCTGGTGAGGGGGTTTAAGCCCAAATCCGAAGTGGATATGAAGGCACTACAGAGGTACATGTGCTCCAGGTTTTTCATAGACTTCTCTGACATCGGTGAGCAGCTGAGGAAGCTGGAATGTTACCTCCAGAGCCACTTTGTTGGGATGGAGAGCAACAGATATGACTATTTAATGACCCTCCACAGGGTGGTCAATGAGAGCACAGTCTGCCTCATGGGACACGAGAGGAGGCAGACCCTGAACCTCATTGCCATGCTGGCTGTGAGGGTCCTGGCTGAGCAGAACATCATCCCCACCGTCACAAACGTTACCTGCTACTACCAGCCAGCCCCTTATGTCAGTGAAATAAACTTCAACTACTATGTCACCCACGTGCAGCCCTTCCTGCCTTGCAATCAGTCCTACCCAACGTGGCTTCCCTGTAACTGAGCCAGGACAAACGTCAGGGTCTGTCCTCCAAGGTATTTCCTTGCCTTGGCGAGTCGGGAGGGTGGGATGGGGAAGGGTAAAAAAAAAAAAAAAAAAAAAACAAAAACAAAAAAACCCCCAAAAAAACCCACACAAAAAAACCAACCAACCTTCCTAGAACTGCAACAAAAGGAAACTTCCTGGACTCCTGCTTGAGTGTCTTGTTCCTTGGGGTTGTTGGGACAAGACCTGTCTGCTGTACACTGTGATGGGAAGTGCAGTGTTATAGAAATGAGGTGACTCGGACGTTCATGGGAAGACTCGCTTATGGGATTCTGGGAGGCAATGGGGTGGGTGGGGGTGTGTGAGGGGAGACTGTAGAATTACGCTAAGGTAGAGCTGCACTGCCCTGAAATGGATCTGAGTTGTGTTGTGTTTTGTTTTGTTTTGTTGTGTTTTTTTTTTAGTGCAGGAGGTGTTATGGGTGTGCAAACTTGTGGTTTCTGCCAACAGAAGCCCGAGTGGCTAAATTCCTTTGAAGGACCAAAGAATCCTGTTTAAGTGCCTGTAACAATATAAACACAACTGTACTGTAAACCTTTATTATTTTTGCAGGGGCTGATGTCCCAAGAGCTTGAGTGGGGATTGTCTGAAGAGGAAAATGTTTCTGTTGTGGGGTGGGGAGGGTCGTAAGATCATTTCTAGTAACCTGGCTGAGGTTCTGTGTCGCTGAGGTTGTGTTTGTTTGGTTTTTTTTTTTTTGGCATGACTTGCTGCCTGTGAAAGGACCAGCTGGAGCAAAGAGCTGTCAAAGTGGGGCTGCATAAACCAGGGAGGTATTGGAATGGCTACGTGTAAATGCCTGAAACGGGGAACACTGGGGAAGGGGGGGAGTGCATGGTGGAAAATGCTGTGCAGAGCTTTCTGGAAAAAAAGGCAGCAGGGGACTTGCATATGAATTTCTTCAAGCTCCCAAGTCTGCAGTGCCAAAATACGGTCTTGTTCCTAGATGATGAGGCAGATGATCTGTCCAGGAGCCTGCCCCAGGCTGCTGGACCTAATCCTGTATTTTCTAGGGGAATTTGAAATGCTGCTCTTCCTAGGTTTTTTTAATTGTTTTGGTTTTTTTTTTTTTTTGTTTTGGCATGCAGTGTGGTTTTAATGCACAAAACCAGAGGCCAGCTGGGTTATCGGGGAAGATGAGGCTTGTCCTTTTGAAGCACAAACCACTCAGTTCACGAGTCAGTTATTTCCAGCTGTTGCTGGAGCCTGTGTCCTCCGAGGAGATGGGCAGAGCTCTTCCAGTCTGGAGATCTTCCCTTGGGCAGGTCCTGTCTTCCAAAGCAGCCTGTTCCCAGCTATGTGATTCCATCAGCATTTGAAATTCATTCTCTAGCTAGAAATGGAGCTGGGGGGGGTGGGTGAAGTTAGTTTGCCTTAGGAAATAAAAAAGAAAAAGGAAAAAAAAAAGTCTTCTAAACAGACCCTCTTGTGTTGTGAGGGTTTGGCTCTCTCAGTCCAACGTGGCTTTGAAGTTTTTGGGTGTCTGGAGCACAAAAGTTTTTCATGGAGGTGCCTGGATTGCTGTGCCCGTGGAGCATCTCAGATTTAACTATGCACGGAGGGAGAGGCGGGCAGGCAGCAGGCATTCCCTAGGGATGCTGCTCCGGGAACACCACGGCTTCAGTGGTGCTTCCTCCGAGGCTGAGGTACTCCAAGTATCTTTACTAACTTGTTTTGTTTTTTTTTCTTTTGTTTTGGGATTTTTTTTTTTTTGTGACAAAACTGTAATAGCTGGGCAGATAAAACGCTCTTAATAAAGACTAGATCCTTGGAATGTGCATAGCCAGATTGGTACCTTTTTTTGGGGTAGGGGCGATGTGGAGTTGGGAGTAAGGGGTGGGGGGGTGGCTCTTGTGCTTAACATGAACTAACCCAGTTGAAACTGGTCCAGCTTTGCTCCCTCTCCAGACAGAGCTGAAGAAGTGTCACTAACAGTGTAGGTTTTTAGCTGCCTCCCTGCAGAACAGCTCTGCCTTCGTGGCCAAGGCTGCTGTGTCGGCTCTGCTGCAGCCCCAAAACTCCCCAGAGCCTCAGTGGTGGGAGCTTGAGATTTTCCAGTGCAAGTTAAAACTGCTTTAAGGGCTGCCTGTGGGAGCAGATGATACTTTTTTTTCTTTCATTTTAAACTTCAGATGAACGTAGATGCCATGTAGCATGTTTTCTGCAGGCTGCTCCTGCCCACAGACACGTAGACACACTAAACTGAGATTCCCTCCTTCCCTCTGAGGTGCCCAAAAAGATCCCCTACAGCCAACAGCTCAGCAGGGCGACTTCCCATTGAGATTGCACTTTTGATATACGGAGTGTGTGTGGTGGGACTCTTGTGAATGGGTTGAATCTGACTTTTTCTAGACCTTGCAGTGATACTGTGCTGCCTCTTGTGAGGGGGCAATTGGAAGATTCCAGTAGCTTGAATGGCACTTGATATTTTTTTTTGTTTTGTTTTGTTTTAAATGTCTTTTTTTTTTTTCCTACACCTGTATCACTTGTCATGCAATGGGCTTGACATAGACTCACTAGATTCTTTAGAATCTGTTACGAATAAATACAGTGTATTCAAATCTGTTGGGTTATTTTTATTTGCTTGTCCAATCGGGGGAGTCGTGGTGATGAGGTGACTCTGCTCCCACCAAAAACCAGGCTCAAAACCATCGGGTGACCTCAGAAGGAGCTGAGATCCTGGTCCTGGATCTGCCCAGATGCTCCTTGTACCTCAGGCTGCTCCCTCCCTCTCTCCGAAGCAGCTACAAATCCCAGGAATTGTGTAGCTGTTGGCAGGTCGCTCCTGCAGCTGAGGGAGGTTTCTATTTATAACACTGTTCTTTAGTGTTGTGCATCTTCCCTTTTCCTGGTTCTCCTCATGTTGCTGGAGGGGGGAGGGTGGCCCGAGGTGGTGATCTGAGGTCCCTGCTGTGGGAATGGCACTGGGAGACTCTCCCTGCTGGTTTTCCACGGCTTCGTTCCCTGCTGGTGGTTTTGAACAGCAAAAGGTGGTTTGAGTAGTTAAGACTTGGATACTGTGTGTAGCTGACCCACCTGCAGAGTGGTTCCTCTTGGAAAAGGGGAGGGTGAGAGGCTCTGGAAGGCTTATCTCCCTAAAAAAGCTCAGTTCTGCTGATGTTCAGGCCAGATTCCCGTGGGATGGCTGGCAGCTGGGTGCCAGCTCCTCCAGCTCTGGCTGCCCTCCAGCCCAAGATGAAGTTTCACTTCCCCTTGTCAAGCTACAGGCGGTTCTGGTTCCACTGCAACAATGGAGCTGACGAGGTGCCAGTCCCTCTTTGGGACAGACTTGCTGGCTCTGCATCTCCAAATTTTTACAGTCCGGGGCCAAAGCTTCCCTCTGACAACAGGGCTGGGATGTTCTGGCTGGGCTGGCACTGTGTGAGTCCCTGTTGCCTGCTCGAGTAGGGCTCTGCCTCTGCAGAGCTGGTTTCTCTCCAAACCTGCTGGGTTTAGAGATGTTTCCTTCTCTCTGGCACAAACCCAGCACGGCCTCCTGCCTTCCCTGAGCGTCTCTCATGTATGGAAGCAGCTCTAAAGTGTCTTAGTCCATCAGCTGTCTTCGGTGTGGGTGGTTGGTCCTGCTGTTGATGCTGTGGTGAATAAGCTGCCTCTGGATTTGTGACCCTGAGCAGAGCAGCAAAAGCCCTGACAGAGTCGGCTCAGCATTGTTGGAGCGGATCAGACCATACAAAAGGATGTTGGTGGAAAGTACTAGTTGTGATCAGAAAGGAGCTATCAATGTTTACAGCCGAGATTCGGATCCCTCTTTTGTTAATTGTCAAATAAAAAAAAAACCTGTATATTTTCTCACAGCCTGTAGTCTGTCATTATTTTCCTCTTTGAGGCAGAGGGCGATGGATAAGTCAGGGTGTGCCTGAGGGCTCTGGTGGGTGAGATTTGGGCTCTAAGTGACACTTGGCTCAGGAGCTTTGCTCTGAGGACAGACGTGTGCTGGGCTGGCTGCTCCTTTATAGTAACTGTCTATAAATATAGTCCCCTATATTTAGCCCAGTGGTCTGGGCAGTGCCCAGCTCGGATAACCAGAGTCAGGAGCGGAGGAGCCCACGCCACAGCCCGTGGTACAGTACAGCACGTGCCCACAGCACCTCTGCAGAGGGCTGCTGTGTGATCAATGCCTGGAGACGCATCCAAAAATACTCGGCGTTGTAGCAGCGAGATCACTCCCAGGGCTGGCGATGCGGGCTCCACATCTGCAGCTTTTTCTCCTGGAAGGACATCTGGCCCTGCTCCAGGATCGCTGAAACGGCAGGAATTTGTCTTGACTCCAGAATGCAAGAAGCATCTTGCTCCAGCCTCCCTGCTCCCAGCCATCCTTAATCCGCTGGCCCGGTGCCGAGGGTGGCACCAGCTCTGTGCAGGCGGGTTGCTAGACCCAGCATGGCATTTAAATTTTATTTTAATCTCTCTATTTAGCTTTTTTTTTTTTTTTTTTCTCCCTTGCAGTGTGTGCCAGTGTTTCTCCCCGGCTGCCCTTCTCCTCCTCCTCCTCCTCCTCCTCCTCGGGAGCCGCTTGGGCAGCGCGGGTGTTAACTGTGCCATTCGAGCTCCTGCAGCATGAGAGAACAGTCTGTCTGTGCAGCTCCTCTTGCCATTTATAGCTGTGTTTGGGCGATCCAGCACACGGGCCCTTGTGCTCCAGAGCCTGGTGCCAAGCACGAGACAAATGCTCCATTGATATTGGACGCTCCGGGAGGGCAGTCTGCTCCCGGGACGGAGCTGAGCTGCCGCAGGATGGCACAGCCCACCCTGCCTGCTCCTGACCCCCGGGGGATGGCACAGCCCCCCCTGCCTGCTCCTGAGCCCCGGGGGATGGCACAGCCCACTCTGCCTGCTCCTGAGCCTTGGGGGGGATGGCACAGCCCACCCTACCTGGTCCTGAGCCCTGGGGAGATGGCACAGCCCACTCTGCCTGCTCCTGAGCCTTGGGGGGATGGCACAGCCCACCCTGCCTGCTCCTGAGCCTTGGGGGGATGGCACAGCCCACCCTGCCTGCTCCTGAGCCCTGGGGGATGGCACAGCCCACCCTGCCTGCTCCTGAGCCTTGGGGGGGATGGCACAGCCCACCCTGCCTGGTCCTGAGCCTTGGGTGGGTGAGGGTGGATGGTGAGAAGTGTGTGATGCTCTGTCACTGAACCCTCCAATCTCACCTCCTGGAGCTGCTGCTGGAGGTTCTGGTTTGGGCTTTTCTACTCCAAATAGGATTTCGGCTCTTGTTGGAAACATGGAATACCCTGAGTTGGAAGGGAACCACATGGATCATCAAGGACAACCCCAGCCTTGTCTCCAAGCGCTTCCTGACCTCTGGCAGACTTGGTGCTGTGACCACTTCCCTGGGAAACCTGTTCCAGTGCCCAACCACCCTCTGGGTGAAGAACCTTTTGTGTGGAGGTGGAGGAGCATTTAAAAGGCTTTTTTTCCCTCTGTACATGCAGTATTTGCACTGTTCAGCTCCAAACACAGGTTGCCACAGACCTTTTGGCTGTTGGCTCCGTGATTTCCCTGACTCAACCACCTTCTCCCACCTCTGACTTCTTGCATCCAGCCTGGAATGTGCAGCTCAGGCGTTTCCTTCCCTCCTGAGCCATCACAAGGAGGGATCAGCTCGTGCAAAGCCTCTCGCCTGCTCCACAGCATTCCAGCTTTCCCTAAAATCCCAGTGTGCCCTGTGCCTGCTCTTCCCTGCTCCTTCTGGAAGGAGTGAGCCCTGTGTGCCGAGCTGCTGCTGCTCCCTCACCTGGGTGGATCCCCGAGCCTGGACACCCCTTTCAGCTTGTAGAATCATGATGGCTCTGACAAATTTGATTAAAATCCTCTGCTGGCATCCCGAGGTATTCGGGGGAATGATTGACAACCGTCACAGAGGCGTTTCCTTCAGGAAGGAGGAAAAGAAGTCAATTGTCTTCTCGCTGCAGCCTCGAGGTGTTGCACAACCGAGCTGTGACACGAACCAAGGACGGGGTGTCCTTGCACCCCCCTGCCCGGACCCACTGCACATCCCACCGGCGATGCCAAGGGGAAATAACGACACTCCCGGGAGAGACGAGGGACTCTGGGTGGGACGGTGGCTCTGGAGACAGGCGTGAGGCTGGAGCGGCGCCCGGGGCGGCGCAGGGCGGTGTGTGATGTGTTATCTCTCCCTCCCGTGCAAGCGAGAACACGCATTTCCCCTCCCAGCAGCTCTCATCGTTCTTTCCGAGTGCCGTAGCCGTTCCCACCTCTCCCTCTCGGCCGGGAGGTTTCCCTTTGGTGATGGATGAGGATGAAGCCCTGCATGGGGCCGACTGGCCGGGGAGGTTGATCATTGCCCTCTCCACCACCGCGGTGTGTTTACCCTCCTTATCTTGCCACTATCAAGGGTTCAGCAGGAGCAGTGTCACCCTGCCTTCAAAGGAAAAGCCACCACCGCGCAGCGTGTCCCCCGGGCTGTTTGTGTGGCCTATATTTTTGCCTTGTAATCCAAGGAGGGGCTGGGTGCAGGACACCCCTCCAGCCCTCCTCCCTTCCCCCCCGTAGTCGGCGTGGCTGGAACAGCTGATTACTTTAAGCATCCCTCTGCTAATGTGCAATTACAGGTCGCTTGGGCTTGAAATCCCAGTTAAATCCGCATGTCCGCAGCGTGACTCACCTAACAACTGCTCCCCTGATGAATCCTGGATGCATTCCTTAAAGACTGGACATAATGTTAACATGCAACTTGCTAACCACCCTCTTCAAATGTCACCAGTGTAACGAGTTTAGCCAGTTCCTTCCTCTGCTCCTCCTTCCCTGCAGCCCTTGATAGTCCCGACAAAGGTTGATCATCCAGGGTGTAATCCCCCCTTGCAGAGGGGTTCTGTAGCAGGGCTCAGGGGGAAATCAGCCCCTCAAAGGATGCCTGTGTGCCTGGGGGTGTTTTACCTGAGATCAGGAGGCTATAAAACCCCAGACTGAGGATGGTGGGACGGCAGGAGGGACACAGCCCTCCCCTACGGTGACAACCGCCCGCGAGGGACTGCGGAGCACGTGTCGCCTCCTCCGCAGCGCCGGGGTTGCTCCCACCACAGGCAGCTCTGGGGTTTGGGAACGTGTCTTTCCGAAGAAGAAGGGAGCCTTTGAAGCCAACCTGCTCATTAGGGGTTGGGTGCTGCTGCCCTGGCTCGTGCGCTGCCCGTGACGGAGGGCGCAGGGACGTGAGGAAGCGCATCCTCACCACCACCCCACGTCACGGGTGAGCCAACCCTGGGAGGGGCCAGGTGCCCTCCACCCCCCCTGTGAGTGCCCAGGGAGCTGGAGAAGGTCGGCATTGCTAATGGCAGTAATTGCCTGGTAGTTATTCAGCCGATGATTTGTTTTATCCAGGCAGGCCGTGTTACCTCCGACCTCAGCTCATCCGCCCCGAGGCCACCCCGGGCGTGCAGGTGAGCCAGGAGAGACCATGGGGATGGGCACAAATGCAGGCTGGGCGGGGAGTGGAGG
Source organism: Manacus candei (assembly GCF_025592945.1). Classification (NCBI taxonomy): domain Eukaryota; kingdom Metazoa; phylum Chordata; class Aves; order Passeriformes; family Pipridae; genus Manacus; species Manacus candei. The sequence goes on along the minus strand of NW_026138118.1, from coordinate 1,821,576 downwards.
GAGACCAGCCCTGGGGAGAAGGACTTGGGGGGTGTTGGTGGACGAGAAGCTCAACACGACCTGGAAATGTGTGTTTGCAGCCCAGAAATCCAACCGTGTCCTGAGCTTGTCCCTCAGCATGCGAAGCAGGTGTGAGGGGGTTCTGCCCCTCTGCCTCACTTAGGTGAGACCCCACCTGCAGTGCTGCCTCCAGCTCTGGGACCCCAACACCAGGAGGACCTGGAGCTGCTGGAGAGAATCCAGAGGAGGCCGCAGAGATGCTCCAAGGGCTGGAGCTCCTCTGCTCTGGAACCAGGCTGGGAGAGCTGGAGGTGTTCACCTGGAGAGGAAAAGGCTCCAAGGAGACTTGAGAGCCCCTTCCAGTGCCTAAAGGGGCTCCAGGAGGGCTGGAGAAGGAACTGGGACAAGGGATGGAGTGACAGGACAAGAGAATGGATTTCCACTGCCAGAGGGCAGGGGTAGATGGGATATTGGGGATAAACTCTTCCCTGTGAGGGTCCCCTGGCAGCCCTGGCAGCTCCCACAGCCCTAGGTAAGTGCAAAACCCACTGGCAGCTGGGAAGAGCTGGTTCCTGCCTCCAGGACAGGTGATGGCAGATGCTGGTGGGTGGACTGATCTGGACTAAAGAGGGTTCATCTCCCCCAGGGCAGCTGCTGAGTTTTAGGGGAGGGTGCTCAGAGGGTTTGGGTTGCTGGGGTTTGTGGGCAGGCTGGGAGCTGCTCTGCTCCCCAGTTCACAGCGGAGGCACCGGGCTCCTCACCATCACGTGGGTGGGAGGAAGGCTCATCCCACAGCAGTTGTCTCTTGCCTAAACCTTCGAAAGCTGGGATTACTGGCATTATCCCATAATTGAGGAAATCCACCCTCTCATTAGCCCCATCGGCTGCTGCTGCCTCGTTCCCTTTCCTCCTTTCTTCTCAGGGTGGGGGGTCCCCACTGCTTCCCCAACCCCTGAACCCCCCAAAAGGCACCCCAGAGGTTGGGACCCAGCAAGCTGTAGGGGTGGCCACAGGGCTGCTCCCAGCCCCCAGCTCGTGCCACCAAGAGCTGTGGCATCAAAAGGGTTGGGATGGTTTTTCCCCCTCTCTGCTCTCACTGCAGGTCGGTGCTGCCTCCTGACTGCTGTGGGTAAAGCTTAATTTTCTGCACCAGGTTTTCTCCTTGGTGGAGCTGCCAGCAGGAGCCCGTGCTCCCTGCAGCCTCTGGGATGGAGCGTGGTCACTGCTGAGCCTGTCCCTACAAACATCCCGGGCTGGGATATCCGTCAGCATCAGCTACCCAAGGTCCAGGCACACCTGTAACAGGACTCAGATCCAAATCCAGCTCTGCCAGAGAGTTCCAGATGTGGCACATCTGCTTAAGAGGAAAACCATGCTGGGCTCTCCCGGAATCCTGACCCTCCTGCTGCCCTGCATCCCAGGCAGAGCCCCATTGCTCTGCCCCCCAGCCCAGCCCCACACCAGGGTCCATCCCAGCTCCCACCACATCAGGCAAACATCACCTCTCAGGGATGCTCCCCCAGCTGGGATGGCTCCATTGCCACCCCTGAGGAAGAGGAGGATGCTGAGGAGCTCGGCCAGCATGAAATCCCACTGATCTGGTGCATCCCAGTGGATCAACAGGGTGAGAGGAGGTGCTGCAGTGTGACCCTGCCAGTGCAGAGAGAGCACCCGTGCTCGGGAGAGCATTGGGCTGGGGGGGAATTGGGTGTGGGGTGCACGGGCAGGGGGGGCCCTTCCTGCATGGAGCAGAGCCTGCTCCTCCCTGATCCTGGCTGGGACCTGGGAGCTGGGCCAGCTCATTAAGCTGTGCATGGCTGGGCCAGGCCAGCGCTCCCGGGGCCATTTCCAGGGGGACTTGGCTGTGGGATGAGGAGATGGGAGAGGCCAGCGGGGTGATTTCTCCCAGCACAGTGGGACACACGCCTGGATCTCCCCCAACACAGCCATGCCCTCACCTGGGCCACATAAATGTGTTGGGCATATATTCAACAGGAAGGATGAAGAGGTCAGTTGAGACAGGAGCAGTTTGGATAAGTATTTTGAGCTGGAATATTGATGGAGAGGGCATTTAGCAGGTGGGAGCACCCAGGTCTGCCCTGGGCTGTGGTTCCAGGTCACGCTGGAGCTTAGGGGATGTTTCCTGGCATAAAGGGGTGTCAGGAGATGCTGTATGGCAGAGCCTAAATGCCAGCACAAGGTTTTGGGCATGGGGAAGGCACAGAGAGCCTGTCTGAGCCCAGCACACCCTCAGGGCTGTGCACCAGCAGCACTCCTGGCTCCATCTGGACAGAGATGCCGCCCACTCCTCATCCTCCTGCCCTGGAGCTTGCATCATCCCAGTGGGAATTGCCTTCTCAGCCACACTGCCAGGGCCAGAGGGGACAGGGGACACAGCTGCCCCCAGCCTGCTGTCACAGCCAGGGCAGGACCAGGGCCACCCGTGCAGCAGGACAGCCTGGAGTGGGGTGTCGGGGGAACCGGACAGGGCGGCTTTGGGAGTCCCCACGCCACGTGTCACACCCTGGGAAGACCTTTTAATTGTCCCCTCGTAGGACATGGGCTGGAAAAAGGAGGTGATGAGGCACTGGGTGCTTTGTGATACCCATCTGCCCGACTCCTGTGCTCCAGCCAATGCTGCTGGGGCCAGAGCTGCCGGAGCCACCGGAGCCGTGTTCCCTTCCCAGAGCGCGGCACTCGACACGTGTGCCCAGCCGTGATAAGGACAGCCAAGATAAGGACACTGATGTCCCTGTGCCCTGTGCTGGGCTCCAGCCCGCTCTCTCAGCCCCAGCCCGGAGGGTCTAATCCAGCCTTTCCCCTCCCGGGATGGCAGGTGAGTTTTCCAGCTGCATCCAAGCTCCGTGGTGCTCCTGGGACACAGGATGGATGTGTGGGCTGTGTCCTGCTCCGGGACCATGTGAGCCCACTGGTTGCAGGGGACAGGGAGGAGATGTCACATCCTGGGTGTCCATCGTGGCACAGCTGGCACAGCCTGGTACCAGGGCTCGTGGAGAGGTCAGATCCTGCCTCACACCATCCATGATTCCTGTCCCCAGTGCTGGTGACCCTGCTGCCAGAATCAGCTCCATCCCACAAAGCACAGTGAGATGAAGTGAGCCCAAAAAATCCCCTTCCCTTCATCCTGAGCCCCAGCCCAGCAGTGCAGCATCACCTGCACCATTTCACCCCCCTGCCATGGGCAGGGACACCTTCCACTATGCCAGGTTGCCCCAAGCCCCGTCCAACCTGGCCTTGGACACTTCCAGGGATCCAGGGACAGCCACAGCTTCTCTGGGCAACCTGTGCCAGGGCCTCCCCACCCTCACAGGGAGGAATTTTCCCCTAAAATCTAATCTAAACCTACTCTTTCAGTTTAAAGCCATTGCCCCTTGTCCCCTTTCTCCCCAAAGCCCTCAGCAGCTCTTCTCGAGTGGAAATGCAGCTTCATCTTGGCTGAAATTCTGGCACAAAGTGGGGATTTGGGTTAAAATCCTGGGCTGAAAGCAGAGCAGGTCATGGAGGTTTGGAGGGTTGTGCTCCTGGGAGCCCACGGTGCAGCTGGGGCTTAAATTTAGGATGTTTCCAAGCTGCTGAGCACGTCTATGGCTCAGCCTTCAAACTTTTACTCCCAGACATAGGAAGGATTTAAAGGATTTCGGGAAGAAGGGAAGTGGGGAAAATATATATCGCTTCAGAGGGCTTTGAAAGGATGAGAGGGGCTTTTTGGGGTTCACACCACAGCAAGCAGCATCCAGGCAGCTTCAGCAGCAACTCCCTGGTCAAAGGGAAACCTCAGGACCTGATCCAAAACCCTCACCGGGAATTTTTCCATCTGCTGTGCTGGGCTGTAGATCAAACCTCGGCTGACCTGCGGGGCTGACAAAGGGAGAATGATCTCTTGGGGTTTGTTTAATGTCCCCGGGGCTGGGAAAGGACGTTCCCGGCCTCCCTCCTGTCCTGCCTTTGTTCCTGGGGTTGGGCACTGTAGCGCGGAGCCCCAGCTGCGGGTGAGCTGCCCCGGGCGGTCGGATTAAAGCTGTTGGGGTTTGGTGCCCACACGGGTTTTCGGGGGGTTTCAGGACTATGCACGTGACAGGGGGGCTGTTCTCCAGGGTTTCGCAGAGGATGCAGTCCCAGCACCTTCCTGGGGTAACAGGGAGGGGAGGGGAGAGGACCATCCCCTGAAAAAGGATGGAGGAGGATCCCCTCTTGGCCCTCACAAGGCTTCACGTGTCCTACAACCCCAGCCTGGTGTGGGCAGGAGGTGCTGGCCAGGATGGGAGTGGGAAGCACCTAAATCAGGGCTCCCAAACCATGCAGGGGAAGGGATGTGTGCAGGAGGAGGGTGCTGGTGTGTGGGATCTGGCAGAGGCCCCAGCTTTTCCTCGAGGCAGCTGTTTTATCCCTCAGAGCAGGGTTATCAGAGCAGCCGCCTTTTTCCACTCGGGATGATAACACCGGAGCAGCACAAGGACACGAGAGGTTCCTGGGGGCACAGGGACCTCGAGGACAGACTGTTGGCTTTGCCTATCACAAGGTAAAGAGCAGAAAACAAGCAGGGGGGAAAAAAAAACATGGATCCATGAGGCTGCGGCCGTGGCAGCCCCGCTGGCATCAGCAGAACTTTCCGTGGAATTCAGTGGCACTCGGAGATGAATCTTCACCTCTGGGACACACAGAGGTGACACACCTTGTCCCCCCCATCCTCTGGTTGCTGTTTGGGCACTCAAGGGACCAAAGCCACCCATAGCAGCAGGTTATTGGTGTTCCAGATGGGAATGGGGTCCCCTAGGATGCAAACCAGGCAGCATCCCACAGCCGGGGTGTGATGCCCGTCCCGGGCAGCCACGTTCCCACAGCCATCCCCGTCACCGCGGTGCTGCCAGTCCCCGTCCCTGCGTGTCCCTCCGGTGCGTATTTTTCTTGGCAGCCCCCAGGCAGGAATGTTTCCCGCTGCTGCCGAGCGAAAGTGGAGGCAGGAATTGCTGGAATAGCGACAGGCTGAGTAACAGCGCTAACTTTATTCTCCGAAACAAAGGGCAGTGTCCCAGCGCCGAGGGCTGGTCGCGCTCCCGGCGGTGCGGAGGCCAGGGCTGGGGAGCGCTGGCAGAGCCAGGAATGCCGCCGCCGCGGGGGATCCCGCCCCAAATTCCTGCCCTAGAGACCCCCCCAGCCACGCCCGGCTCCCACCACGACCCCCTCTCCTGCTCCCCACCGCCAAAAGTGCACTTCTAGGAGCAAAGAGGGGTTGTAAAACAGCACAGAAAGGCTGGGATTTCCCTCTGAGGCTTTCGAGCAGCTTCCCAGGGCTTTTCCCTCTGCAGGTGTATCCCCAGCCTGTCTCCTAGGATTTTGGGGGGCTCCAAGCCCAGCATGGACACCCAGTAGCCCTGAGCACCCCACATGCCTCTCCTGCACTCCCTGTACCCCGGGGTGCTCCAAGATGGGGTGCTGACCTCCCCTCCAGCCCTGCTGCCCTGTTTTCCAGGTGATTTCCTTTCTGTGGAAGTGGCCGAGGAGGGAGCTCCCCTTGTCAGAGCCCACAGCCTTCCCAGACTGTAACATTCCCACTCTGAGGAAGGTCCCAAGTCCCCACAGAACATTCCGGTGAGAGTCCAGCTCCAGGGTGGTTGTTTCCCTTCAGAAAAGGGCACGGATTTGGGTTGGAGCAGGATCCATCCCCGGTGCCTGGTGCGAGCAGCCTTGGTGCCAGGGCCGGCCTTGGCTGCAGGGCTCAGGCAAGGCAGCGCTTTCCAAAGCAAATATTTGTCCAGCACAATAACACGTGGGAAAGAGCAGGAGAATTTGCTTCCCTGGCTCCAGAGGGAAGTTCCTGGGGAGGCAGGCTCGGGCCGTGGGGGTTCAGCTGTGCCCTGACCTGTCACCATGCTGAGCTGCCTGGGTTTTTTGAGCCTCTTCATGCTCTGCGGGTTTGCACAAAATGGGTTTTAATTTGCGACCCAGAAAAGGGGAATCACTCTTGGATGGCCCTGGAAAAACCCACTGGGCACCAGGGAAGGGGTGTTCAGGGAGAGGTGGAGCTGTAGCATGCCTGGCTCTGCCCTGAGGCCTGTGCTGAGTATCCTCAAAGCTCCTGTGGTCCCCAGAGACCCCCAGTCTACCCCCAAATCCTGCTGTGTATGAAGGGGAGCAGCACTGTGCAGTGGCAGCCCCGAGGTGTTGGAGTGGGGCATCACACATGGGGTGCTGGACACCCTCCCTCACCAGTGCCATCATCCCCCCAAACGACCCCCAGCCCCTCACCCCCACAGTGACAACGCTGTGCTTAGGGGGGGAAAGTCCCATCTATCATTTACTTTCTCCAGGATTCACATCCTGAAACTTTCCCCCGTGTCCATGGTAGCTTAAAGCATCATTTTTTATTGCTTTTTAAAGCAAGGCACCGAAGATCCCTCCTGCCCTGACACCACCAGGGCAGGGACATGTGCCTGCCACTGCTCCCTCACCTCAACCATCTCCCAGCTCCAGCTCTGGGAGCAGCACATTCCCCATCTGCTCAGTCTGCTTGGAAATGGTGTAGGAATCAAGGAATGAGGCTGTGCAAAAGGCACCATCCCTGGGGTACCCAGGGGCACCCAGCAGCCCCTGCCCACCCCCCAGGTCCTTCTGCTCACACCTTGGCAGACAGTGGCTGACCCTGGAGCATCGAGAGTCAGCACTAATTGGGAATTAGAGGCATGGAAAGCCCTGGGGTGAGGCCGAGTTAATGGCCTGGCTGCTCCCACCAGGGCACCAATGTGAGCTCTTCCTCCTCCTCCTCCTCCTCCTCTTCCTCTCCAGGAGGCTTCAGCTGTAAGGTAAAGGTGTCAGCCCTGTGGTCCCATTGGGATTTAAATCCCTGTATCCCTGTGTTCTTCAGTGCGACAAGTCCCTCTGCCTGTGCACGGAGAGGTCTGGCAGTTGCCTGAAACCTGGAGGCAATTATTTCACCTCCCAGGGAATCCCACCTCTCCTGACCATGGAGAGGGCAGGACCCCCTTGGCAGGACGGCTCGAAGCCGTGTCTCTGGGCTGTCCCCGCGGATTATGGCATGTCCCAAGCACGCTGGGGACTTTGGGGCTGCTGGGGCCCTGCCGGGTGTCCGGGTGAGCCAGGGTTTCCCCAGGGCTTCTCCATAACGGGAGCTGCTCCCGGCCCCTCTTCCCTCCTGCTCCTCTCCATAAGAGGCGAGGCGACGGGGAGAACCGAGAGGAGCCTGTGCCTGGCTTTGCTCCACGGATTCCTTTCCTGCCTGTCACCGACCGATATAGTCCCAGCGTCAGCCCTGCCGCGTGTCAGCGGTGCCGGGGTCGGGCTGATGAGCCCCGGGGGCATCGCTGGGGCTCGATGCCTCGTGGTGCCCGGGGGTCCCGCGCGGGGTGGTGGGCACAGGGCCCTGCCCCGGGGTTATTTCCAGCCAAAAAGGCTGACGGGGGGGTCCTGGTGTCACCCATCCCATGGCACAGGGATGAGCTCGCTGCGGACCCACAGGTGCGGGAGGGGGAAGAGAAAGAAGGGATGTGTGGAGGTTTTCTTTTCTCTATTTCCCTTCCTTCCTCCCTCACTCTCTTCTTCCCTTCCTCCCTTCTTTCCTTTTTTTCCTTCCTTCCTTTTTCCCCTTCCTTCCCTCCTTCCCTTCCAAGGCAAAGCACCTCACAAGAGCTCACAGCGGGATCGGCACCACTGGGATCACTCAAACCTCCCAAAACCACCATGTTTTTAGCTCTGCCAAACGAGGTTTGCTGGTCGAACAAACACACCCGCAAACAACAGAAGGCTGGAAAAGTTTGGGGATTTTTTTATTATTATTATTATTATTCCTTAAATCCCCACCTCCTGGAGTTTTGGCAGCCTGCAAACCCTGGTTTGGGGATGTTGAGGGCGGGGTGTCACCCACGGAGGGATAAACACCACACGGTGGATCTGGGACACGTGAAAACCCGGAGCTGCCTCTGCACCCCCACCCCTGGAATGAGAACCCCAAACCCTCCAAATTTGCTAATTTTGGGGATTACACCGCTGGAGTTTTGGGAGATCCTCGCTGACATCCCAGCGTGCAGAGCCCAGGGATCTCCGGATCCTCCCCAGGGAGGGGCTGCGGGCAGTAACTGGTGCTTTTGGCAAATAATCTCGTTAAACCCCTTAATGAACCGTGATCAGGTTACAGGACTCCCGTCATGTCGGATTGCCGGGGATTAGCAGGGACAGGGAGTGAAGCAGCCAGGGGAGGGGATGAATCCCTTATTGTCTGCTCTGGGCATCCCTGCTGCAGCCTGGGGGGGGTTGGATTCAACATCTAGATGTTAAATTTTATGTATTTATTATAGTTCTATATATATTGGGGTTGCAGGGGAGGGTTTCTTCCCACCTCCCCCTGCCGTGCACGGGACGGGACAGCGAGCAAGGCAAAACCACCGAGCAGCACCTTGCCCTTTGCTGTGCACGTCATGGAGCTATTTTGGGGGCACATTCCTCACTCCATCACCCTCCCAGGGGCTTGCCAATCCACAGATTTGGCTGCTGCGGATGGAGGGAAACCCTAGTTCTTCAGGGAAGGGGTCGCTGCGAGCCCTGGGACGCTCGGGATCAGCCCCGGGGAGGAGCGGGAGGTTAATTCCCCTCTGCTGAAGACTCAGCCCTCGGAGGAAACGGCGGCTCCTGCCCGAGCCTGTAACCTGGAGCACCTGTGGGCTTTGGGAAGGAGCCGGCTGCGGGCAGAGCGTGTGATCCGATTAGGGCAGCCAGGGCTGAAAATAGAGACGCTGCTCCGTGAGGGGAGACTCGCAGGGTGATCCAGACAACCCCGGCGGGGAGGTGAGAGGCAGGGATACCTGACCCCTGGAAAATCATGGCTTGGACGCTCCTGGCTGTGCCCAGCTCCAGCCTGGCCTTCCCCGAAGGAGAAGGGCCTTGAGAAACCACCTCTCTAAGCCCACTCTAATTACCCAATTTCCCTTACATGATTCATTTGAAAAAGGACTCAAATGCCTGGAGAAAAGTGTTCTGAACACCCAAACACTTGGAAAAGGGCTGTGAGGAGGCTGAACAAGCCACTTCCTGCTGTTTTTCACACAAAAGTACTCCCCGCGGGGCTGCCATGGTCAAAATCGCCCAGGATAGGAGCAGGGGCAGAGTCCCAGCGTGGGACTCTGGGGCTGGGAATCAGGAGTAAGCAGGGCAGGAATTAGGCACATTAACTTACAGGGCAAAACAACCCGATTGCCGAGGTTTAAAAAGATCAGTGACTTAAAGAGCTTTAGCGGGGAAGAGAGAAGTGGACCAAGAGGAGCTTGGCACAGTAAGGAGAGTGCAGGACAGCCAGCTCCCACAGGAATGGGCTTCTGAGACCTGGAAGCTCACCAGAGCCAGGGAAATACCCCTGGGGGTGCTGGGGCAGGGGGTCATGGGGTGGGGGGGACAAGGGGTGCCCACCTCCAGGCCCCAGGCAGCACCCCCCACCTCCAGCTCTCCTCAGCCCAGGGATGGGGTGGCTGCAAATCCCACACCGACCCACTGGCCCTTGGGTCTGGGGGGGAAAGGTGCAGGCTGTCAGTGAGGGGGTCTGGCCAGGAGTGGGGGGACAGAACTGAAAACAGGGGATTTATGGGCACTTCTCAGCACGTCTGAACTGGGATGAAGCACAAGGTTACCCGCCCCGGGGCTGAGGGAGTGGGGGAAGATGACTTTCAGCCCCCCATAAAAGCTCTGGGGGAGCCCAGGCTGGGCTCAGATGCTGGAAGGGGTAAATCAGGACCAGGGGGGCAATTCCCACTCCCTGTGACTACTTGGGGCTGTAACCACCTCTTAAAGAAAACACCGGAGCAGGGAGAGGGCGTGGAATGGACACTGGGGGTCCCAGCAGGAAAGAGTTAAGGGCGAGCAGGGGGAATGTTCTTTAAGTGCTCACACAGAGGTTTGTGTAGGGACATGCTGGGCTGTGGGGAGGGGGAGCTGGGAGGGTGGAGAGAGGAGAAGCTCTGGGGAGGACAGGGGAGAGCTGGGGGGATGGAGACGGAAACTTGAGGGATGGAAAGGGGAGAGCTGGGGGAATCTTGGGGTGGGGGGGGAAGTGAGAGGACTCTGTGAGGGTAAGGCTTGTCCCCCAGCCTTGTCTGGGGACCCCTGCGTGGGGGGACACCTCGCCAGTGCCGGGGCTGGAGGGGGGAGCCGGACCCGCCCGCCCGGTCCCCGCCGCCCCGGGGCTGCTCCGCCTCGGCGGCTGCGGCAGCGGCTCCCGCAGTGCCCTCTGGTGACCGAACCAGGAGGCTCCGGGCGGCCTCGGTGGCCTCCCGGTCCCTGGGACCTTCGGGACGGTAGCCCTGTCCCCTTCTCCCCATCGCTCCGGGACCGTCCCTTTCAGACCCTCTCCATCGCCGTCGCCCCGTCCCTTTACCTCCCTTCATCACTTTGCACCCACCCTGTCCCCTCTCCATCACTCCTGTACCATCCCTGTCGTCCTTCTATCACCCTCCCACTGTCCCTGTCCTCCCCTCCATCACTCTCACATGGTCTCTGTACCCCTCCATCACTCTTGTACCATCCCCTCTCCCTCCCCATCACCCTCCCACTATCCTCGTCCCCCTCTCCATCACTCTCACTGTCCCTGTCTCCCTCCACCACCTTCCCACAGCCCCTGCCTTCCCCCCCTTGCTCTCACACCAGCCCCTCAGAGGCATTTCAGCTCTGGGCACCCCTGCCCGTGGGTGCCTGTGGCCCTGCCAACCCCCCTCACACCCACACACTTCGCCAGGACTAGCCCGAAGGAATTAACAGCGGAAAGGAGAGAAGCCAGGCTTAGGTATTAACAGGCCACATTAATTTTATTTTTCCCAGAAAGTCTGTAACAAAATAATCCCATAAACCCAACAAGTGTCGGTGCTGTTTATGTAACAGCATGGCTGGCAGGAGGGCAGGAAGGCAGCAGGGTTATATAAAACCCTGTGCTCCCGAGGCAGGGGCTGATCCCAAAGGCACCGGGGGGTCTGGCTCCTGCTCTGGCCTCTGGCTGGAGGTGCTGTGGGATTCCCACCTCCTGATCTGTGCCCCAAACAGGCCCAGGACCCTCCAGCAGTGGCAGTGGCAGCTGGAGCTTCCTGGGACTTGTGGAGGTGCAGGAGGTGATGCCGCTCCCATGAGCAGCCGCTGTGTAATGGGACTCTGAGACTGGCTTTTATTCCCTTCTAATTATTTTTCCTGAAACAGGGATCACTTCTCACTCCAGCATCAGCCTGGGGAGCTGCTGTTATTCCTCCACTCCAAAAACCAGGACACAACTGCCCATCCCAACCTCCCCAGTGCAGTTTAACTGCTGAATGAGGGGATGTCCCCCTGTCCCAGCAGACAGAGGGGACCCCACTGCCTTTCCCCATCCTTTGAAATCCTGGGTATGGTGTTCCCTGGGCACCTGGAGCAGACAGGTATCTTTATTTCACCTATTTGCAGGGTGGTGAGGAGGCCTGGGGTCTCCTTCTTGCCCTTCCACACTCCTCCTGTCCTCGCTGACCACATCCCTGAGGAAAATGGGAGTAAGAGTGAATTGTGATGGATGTCATGTTCCAGCTGAAGGTACTCCAGGAATACAAAGTGGGATGAGACCATAACCTTACTGAGACCAAAGGGTGTGCATGAACCATTGCATCGAAGGATTTTGAATTATTTTGGTCTGACTGGTTTAATGGAGTTGATTTATCACAATTTTAAGGTCTTTCCCTGCGTTTCCTCTGAGTCAGTTCTGCTCTAATCGGGTCAAAAGCTGATTTGCAAATAATCACCAGAGAAAGGGGGGAAAAAAATCGAGGGATTTAAGCCCAAGCTGTGCATTTCATACCATTAATTGAAAGCCTGAGAGAGATAATGTGTCCCTTCTCCTGGCTGAGACCCATAAGCTGCTATTAACAGCAAATTCCCCACCCGGCTCCAGGAATCACCTCCTGGCTGGGATTACAGCTGTGCACTGAGGGGAAAACCTCCCCCAGGGACTGATTCAGTGAAAGGGTAGAAATTAGGGAGCACCAAGGGGTATCAGAGCACTCAGAGCTCCACTTAGGGCAGCACAAACCCGAGAATTGTTTGAAAACTGGGATTAATGGGAATAAGGTATAGGTCTCCCAGTGCAGGACCATAAAGGCAGGGTGGTAGCTTAAATATTTCTCTACCACCTCTTTTCTGCACATATTTACGTGCAAGTTGTACCTTATTTGTCACCTTATATGAGTTTTTCAGGAAAGACTATGTCTGTATTTTTGTGTGTATATATATATACACGTATAAATATATACTTACATATGTGGTGCCAGAGACCCCAGCCACCCACAGTGACATTCTGCTGCAGGAATTCTGAGCACATTTTTCATGTCCCCACACCCCTGGAGGAGGGAAGAGGTTGATAATCAGAGAAATCCACCCTGGTATTAATTACACGCCATTACCGGGGCTTATTTGCTAATCCCCATTCTAATCACCCTCTCGGTTATATTTCAACCAGCACCTCAGGACACTGCATGTAATGAATAAAATATATATCAAAGTTTATTCCAGAGCACGGTGAGGGCAGCAGCAGCAGCCAGGGTTACACAACAGACCTGCTGTCACACCAAGGTAGTCGCGGCACATTCGTACGTCAGTGAAATCCCACCCCCGCCCCAGCCCAAAACCAAGTGGTTTTTGGGGGTTTTTTTTAAGTAAAATAAATAAATAACATTTTTTTCCAGTGGGATTCATGCAGCCTCTGGGGGAAAGCCACTGCAGAAGCTTGGCACAGCGAAGCGAGAGCTGGTGGCTCAGGTGAGGGGCTCTGTTATCCCGGGGACGGCGGCGGAGGAGCAGGATCACAGGGGGGCTTTGCCAGCTGAGCCACTGCAATTCCCGGCGGGGAAAGGGTGATCCCATCACATCCGAGTCCTCCATCCAAAGGGGTGATCCCGTCAGGTCCGAGCCCTCCGCCCTGAGGCCGGCTCAGGGCTGGTGGGGCAGCAGTGGGGACAGTGATGGGGACAGCAGCACCAGGGCCCTGCACGAGCCTTCTGCCCAGGGAGGGATCCTTCATCCCGAGCCCTCCTCCTCCTCCTCGTGCCTTCTCGCCAGCCTGCAGCGACAGGCTCTGCTGCCAGGTGACATTGGATGTCCCCAAGGACGTTTGCTGGAAGCACTGGGAGGTTTCAAGTGTCACCCGCTTGGTCAGTCATCAGAGCAGTCCCAAAATTCCAGCTCCATGGGAGGCGAATGGTGCCGGTGCCATCACGAGTTCCAGCCCTCATGAATTCCAGTCCTCTCCCGCTCTCTGCCCCTACCGGGGCTGAAATCGCTGGCCAGGGCTGGTGGAAGTGGGGTGGCCCCGAGCCCACTTGATTCCCCTCTGAGGCTTGCACAGAGGCCCAGGATCAGTCCCAGTCCCATCAGTGTCCTGCTGGCCCAAGGGCTCTGGAACCCCTCCTGGGGGTCTGTGGGGCTCAGACAGGGAAGGGGCCCTGCCCCAGAGTGGCTGCCCTGAACCTGCTGCCTTAGAGAGGGAGGTGACTCCAGACTGAGATGGAGGTGCTGGCAGTAGATTCCCTGATAAACACCCCCAAACCTGGCAAGATCCTCCAGGGATCCCAGACCCTGGAGGGTCTCCCAACCCCATGGGGGTTCCCAGACCCTGCTGGGCCCCCCAACCTCACTGCCCCCCCCAGTTTGCCAGCTCACTGCACACCCTGGACCCCGACCCTGCAGGATCCTTCAAGTACTCCAAACACCCAGGGACCACCCCCTCCCTGCCAAAAAATTCCTCAGAGCACCCCAAGGTCCCCAGACCCTGCTGAGGAGTTCTCCAATACCAGAGGGTCCCCTACAGAACCCCAAACAACTCAGACCCCACAGGGTCTTCCCCCATCAGACCCCTCAGGCCACTGCTGGGGTCCCCAGATCCTGCTGGGTACCCCCACCCCATAGAGTCCCCCAGACCCTGCAGGATCTCTCTGGGACCCCCAGGGATGCTTAAGCCCTCCCAGTCCATTGGACCCCTCAGGCCACCCCCAAGGTTCCCAGACCCTGCTGGGTCCCCCAGACCTCCCCCACCTTGCAGGATCCCTCCGGGACCCCCAAATCCATTGGGTCCCAGCCGATCAGATTCCCCAGATCCTGCTGGGTCCTCCCACCCCATAGTGTCCCCCAGACCTCTCCCACCCTGCAGAATCCAATCAGGACCTGCAAACGCACTGCTTCCCAGCCCACCAGACTGCCCTAAACCCTCTAAAGGACCCAAGACCCTGCTGGGTCACCCCCACACCATGTGGTCCCCCAGATCCTGCAGGGTTTTCCAGACTCATCAAAGTGCCCCCCACTTTCAGAACCCCTGTGTCCCACCGATCAGTCCCCCCTGGACCCCAGACCCCTCCAGCTCCCCAGAACCCCCCCAGACCCCAAAGCCCCCTGGATCCTCACCAGTCGGACTTCTCAGGAGGAGGATCCCCCTATGCCGCGGGGTCCCCCAGATCCTGCAGAGTCCCCCAGGCCCATCAAACTGTCCCCCACTTTCAGAACCCCCAAAGCCCCCGGATCCTCATCGATCACACTCCTCGAAGGACTGGATCCCCCCAGATCCCACAGGGTCCCCAGACCCATCACAGCACCCCCCACTTCCAGAACCCACCCGATCAAACCCCCTCAAGGACCTCAAACCCCTCCAGCTCCCCAAACCCCCCCGCCGGATCCTCACCGATCAGACTCCCCAGGGCTCCTCGGAGCACCGGGTCCTCCCAGATCCTGCAGGGTCCCCAGACCCACCAAAGAACTTTCAGAACACCCCCCCCCGATCAAACCCCCTTAAGCACCCCAGCCCCCTTCACACCTCCCCGTCCCCCTCCCTCCCTACGCGGACCCTCGGGGTGCCGCGGGCAGCCGGCGCACGGGGGTCCCCGCGGCCGCCCCCCGTGCCCGGGACGGTGCCCAGGGCACGCAGCTGCGGAGGGCGCGGGCGGCGGCGAGGAGCGCGGCGGGCCGGGGGCGCGGGCGGCGGCGGAGCCCCTTCTGCAGCCGCTGGCTCTGGGCCGCCAGCGCCAGCTGTGCCTGTGCCACGCCGGCCCCGAGCCGGCCCAGGGTCTCCGCCCGGGCTGCCAGGCGCAGCTCTGCGTGCCGCAGGGCGCAGTGCACTTGCCACACGCGCCCCTCCAGCTCCGCCGCCGCCCGCCGCCGCCCCTCCGCCGCCACCAGCCGCCGCCGGGCCGCCGCCAGCTCCACCGCGCCGGGGCTGCCGCCGCCGCCGCCGCCGCCGCTCTCCGGGCCCGCCTCGGGCCCGCCGGGGCCGCCGCGGGACGGGCGCTGCGTGTCGCCGCGGGCGGGGCTCCGGGATGCCGGTGCCGCCGGTGATGCAGCCATGGGGAGCGGGAGCGGGAGAGGAGGGATGCGGCGGGGATATATAGCCCGGGGGCGGTGCTGGCGGCGGGTGGCTCGGCCCCGGCGGGGGCGGCTCCGGCAGCGGCTCCGCACCGGCAAAGGGGGGGTGGAGGGGCAGGGGAGGGACGCGCGACCCCGGAGCGGTGCGGTGCAGCCCGGGGGTCGGTACGGACCGGTACGGCACCGGTACGGGCTTGTTTCTGCACTGGCCCGGGATTGGGCATAGCCCGGTAGGGCACATTACCAGTATCGACACTGGCACGGCCTCAGCCTTGGTACGACACCGGGCTGGGCATGGCTCGGTATGGCCCTGTACAGACCCGGTACCGGCACCGGCCTCTGTCCAACACCGGCCCCGGGCTCGGTATGGCCCAGTACGGCATCGATACGGGTTCGGTGCCAGCACTGACAGGACACCGGGATCGCTATGGCCCGGTAGGGCACTGTCCCGGTGGCGTTACCAGTTTGTGGTGCCCTCGGGGGACACCGGTGGGTAATAGGGAGCTGGGGAGGGCTGGTATCACTTGGAAACGCTGAGAAGGTTACTGAGGGGTCACTGGGAAAGGCTGGACCGGAAAAGGTTTCCTGGGGAGATTTACCGGGATGGGTTAGTGGGGGCGGCTGGGCTGTGAGGGGTTACTGGAACGGCCGGTTTGAGTCTGCAGCTCCTGAGAGAAGCAGTTGAGAAGGTCTTGGTGCTGTTTGAGCGATGCCGGTGCCTCTGCCTGGGGCAAGGAGAAGAGCAGGGGGCAGCCCCTTTCCCCCCAACACCCACCAGGGCTGTGGTTGGGGTGTCCCATCCTGGGGCGCAGGGAATGTGACACCAGGACCGCGTGTCCGTGGTCGCAGGGCTGTCACGGCAACATCGCTGCCAACGTCATTATCATTTGTACGGTGTTAATAGACCTGGGGGTGGGATGGCACGGGGAGGAGGCTGGAGAGGGAGGTGCCGCTGCCACCTCGCTCCCCCACAGGGCCTGGTTTTTGGGGTTCCTCCTGCCGGAACGCCATCCTCAGTAGCTGCATCTTCATGTGGGTGCGTGGGGTAAAACCTGCTCGTGTTTCACATCGCAGCAGCAGAGAGGATAAAAGGGATGACAGAAACCAGGTGCCGAGCTCTCATCCCACCCCCAAACCGGAGCAAAAGCCTAAGCTAAAAACAAAAACCCAGCCTAAATCTGTTCCGAGCAGAGCCACATCCAAGCCTGCAGTGGATGTCGCCCACGAAGCTGGTGACATTTTTGCTTCCCTTACCTTAGGAGGAAAAATAGAACCCCATCTCTTGTGCTTTGCATCACATTCCTGCTCCTGCCAGGCTGCCACACGTCTGCCAGGCACCGGAGCGGCGTCAGCGGCCGCTGCGTCACTGCTCCAGCCCCCGCTGCCGGCTCGTCCCCTGTAGACACCGCACCCCCACCGCCCGGGGTCGGAGAGACGGCCACGGCACTTCCTCAGGCCCTGCAGGCTGCATTCCAGGCTGTGGGAAAGCTGAAGTCTTCGTGTATCTGATACAAATGCTGCTCTAAAACGGGGTGTGGGGTTTGAGGGGGGCTGCTCCATCGTGGGGTTAAAGCTCTGCCCTTGCTCCCTGTGCCTAAAAATCTGCGGGGACAGGCAGGAATTTAACAGAACATCCTCCTCTCTCGTTTTTTCTCTGCTTCCTTGGCACTTAGATCCCCAAGGGTACCTCCTGAAGGGAAAAAGGGCTGGGATCTGCCGTGCTCTGAGCTCCCCCCATTCCCCAAAAGTGAAACCTCTCAATTGCAGAGGTTGGAGTGATCTCAGGAGGTGCCTGTTTTGTCGTCACCTGCTCAGAAAATAATTGCTTTTTTTGGATCACCTCCCACGCCTGCGCTGCTTGTCACCTTCCCAGCTCCAGGCCCTGCTCCGGGGTGAGAAAAGGACATGGAAACAGGGAGCAGGGGGGAGAGGGGGGGCTGGGTTTGTTAAGCAGTGAGGCTGAAGGTGACCATGTCCCCAGGCTGTCCCAGCACGTCCCAGTGGTGAGCAGACAGCAGCTGGAAAAGGCAAACAGTAGGAAAATAAAAGAACTGCCTGAAGTAAGTTAGTGACTGAGTCCCCAGAACCCTGTGGCACTGCAGGATCTCTGCCCGGGCTGACAAGCTATTAATGATTTAGCAGAGGAGGCTGCAATTAGCAGCGCTCAGAATAAACCTCGGTGATGCAAAAGCCCGGTGGGAGCTTTGTTCTCCCTCCCCTGTCAGTGCCCCTCTGCCAAGGCACCAACCACCGGGATGGGACACCGGGATGGGACCCCACCCTGCATCCCACCGCCAGCCCAGTCCCGGTATTCCCGCAGGGATGCAGGCAGCGGGAGGACACAGCCACGGGATGTGCACTGGCCTCGTCTCCAGCCTCTTTAAAGCCCCGCACTGGGATGTGCTCCAGAAAAACAAAGCCTTGTTACAGGCAGCAAATAATTAATGTTGCTGCCATATCTCCCAGCCTCTCTGCAAGTTTGTCCCCAGGTGTCCCAGTTACCAGGACGGGGGGGGCCCAGGCGCTGGTCTCTCATCTTGACACAGTTTAAGGGAAGGAATCCTGCATCAGGATTTCAGGTTTAAACCCCAGGACTCCTGGGTTGACCCAGTTCCCTGTCCCACCACCCTGGACCCAGCATCAGCAGTTTGGGACAGGGGAGGTGATGGGACACAGGGAAAAATTCGGGAGCTGAGTGGTTGTTGGTTCAGGGGGTCACACTGTGCTGCTCAGCTCGTCCTGGAAGTGCCAGGCTGCAGGGGACAGTGACAGGAGAGGTTTCATGGCCGGGATCTGTGCTCAAGGCAGCTGGCAGAGGAGAGGACACATTTCCAAGCAGTGCTGTGAGTTATCCACAAATGAAATCCCAGACGGGAAACGACATCGGCTGGACTTCAATGCCAGAGGCTTGAATAAATAAACACTGTCTTTGTGCCCTTTAGAGAAGGAAGGAGACTCTTGGCATCATCCTTTAAACTGATTTCTCTCTTCTCTTTCCTCCTGGAAACTGGCAGCAGCCTCAGTGCACAGCTGTTGCCCTGCTGCCACCTTCCCAGTGGGTTTCCATCCTTTTTTCCAAACCTTCAGGAAAGGATCCAAACCCCCCAACTCTTTGGGATAGGGATCCTTCAGGACAGGCATCCTTGGGGATGAGGATACATTGGGATAGGGATCCTTCAGGACAGAGATCCTTTGGGATAAGGATCCTTCAGGGCAAGGATCCTCAGAGATGCAGAGACATTGGGATAGGAATCCCTTGGAGCAGGGATTCTTGGGGATGAGCATACACTGGGATAGGGACACTTCAGGACAGGGAGCCTTGGGAATTAGGATCTATTGGATTAGGGATCCTTTACAACAGGGATCCTTGGGGTTGAGGATACATTGGAATGGGGATCCTTCAGGGCAGGGATCCTGGGAGATTAGGATACATTGAGGCAGGGATCTTTCAAGAGAGGGATCCTTGGGGATGGAGACCTTAAGGGTGGGGACGGGGACCCTCGGGGGAGCCGATCCCCGGGGAGCCAGCGCTACTTCGGGACGCGGCCCGCTGGGGATGAGGCTGCTCGGCTGCTTTGACGCAGACCCCGGGGGGGGGGATGTTCCCCGGGGGAGCGGCATTCCCGGCGGGATGGAGCGGCATTCCCGGTGGGACGGAGCGGCATTCCCGGCGGGACGGAGCGGCATTCCCGGCGGCATGGAGCGGCATTCCCGGTGGGACGGAGCGGCATTCCCGGCGGGACGGAGCGGCATTCCCGGCGGCATGGAGCGGCATTCCCGGCGGGACGGAGCCGCTTCGCCCGGCGCGCTCTGCTGTCCCTCGGCGCGGCCCGTCCGCGTCACGTGTCTCACCTGGCGCAGGTGAGGCGGGGCCGGACGGCGCTCCCGGCTCGCAGGTAACGCCGGGCGGAGGGACCCGGCCCGGCCCCGGCTCGGCCCCGACCCCCGGCCCCGACCCCACCCCCGGCCCCGGCATCAGCCCCGGCCCCGCCGCCCACCCCGCCGGCACCGCCCGGCGCTGACCGGCGCCTCCCGGCCCGGGGGCAGCGCAGGCCGCGACCGGCACGGAGGGAGGGAGGGAGGGAGGGAGGGAGGGAGGGAGGGAAGGACAGCGGGATATCCCATCCCCGCCCCGGGGATCCCGTCACACACCCACCCCGCCGAGCCCCCCGCGCCCCTCGGCTCCGTCTCCCCGCCAGGGCGGCTTCGCCCTCCCCGTGCGCCCCGGGCTCCCCCGGCACAGGGACCCCCGGTTCCCCCACCGCAAGGTTTGGGGACATCCCCCCCATTGCCCCCGGCTCTCCCTGGCGCTCCCTCGCCTTTCGCTTCCCGCTGCTCCCGGACCTTCCCCGCCCTGGCCGCGGGGGACGGTGTCGGGGCTCTCCCGGGGGGCTGGTGGTGGTGGTGGGAGCTCTCCCCGCGGGTTTTTGGGGTCTCCTTGGTCCCTGCTGGGGTCGGCTTTGCTTTCCAGGGATGGAAAACTTCAGTGGGAAGTGGGGCAGGACCCTGTGCAGGGCAGGGCAGGCCGGGCTGGGCTGGGGCTGTCCCTGCTGCCAGCTTCTCCTCTTCCCAAAAATCCCCTGTTTGGAGGACGTCGGGGGGCCCAGGGTAGGCAGAGGGAGCTCTGTTTAGTGCCCAGACAGGTCTCCCCCTTCCTTTTCCTTCATTTGTGAGAAAGAAGGGCCAAATTTTGTTTCCCTGTGGCGTGGTGGAGTCTTGGCTGTCAGCTGGTTTTGGGCCAGGGGCACAGGGAGGCATTTGGTGAGAGGCAGTTCCTCGGCTGGGCTGTTTAGATCCCAAATAGTTGAGAGGGAGGATCCAGCAGCACAGGGAAGATGCTGGATCCACGTTACTCTGGGCCAGGATCTCCATCACTGCCTGGTGTCAGCAGACAGAACAGGAGCTTTACAGGGCAGCTTTCAGCTCCTGGCAAAGCTGCTTAGAAAATTCCACAGAGTTAAGACAAGTTGTATCTCTGTGTAAACCCTGAACTCAGGAGACATTCCCTGGCTTCCAGCAATACTGTTATTGTCAAACCCATGTGTAAATTAAGGAGGTTCACAACTTAATTTAGCTTTTTTTTTTTTTTTTTAGAACTTCACAAAGAAATCCTGTCCTGTGAACAATGAAGATCTTAGACCCGGGCTAACTCTTAGAGGTGCAAACCCTTTTTGAATCCTTCCTTGCTGCTCTGGAGCAGATGCTGAGGCTCTTTGGAGGGACCTTCTCCAGTCTCACACGGCGCCTGCGTGACAGCAGAGGAAGCAACGAGAGAGTCACGACCCTGTGAGTATCACTTGGATGTGGATTTTGGTCTGAGCTCTTGTTTATGGCTGTGGGTTTCAGGCCAGCCTGTTGCCTGTGCTAGAGAAGCTGCTGGATTGAGGAGCTGTGTCTTGTCCATGCTCCCAAGGGACTTTTCCCTGTGATCCAGTGGTTGCAGAAACATGACCTGTGATGGGAAGGGGCGAGCCCAGGACTCTGACAGGTCCCTGTCTCTGACACGTGTCCCTGCAGCTCTTTTTCACACTCTTCCTTGTGTCCAAGATGCTCTGAAATTCCAGAACATCGTGTATTGTTATATAAGTGAGTGTTGCTGTTGGCACAGAGAACACAGAGTGTTGTGTTGCTGTGATACAAGTGAGCAGTGCAGATGTTGGATCTCTTCCTGAGGCCTCAGGATGAAGAGAAACTTCCCAGTAATCCGCTCTGTCCTCAGTGCAGCTCAAATGTTTTTGGCCTGTTTTTAAATTTTGAACAAATGATGAAGCTGAGGAAAAACACTTTGTTGTTCAGAAGAGAAAGCAATCAAAACTCTCCACTGATGCTGAGGTGAGGGAGCTCTGCCTGCTCAGCACTGAAGTTGCAGCATCTGGGGCTTTTTATTTAACATATTGCCCAGGAATGTGCAGAGGAAGCTCCTGGGATGAATTTTTATAAGGTAACAGAGCCAAACTATTCCTGGAAAGCAGCGATGTGCTGTAAGTGCCTGGCTTTCAGTCTGGGCCTGTTCCTTTGTGGAGAAAATGTTTCTATTTGTTTAAAAAAACAGGGGATAAAGAGGCAATGCTCTAACAAGGTGTGCTGGTTTAAAAGTTAACCAGCAGGGGGAATGAACCCAACTCAAAGGAGAGATTATAAGTCAGAATAACAATTTATTAAAATAATACAGTAAGTACAATAATACAAACAAACAATTGGTCTCAACCCACAAAAACCCAAATGTATAACCCAGTACCCTGGGGCCTGAACAAAGTGGTGTTCCTTGGGCCCTGTTTGAGTCCAAAGTAAAGGGAGAGGGGAAGAACCTGCTGGTGGGAGAGCTGCTGCAGTCTGGCCAGAACTGGTGATCGCAGTCCAGTGGTGGTCTAAGTCTGGTTGAGAGCGATGAGATGCAGCCGTCCTCTGGATCCCACGAGTGGGTTGAAAAAATGTTCCAAAACTCCAAGATTATATATCCTCCAGTTCAGGCAGGAATGCTTGGTACTCCCCTCAGGGCGGGGAGTTCACAAAGGGTGTGAGGACAGAAACATCCTTCTATCTCACAGGCCTCTTAACACCTAGTTTATAGCCTGAGGAGTCAGGCTCTATGGGTAGAGGGTGCGAATAGTCTATTGACAACAATAGTCTAGTTTCTGGGAAATGACATGGAAGGCTATAGAATACAGTTTTGGGTTACACCCACCATGCTCTATGGGCAGAGGGTGCGAATAGTCTATTGACAACAATAGTCTAGTTTCTGGGAAATGACATGGAAGGCTATAGAATACAGTTTTGGGTTACACCCACCATGATGAACTGATCTCAGCTGTCCTAACTAGGACACAAGGTCAGACAGATTTATTTATTCATGCTTGAGGTGCCCTATAGAAAGTCTATAGCAGAGCAACAAGGACAGTATTAAAACGTTTAAGCTATGGCTGGGCTCTCATTGCTTATTAATTACCCTAATTAGTGTTTAAAAGGATCTCTTGGGGGTGAAAGCAGTGTTAGCCAAGAAGCTTGGAAACCATGGAGAATTTAGGGGCCCACCACAGCCTGGGATAAAGGCAGCAGCAATAGAAGTGGAGAGTGACAGCCTTGACCTGACTCAGCATCGCCCAGTGCCGAGCTTTAATAATAAAAAGATTAATAACAGGGAGAATTAACATGCCAAGCTCTGATTGTTGGCTCTGTGGAGATAAACTGTGACAGTGGATGCTGTAAAAGCAGTTTACTCCTGCGTGCAGACCTGGAGCAGTCGTGTTGGTAACAAGGCAAACAGTTGAGCAGAGTCTGATGTGGGATCTCTGTAGTAGGGCTTGTAAAGGTTTTGCTCCCTTGAGGAGTGATTTGAGACCAACTTGTTGACAAGACCTTTTCCTTGATCCAGATGAAGACATCGGGTTTTCACAGGGAAGTGTTTGACACGACCCAGCCTTAGCATGACTGGCAAAAATCATTAGTGTTAGTAATGCCAGCATTGCTAAATCCCCCGAATTTAAATAGCACCAAATAACGTGGAGTCTGAATTGGCAGCTTGCATAATGATGGATTGCTTGTCATCTCCTCCTGGGCACAGATGTGTTTTGAAATGGATAAGTGCTGTCAGGGCCCAGCCTAATCCTAAGGAATGCGAGACAAAGGGGAGTTGTTTAAAAAAAGATACTTTCCCTTTGGAGCCTGTCAGCTCCAAGCTCCACCTCCAGCTGTGCTGTGAGTTTGTTGCTCTGGAGCCTGACTCCCAGCTGCTTCGAGGAAACCTCTTCTGAAGGTTACAAGGATTTTGATGTCTTAAAATAGTCCTTTTATAGTATATTTCTTCTGGTTTGAGTGTCTACCAAAAGGAAGCAAAGCTTGAGTAGTCGGAGAGCCCCGAAACAGGGGCTGGATTCCCCCTCTGTGCCACAAGTGGGAACAGCATGAGTCCCAAGGAGAGACATCCCTGAGAAAACCGAAATGTTGGATCTGAGAGTCACTGAGTTCGACTGCCAGGCCCCTCTGTGCTGATGGGCAGCTCGCTGAGGTGGGGCTGGTGACTTGAGCCCTCCCTGTTCCGCAGGTGCCCGAGTGCTGAGCCATGCTGGGCCGGAAAACACGACTCCCCCAGGACCTGAACAGCCACCGCCAGCTGAACCAGTCCTGCCAGGAGGCCGTGCCCCTGCGGACCCGGGCGCCCAAGGACACAGATGTCAGCTTGGAGGTGTTCAGTGGCTCCACGCCGGAGATCAAGCCCAACCGCAGCCGAGCCCAGCAGATGCGGGACAGGAAAGGGCGCAAAGCTGAGCTCAAAGACTCCAACGGCAGAGAGGCAGAGACAATTACCTTTATCTCTGGCACAGCAGAGGCTCCCCCAAACCAGAGCTTTTGCTGTTCCTCTCTGTCTCAGGCCTGGAACACGTACAAGGCTGTTTTCTGTTGTATAGTGACCTGTGGGGGCTGCTTCCAGGACTGCAGTGTCTGTGTCCCCTACCCGGGGCCCACCGAGACCTCCACTGACGATGGAAAGAACGGAGACTATAACGGGCGGCTGCCAAACAGCCCCACCAACGTCTCTCCCGCTGAGAAGAACGGGAACCAGATAAAAAAGTCCAGCGTGGGCAGCAGTTTCAGTTACCCGGATGTGAAGCTGAAGGGCATTCCTGTCTACCAAAACAGGAGCCCCAGCCACCAGCTGGAATCGGATTCCTGCTGCAAGGAGCTGCTGGAGAAGCCCTTCAGGAACAGCATAGAAAAGCCGCCGCTCCCCAGCAGCCACCGGAGCTCGGAGGAGTATTATTCCTTCCACGAGTCTGATGTGGACATCAGTGAGCTGAATGGCTCCATGTCCAGCAGGCAGATCGATGTCCTGATCTTCAAGAAGCTGACGGAGCTCTTCAGCGTCCACCAGATCGACGAGCTGGCCAAGTGCACCTCGGACACCGTCTTCCTGGAGAAGACCAACAAGATCTCGGACCTCATCAACAGCATAACTCAGGACTACAACCTGGACGAGCAGGACGCCGAGTGCAGGCTGGTCCGAGGCATCATCCGCATCAGCACCCGCAAAAGCAGGGTCCGGCCCCACATTTCCACCCCAGCCAGCCAGAGCCACGAGGAGAAGTCCAGCCGGGGCAACGCGCCCGACAGCGGCAACGAGACGATGCTGGAGTCCATGGTCATGAGCCAGGATGGTATGTGGGGTCCCTGGGTGCTGCTGCTTTGCTGGGTTGTTTTACCCAAGCCACGGAGATGTGGCTGTGGAGCGGGGTCGAGAGCTGTTGTTGTCTGTCCTCAGGGCAGGCTTTAGCTCGTTTTCTTTAGCAGCACAGATGAGTACAGAACTGTGTAGGTATGTGTATGTATTTTGATCCATGGGACATGTTTCAGGTTTCTGTGCCTCTGATAAAGTACATCTGTACCTGCATTGCTGCAGCAGCTGTGCTCTCAATTTGTTATTTTGCAAGGCTTAAAATGTATGGGTTAATTTGCTTTCCTGGAGGTCCTTATGGAGACCTCTGCCTCTCACCCTCGCTGCGTGGTGCCTTTCTTGAGCGTATCTTTCCCTGCCAGTGAGGTTTGTGCTGAGCAATAGAAGGGCTTATGCTGCTGCTGCAGTGATTCTGCCTTTCCTCTGCACCTCTAAGCGAGGCACAAAGACCGTGAGTCAAACTGAACTGGTATGACCAGACGAGCTGCTTGTGCCAGGGGATGTCCAGTTACTCAGCTGGCTCTGTCCCGTGTGCTACCTGTCTAATACCACCCTTAGACTACTGTGACAGCATCTCCTCCGAGCTGAGACCTCCTCCACATGGCAAATATCCCTGCAAAGACAAGGGAAGGGCTGTCCCACAGTGCCAGTGCCTCCTGGTTGTTCCAGGGCTGCTTCCTGCTCGCCGGAGCAGCCTGAAGTGCCCGACCTCCAGAACAGGTTGTAAGAGAGTTTGTTGTAGAAAGACCTTGGAAAGCTGGGTGTGGGGGGCAAGGAGACATCCAGAAGTAACAGAGGAAACCAAGTGTGTGTTGTGCTTCCCAGGTTAGGAGGGAGGCTGCTGTTCCTTCCTGGTGTTTAAAGACCACACAGCTCAGGTTACCGGGAAATGGTGGAAGCAGTGGGAAGAACCAGACTCAACCTCTCCTGTTCCCTGAGGGTGGTGCCTCGTGGAGATCCCTGTGTTCCCTGACAGGGCTCCTTGCTGCTGAGTCATCCTTTCCTGTCTCAGGCCCTCCTGGTTTTTCGTTCCAGATTTGGCCGTGCAAATATCGGAAGAAACGCCGGCAGATGTGATGGCCCGGAATATGAGGCGGCACAGCAGCGCAGGTAACGGACCTGGAGGGGGGCCTGGGCTGCAGGGGCATCACAGCAGTGAGGGGGATGCCCTGAACCTCCCCTATTTCACGTGCCTCCAGTTCTCACCCTCCACAAAGGCTGAGCTGACCCTGCCCTTCAGATTCCCCTCAGTTCTCTTGGGCTTCGGGAGCGACGGGAGCTCAGGAGACTCCCTGGGTTGGTGGGTCCTTCTGAAAAGGATTGAAATCCAAGTATGGGGCATTCTCTGTCCTTCCACAGTATTTGTCCTGGGAGCTTTCAGTCTCTGTGTGCCTTGACAAAGTTTGGGGCTGTATTTGGGGCGTGACTGCCGAAGGTCACAGCTGGGTGAGACTTGGGAACAAAAGGAACTGTGCAAAAGGGAAGCAGGGGAGAGTGATGGGCTGTCCCCCTGAGCTCTGATCCTCCCAAAAAGCAGCCCAGGGCTAAAGGACAAGTTTCCACCTGCATAATAACAGATCTGTCCTAGGAGATGGCTACAATACAGGCAGGGTTGTTCCCTGCCTGTGGGCTTTTTGTGGCTTTCTCCTCCCTCATGATACACAAAGCCTTTTGTGGCAACTCCTTCCCCACCTGCCAGGTGCTCCACTGCTGTGCTTCACCCTGGCTAATGTCACCATCTCTTCTCTCTTCTCTCCAAGGCTCTCCAACAAGCAGAGATTCTTCTTTCCAAGACACAGAGACTGACTCGTCTGGGGCACCTCTGCTTCAGGTGTATTGTTAAAGGACCCAAGCAGCAGGCAGGCATTCCAGGGCTTTGCTGCAGTCACATTCCTCCTCTTCCCGTATGGAATGTGCTAGGCCACTTTTTTTCCCCCCCTCAATCTACCCTGATCCTTTATTGAAGCCAAATTCCTCCTGCTGCCTGAATTTCACCGGATATTTTGGGTTTTTTTGGACAATGTAGAACATCAAGGAGGAGAACTGTGGAGCTAATGAACTTGGGAGGCGGAGTGTGTGCCCAGGGAGGAGAAGATGGACAAGGAAGTATCAGATGACTCGTGCCTCTGTGATTTCTGTAAATCATGTTGAGCTCCAACAGCCTCAGTGGCCCAGCCCTTTCCCTGCTTTGGGGATTTGCTGTACAGTTCTTGCTTCCTGGCACTGCCTGAGTTAACTTGGGTAGGGAATAACTGAGTGGTGTCTCTGTGTTGGTGCTGATACTGAGGCTCTAGAGACCCAAATCCCTCTCTAGGGACCCAAATCTCTGTTTAAAGTGGCTGGGTTGGTCCCCAAAAAACCTGTGTGCTCCACCCATGGTGTTTGCAGTAGCCAGATCTGCCTTCTCCCTGCTGACCCTTGGTGTCATCTCCTGCTGCCTTGTGAGGAGAAGGTTCAGGTAAAGGGGTTAATTTAATTTTTGGCCTCTTGGTGTGTCTCCTGAGACACGGGAGGTGGGATAGCTGCTCAGCTGCTTCCTTCACCCCCTGAGCAGACCATGGGCACCAGCTCTGCCAGCCTGATGTGAACTAAAGCTGTGAGGTGTTCCCAGGTGCACACACTGACCTGTGACTTCCCTGCCAGTCACAGCTCTTCCTCACTCCTCTGCCAAGCCCTCCACGTTTCCCATCACACTGGGCAAGCCTGAAACCAGGGCTGTGGCAGGTGAGGGAAATAGTTTGTCTCTTAACTTCTTGTGTTTGCTAGAAAATGCCTTAAAAGTGGCTTGCTTTGAAAGGAAAGGCTCCTGAGAGAGCCTGCAGAGGGTTTGTGAGGCACTGCTGGTCCTTTCCTTCCCCTCAGCACCTTCTCCTTCCCTTTGCTCCTCTCCACCAGGCAGTGGGAAGCAGGAGATGGGGCATTGCTCCCCCCAGGGCACAGTGCCAGGTGACCTTGAGGACTGCAGCACTGCAGCAGGAGGAAGCTGGATCTGTGGTGTTGCCACTTGGTTGTTTATCAGAAAGTAAACACGTGCAGCCACGGGACTTGTTTATCCTTTTGGGTGTCCTTGGACATGAATAGAAAACACTTGGTTGAATTTACCAGCCATAGAATGAACGCACCCACTGGTTTTGGGGGAGAGGGAACCCAAAATAGGGCCTGTGCTTTGGTGTGGACCATGTTTTTGTGCCTTTGTTTGACTGGAATGCGCTTTAATTGGACTGAAAGGTGCCTTAATTGAACTGAACTGTGCCTTAGTTGAATCGAAATGTGCCTTTATTTCACAGCCTGTGATTACTCTTTGGAAGGTTGGGTAGAGGGGAAGGATTTAATTCCTCTCTTGAGCAGCCAGGCTTATTTAAGAGGGGAGAGACTGAGCCTCAGATTTAGCTTCCCCTCCCTGCTTTGTGTTTAAAGCTGTTGGTTTGTGAAAAGCCCAGTTTATACAAGAAGACTTGAAGCAAGGCCGGGCTGGGACTCCCAGAAGAGCCCTGTGTGGTCACCTCCTTCTGTACAGATGGACCCACCTGGTTTCTGCTTCCCAGTGGATTATTTGGACATTATTATTTGGACAAGTTTACTCAAACCTGTGCACTGGGGCTCAGCACAGGTCATGCTGACACAACAGCAGCTCTGTGGGCTGTGCTTTGGAGACGAGGGGTGAGCTGGACTTGCAACGAGCTGCGACCGCTGGAGCAGGTGAAATAGTCTGTGTGTGAAGAGTGAATGTGTGGGGATTAAGCTTACAAAAAAAGCCAAAAAAACAACCCCCTCCCTCCCCAACCCCCCCCCCAAAAAAAACTGACTAAGAGGAAGATTTTCAACTCGATGGTTCCTGAAGCTGGTTCACCTGTGGTGTCTTATGGGATTCTTTTGCACTCCTTGGCCTTAAATGTTCTGATTTGGTCTTTTTTATAAAGTAAAAGATGTGCTCTTTACCTGTGCTGTGTCCTTCACCTTCCTGCTCGCATCCTGGGTGGCTGATTCTTGCTTTGCCAGGTAGACAAAGATCTTTCCATCCATTTGGCAGCTCCAGGGGGATTGTTCAGAGGGCTGAACGCCAGGATGGTGCCTGGCTGCAAATTAAGGAGCCTCTGGGGAAATCCCCGTTGAAACCTGGACCTTCCCTGAGGGTTGATGCTGGAACTGAGCTCTGGAAAACCTGAGCCTGGGGCCAGAATTTCCATCTTGTCCCTGTGATGTCACCAGGCCTTGGTAGGAAGTGCAGGAATCACTCAGGAGCTGCTGCTGTCCCTGATGTCTGGGCAGGATCAGCTCAGGGAGGGAGGTTGGCTCAGCCTCCGACCCTGTGACTTGAAGGACCAGTTCTGCGCTTCCCAATTTCACTACAAAAGCTCAGGATAACCTGCAGAGCTTCATTCCCTCCCGCCCTGACCTTCCCTCACCCTCCCAGGGCAGAGTATGGGGGGCGTGGGTGGGTTCTCCCCCTGGTGCTCAGGACCAACTCGAGAGATGTGTTTCCTGGAAGGATTTCAAAGCCATGAACAGGTAAGTGCTGCCTTCTCTCAGCTGGGAAGGGTCTCTGGAGACGGATCCCTCTGAGGGATCCATGTACTGCCCAGCCCAAGCCAGCCCACAGTGGTTCCCTGGGATTGGCTTAAGGCAGCTTGGGAACTCTGCAGGGAATGGCTGCAGGAGTGTTAAAGAAATTCCTTTCCCTCCCCCACACCCTGAACTGCTGAATTATTTATTTCCGTGTGGCTTAGACCTTGGAAAGCAGATGGATGGACCCTAATTCCTCACAGCCTGCTCCTTGTAGTAACAGTGGAGCTGAGGCTCCTCCTAAAACTAAGCAGTAACATTAAATAGTGTCTGCTTCCCTCCTTGGGGTTTTGCTGTTCCATCACTCTTCCCAAAGCAGCCTTGCAGTTTGGGATATTTCCCAAATGGTCTGAGCTGCAGTAGTCATTAATAGAAGCTGAGCCAAGAGCAGCTGTTGGAAAAGAAAAAAAAAAAAAGGCTGGGGAAAACTTCTACCCTATGGAAAACTCTCTGCAGAGCCTGTGTGCCTGCAAGGTTTTGCTTTTAGAGAAGGGGCACAGGGGAGGGACCCCGGGCAGGCGGGTGAGGAGCTTGGGATGTGCCAGCAGCTCCGGCTCCGGAGGGTGGCAGCACCAAAACAGCTTCTCCAGGTGACCTGGCACAGGTGTGGAAAGACAAAGGGACCTTTATCACCTGTCAGCCTCCAGCAGGGCCATTCCCAGCCTCGGGAAACATCTGCGGGGTGCCAGGACAAGGATGTGTTTGTAGGGTTTGGTTCCCAGTGTCCCTCGTGGTGCTCAGCATTCCCCTGCTCCGTGGTCTCCAGTAACTCGGACTGAGGTGGGGCTTTGCATTCTTTAAGACAGTTGGGCATTGTCAGAGCCCGGTTTATTCCAGGGGGAACTGCCTTTGGAAGCAAAAGGGTGCTCCTGATTCACCTTGGCCCGGGGGGGAAGTCTGTGGCAGTGGGGTGTTTGCAGAGGACAAGGCCATCGGGAGAAACACCTTCTGTTCCGCTGGCCCCAGGGGCTGAAGTCCAGGGATAGCACTGGGATCAGCTGGGTTCAGCCCCGGCCATTCACCCCCGCGGGGTTTGGAGCAGCAGCAACGGCCTCGTTCTCCCAGGGCTGTTTGCCTTCTCCTTTTATCTCCCTGAAAGGCCAAATGGCACTCCTTCACCCCAAAAAACCCTTCCCGGGGGGTTCCTGTCGCTGCCTTTTCTCTTTGCCTTCTCTCAGCTGCCTCCTGTGAGTGACACCAGATCCCAGTGCCACCTGGAACCAGCAAATTTGGGATTTTCACGGTGGTTACTCCCAACCCTGTAGTGGCTGAGGACAGAACAGCCCCAGGATTTTGGGGTTGGGAACACTGAGGGAGCTCTGGACTTGGAACAGGCTGCTCCCACCGTGCTCCCAGATCCAGGCAGCTCCAACCGTCGGGAAAAGGTCGGGCTTGAGGCTCCTGGTGCTGGATACAGGGCTGAGGAGGAAACGGGGAAATAACAAAGCTACAGGTTGGGCTGGGGGTGGTGCCATGGACTCTGCTGGTTTATGACTGCCCTGGTGCCTGCCTGTGCTTGTCCCTTAGGAGGGGCCGGCGGCTGGATGCGGATCCTGCTGCAGGTGCAGAGCCCAGCCCTGTTCCTCCATCTCCAGCACCTCCAGGGAGCAGCAGCAGTGCCCTGACGGAGCTGAGAGCGGGGTGAAGCTCGTCACATGCCCCAGGACAGCTCAGCCCTTCCAGCTCACCTGCCCCATGCCCCAGGGTTCTGTGCAGACGGCAGCAGGGAGCTCATTCTGGGGCTAAAATCTTCAAACCCAGCATGGGATGGCTTTTTTTTTATGGAAAGGGGAGACCCTGTTGTTTTATCAAGGCCAAACCATGGACAGGTAGGTGTGTGTAGAGAGATTTGTAAGATAAACAGGCAGGAGAACCTGGAGAATTCCAGAGGCAGCTGCTCCAACCCAGGCCCTTGCTCACCCTCAAGGTCATGCTCAGCCGGGTGGGGGCTGTTTTTTGACCCCAAGAACCTATAAAACTGGCAAAGTGTTGTACTCCTCAAAAAAATACTACCCACCACCACCACACCAGGTGCAGTGCCAGGCTGGACTTTGCCCAAGCAGGATTTGTGC
This sequence comes from Manacus candei, assembly GCF_025592945.1. Taxonomy (NCBI): domain Eukaryota; kingdom Metazoa; phylum Chordata; class Aves; order Passeriformes; family Pipridae; genus Manacus; species Manacus candei. Next base: position 1,790,397 of record NW_026138118.1, on the reverse strand, counting down.
CCGCTCCCCTCGGGTACGAGGTGGAAATGTTTCAGGGAGGCAGAGGGAAGAACCACAGGAGCAGGATCTGGGATAGCCTGGACTGACAGAGCCCAGGATTTCGTGACACTCTCCTCCTTAGCTTGGCATAAAGGAGACCTGGGGCAAGGGTGGCTTCCTGGTGTGGCCATGTGCTGCCAAGTGGTGAGTGGAGCCTGGAGCAACGAGCCTCGGTCAGCCCAGAGGGTTTAAGGTGGGAATGGAGTTCAGCAGCGCTCCTGAGAGAAATGCAGCTCCCACTGCCTCTTCCTGAGGCAGGGAGAGACCACCAGTCCAGAGCAGGGAACCCAAGACATATTTACAGGCAGCAGAGAGCACGACCCCAGCCCCTGGCAGCAGCCCCCCCTGGCACCCAGGCACTGCCCACTCCCAGCTCCTCCCAGCCTGGATCCCGGATCCCTTCTGCAGGAGAAACCACACACTCTGCCTGGAAATATTCCACTTTTTTTCCTTTATGTTGCACTGCAGTTTGAACAGATATGAACATGCAGAGTGATGCCACCCGTCAGCAGGAGCTCGGCACAGAGCGCAGCAACGCCCGTCAGCGTTCAACAGGGAGAGAGGCCCTGGGAAAAGAGGCAGGAGACACACTCCCAGCAGGAACAGCACCCCCAGAGCCCCCACGTGTTCCCTCCTGCCCACACCACAGACTCTCCAGCCTCTCCTTGCTGTAGGACAGCAGGTTGACCTCTCCAGCTGTCCCACTTCTGGCAAGAACAGAAGCAGCAGCAAGGAGAAGCAGAGTTTGTCTCTGCTGCAATAGCTGTGGGTTTGAACTGCTGTTTTCCCTTCCCAAGAAGGCAGGAGAATTATTTCACAAAATCAACTGACCCTTGTTTTCCCAGGAGAGCAGGAGGGAGTAAAACTCAGGAGGTACCTGTGCCAAACTGAACTGGCAAGGAGTGGATGAGCAGCTCTGAAGAGCCCGAGGAAGCAAAGCAGTACATCAAGAATATACCCCAAAACCTCTCAGGTCTGGCTCTCTCAGCCCTAACACCCTTTTTTTTTTTGCTCTAACCCCTCCTCCTCTCCCCACTGCCCTTTGGGAATTGTGGCAGATGGTTGGAGCTGCTGTGGCTGCTCTGTGGCCCTGCCTCCTGCTCCACACAGGACACTGGGGGTGACTCCAGGGAGCTGCCTCCACAGCAGGCTCGGGTGGGGATGCTGGAAGTTTTACTTGCCCAAGGTGAGGACTATCCAACCCTACACATCCTGCCCCACTCAACGGGCTGACTGAAGGAGGGGGGGGGGAGAAAGGGAGGGTTCAGTTGAATTTAGCCTTTGAAAAGTCCATTTCTGGATGCTGTTCCATGAACCTGCAGGAAAAACAAAGACAAGAGTTTGGGTGAGTCAGCAGGAGCCAAAACAGGATTTTTGCTTTGTCCCCACACCCTCCACAGCAGGGAATGTTCTGCTGAGCTCCTTGGGACACACTCCCTGGACTACAAACATCTCTTCCTCGGGTCAGTGGTAGCAGCATTCCTGCCATCCTACCAGGTCAGCAAGTCCAGACACACAGGAGTTAATTATCAGACACCCTTTAACTGTTACCTCTCGGACACGTGGCAGCTACAGCACTGATTGTGGGGCAGAGGGGAGATTGTGAGGGCAGATTATGATTTAAGATTGAGCCTTGTCAGCTTGAGCATTACTGGGGAGTATCTCCAGTGCTCTGACAGTAAAAACTCATGGAGGACATGACCAGAGGAATCTGGTTTCATACCAGGTGCAACCTGAATGGTTTGGACTGGGAGGGACCTTAAAGATCATCTTGTTCCAACCTCCTGCGATGGGCAGGGACACCTTCCAGGGACTGTTTGGACTTAGGTTGCCACATCAGAATGTTTGGAGCCCAACACCCTGTGCCTAGGAGTGCTCAGGAGTGATGTGTGCGTGCAGAAGCTCCCCAGTTCCTCCTGTGACCTGTTCTCCAGGGGATACAACACGTCACACCCACGTGGAGGATCCACACACAAAGTGCAAGTAAGGGCAGGCCTCGGTCCCCTCTGTGTTCCCATCTCAGGGCTTCACCTGAAATGCCACCACGGCATTTCCACTTTCCATTTCCAGGGAAATCTGTGCTGTGAGGATAATGTCCTTGTTTGGCAGCCAGGAGAGCTCCACTGGCAGATATCAGCACCTACCTGGGTGTCACAGAGTCTACTTTGGCCTGAACAAAGTCTAAACTTCCTCTCCATCCTCTGCCAGCCAATCTCTGGAGAAGCCAAACTTCCAGAGCACCCAGACATGTGACCTTGCCAACGAGGTGCCCTGCATGTGGACTTCCTGGGAGCACAGCTACCTCCCATTCCACTAACTCCACAGGCACTAAGGAAGCCTGGTCTCTGCTCTAGTTACACCCCACAGGGAAGCTTCTGGCATTAGAGATAAATCCAGGGGAAACAAGGAGTCAGGTCAGCTCCTTCCATCCAGAGATAAGATGTGGATCTGCACTTGCTGGAGAAGCTCAGTGACCCAGAATTGCCTCCACCCCTTCCTGAACGGCCTTGGGAGCCCCAGGAGTCATTTCCCCAGCATTGCATTTCTGCCAAACAGGGCAATAAAGCCATAAAAGTGTCTTAGGGACAGCTCCTGGTGGCAAGTGGCAGGGAGGGGTGATTAGCTGGGCCACCGAGGGAGATTAGACAGCAATCAAGACCATGTTAAAGTTCAGCAGAGATGGCACCTCCAGTCCCAAACATGCCTTCTGGACTTGAAATCAGCAGATTAAGACAATTCCAGAGCTAGGCTATTCCCAGACTTTCCCATTAGGCTTTTTACCCCCACAGGCTTTTATAGACACCACTGATCAGCCAACAGTTCAATGACTACGCAGATGAGAGCACAGGTGGGATTGAAGGCCAACCTGCTTTCTCCTCACATATTTATGCCAAAGAGGAAGAGGAGGAGGGCTTGGGAAGGCAAAACCCCACAGATTAATGAGGTGTACCCACTTTTTCAAAATGTCTTGCTTCTTCTGTTCATCAGACGTGGGCAGGCCCATGGATTTCTGTCGTTGATCATACATCATTTTCTCCACCATGCTGCGAGTTTCACTGTCCAGGTCTGACAGCTGAAAACAAGATCAAAATTGGAACCACTTGGCTCAGGTGAGCCCATTTCTGACAAAGCTCCATTCCATAAAACAAAGGAGTTCTTACCTTTGAGTTCTCTGGATTAATTTTCTTGGTGTTGATCTCTGGGTCTGTGGAGACCAGTTTGTTCCACCATTCCATCTTGTTGATCTGAAGGGCAAAGAAGCAAAAGTATTTTATTTTTCTTGGACTTGCTCTAGGAGTTTTAAGTTTCAGTCACAGGAAAAAGCTGCTGGAATCGAATTTTATTTGACAGTTTCCTAAATATTAGTAAAATCTGAAGAGGGATAAAGGGTACTGCTTTTATTTCAAACTACTTTGGGTAGCCTGAATTTTCACAACTGGGAGATCTGGGAGAACGTCACATGTCGTGTTTGGAATGAAATAAATGGGATTAAAAACAAATCACCTGGAGAGGCCCAGAAAGAAGGCAGGGAGGGACAAAAAAAGGGACACAATAGGATCTGTCCCTGGATTTTCATGTCACTAACAGATGTCAAAACGTGCCATTATTCCATTAAGGAACAACTTTAAAATGCCTGATTTTCTTCCAGCTTTTTCTGAACTGCTGAGAAATCCACTGGATATCCTGGATTAGCCTGAAATTAGGCTGAAGACAGGGAATTTGCAATATCCCACTTCCAATGGCAGCAATGACACTGCTCTAAGGATAACCAAGTGGTCACCTGATAAAGCCCAGGGCTGTCATGCTCATTCCACCTGGAAAGAGGAAGCCAAGCCTGAATCCTCCCCAAGCCATTCCCTTACCTTCTCCAGGTGCACAGTGACTGTTTTACCATCTTCAATGAGCCAGGAGCTCTCCTCCACCTTCACCTCATTGAAGAGCTCCCCATCAATGACAGGAGAGTGGCCCTTCAGGCCGACTTTGAGGCGGCGTCTCTGGACATCGACCACCACGTCCTTCCCCTTCAACCTGAAGTTCACCTTGAAAGGGATGGCCAGCTGGAGCAGACAAAGAGCAGATTTTGAGAAGCTGGGCAGTGAATTCTCTCCTTACCCTCCTGTGCTGCTGTTCCAAGACTTTCTGCCTTGGTTTCACAGAGCACAAACTATTTTCCTTCGGATACTGAGTAAGTGGGAGGTAAAAGGATACAAGGGGCCATACAAAGGGAAGCAGATTTTAATTTAAAACATAAAAAATCTGGCCTTTAAAACAAGGCCAAAACGTGGCAAACTACAGCTTCTGGGAATTTTATTCAGTTTACCCAGCTCTCCCCCAGCTATTGAAATGCTGCTGTTAAGTACAACTAACAACCTTCCACAGGACACTGAGACACAGGGAATCAGCTCCACCACTCTGACCAGCATCTGCTCTTATTCCCTATCTCAGATTCCTCAGATCCTGGTAAGAAAGCAGGACTTACATCCAATTCTGAAAGAGTCTGTGTCCACCTATAATTTGGAAGGTCAGCTCCATTGCCAGAGTTGGGTTTAAGTTTTCCTTTATCCTTCTCGTCTTCCTCTTCGTCATCTGTTCCCTAAGAAATTCAGGTGTAAAGAAAAAAAGCTTTTCAAGTTTCCATTTATCTTTCACTTGTAACAACAGTTCTTGAGGTTTATAAGAATTTCAGGTCAAGTGTTTGTGTTTGATAGCCACATAAACTTAGCCCAAAAATTAACAGATGCTGTTGTTACAACACGATTACAGGGAAAAAAGCCAAAAAGACCCAAACTTTATTGAAATTTTTGGGAACTCTGTGTGTATTTTTAAAGAAAGTCAGACTGGACATCCCCTCACATTCACAGGAGTTCTCATGATTGTCCAGAAATATATTTCTCAGCCTAAGGCCAGGCTGGACAGGGCTTGTAGCAACTTGGTCTAGTGGAAAGTGTCCCTGCCCATGGCAGGGGGTGGAAGTGGATGAGCTCTAAAGGTCCCTTCTAACCCAAACCACTCTGTCATTCTAAAATAAATTGCCCAGGTGAGTTTTACCTGTTTGTTAGAATCTGATTCAGCTTCATCCTCTGAGGGTTTCACTGGGACACTGTTGACCTGTCCCTGTGCCTCTTTCTTCTGTTTAAAAAGAGAAGGAAATACGCTCAGCCAAGTGCTGGCACTTGGTGTCACTTCCTGACCAGGCACTAGATGGCCTCAGCCTCTTCAGCTCAAGCTGAAGAGCAGGACTTGGGAATTGCATCCAAGACTTTGAAAACAGGGAATTTTCAGCCTTTAAAAAAATTACAGGAAAGAGTTACTACCAAGGGGAAGATTCCCTTTGTCCTCACACTGCCACGACTGCAAAGGAACAAGGCTGAGCTATTTTAATGCGTTCCAGGAGCACCTGACAGCACTCTCACCTGGTTGATTTCGAGCTGCAGCCTTTCTGCTTCCTCATCTGTGAGTTCCTTGATCCTTGGCTCGTTGGCTTCCTGCTTTTCCTTGGCCAGTTTGGCGGCGCGTTCGGCCTTTTCGCGCCGCTCGGCCTCCTGACGGGCCTTCTTCTCCTTCCGCTCCTTCTGAGCCAGTTTGTTGTGGTGGTTGAAAGCATCTGTGATCAGCTGAAAGACAGGAACAAAGATACAAGGGGTTTTAAAATAAATCACCCATCTCAAACCCAAATGGAGCCAGCTTGGTCTAGTGAGGAGCTCGTTCGTTCAATCACACGGGGTGTTGTGACTTTTCCCTTTGTTTTCACTCGGGTTTTGACTGAAAATACTGAGATTTTTCAATTGAAAAAGAGAGAAGAAAAGAAAGAGAAAAGAGGGGGAAAAATACAAAATATTCAATATTTAAATAATTATAAAATACTTAAATGTAGCCCTTCCTAGTTCTTCCCTACACAAGGTGTGTATTTTCATGGAGATAACATAGGAATAAAAATTCTCCACGTATTTTGTCCTTTGTGCTATTCCAGCAGGACGAGCTGATGCCCAACCCAGCTACTCCACATATCTAGGCCAGCTGGAAGCACAGGGACACAGGGTCCAAGTTTTTTTACCTACTTCTGACCTTACCCACGACTGGGCTTCTCCCAGACAGAGCTGCCACGACTGAGATGAGAAATGCTTGAAAACCTCTCGTGTTTTACACTAGAGGGGCAAGTTCCTCCATAAATCTTTTCTTTCAACCTCCCTCCAAACTCCCCAAAAGGTTGTTGTGACTATTGAGAGGCAAAATCTCAAGGTCCCTGGTGCCAACGGCCACGTGCTCAGCGGGAAAGCTGAGTACACAGGCAGGGAGCCAGAGCAATTGCCCCACCTCGATAAAGCCAGGGGTGCTGTGCAGGGCAGCACGTATGTGAGCTGAAGCCTGCCCCAGAAAACAGCACAGACAGAGCCTGAGGAAGGAATTAGAGGGGGAAAATTGATTTATATATGTTTCAGAAACTTCGGGGGGGGGTTCAGCAACTTTTTCGAGCAACTCGCAGTTAAAAGCCTCGTAGTTCATAACCAAGCCCTGAGTCTTTCTGCTTTGTTCTACAGAGGAAAGCAGGATTTATTTACACAGTGCAAGTCCAGTGACTCCTGGGACACAGGATCCAAGGTGTGTGTGTGCCTCCCAGACTCTGTTCCCAACCCCACGACGATCCATGGTGAGGGAACTGTTTACGCTGCCCGAGCTTGTGGGTGTCACCCACATCCCCCTCACTCCACACAAGGGCTGCACCCAAAAAACATAGTGACCTTCCCACCCTCTCCTCTTTCTCTTCCATGCCAAAGGGTGAGCAGGACTGGGGGAGCAGCTTCTGCCATTTTTGTTGTGCAGAGCACTTTCTCGGGAGGCCGTAAAGCACTTTGGCAGGTGCCACCCGAGGACATGAACACTTTTCTTCTACAGGCACAGATCTGACAAGGACAGTGGCCAGGACATGCCAAAGCACAGCCAGTGCTCCCCTCTGAAATGCCACTCAGGGTTTCACTCCCTGGGAGCACAGAGCCCCCAGGAATTTGGGGAGATTTGCTCTCTAATCTAAGATAAGTGACAGTGGGGTTTATCTTTCTTACTTTGATAGAATCACAGGATAGTTTGGGTTGGAAGGGACCTTACAGATCACCCAGTTCCACCCCCCTGCCGTGGGCAGGGACTCCTTCCACTAGACCAGGTTGCTCAGAGCTCCATCCAACCTGGCCTTGAACACTTCCAGGGATGGGACATCCTCTTTCCCATCCCTTACCTCCCTCAGCTTTACCACCTTAGGGACTGGACAGAGGATGTCACACCCTGTGTAAGCACCTAAAAGCTGCCCTAACAAATCCCACTGGTGGAGTTCCAGCAGTCCAGGAGGAGGAACAGCTGCTATACTGGTAAGTATAAGAAGAAAATGTTCAGGGAGCCTGGCCATTTTGTGCTTCAATAAATATTTCCTTAAGGTGAAACTTAGTTTTTCAGCCTTGGAGCTGGGTGAGGGCAGGACAGGTGATGCTCAGGCTGCCCGAGGCTCCCCAGAACACTCACTCCCTCCAGCCCTGAGCCAAAGGTGCAGCTGCATGTGCAGGGACGTGGACTTTGTGCTCTTTCTGAGGTGAACAAACAAGGTAACCCGGGGTTATCAGCACCCTGGCGTGTCACCGTTAAGTCAGTGTGTCTGGCAGGTTTGCTTTCCAAACAAGCCTTTGGCCAGAGTCTGGCAGAAAAACCTGCACTGTTGGTAACATCTGAGCAGGCAATTGTGTGTTCCTCACCTCTGAGAGGGGCAGCTCCTTATTTCCTCCCTTCTGTGATGGATTCCAGCAGCACCACGAGCTGCTGGTGCCCCAAGTGCACCCAAATGTAGGGAGTTGTTCAGGCAGGGAAGTCTTAGCCCGGCACAGGCACGGGTGGGATGTAAATTAAAAAGTTAAAAGCTCAAGGGTTTACTTTTTACCTTCTCTGCCACTCCATCTTCTCCCCCAGTGAAGAAATCCGTCTTCCTCCTCAGGAAGCTGAAGAAGGTGTTCACAAGCTGGTGGAAAGAAAAGGATCAGTGAGACCAGGTCACTCCAAGCCACCCCCTGTCTCTGGATCAGCCCTTATCCTTTGTCCTCTCCATCTGTGGCTGTGTCAAAATCATCCTGGAATCAGTCCTGTGACTGTTTTCCTGGAGAAAACATCCAGTTCCTGGATTCCCACCTTCCAGAAGAGGCATTTGTGTGGTTTGCATGAAGAAAGGGCAGCAGTTTACCCTCAGGTCCTGCTCCAGTACCCCAAGCTGTTATCCAAGGCAGGAATTTGGGCAGGGATACATATACATATACATATACATATATACCACGTTTTGCTTCTTTTGCATGCCTAAAAACGTGCAAACTCTTTATTTTTACACAATAATCACCAGCTGCCTGCCAGGGGTCACTGATGAGTGAACAGGTACCAACCAGCATCCCCAAATCCCTGTGGGAACACATATTCTTGGCTGATCTTCATTTTCCAGGAATTCTGTGCTGTGGGTGTTTCAGCCTGAGGTTTCACTACAGCTCGAGGGGCTGGTTTAGGAGCGTTTTTTTAAGCTATTTGTGAGTGGGAGGTTCCCACACCCTCCAGCCCTGCTGCAGGGCAGCACCCGGGATCGCGGAGCCCCCAGCCAGAGGGATCCCGGTGGGATACGCGAGGGGAGTCAGCAGATCCCTGAGCACGAGGAGGGGGAGTAACGATCGCGGTCAGGCCTCACGGGGCCGGTGGTTGTGCTGTGAAAGAGCAACTGAGGGGCTCCATCCTGCCCTGTGGTGAGCCGGCACAGGCGCTGCCCGCGCATCCCGAACCCTCCGGGAAAGCTCCGGGAATCCCGAAGGCGCCAGGGCCGGGGGTTTAAGGCCCCCTCGTTAACATCCTATTAATTAACTAGCGGGGCTGCCCAGGGCCGTTATCTCCGCTCCCGTAGCACCGCACGTGCCTCCCGTGCCCCACGTGCCGGGGCGGGATCCGAGAAGGCCGCGCCGCGCCCCCCCCCACGCCCCGTTCCTCCTGGTCCTGCCCCGCCGTCCCGCCTCCAGCTCTCCCGGTGTGCCGGCGGCGCTACCTCGCGCACGCCGCCCTGGTGCTGCTGCGCCATGGCGAGCAGCATGCCGTCGAAGCGATCCTCCTGCTCGGCCGCATCCTCCGCGCTCAGCCCCATCCTGCCGCCGCCGCCACACCGGGCCCCGCCGGAACCGGAACCGGCGCCCGCGGAAACGCGCGCGCCTGCTCTCAAACCGCCAATCACATCGCGCCGCCGCACCGTTCTCTTCTTGGATTGGGTAAAGGAACTGTCAATCCGCGCGGTGCTTTTCGTGGATTGGTTGAGGGCGCTGTCAAACTGTCCGGGAAGGCGGGGCGCGAGGCGCGGCGCGGTTGCTACGGCGACGGGACGGGCGGGTTCCCGCGGCCCTCGGGGGTCCCGGTGCCCGGGGGTTCCCAGCAGGGCCCGGGACCCTTCGGCACCCGCTGCTGTCACGGGAGCGGCCCCAGCGCTGCCACCCGCCCTGCGCCCCCCTCTCCTCCGCGTCCCGCCCGGGGCTGGGGTCCAACATGATCCCTGGCGAGAGAATTGAGAGGGGAGGTTCTCCCTCCTCATCCTCCCTCAAAGGTTCCCCCTGTCCCCCGCAGGAATCCTCACCCTGGAAGTGCCTCAGCAGTGCCCAGCACAGAGGGACAGTCACTGCTCTGGTCCTGTGGCCACACCATGGCTGGTACAAGCCAGGTGCCCTTGGCCTTCTTGCCCACCTGGGCTCATGTTCAGCCGCTGCTGACCAGCTCTCCCAGGTCCTTTTCCACTGGGAGAATGTAAGAATTCTGCCCTTTTTTCCTCCCTTTTCTCTCATGCTGCAAATGGGGGCATTTGCCCTTCTCCAGCCCAACAGACAACACCCGTGGCCCTTCCTGGGCACTTCACCAGGTTCCTCTTCCTCCCAACCACAACAGGAGCCTCCCGAGCAAGGCCGGGCAAAACCAGCCGCTGATAACACGACTTCCAGGTTGCTCCTGCCAAGGCCGGGCCGTTGAACTCCAGGGCCCAGACGAGCGCCCTTTGTTTGTCTGTGAGGTCCTGGCAGCGACACCCGCCCCACGACAGCTCAGGGGCCTTGGTGCCATGGTACAGCCTGGGCTAATGACTCTGTTTATCCTGTTTGGGTAATCCTGATAACGGCCCAACCCCGCCGTCCCCCCCTCCCCGGCGATTCATTGAGAAAACGGCTGTTGACGCAGCACTGGGAACTCATTTGCCCCCGGCCAATCAGCCCAGGGACAGCGGGGCTGGTTGGGTGGTTTTTTTTTTAATGAGGGCGGCTTAATCAGGGCGGTCAAGGCTGTGGAGGGGTGTTTCAGTGGTGACCAAGCCTTATAAGAGCTGGCTGGAGCAGCCACAGGGCTGGCAGAGCTGGGAGGACGGAGATTTAAGGAGGGGTTTTACGGGAGTTTCGCCGAGGACCCGGCTCAGCTATGAGCACCAGCGTGGGCATGGAGTGCGAGAGGTGCCAGTGCCACAGCAAGGATAAGAACACTGCCATCCTCTACACCCTCCTCAGCCAGAACCTGCACCCCGGGCGGGCCCGGCAGCGCTGCCTGTGCCACCAGCGCCGCACCGTCCGGCTGCGCACGCCACACGTCACCTGCCAGGCGGCCTCCGACGTGCTGGTCAAAACCATCAGCTTCATGAAAAACCTCCCTTCCTTCTACCTGCTGCCGAAGGAGGACCAGCTCCTGCTGCTGGATAGCTGCTGGGTGCCCCTCTTCCTGCTGGGGCTGGTGCAGGAGATGGTGACCTTCGAGGTGATGGAGGCGCCGGCCCCCAGCATGCTCAAGAAGATCCTCCTCAGCGGGCAAAGCAAAGGGCAGGAGCCTGAGAGGACACAGCCCACACTGGCTGCAGTGCAGCGGCTGCAGTGCTGCCTCAACACCTTCTGGAGCCTGGATCTGAGCCCCAAGGAATATGCCTATCTGAAGGGAGCTATCCTCTTCAATCCAGGTGAGTGCCAGGCCCTCGTGGCTCTGCCGGCTGGAACTGGCAGCTGAACACTGAATCACAGAATCACTGAGGGTGGAGAAGGCCTCCAAGATCATCGAGTCCAGCCTGTGATCACCCCCTTGTCAACTAGACCAGAGCACTGAGTGCCACATCCAGTCATTCCTTGAACACCTCCAGGGATGGGGACTCCACCAGCTCCCTGGGCAAACATAGACCTCTTGGCTTGGAGCTGCTCAGAGCTGGGCAGGTGTCAGAGCAGAGAGGGTTGGTCACCTTCTTCCTAATTCTGGTCATTCCCAAATGCACTGGGAAGCAGGGTGGAGGGATGTCAAATGTAGTGGTAAAAGCCAGAGGACTTTGCCTGCCCTGTAGACAGCAAACCCCAGGTTCCTTTACTTGATTTTCCCAGTTAACTGCTTTTCCTCCCTCACACAGCATCCCTGGAATAGCCACATCTCAGCAGCACTGTCTACATCCCATTAGTGTGCCCTGCTGAGAAATAGGGAAGGGTGGGAGTAGGGGAAACCTGGAGCTGTCTTCCATCTTGCTTCATCCCCACCTTCCCCTCCTCTCCCTCACAGACATCCCCGGGCTGAGGGTTTCCCTCTACATCGAGAGCCTGCAGCGGGAGGCCCAGCGAGCCCTCCAGGAGGTCGTGCAGCCGCTGCACCCCGATGACCAGGGACGCTTCTCCCACATTTTACTGGTCGCCTCCTCCTTAAAATCCATCCCCCCCACCCTCATCACGGATCTGTTCTTCCGGCCCGTCATCGGCGACGCCGACATCGCGGAGCTGCTGGTGGAGATGCTCTACGAGGCTCCGGGGCTGTGTGTGCCCTGCTGAGCACACCAGGATGCTCCCCACACCTTGCCAGGATCCACAGCAGATCCAGGAGAGGGGATTTAGGGAGAAAAGCGCTCCGGACTCTTTGGGAACTGCGTGTTTCGTTAGGGCTGAGGCTGGAGGATCCGTGCAGAAGCAGCTCCGGCTCAGCAGATGTTTACAGCAGCTCCTGCTGGCCTCCATTTCATGGAGTGTGTGGGGTTTCGTGGAGTGTGAGGGGTTTCCTTCCCTGTTCCCTGTTCCCCCCTGCCTGTGAGCTCTGGTAGAGCCTGATCCCAGTTTTCCCCCTGTGAAATCATTGTGCATTTTGCTGTTAACTCCGAGCACTGAGGGCTGTCCTCAGCTGACAGCTCGATCCCGTGCTGTTTGATGGCCTCAGTGGGATCACTTACACAGTGCAAACATTGTGGAATTAGGTCTGGGTCTGCCTGTTGTGCTTGAAATCTTAGAAACACTCAGGGAATACCTTCAGGGGGAAAAGCCAGAGTGTTAAATCCCACAGGGCGTCCAGACTCACCCTCTTTCCCTTAGATTACATCTTTCCTCCCTAATTCCATAAAATACAACAGGACTAAGAGCACCTAAACCTGCTGCACCTCATTTTGGGCTCTGGGCTTACCTGTTTGTGTGATAAGTGAACCCTGAGCTGGGAACGCCGTGGAAACGAGCGGAGCTGGTTTAGTGGTCGATCCAAACATCCCTCCCTGGAGTCAGAGCCAGGTGCACACCTGGAAAACTCGCTCCTCCTGCCTTCAACAGGTGAGGTGTCAGTATTTTATAAGTGAACATTCATGTGGTTTGTATATAAGATGCAATAAATTATTTTTTTAATAAAATGCTTGACGTTTTGGAACAACAGTGGTGACTTTTTAGAGGTGGTGTTGAATTTGGGGGCGGGGGGGGTAAGAAAAATCTGCTGCAGGCCTGGCATGGAAATACAGTGGAAGGAAAAGGATTTTTCATAAAAATCCACCTGGCAATGCAAATACAGGTCAAATGGTGTCAGTGGGAGCTGTTTGATGTAAAACCCCTCGGTGCTCCCAGCACACAGAAATTTCCAGGGGCAAATCCCCCTGGAAAGCTGCACCTTTCTCCAGGTGTTGAGCCTCTCCCAGGGTCTCTCAGTGGTGTCGGAGGTGGATGCTCTGACTCACCTGGACGCTCCCCTCTGCTGCCAACAGGCACAAACCCCATCCCATTTTCCACGGCTGGCACGGGTGAGGTGTCAGGTAGAGCTGCCCGGAGCCTCCCCGTGCCACGGAAACAGCCGGAATCTTCTCCAGCAGCCCGGAAAACTGCAGTGTCAGCCTGTGCCTCCACCTCCGCCGCTGCTCCTGGGGTGATCTCAGCCCCATGACGGCCCTTTTCCGTGGGGAGGGAGGCTGTGAGTCATGGGATGAGTCCCGGTGAGTCACTGAGCACGGGACACCCAACAGCCCTGGGACAGGGGCACCAGCCCCCCAGGGGCTACACAGCGTGGGGGGCTGGATGGCCCCCATGCCCTGAAACCCCCGGGGTTTGTGACCCACCCTGGGGCCTGGCCACCCCCTGCTACCCCCAGGGCCTGGTAAGCACCCCCCCAACACGCACTGGGGTCTGGCCATCCCAGAGCCTGTGACTCCCCCCTCCCATTGGGGTCTCTCTGTCCCCCTGCCCTCTGTCCCTCCCCAGGGCCTGTGACCCCCCCAGGTTCTCTCTCTCTCCAGATCCCATGAACATCTCGCAGGGTCTTTCTGTTCCCAGATCCTGTGATACCCCAAAGGCCTGTGACTCCCCCAGGGTCTCTCTGTCCCCAGGGCCTGTGACACCCACCCATTGGGTTCTCTCTGTCCCCAAGGTCTGTGCCCCCCCCCCAAGGGCCTGTGACCCACCCCAGGCTCTTTGTGTCCTGAAGGCCTGTGACACCCTGAGACCCCTGGGAGCTGAGAACCCTGCCAGGTTCTCTCTGTCGCCATGTCCTGTGACCCCCCCAGGGTCTCTCTGTGTCCCCAGAACCTGCGACACCCCCCGCGCTCCCCCCCGGCCCCCCCGCCCGCACCGCGCTCTCCGTCCACCAGGCGGCGCCCTCTCTCCCTCCCACCCCTGACGTCATCCTCCCGCGCCCGCGCCGTCGCCCCAAGATGGCGGCGCCCAGCGGCAGCGGCGGCGATGGCGGCCCGGCCCGGTACTGCCTGGTCAGCGGCATCCCCGCCGCGCTCCGCTCCGCGCACCTCCGCGCCTACTTCAGCCAGTTCCTGGAGGCCGGCGGCTTCCTCTGCTTCCACTACCGCCACCGTCCCGAGCGCCCGCCGGCGGCGGCGGGGCCGCGCACCTGCTCGTGCCTGGTGTCGGTGAGGCCCGGCCGCGCCCGCCGCTTCGTCCGCATGTACTCGGGGAAGCGCTGGGTCGGGCCCGGCGGGGCCGCGCTGCCCGGCCGCTGCCTCATCCGCAGGGTCCGCCTGAGTCCCGCGACAGGTACGGGCGGGTACCGGGGAGGGCCGGTAGCGGGCCTGGGGGGGACTCGGACCGACACTCTGCAGCCAAGCTTGAAGGGTTAACACCCCTTATGGAGCTTCCTTAGTGCTTTAAATTTACTATGAGGCGAGAAGAGCCCGTTTGGGCCCTGCTTATCCCCCAAGTGCTCCAGAGGGCCCTGTTTTACCCCTCTCAGGTGGCTTGTGGGCCTCCCCCCAAACATTCCTTCTCTTTTCCAGGCTCAGAGGCGTCTCCCAGCAGCCAGGACCAGACGGCTGCCGGGGAATCTGTGACAGAGGCGGAGCTGAAGCGCCTGCCCGAGTTCAACCCCCCCTCCTTCATGCCTTTTGGGAACGTGGGCACCCCCCTGAGCGTGTTCCTGGAGCTGATCCGGGCCTGCCGGCTGCCTCCCCGGATTATCAAGAAGCTGCAGCTGGATTTCCCAAAGACTGGCTCATCCCGGAGGTATGGGAATGTGCCCTTTGAATACCAGGACACTGAGACAGTGGTGGAGGAAGGAGGAGTTTACACGGCTGCAGGGGATGAGATCACCGAGGGAGAGGGGCCAGAGCCAGCCCCGGGGGTGACTCACCCAGCTGGGCCCGAGGAGGAGGAGGAGAGGCAGCAGGAGGAAGAGGAGTCTCACTCAGATGATGTAAGTGGAATATTCCAGCACTATCCAAGCCCAGCAGAGCTAGGAGGGCATGCAGAGCTCAATTTTAATCTTTGACTGTATTGTAAAAATTACATGTCTAAAAAAATGATGTTAAAATAGAATTGTTCACTGCATGGGCAGTGGGGGCATGAACCCCCCAAAAACTGCTTGTCCAGAGCAAGGTGGTTGTAAGGGTTGGGCATAAAGGGTTTGGTCAAGATTTATCCCAAAGGCTCTGGTGGGAGTTGAGCCCAGGGGGTTTGGCCCAAGGAGCTGATGCTGCAGAGCAGACCCTGGCAGATTGGCCCAGCTCTGCTTTGCCTACAAATGAGGTGACCAGAGGCTCAGGGCCATGTTTGTGTGCTGGAAAAGGACATGCAGAGCTGCACAAATGGCTGACCTCGAATGCTCCTGGGACTGAAGTTTAGTCACTGTGAGGAAAATGGCCTTTGTGACAAAGGCTCCTGGAGCCCTGGGCAGGGCAGGCTCTGTGGAGCCATCCCTGCCTGGCAGACGCCTGTCTGGCCTGTTCTCCCAAACCTCTGTCATTACAGATCCCCAGGCAAGCCATTCCCGTTCTTTCCTCTACCAGAACTAACTCAGATGCCAAATCTTTGCTGCAGTTCCACCCCATTAGTTTTTCCTGGCAACAGCGGGCACAGAGGGCGCTTTGTTCCCTCCTTTTATTCAGCTTTTCCTTCTCCAGACTAAACAGACTCCTCCAGCTGTTTCTCACAGGCTGTTTCCTGGATCTCCAGCCGTTCTTTTGGCTGTTCCTGCCCTGGAAGGGCTGTGCCCAGAGCTGGGCAGGCAGCAGTGGAGCTGTCAGCCTGCCCTGTGCCTGTGCCAGCGAGCTGCTTCCCGGGAAACCCACACAATCTCCTTAGGGATCAACTGGAGTGGAATTAATTCGTCGCTTAGTGCTGACTCCAGGTCCAGCACACCTGCTCCTTAAATGGGCATCCCTGCAGTGGGTGTGAGGTGTGGGATTTCTCAGTGCTGACTCTGGAAGTGGCATTAGTCAAGGAATGAGCTCATCCGCACCCGTCGTGTCGGGGCCTGAGAGCTGCAGGCTGGGACCAGCTCTGTCAGCGGGGCTGTTCCGCAGGGAGGGTGTTGGGATGGGGTCAGGGGGCAGGGAGGGGGCTGTGCTGGTGTCACCCACCCTGTGCTACCTCCCCTGCAGGACAATGACACCTGTGAGGAGTGGGAGCGGCACGAGGCCCTGCACGAGGACGTGACCAAGCAGGGCCGTGTGGAGGAGCGGCTCTTCGAGGAGGAGATCGAGCTCAAGTGGGAGAAAGGAGGCTCTGGCCTCGTGTTCTACACAGATGCCCAGTTCTGGCAGGAGGAGAACGGAGGTAATGTTGGTGTTTGTGTCACTGAGCCCCCACCAACCCCCAGGAGCAGGTTTAACCCCCTGCAAAGTCTGGCTCAGCTGCAGCCACTGGCATCTTGCCATCACTTTTTAATCTTCCCTTGGTCACAAAACTGGCAAGTTGATCACAATCCAGTCACCAGAGACCCCAGTGGTGCTGCCTCTGCCTCTTCTGTGGGCACTGGGATTTGGGGAGTCTCTAATGCCATTTCAGTGCTGGGCACTGCTGAGGCACCACCTCAAATGCTGCACCCCATTCTGGGCCCTCACTGCAAGAGAGACATTGAAGGGCTGGAGAATGTCCAGAGAAGGGAGTGGAGCTGGAAAAGGGGCTGGAGCAGCTGAGGGAGCTGGGGAGGCTCAACCTGGAGAAAAGGAGGCTCAGGGGGGACCTTCTTGCTTTCTGCAACTCCCTGGCAGGAGGGGGGAGCCAGGGGGGGGTCGAGCTCTGCTCCCAGGGAACGAGGGACAGGAGGAGAGAAAATGGCTTTAAGTTGTGCCAGGGGAGGTTCATGTTGGATTTTGGGGAAAATATCTTCACTGAAAGGGCTGTCAGACATTGGAAGGGGCTGCCCAGGGAGGTGGTGGAGTCCCCATCCCTAGAGGTGTCCAAGGAATGACTGGACGTGGCACTCAGTGCTCTGGGCTGGGGGACAAGGTGGGGATTAGGCACAGGGTGGACCTGAAGATTTTGGAGGTCTTTTCCAACCTTAATGATTCTGTGATTCCTTCCCATTTTGTTAGAGAAAACAGGGAGCTGGACTACCAACAAACAGCTCTTGTGTGTCAGACTTCACCAAAACTGCTCCTTTCCTTCTCTTGGCAGACTTTGACGAGCAGACAGAGGACGACTGGGACGTGGACATGAGCATCTACTATGACAAAGGTATCAGAGCTGAACCCCCCCCCCCATCCTGAGGAGACCAGGGAGGCTGGGAAATTCTGACCCTGCAGAATCTGGGGAGCTCTTTGCCTCTGTCATCCTTTGAAAGCGTCCAAGACGTCACTGAACTTGAAACAGTGTTTTTCTGGTCTGGCGGTGAGAGTTGCCAAAAAGAACAGGTTCTGCCTCCTCTGCCTGGTGCTCTGGGGGAAGTGACAGAGCTGTACAGCTCCCCTGAGCTGTGCTGCCCTGACTCTGGCTTCTTTCTCCCTAGATGGAGGTGATAAGGATGCTCGGGACTCGGTGCAGATGTGGCTGGAGCAGCGGCTCCGGGATGGGTTGGAGGAGGGGTCTGTGTCAGGGCAGCAGATTGGAACCTTCGAGAGATACACCAAGGTGAGCTCTGGACACCAGCTCAGGGGCAGGGCAGGAAGGGCTGGGGTGGTGATGGTGCCCAGAGGATGTGGATTAGGGGGAGGAGAGGCCTTGGATGTGGGGAGGGGGCAGAAAGCTCTGGGAAGATGAGGTTGGGCTTTGTCCAACAAAGGATGTTTGTGTGATGTTTTCCCCTCCTCTCAGGGCTTTGGCAGGAAGGTGCTGGAGCAGCAGGGCTGGACAGAGGGCCTGGGCCTGGGGAGCAGCAACTCTGGGATGGCTGAAGCTCTGGATAACGAGGGTCAAAACCCCAGATGCAAAAGGGGGCTGGGGTAAGTACCCAAGTGCCAGCCTGTGCTCAGAGCTCTGCCTGGGCTCTCTACACCCCCAGCAGCTGAGTGACTGGAGCAGAGTGGGAACCAGAACTGGAAGGCTGTCCCAGGAATCTGCCTTTCCCTGCACAGCTGGGGCAGCCACAGCTCTCCAGAGCTAAATACACTCCTCTTCCTGACAGTCCAGGGCTCCTTAGTGGAGACTGTGGAGTTAGAGCAGGACTGGAACCATGTGCAGGGTCCTGCAGCAGAGACACAGAGGAAGGACTGAGGGTCCCCACCCCTACCTGCCCTGTGGGGTTTCTGGAGGCTTTGTGGGGTGCTGTGTTTGACCATGAGGGCTGACTCTTGTTCTAGAGCAGCCAGGAATAGCACAGGAATCCATATTGGTCCATATCTTCCCTGCATCACTGTCACAGGTTGCCCAGAGAAGCTGTGGCTGCCCCATCCCTGGAAGAGTCCAAGGCCAGGTTGGAGCAACCTGGTCTAGTGGAAGATGTCCCTTCCAACCCAAACCATCCCCTGATTCCATGATCATGTGAAGGAAATGATCAGGGAAGCACAGGGTTGCCTGGCTGCCTCACCAACCTCCAACCAAACCTTTCCTGCTTCCCTCCAGGTACCACGGGGAGAAGCTGCCAACCTTCCTCAAGGGGAAGAAGCCCCGGAGGGACAATCCCATCCTCATCTCCACCATCTATGACGACCCTGAGCCCCAGGACATGGGGGACCAGCTGCTCCGGCGCCAGCCCCCCACTGCCATGAAGTACAGGCAGGACATGGCCTTTGTCCGGGCGTCCCACCCTGCCCTGGGCAGCCTCAGGTCCCAGTCCCACTGAGCAGGGACTGCCACAGCCTTGGGATCTGCTCCCCAATCCAGGCTGGCTCCTGGTCTCGGGGGTGGAGCAGAGTGTTTATATTTTTTAATTTATTTGTAGAAAATTTTTTGGTTTATTTTAGAAAGATTTTGTAATAAAAATTGCCTCAGCGAGGGGTTTTTTCTTCCCTCCTAGTTGAACAATTCAGATGAGAGGAAATAGTGTTGTTTCTTCAGTGGGAACTGGGGGTTGCATTTCTGGGTGGGGGTTTAAAACTGACATTAGTGCTGAGATCAAGCAAACCTGAGTGCTCAGGGAGCCTAAAAAGCCAGAACTCGTAGTCCAGGGCTGCCTGAGACCCGGGGAATGACAAGTACAGGCAGGGCCGGCCGTGGCTCCGTAACTGTCCTGCCAACAGCTCCCTGCTGGCCACAGCTCCGCGTTGCCTGGGCGTGGCGATCCCACACTCCCGGGAGAAACTCGCCGGGATGAAAGGCTTGTCCTGGCAGCCTCCAAGGAATTCTGCGGGAGGCGTTTCCCCCGTGGCCGGGCGGGCGTAGCGGGCGCTCCTTCCACGGCTTCCCAACCTGCTCTGCCCTGTTTTCCTGACACAGGCACTCTGGAGAGGGGAGAGCCTTCAGCACAGTGACCCAGGGCTGCAGGGTTAAGTGGGAATGGGTGAAGGCCAGGCCTCCTGTGCTTTCCTTAAGGATATTGCTGTGTCAGGGAGGAATTTCACCTTTACCGTCTGTTGTAGCCAGGTGAGGGTTGGCCTCTTCTCCCAGCACCTAGTGATAGGATGAGAGGACACAGTCTTAAGCTGCACCAGGAGAAGTTTAGCTTGGACATTAAGAAGAATTTCCTTGCAGAAAGGGTGATTAGATCTTGGAATGGGCTGCTCAGGGAGCTGGTGGAATCACCGTTCCCTGGAGGTGTTCAAGGAAAGACTCGACGTGGCTCTTAGTGCCATGGGGAGGTTGGGTCACAGGTCTGACTCGATGATCCCAGAGGTCTTTTCCAACCGAGTTGATTCTGTGATTCTCTCGGGAAGAGAAAACCACGGGGGTGGGGTTTTGCCGGCGCCGGGACTCGAACCCGCGACCCCCAAACCCCGATTCGGGGTCCCGGCTTCGAGTCCGTCCGACCGCCAGGGGGCGCTGTGGGGGCGGCGGCCGCTCCGCACCCGGAACGCGGCGCTCTGGGGCCGCGGCCACCCGGACCCGGCGCGGGGGGCACCGGCGGGCGGTGAGCGGCCTACCGGGAAAAACCGGGGTTGGGGAGGGAATATCGGGATACCGGGGTTGGGGAGGGGGTATGAGGGGTGAAAGGGAGCGGGGCAAGGGGCGGAGGTGAGGGGGAGACGGGGGGGTGTGAGGGGAGGGAGGGGCGTAGGGAAGAAGAGAGGCCCCGTGGGGGAAAGGGAAACACGGGGGCACAGGGGGTGAAGAGGATAAAGGGGGATGTGGGGATAAAGGGCCAGTGTCGTTTTCAGAGTGGGGGGTACCAGGGTGTCATCCACCCCACTGTGGGGCTCAGAGCAAGAAGTGACAGGAGGCAGCTGTAACATCCACCCTCTGCCTGGGTGGGAATCCCTGCGGATCACATCCCTACAAACGCAGATTAAGCAGTAAATGGGATTTTTTCCCCCTTCTCCCAGCCAGCAGCAGCAGCAGGAGGAGGACATGACCCACCATGTCTGAGGGCAGCAGGGGCCACTCGGTGGCCTTCGGCCAGGTGGTCATCGGGCCACCAGGCTCCGGGAAAACCACCTACTGCCACGCCATGAGGGAATTCCTGACGCAGATCGGGCGCAGGGTGTCCGTGGTGAACCTGGACCCTGCCAACGAGGCGCTGCCCTGCCCCTGCGAGCTGGACATCGGCCAGCTCGTCACCCTGCCCGACGTCATGGGCAGCCTCGGGCTGGGCCCCAACGGGGGCCTCCTCTACTGCATGGAGTACCTGGAGACCAACGTGGACTGGCTGCAGGAGAAGCTGGAAGGGCTCAAGGGGCACTATGTCCTCTTTGACTGCCCCGGGCAGGTGGAGCTCTACACGCACCACAACTCCCTGAAGAACGTCTTCGCCCACCTGGCCAAGTGGAATTTCAGGGTATTTTTGGAATTCCGGGGCTCTGCAGGGGGTTTGGGGTGGGTGATTGGCGCCCATGTGAGGCTTCACATCCCATGGGCATCGTGGGGACTAATGGCTGTTTTCTTCAGGAGTTTTTTGGCCTTTCCTGAGAAATGGCTTTATTAGGGAAGGAGGGGAATTTTGTCCTAATTTTGTCGTATTTTATTCTCCAAAGGATTGGCAAAACAGTGGCTTGTCAGGGCTTTTAAAGCAGTGGGATTATGGGCAGAAATATGGATTCTTTCCTCACACTTATTACAGAATCACAGAATGGTTTGGGTTGGAAGGGACCTTAAAGCCCATCCAGTTCCACCCTCTGCCATGGGCAGGGACACCTTCCACTAGACCAGGTTGCTCCAACCTGGCCTTGGACACTTCCAGGGATGGGACAAGCACTTGCTGTGCTCCAGGGTCATCCCCACAGTGTATGTGTTTTATCCAGGCAGGGAGGTCGATGTGTGCTGGGACCCTTCTTGCCCTGCCCTGTGAGGAACCCAGGTGACATCCCAGGCCCTGCCTGCCCTGCCTGCACCCCGTGGGACGTGCTCTGGGCCTCCTTGCACAATGGGAGATGCAGATGAGGCCGTGCAGGTGAGAACAGTCCCACAGCCCAGGGAACCTGCTGACGCGGCGTTTGCTTTGCATCGGGGCCAAACCATGAATGTGCAAACCCTGTGCAGTGTGAGAGCAAGAAGGGCAGGTTCATTTGCCTGAGAATGTCACTGGGAATCTGCACATTAGAGGTTATTTTCATTGGAATAAATGGATGTGAAATTGGGGTTGCTAAAATAAGACATTTGTGCTGCTGTTTTGCTGCTCTCCCGGGTGCTCACACCTGGGCTGGTTTTTGCTGCAGAAGCTCTGCTGTGACTCAGCCACGCTCAGCCTCAGAGCCCTGGCTTGGAGTGACTTCCAGAGGTCTGGGACCACATTGTTACAGCAGCACAAAACACAGGGAATCGAACTGTTCATTAGTGTAATTATTAATTATTAGTGCAGACCGCAGTTGGCTCTCCCAGCAGAACGTGGCATGCTACAGTTACTGCTCCTGAGTGTGCCATGGCCTGAGCAGTCCTGTGGGGAAGGTGGAAATCTGGAGGCAGTTGTGCTGTTCAGTAGGAGAATTAAACCCAGCTGTTACCCCAAAAATTCTGCAGAGTTCAGGCAAGTGGGGAAACTTCAGCTGCAAAGAGAGAAACCCTGGGGAAAGGGAAAGCAGCTGCAGGTTTGGGTGTTGGTGGTGGAGCTCAACACCCCATAAAGCCTCCTGACAGCCCTTCCCTGGGTCCTGAATCCGTGGTGGTCCTTGGGTGGGAATGGGACAATATACACTTTTATATATGTGGATTTATGAATATGTTCAGCCTGGAGAAGAGAAGGCTCTGGGGAGACCTTGGAGCCCCTTCCAGTGCCTAAAGGGGCTCCAGGAGAGCTGAAGAGGGACTTCGGACAAAGGCCTGGAGTGACAGGAAAAGTGGGAATGGCTTCCCAGTGCCAGAGGGCAGGGTTAGATGGGATACTGGGGAGGAATTCTTGGCTGTGAGGGAGGTGAGGCCCTGGCACAGGTTGCCCAGAGAAGCTGTGGCTGCCCCATCCCTGGAAATGTCCAAGGCCAGTTTGGACAGGGCTTGGAGCAACTTGGGCTGGTGGAAGGTGTCCCTGCATTGGAATGAGAGGAGCTTTAAGGTTCCTTCCAACCCAAACCCTTCCATGGTTCTCTGATTCTGGTTTTCCTGTGCAGGAGGTAGAAGGTAGGTGGTAGCTTTCCCTACGTGGTGCAGTCAGGTCTGAACAGATTGTCCTGTTGCCACTCCCCGACCATCCCTAAAGCAAGTGGATGGTTTTGTCACGGGTCTGACCTTTGTGTCCCTTCGTGCCTTTGCTTCCCAGCTGGCTGCAGTGCATCTGGTGGATTCCCACTACTGCACAGACCCTGGGAAGTTCATCTCTGTGCTCTGCACCTCCCTCTCCACCATGCTGCACGTGGAGCTGCCCCACGTCAACATCCTCTCCAAGATGGACCTGATCGAGCAGTACGGGAAGCTGGGTAAGAGAATTCCATGGAATCACGGGATGGTTTGGGTTTGGAAGGGACCTTAGAGCTCATACCCTTAAAGCCATGGGCAGGGTCACCTTCCACTAGACCAGGTTGCTCAGAGCTCCATCCAACCTGGCCTTGGACACTTCCAGGAATTTGAGGGATGTGGATTGACCAGGTGCAGATTGCCTGTTTGGGAATGGGAGTGGCTGGGGAAACTGGTGTAAACCTCAGTGATGGTGGGGAAACTTGTGCTCTTCCACTTAAAAATTGCCTTGTTTCCCTGCAGCTTTCAACCTGGATTATTACACCGAGGTCCTGGATCTCTCTTACCTGGTTGATCATTTGGCCTCCGATCCCTTCTTCAGGAATTACCGCCGCCTCAACGAGAAGCTGGTGGAGGTGATTGAGGACTACAGCCTGGTGTCCTTTGTCCCCCTCAACGTCCAGGTGATGCAGCAGGAGGGAACAGGGAGCCTTGGATGTGTGGCTGGACGTGTAGCACCTTGTTTGTGTCTGCTCAGAGCCACAAGGGCTGAAAGCCTCAGCTGTGAACAGACTCAGGGATGGAAAACAGGGAAACACACCCAGACTTGTAAATGATCCGTGGCAGCCAAAGGAAGAGGAAAGGCTGATGAGCTTGGGGCTACCTGGGCCTTGTGTCCTGGGGTGGGGAGTTCAGGCTCCCCCTTCTTCCAGCCCTTCTGCAGCTGCATTTCAAACCTGGGCAAAGTGTTACCTAGAAGGTCGTCAAATTAGGGAGCACTGAATAATTAGAAGATTGAGAGGAATAAATTGGGGAGGAAGGGCTGGAAATGTGGTGGTTAATCAGGGAGTTGGCAGAAGTGTCAACAGAGGCAAATGGGCTGGGACAAGGTGATGAAAGGAGGGAGAGGGTGGAGGTGTCAGCCTGGCCTGTACCACGGGTGTCCCTGTTTGTCCCATGTCCCCAGGGCTCGGGGGCTCTGCCAGTGTCCCCGGGGCCCGTGTGGGTGGCCCAGAGGCTTGGAGAAAACCCATGTAAAGCCCACCATGAGCTCATGCCTCTGGGAAAGGCCCAGATTCCCAGTGTGCCATGTCACTGCCTTCCAGGACAAGGAGAGCATGCGGCAGGTGATGCAGGCAGTGGACAAAGCCAACGGCTACTCCTTCGGAGACCAGGAGCACAGGAGCCTGGAAGCTCTGATGTCAGCAGCAGTGGGAGCTGATTTCCACTTCTCTTCGTATCCTCTCTGGTGCTGAGTTTAATTTCTCCTTCCCTGGGAGGGAGAGGCTGGAATTTGCAGGCCCAAGTTGTTTGTAATGTCTCCTGGTGGGTGATACACGTGTGGGGAGTGGGTCATGCTGAGCCCAGCCTGTGGCAGACACTTGTCCACCCCAAAACCACCACAGTTGTTGTTAATTGATCCTGGGACTGTGTCAGGAATCTTTTCACAACTTTCCCCTCCCTCACACTCCCTTGGATGGGTTCATTCCCTGTCTTCCAAATCATACAATTGATTCCCCTGTACTTGTCAGGTCTGGGATCAGGCAGAGCCAGAAATAACTCAGGTGATTCCTGCTGCTGCCAGCCCTGCATCTTCCTGCCAGCCTTGGGGCTAATGTGGGGCTGGTTCCTCACTGAGAACGTTCAGAGCTCCTTGCAGAAGGGAGTGTTTGAGCCCAGCCCCTTGTTTTCCTTAATTACTGCGTTATCAGCACCCTTGCAGTGCAGGAGAAGTATGTGCAATCTCAGGACAAAGCCGTGGAAGAAGAGGTGATGGATCTGTGACACACCCTTCCATGGCTCCTCTCTGTTTTGACACCTCTCCTTTTTTCCTACCAGGAGCTTAAGCTGTGACTCAGAGCAAGTGAAAGCCCTTCCAGACATAGTCTGGCTGCTGGACTCCCTCTCTGGGTGGGTTTGACTTCCCAGGCTTCTGCCTTGCTGCACAGAGCAGAAATTTGGGAGAAAGGAGGTGGCTGAAGGTGGGATGAGCCGGGTCTTTCCTTAGGAACAGAGAGACTGAGCTGGAGAAGGAAAAGCAAGGAAAAGAAGAGAGATAAAGTCTCCTCTTCCCCATCATGACCAAGACAGATCCAGAGAAAGAAAAATCAGTTGTAGCTGCCTCATCTTCAGAGGGACTTGAGACACAAGTTGTGGGTTTGCTGCAGGAGGAACGTGCACGGGCCTCGTGCTCCGGGGAGCATCCAGGCGGAGACGCCTCCGCTCCGTCTCAAGGACAGAAAGATGTTTGTTTTTCTTTTTCTTGGAAATAATGATGGACTCTTTCTTAATAAAAGAACTCCTTCGCCTCACTTTCATCTTGGGAGTTTGCTGAACCTGAATAAATAAACCCAAGAGAGCTGCAGAGCCCGAGGCTAAAGAGCCTCGGGTGGGAACGTCGCGGCAGCGGGCGCGTTGTGTGCGCGGCAGCTCCGTGTGCTGGCCGTGTCCTGCTCCTCTCTGATCTGCCTGAGAACAGGCTCAGCGTTTGCTGGAGGGAGTGAGGACTGTGGGACAGGAAAGCAGGTCACTCCTGGTGATCCAGGAGTGATCCAGAGGCTGGAGGTTGGGGCGCACGGAGCACAAACTGCCAGCTCGGCTCTTGGAGGCTTTTGATTAAGAAAGCCCCTGTGTGACTCAGCTCATGGTTTGCATGTAGGGCCTTTCCCAGCAGCTGCCTTGTGTGTCCTCATCCACCTTGTTTTTTTCTGGGCTTGCTTTCTTCACATCCCAAATCCTGGGGCTTCCCCTCCTTCCCATGTAATTCCCTCTTGCTGTCCTGCTGTAGCTCCCAATGGTGACGGCAGCAGCTCCCAACCTTGTGTGCCACCTGCCCTGATTCCCGCTGCAGGCAGCAGCTGGGAGATGGATCTGGAGGGCTGGGGGGTGAAAAGTGAGGTGTCCACACCAAGGAGCCTCCAGGTGCCTCCTGGCAGCTCCACATGGGATGGGAGCGGGTGACACTCCCGATCCCAGCTCCATGTGCAGACTCAGCATTGCCTCTTGCCCAAGATCTTGCATAAAATACAACAAGACTTTTTTCCCAGGATGGTTTGGCCCTTGGCAGAGGGATTGCAGACTGGATCTTCAACGGATCTCGATGTAAATGGGGTCTTGGGCAGCTGGGCAGAGAATTAAAATTCATTTTTCCTGCATCTCCCAGCTTTTTGGTCAGGATTTGGAGAAAAGGAAGAGCTCAGGGGGAGGAGGGTGAAGACACACGTTTGTGCTTTAAGCAGACCCATTTCCAATGAAACACTGCACTGATATTTCACATATTAAAGTCAAATCCCTGTCTGCTGCCGGTGCCTCAACTCTTCCCAAGAGCCCAGAGACTTCCCTGGGTATTCCTGGCTGGAACCCAGCATTTCAGTGCTGAAGGTCTGGAAGCCAATGTAACCATAACTGAGCTGAAATTCCATCCTCACCCTGTGGCTTGTGGCCTCATCCTGGTCTTTTGGAGCTCTGTGAAGGGATGGGAGACGTGATCATAAAAATATTAATTTTATGGTGGCTTTTTCATGGCTTTGAGAGATTTGGTGGCTTAAAAGGGTATGGTCAGGTCAGGCCATGTTACACAAGAGCCATCAAAGCTTTTGTGGCTTTTTGGTGTTTTTTTTTTTATTTGAATACCCTGGATATCTGCAGACTCAGCCTTGACAGTGCTGGAGAAAATGGGAATCAAAGGAGATGGAAACCGCTCAGCTCAGGGAACCTCGGTTGTGTCCTCTAAGTGCTGAGGTCTAGAAGAGCTCTGCAGCCTCAAAAATGCAACGTTTTTGCACTAAAGAGCTTTTTACAGCTGAATCAGGGGCTGAATTGAGACCCACAGCCCAGTGGGGACTGCTCCTGGTCAGGGTGGCATGGAGGATGGCTCAGCAGGAGACAGGGAAGGCTGGAGACCCTGGTGTGAAATCCAGGCAGGTCCTGCATCCACATGTCCCCACACTGGGAGGGGACAGACACTGGGAGGCTCCCGGGGCTCAGGGAGGTGACACTTTGGCTCCTGTCACTCCCATTGAGCAACTGGCTGGGGCCAAGGGCTGGGATTAGTCACCCCAACTGAGGCACAACCCTGGCATGGTGGGGGGGTACCCATCTTTCTGCTGAGTTGGCCCTACCTGCCCCAACCCCTCCAAGCCTGGTGCTGGGACAGGCCGAGCCCACCCTGACCGTGGTGGGTTGGCAGGGTGTGGTTTTTTGGGATGAAGGGGTTTGGGTTTCAATCACAGCCACCAAACTGGGGTTTGCTGTGTCCCCTCCCTCCATCTTCCAGCCCCAGTCCTGGCTCCATTATGGGGTTCCTGCTCAGAGACTGAATTTCCCCATCAAGTGGTGCTTTCTGGGGGGGGATAAAAAGCCTCACCAAAAATCCCAAAGCCTCCAGAGCAGGCATCTGGTGTCAGCCTGGCAGGAGGCTGCCCATCACTGCCCTGAGGCCAGGGTGATGGTCATCAGGGAGGAGGCTCAGCCAGGAGCCAGCCAGCCCCAGCCTCGGGCACAAAGCCCTGTGGGGAGGTTGGGAGAGCTGGGGACAAGGACAGGCCTGGCTGTGGGTTCTGCAGTCCCCACTCAGGATGGGCAGAGCCTTTGCAGGTGGCAGGGCTGGGGTGTAGCATCCCCCACATGCCCTCAGAATCCTGCTTTGGTGTTCTTTTCCCCATGACTACTGGTCCCTGTGTATGGGGCTGTGCCAGGACCCTGCTGGGAGGGTGGGGGACACTCCCTGGCCCCATGACCCTTTGCTTACTGGTGGTAAAGACACTAAAACTCATATATTTGAAAGCTTTTCTGGGTGCCCCTCCTTGCACGGTGTCAGGGATGCCGAGAGCATTCCACAGCCACGGGACAGGGACAGAGATTGGGGTTCCAACGCCTCCCCTGCTTTTTCCATCTGGGTCCCATCACCTTGCATGAAACAGGGGGGCCCAGGAGGACCCCAGGGAACACTCCGCTCTCCCCAGCAGCTCAAACCTTTCATGGGAGCTGTCCTGAGGATCCAGGGCCTCCCTCCCAGCCTGGAAAAGCTGCTGGACCGGCTGGGAGCATCCTCCTCCTACACGGCCCAGCCACGCTGCAATTTCGGGAGCTGTTGAAATCAGTTAACTCCTGGGAAGCCAGCGGGAACCCGTGGCCCCGAAAAGCAGCGGGGATGGACATAAACCCCCAGTAAATCCCCTTCTCAAGCACCAGCACCCCCCAGCTCCCACCTTGCCGTGCTCCAGTCTAACCAGTCTGGGCTGCTGGTGTCCCCAGGCCGGCGGGTCAAGGGCCAGCACGAGCCCTCGGCTCGTTTTTCCCGTCGGCTGCCCCGGTTTGGATAATTACAGGTCTGGGGCTGGTTCCCAGCCTGGGAGCACTTGGGGCTGGGAGTGTTGGGGCCCCTCACTGGCCTCCCCCACCCGGACCAGCCCCAACAGTGCCAGGGTTCCCCAGCTCAGCCGGGACCTGGGGAGAAAACAGGACCTGCCAGAGCCACTGAGGCAGCCCTTGGAGGGGCCAAGGTGACACCAAACCACGGGGGGTCACAGTGGGGTTGGGGAGGGGACTAGGGGGTGGGCAAGGTGTGGGGGGGCTCACAGGGGTTAATCCCCTCTGCTGGTCTCTGCTCCAGGTGAAATGTCCCATCCAGGGCGAACAGGTTCTGCTTTGAGCAGCCCAACCTCCCACAGCAGCCAGTGCTCTCCCATGGCAGAGCCCTGGCAAAACTCATTACATCCCAGGCCGGTCCCTTGCTCCCTGGATACCCCATAATTCCTTCACTTCCCTGGGGTGTCTTCCCTGGTCACTTCCCTGGCCATGCCTCAGTTTCCCCCTTGCCCAGGGGCTCCTGGCACCCCCTGAGCTGTGCTTTGGCCATGCCAGGGCTTGGGACTGGCATGTCCCCCACATCCCCACTTCGGGGCTCCCGCTGAACCTGAGTCACGGCGCGTTTCCTCCCGGCATCCCGGTGCTTCCCATCAAAGGCCGGCTCCTGCCCAGCCCTGCTGGATCTGATGAGCTCATAGCCCAGGGTGCCGTGACTGTATTTTATTGTAATTATTTTTCGTGTTGGAACGTGCTGTCGGCGGGGGAAGGGGGGGGGGGGAGCTGCGCCCTCTGCCGTGGCCTCGTGCCAGGGCCAGGATTGCTGAGCTTTCACCTGCCCCAGCACGTCTGGACCTTGACGGGGACGTCCCCACCCTTGTGACACCCCAGGGCTGTCCCCGTGTCGCTGACGATGTGGCTGTTTGTGGATCTTCCTCCTCGGAACTCAGAGGAGCCGGTGGGGGAGGACCCACCCAGGGGTGTCAGTGACGGGCTTTGGGGTTTGTACCAAGGGGGTGGGACATCCCACTGCGGGGTCAGGGACCTCGGAGCACCCCTTGGAGCAGCCAGCTCCGGGTGGGGCTGGCAGACCCCTTGTCTGGTGGATGCAGAGACCCCCCCAAGCCTTTCCAAGGCTTGCCAAGGAATGGGGTTTGCTGGGCACCCCAAGACCCCACTGTGGGGCTGGGTGGGGGATCGAGAGCAGCCGATTTTGGAGGCCCACCCGACTGCTCCCCCACCCTGGTGGGATGGGAGGGGAGGCGGATGCCCGGCGGCAGCAGGAGCTGCCTGGACACGTGTGCAGGGAGAGACGAGGCAGACTAGAGGCAGGAGTGCAGGAGACGGTTTATTGGAGACCCACAGAGGCTTTGGCAACATGAGACCCCCCTCCCAGAATGGGAGGGAGCTGCCCGGACCCCCCCTTGCGCCGTCCCGGCCCCTCACCTCCTCCTGGTGCTGCTCCAGCCCTTCGGGACAGGGGGTTTGAAGCTGGCACATGCCAGGCTGGACACCCCCTCCCCAAAAATTGTTAAATAGCAGGGGGGCTGGCAGCCCTCCAGAACGGAGGCACCCTCTCTCCCTCCTTTCCCCCTCCCCAGAGCAGAGGATGAGGGAGAGGGAGGAGGGAGGCCACGCCAAAACCACCCCCACTCCCGGCATCCAGGCTTGGCGAGGGGGAGGGGGGCCGTGGAGGAGCTGAGACTCCTTCCCCCTCCAAAAAACCAACAACAACAACGACAACAAAAAAAAAAAAAAAAAAAAAAAGAAAAAAAAGAAAAAAAAAAAACAACAAAGGAAAAGCCACAGAAGAGATGCCGAAGGGACTGGAGGGGGGGGCAGGTGGGGGCCTGTCCCCAGCTCGGCGGGGGCCGTTCAGTTCTTGGGCTCTTCTCCAGCCTCGCCGCCGTCTTCCCCGGCGCACTCGGCTGTCCATAGCGTGAGGTTGTCCCTGAGCAGCTGCATGATGAGGGTGCTGTCCTTGTAGGAGTCTTCGCTGAGCGTGTGCAGGTCCCCCATGGCCTCGTCGAAGGTGGTCTTGGCCAGGGAGATGGCCTGCTCGGGGGCGTTGGCGATCTCGTAGTGGAACACGGAGAAGTTGAGGGCCAGCCCCAGGCGGATGGGGTTCGTGGGCTGCATCTCCTTTTTGCTGATGTCCATGGCCTCTTGGTAGGCTTCCTGGGCGTTCTCTATCGTCTTCTTGCGGTCGTCCCCGGTGGCCACCTCGGCCAGGTATCGGAAGTAGTCGCCCTTCATCTTCAGGTAGAAGACCTTGCTCTCAGGGTCGCTCGCCTTCTTGATGAGATACTTGTCCAGCAAGGCCAGGACGTTGTTGCAGACGCCGTTCAGCTCCCGCTCCACCTTCTCCCGATACTCGTTCACCAGCTGCGCCTTGTCGTCGCCCTCCTCGGTTTTGTGCTCGATGCTGGAGATGACCCTCCAGGCCGAGCGCTGGCAGCCCACCACGTTCTTGTAGGCCACCGAGAGGAGGTTGCGCTCCTCGTTGGACAGCTCGTCCCCGTGCTCCACCACGGCCTTCATGAAGTCTGCCATGTCCTCATAGCGCTCAGCCTGCTCGGCCAGCTTGGCCTTCTGCACTTGGTGGTTTCTTGCCATGGCTGGGACGCGGGCGCAGGGCCGGACGCTTTGGGCGAGGAGGAGCAGGGCCGGGAGCCGTCGGAGCCTCTGCCGAGCCCTGCCGCCGGGATTCGCTTTTGGCTGCGCGTCGGAGCCTCGAGCGAGAGCAGGAGGAGCCAGCCAGGTCCAAGGAGTGTCCTCCTCCTCCTCCTCCTCCTCTGCTTCCTCCCCGCCGAGCCCGGCCCTTAAAAGGAAAATCGCGGTGAATCATCGCCCGCGGGCGGCGGGCGCTGGGGAGGGGGCGAGGGGGGGCCCGGCCAACGCCCTGCCCTCCCCGTGGGTCCTCGGTGGGTGCAGCACCCGTGGATGCCCCGAGGGCCTCCCCACAGCCAACGCCCACCCCAGGGAACGCCCATCCCGCTGCTGAAAGGGCTCGGAAGGGCGGCAGCCGGTGGGTTATCGTTTTGGGGGGGATACACAGAAACACGGCAGCGTTCGAGTCTTCCCACCCCCCCCACCCCGGAGAAATGGGCCACGGGGTGTGTCCGCTCGTAAAAATGATTTCTTCCTCCCCCCACCACCAAAAAAAATCATATCACTGTCGTTTTTAATATGGTGATTAACTCGCTGGTAATTGCGAGGGCTTGACGGGCAGGTATTTATTCCCACAGGTGGGGAAACCGAGGCAGAGAGAGCTCCGCACCTCTCCCAGGCGCCTCTGAGCACAGCGGGACCACCCGGCCCCCCCAAATCACCTTCTGCCGCTGGAGCGAGCCCGGCTCCGGCCGGGAGCGAGGAGACCCCCATCCCCACCAACCCTGTGCCCACCTCCATCCCAGGGCTGCGTTTCCCCGTCCCACCGTCCCCAGCAGGGACTTTTGCCATCCCTCAAGCTGTCGTCGCAGAGTTTTGGGGTTCGGTTTTATAAAACGTTTAAGGTTTTTCCACGCTGCCCGTGGGCGCTGGGCCGCGGTGGCAGCTCGGTCGAGCCCCGATTAGGATCAGTGCTGCGCCTTGCGCTGAGTTTCACTCTCGTCCCGCTCGAGCTTGTTGCCACACGCCGGGCTCTGGCACAGCCCGGGCCCCGCTCCCTGCCCAAACCCGGCCTTATCTGCGTGCGGGAGCGTGCGGGAAGGGCAGGGTGGGGCGGGCGCCCGGCGGCTCCGGGCCAAGGCAAAAAGGAGGGGTGTGATTTTTTTTAATCAGCCTGACTCGCTGCTTGACTCCTCCCTGCGAACAGCCCGGCCGGCAGCGCCCAGTCATCCCCCCCCCCCAACACACACCCCGTTCCTCGCTCAGGTGGATTCTGGGGATGGAGGACACGAGAAAGACCCGAGGATGCTTTTCCCAACCGCTTGCAGCCCAGGAAAACACTCCCAGCCTTCACACTGCTCCCTCCCCACCCCAGAAAGTGGGATTTGGGGCTGTTCAACCCCTCCTGGCCAAGCCCCCGGGCATATGGTGGGTTTGGGGCATCTGGGGTACCTCTGCCCATCAAGGGGCTCACGTGGCAGGTGAGGGTGTCCAGCTCCTCCAGCCCCCCTGTGTCCCCCTCTCAGTGTCACATGCAGCACCTCACCAGCAATTAGAGCTCCTTCCCCAGGTCAGAGTGATCCTGTGGGAGCAGGTTCCACCCCACTGAGTCGGGAAAAGGTGTCTCCCAGAGGAATGGGCACACAGGAGACCATGGCCCGTCTCCCACCCTCTACCCAGTGGACAAGGCAGACCCAGAGAGGCCCTCCAAGAGCTTCCACCAGGCACAACCCCCCTCCCATGGAGGGGCTGGAGCCAAACAGACACCACAATGTACCCAGCCCTCTAAAATCCATCTCCTTTCCTTGGAAAACCATGAGGCAGCAATGCCTGGGTGGGTCGGTCTGAGCTCACACCCTTTAGGGCAGCAAAGCCGTACGTGGTTGGGGTCTGCAGCCCCCAGCCCCAGTGAAGGACTCGATGCCAGATGGGGCTTCCGGCCCTTGGGATGGTCCTGCCCTGCCCTGCCTGAATTTGGGCTCTGAGAGGGCTCCATGGGGAGACCCCGGCGGGATCCCCCTTCCCCAGCAGGACACGTGTGGGGTGTGGATGGTTCAGCCTCGGATATGGCATCTGCCAGAGGGGCTGAGCTGCTGCCAAATTTTGGCTGTGCCGGGCTGAGAGGAGGCTGCAGGAACACTCTGCTCTACCGGTTCCGTGGAAAACAGGCGGTGGGTGAAGGGAAGAGCCCCAGATCCTGGAGCAGGGGCTGTGGGTGAGCTCAGGTGCAGCATCACCCCCCGGAGCACCCATGGGTGCCCTGTCTGCCAAAGAGCAGCACCAGAAGGTGCATCCCAAACCACCCCATGATTCTGTGATCATCCCGGGGAGCCAGGCACCCAGTTAACCCCGGCCCTGGGGACGCTGCCCAGGCCAGTGCACGTCTCCAGTCCCCTGAGCCAAGGGCAGGCGTGGGCTGGGTGATGGCAGGAGGCAGAAGATGCTCGTGGCCATTCCCAGCGGCACTGGAAGGATGCCCACAGCCTGCCCAGCCACCCCATCCAGCCCTGCCGCTCCCCCTGGCTAGGGGGACGCTGCCAGCTCCCGAAACATCAGTGGACAACAAATTTTTCCAAGGGGTGCTCACTGTGTCCTTCCCCAGCCTGGCCTGGCCCTTCCCGCTGCACAGGAGGGTGCAAAGCCATGGATGGCTGAGACTTGCCCCGAGGGCACTGTGCCACAGCCCAGTTTGGGGAGCTCCTGGCTCCTGTCCCTGTGGCCACACAGCCGATGGCAGAGGGGTGCCAGCCCTCCGTGGCTCCCCTTGGCTCCCAGCCCAGCGTGGCACCGACGTGCCCAGGCACGAGCCGCCCCCAGCAGCCAAACGCCGGCGTACAGTAAATAGGAGAAACTTTTATTTTTGTTACAAAAGTCAAAGGCATAAATAGATGGTGAGTCCTACAGGGCTGGGGGCAGGCCTGGCTGCTCCGCTCAGCTCCCAGCCCGGCCGGAGCCGCAGCCTCCGGAGCAGGGGAGGCCACTCAAGGTGCTGCGGGGCTGGAACCCCTTCCCCTAAAACTAGAGCTGGGCTAAGATGAGACTGGAAAGTGGGAGCTGGCCAGGGGGGTTGCAAGGGCAGACTGACCATGTACTAACTCCTGCCTGGAGAGGAGAATCCTCTCACAGACGGAAGGGCTGGTGGGGTTGGGTGTGTGATGCCACTGGCTCGGCTGTAAACGTTCTGCTGCGAACCTGCTCGTTCCAAAAAGCCCACTGGGGTGCCAACCACGACCTTCCAGCATCTACAGCAGGGAGACACCGTCACTGAGGGTCACACTGGTGGTCACGGGGAGCCACCAGCAGCAGGAGACAGCAGGAACTCCAGTTATTGCACTCGGCTGGGACGGCTGTATGGCTTTGAGCTCCGAACCCGCGGGACGGCCGTCCCGGCTCCCGGAGCGGGGTTGGAAAAGCTTTTCCTTGTGCACGGCCTCTTTCCCCTCCCCTCTGTCTCGCGGCGGGAGGGAGGGAGGGAGGGAGGCGCGGCCGCGCAGCCCTGGCGAGCGGAGGCACTCGTGGTGGTGGTCATGGCTCTGGGCTCAGCTCCCCGCGGGATGCGCCGCGGGACGCAGAGGGCTGCGGGCTGCCAGGGCTCTTGGTGCTGGATCCGCCCGGCCCGAGGGAGAGGAGAGGGGAGGAAGAGAAAGAGAGGGTTAGTGCCAGAAATACGCGAGCGGGGAGCAGCAGGAGCAGA
The DNA here is from genome assembly GCF_025592945.1 of Manacus candei. Classification (NCBI taxonomy): domain Eukaryota; kingdom Metazoa; phylum Chordata; class Aves; order Passeriformes; family Pipridae; genus Manacus; species Manacus candei. The sequence goes on along the minus strand of NW_026138118.1, from coordinate 1,755,876 downwards.
GTGGAGCACCCGGGCTTGGTGGCAGAATGGGGACAGTGAGACGGAGGAGGAGGAGGCAGGAGGAAGGGACAGTGGTCTCCATCACTGCTCCAAGGCACGAGCAGCAGGAGCTCATGGGGTGCTGGAGGGGAGGAGAGAGGCAGCTCTGCAGCCCACAGGTGACACAGATCATCCCTGGAAGGAACTTACCTGGGCCACAGGCACGTCAGAGAGGGAACTGGGTGCCACAGAGAGGAGAACAGGCAGAGGGCAGGGAGGGGAGGCATTGCCTGGCCCACAGAATGGGTCAGGGCTGGAATTAGAACTCTGCTCCAGGTTCCACCACTCTGCTCAGGCCACAGCCAGCTCGGAACACTAAATCTCTGCATCCCTTGGGGGCTTTCTCCAGTCCCATCACAGCAGCTCCACCAAACACAAAGCACTGTGTGTGTCCTCCAGCCAGCCCCAGGCTGCAGGACCCCTCTGCCAACCCCCATCCACACACCCATCCCACACACCCCGCACAGACCAGGCAGCTCCATCCCTTGCCAAGCCCCAGCATGAAGCTGGGGGAAACCAAACCCATCCTTCTCTTCCTGCAAAGCCCTCAGGTGACCCTTCACCCCCACAACCCAGGGCTGGTGGGATGGATGGACGGGGCTCAGGGATGTCAGCACAGGTGGAGGGTGATGGGCTCCATGCACAGAGCTGGTCATGCAGTGGAGATGAGATGGGTGGCTCGAGTGGACGGGAGGGAGAAGAAAGTGGTTTCTTACCAGCCAACCCTCAGAAATCAGGGCTAAGGTCCAAGGAGGGGCAAATCCCGTCAGGCTGTGCAGGAAATGGCAAAGTCCTGGCAGGTATCCTCCTGGGGAAGACACCAGAGGTTATGAACCTCAGCACCTGCCACAGGGCCAGAGGGGCTGGGAGGGACAGGGAGCACAGATCCCGGTGAGGCGGGTGGGGAATGGACGCTGAGGTGACAACAGGAAGGGGATGAGACTCTGCCCAGCCTGGAGATGTGGGACAGCAAAATCCCTTCACTCCAGCAAGAGTCACAGCAGCACCAGCTGCTGCTCATCCCTCATAGCAGGAGGTTCCAGGAGCTTCCAGGTGAGGCCTGAGACTAAAAGAGTCCAGCTGGCACCTGAGAGATGTCAAACACCGAGACACCTGCCCTCTTCTGTCTTCAAGGAATAAAATAATAACCCAAGCAATTAACTCTTTAAAAATAGAATTTTATTGAGTAACAAAGGAAACTGGTTTAAATAAAAACAGGAAGGATTCTGGCCCCTGGTAAACCCCCCTCACTGCTCCTCTGCCATCCCCCAGGCACAAGCACTCAGTGTACAGAGCACGATGCTGGTGAATTCAGGGGGGCTGGGCTGCCCCCCAAAACGTGCTGCCTCTGCCTGAGGTTGAAATAGGTGTGTCTGATCCACGGAAACCTAATGAGCAGCTCAGCATTGCAAGCCCCTGCCCTGGTGCCAACGTGCACAACGCTCCCTGCCCCGGGTAGAAAACGTTCTATGTAGAAAAAACCCCTACAAATTGTGCAAAAACATCCAGCAGCTTTTAATAACTTGATTCAAGTATTGCTACAAGGTCTGTGGCTCTCCCTGCACCCCAGGGACACAGAGCTGGCTGCACAGGTGCAGAGTGATGGTCACAGATGAGCCCAGGCAGCTGGAACTGCTCCCCAGGGGCTGGGGACATCCCTTCATGGATGAGCCCAGGCAGCTGGAATCACTCCCAAGCTGTTGGGAACAGCCCTGGGGACACTCTGCTGTCCAGAAACCCAAACCAAGAGCAGATCATGAGGTTATCAGACCCTCTCACTGCTTCCTCTGGAAAACTCCACCCAGAAAGGGCGGAACCCTCAGGAATTCACACTTTTCTGTTGACTCTTGGTCTCCTACAGACAGGACATAATCCTGGCAGGCTACAGTTCCCAAATCTGACAGCTGTAGACTTGCCAACCAGCATGTCACGAGGGGAGTCACAGAGCACAGAGTGTTTCTTCTTCCCTGTTAAAGGAGGGTCCCCCAAACTCATGTCGCTGCAAAACGTGTCTGACCAACCGGCAGGGCCAAAACACAGTGTCCTTCAGCCCCTCCCTCAGCAGCCAGCCAGAAAACAGGATCAGCAGCACCAGGACATCCTCACTAACTCCCAGGTCTGCTGGGAGCCAGAGTCCTCTCATCTGAACAGCCCAACTTACCACGGCACAGCAGCCTCTGGACAAGGAAAGTCACTCCGGCAGCAGCCGCGGTGAGACCCCGGCTGTGAAGGGACAGAACAGCCCTTCCACGTTGGCACAGGGGAGCAGGACGTGTTCGTGGATACACCAGGGATACCAGGGAGCTCATACCTCCTCCAGCCCAGAGGGGAAACCATTTGCCAGTCCCCACCTCCCACCCTTGGCCCACCTCACGACTCCCGGCAGGAATCGCAGCGATCCGCCCGAGCAGACGCTGGGGGCTCAGAGGTCTGGGGGCTCCCTGGGTGCAGCAGGAACCCCTGCTTTTGGCACGAGTCCCAGAGTCCCACAAGCTGTCAGGCTCTGCCAGCCAAAAAGTCCTGACAGGCCATATCACAGTGAAACAAATAAACAAAAAAAAATAATAAATAAATGTAAAAAAAAAAGAAAGGCAACGTATGGCTCGAGTGAGTCTTTGGCAGCTCTGGGTCACAGGGCTGTCCTGCCTGAGGCTGGGAGGTGGTGAGAGGGAAAGGTACTGGCTGGAGCAAGGTGCAGGCACAGCAGGCACTGGGAACATCACAGCACTGCTAGGGAAGGCCTCCTACCATGCTGGTGTCAGTTTTGGCTCCAAAGGAAGGGATTTCGCTCTTAGGGCTGGACGGGCTCCCGTTATCTGGCTGGATAAATCCTCTTCTGTCTATCAAACTGGAGAACAGAAAGGAAAGAGGAGTTAAGGGAGTGAAGATTCTGAAGCCAGGAGCTCCCAAGCCACAGGGAGGGCTCCTTCTGGGAGCTGCCAAACAAAGCAGGGCAGGATGCTGGAGAACAAACCACACACTTGTCACACAAGCCACCAGCCAGCCCACAGGCACAGAGAGCTTTGGGTCACCACAAACCCAAAAGGGAACTGGCCAAAGGTCTTCACAACACAAAACCAACGTGAATGAGGAAAGAACTGGAGTAAAACACTATTCTCATCCCCACAACCTCCCAGTTAACAGCTGGGGTCCCTGAATCCACAGATTTACCAGCTCTGAACGGCAGCACCGGCACTTTGGCCCCTGTGAACCCAACAAAGAGCCTGGGGGGGCACTTCAGAGCAGGGCCTGATGTAACTACAGACCTGACTGTGACTCTGACCCTCCCCTGCTGCTGCTGTTACACAGAGGTAGCACCTCCAAGATGCTCCACCTGAATCCAAATTGGATCCACTGAACAGACTCATCTCGTGGATCCCCACATGCTCCAGGACGGAGCAAGAGCTCCAAGGCAGGTCCTCAGCTCCTGTGGCAGAGCAGAGCAGGGCCTGACTCTGCCCAACTGCACCATCTTGTGACCAAGCAGTGATTATCCTGTGCTGCAGGTAACTCACACCCAGGTAAGAGTGTTTGGGGGGGGTGATACTGAGCATTCCAGGTGATCTAAGTGTTGGTAAAGCCCAGGATCTCTGCACTGGCTGGTGTAATCAGAGTACAGGAGGAAAAACATGCTAAAAATCATAGAATCATGGAATGGTTTGGGGTGGAAGGGACCTTAAAGGTCATCTCATTCCAATCCCCTGCCATGGGGACAAGAAATAATGCCAGTACTAGTATTGACCATCTTCTGTCAAGCCCTTTCATGCTGTAACTCTCCCCTTATTCAGCTGCAGGATGTGTTTTATCTTCAAGTTCCATGAAACAATTACAAGTGACCCAAACTCATCAAGCTCCAACACAGAAGCAACAGTTCATCTCCTACTTGCACACCTCCAGCCTCTCTCTGCAGAGTGGGAAACTGTTTCCTCCACATCATCAAAGAGGACGTGTTTGTGCTGGGAGTTTCCCCTGAACCATGATAAATCCATCCTTTCCCAGAGCAGGATGCAATTCCCAATGCTGTGGAGGCCCAAGGCTCTTACCTGGGATGGAATGGTCCACACAGCACCGCACAGCAGTTTGTGAGGATACTTTTATGGCTGTAGGGATTGGCAAACTCTGAGCCCCTCTTATTTGACCAGGACCCTTTGATCTGAAAGGGGAAGGACGGACACAGATCAAGATGGGAAAGATGTGGGAGCAGATAATGACAGGAGAATGGACTGGATATTGGACTCGTTCAGGTCCTTGCTCGAGAGGCTGAAGGTTTCTCCTGCTGCAAACATCCTCCCTCTTTGCTTTAACAAGCAGCAAAGTGCTGCCCCTTCCTATGCCAAGGTTCAGCCTTGCAGCTGGAAAGCTCTGAAGCTGTGCCCTCCTTGTGCTGCGTGGCAACGTGTCACTGCCACCATCTGCCACGCCAGCCTTCTCCTCCTCCTCCTCCCCTCTCCAAGGCTGAAAGCCCATCAGAGCAGGGCTCCAGCTTGTGGTCCCTCCTGGGCCCCTCAGGCTGAACAAACAAGGAGGGGATTCCCAGCTCATGCTGCAACCAACAGCCTCATCTGTCCCCACCCTGAGCAGCTGTCACAGGACTCTGGTTTCGAAACCCGGCTGCAGCAGGCGTGGGCACACACTGGTGGGCAGATGCTATACCTGGCCTCAGGCCCCAGCTCCAGTGAACCATTTACCAACACATTTACCAGTACATTTCCTCCTCTTGTTTTCACTCTCTCCCCCCCCAGCTGCAACATAAGGCTGGCAATGAGGCCAGAGAGGCAACAGGCTGCTGGTGCTCTCTGTACTGGGGTACAACTTCCATGAGCTTCATTTACATGGCCTTGAGCAGTTCTGCCACACCTCAAGTGGAGAGGAAAGGGGAAAAAGCCAAAAAAAAAAAAAAAAGGGATGCAAACCTGCCTGGAAGCTTCCAGCAAGGATTACAGGTACTTCTGGCCAGAAGGGTGAATTTTGATTCTGAGGATCAGACAGATCCTGCTTTTCCATACAATTTGCCCCACTCAGGGCACTCATTTGGCCCTTGGAGTCTGCATGCACCTCAGATTTGAAGGTAAATCTCATCAGATGTCTGTGCATTATTTGCTAATTAGAGATGAGGAACCGCCAGAGACAAAGGGACTTGCCCAGGCTCTCGGAGGAAATCTGTGGTTATACAGGATGCTGAATTCACATCACCAAGCTGACACCCAAATAAATCTCTGGGGCCAGCCTTCTTTATTTTAATCTCAGAACTCCTAATTTTAAGCAAGGCCACAAGCAGACTGGAAAAAACACACACGTGATGGTTCTAACTCAGCTACCTGAAACTGCAGCCTGAATGCCCTGGGCACAGGTTGTTTGCTCTGCAGTGGGTTATCACAGGCCATGCAGGCAGCACATCTTACTGAAACACTGCACTGAGACAGCCAAGGACTCCCTGAAAACCTGCTCAGGGTGGATCAGGGACAGCCTGGCAGAAGGAGGAGCATTCAGGTACTGACAGAGAAGGACAAGGTACTTACATCTTCATTTGTTGTCAGGTTGGAGGCGACTAAATAAGTGTGAAAACCTGAGAGGCCCAAAATAGACCAGACTGAGAAAAAACAGATCACCAGCTCCAGCACAGTGAAGCAAAAGTCAAGGAAGTCTCAAAGAACAAAATCATCCTGCAAGGAGAGGCAGAGGGCTGTTTGGGGAGGTTTGGGCAAGCTTCCCATTCCCTGTGCCGGTCTGCAGGGATCCACCAAGGCACAGCCTGCTCCAGCTGCTTCCCTCTCCATCTAAACTGGCAAACTCAGAAACAAGTTTGTCACCCACCCTTACAAAGAGCTCCTGTCCCCTCCCTGTTAATTAGTATTGCTGCACCAGTGCTGGGCACCCCAAGCAGCTGCTGGCAGCACAAGGATATCTTGCGGGTGTCGTCTTCAGAGTGGCCAGGAATCCATCCCTTTGAGAACCTGCAAAGCAAAACGGGACAAGGAATGGCATCCCATCAGGCAGCCCTGCCTCTCCAGCCAAAACTCCCCTCCTGAGCAGGCAGACACCTCCCTGAGAGCTGTATGGATCTGTCTGTCTGCCTGAGCAACATCTGCAGTCTGGGAGTCAGCAGAAATGTCAGCGCACAGACACAGCTCCAGGAGATTTGGGGCTGATGGGAAAGTCACCTTCCCTGCCAGGTTAGGAGTGGATGCAGCACCAGCTCATCTGCTCTGGATGGGGAGAACTCCATCCCCAGCTCTCAAGCAAGCAAGGTGCAGCTGGATCTGTGGTTCCCTGAAGTCTGGGGCCCTGTTTATTTGAGACCCACACTCAAAATCCTGGTGTAACCCAACCGGGCCCTTCCCACGCTCTGTCCCAACAGCAGCAGTGACCCAGAGCTGCCTGAGGTTGTTGGTGGCCCTGAGCACAGCACACAGCAGTGGCAGGACCTGTGGTACTCACGCAGGGTGAGGTGGGTGACGACGCAGGCGAAGATGAAGGCGGTCAGGAAGGAGAGGGAGAGGATGAAGGCGTAGAAGAAGCGATAGTTGCGCTTCCCCACACAGTTCCCCACCCAGGGGCAGTGGTGATCGAATCTCTCTGAAACAAAGGGACACGTGAGGGACACAAAGTGAGGACTCCTGCCACCTCAACCCCAAAATGGAGCGAACTCTGCTCAGACTCCAGAAATGAGGAGCTACAAATCGAGCTTCCACCCACCATCCGGAGACTGCAACCTCTCCGCAGCAGCACGTAGGCACAAAGTTTCAGTGGAGCATTGCTGCCTGCTCACATGGTCTTTTTTGTCACCAAGGGTCAAACCTTTCCTCTCACAACCTGTTAAATACAAGCCTTGTGACTGGTAACTATCACTGCAACTGAAAGGGAAGAGGGACAGAGCAGGAATTCTTCCAGCTCCCCACAGCACTGGGTGTGTGCACGTGGCAAGGCTGCTCCCTCCTTGTGTGTCAGCTCCCTCCTCCTTCTTAGGGGCAGAAACACTTTTCCAAGTTATAAAGATACATCTCTAAACCCACAGAAACTGCCTGGGAACCTGGGGCAGGTGCAGTGTATCTGGAAACACCCTAATGAAAGGGCTGACAAGACTGTGGTAACCATTTCATGCGGAGCATCACTGCTAACACAACTCACAGCACAGCCTGCTCCCCCAGACACCTCCTCTGCAAACACTGCTGCTTTCCAGCCTCAGCAGGAGGCACAGCCACCCAGGGCTATCCCCAAACACCAGCAGCTATGATGGTGTCTCTGCCAGCCCGGGGACAGCAAGGCCACACACAACAAGGAGCCTGCAGCAAACCTTGTTTGTTGGAGGCCTGAACTGCATTTTTCAGTACCATCCTTCCAGAAGCAGGAAAAACAGAGACAAAGAGTCTTGGACCTAAGCCACTGCACTGGTGCTGCTTTCATTTTAAATGGGAAGAAGACAGACCACCCAGTATCTTGTTTTATAATCCTTTAGAAGAAAAAGCAATCTGTCCAGGAACAAAAGTGATAGGATCAGTGACAGGACTCAAGGGAACGGTATTCAAGTTGTGTCAGGGGAGGTTTAGGTTGGATTTTAGGAAAAGGTTCTTCCCCCAGAGGGTGGTGGGGCACTGAACAGGCTCCCCAGGGCAGTGGGCACAGCCCCGAGGTTCAAGGAGTGTTGGGACAACGCTCTCAGGGACAGGGTGGGATTGTTGGGGTGCCGTGGGCAGGGCCAGGAGCTGGACTGGATGATCCTTGCGGGTCCCTTTCAGCTCAAGATCTCCTGTGATCACACAGTTAAGCCCCCCTTCCCCCTGGGACAGCAGCCCCCCTGCCCCTGCCCCGCTCACCGACGCAGTTGTCGCAGACGCTGCAGTGGGAGGTGCGCGGGGGGCGGAACATCTTGCAGGTGTAGCAGTACTTGAGCTTCACCACGTACTTGTTGATCACCACCTCCATGGTGCGGGCGGGAGGGCGGTACGTGGAGGTCCCCATGCTGTCTGTGAGGGCAAGGAGGGACACTCAGAGCCTGCACCTTCCCCCCCACCCGAGCTGCTTCCCGGCACGGGGGAGGGACTGGCACGTGCTCCCCTGGTTTTAGGGAAAGCCAAGAGGCAGCCAGGAACTCCACTCAGCTCCTCACAGCGTTATTTATGTCCTCTCTTTGTTCGGTGGCTGGGGTGCCAAGAGGAAGCAGTAAGTGCCCAAGTGCTGTGAGAACATCAAGCAATTTAGAAATAGTGAGTGTAAAGCAGTGCCCAGTAACACCAGCTCGTCTCTGCGAGTCCAAGGGGTCACAACATCTGTGAATGCACGTGTGGTTCCTCCTCTGCTGCCACAGGACTCAGGGTGGCCTCAGCAGGAGCGTCCCAGCACACAACCTGTGTGGCACCACCAGCCTCAAGGGATTCATTTCCATCACCACACGTCCCAAGTGCTCCAGCAGATTCCCTGAGATTTGACATGTGTGTGTTCGTAGCACAAGAGGATTCCTCCTCCCTGAGGTGGAAACTGAAGATTTCTAGAAACACAAGTTCTATCTGTGTGTGATGCCACTTCACTGTTCCCTGGGGACTGGCAGCTGGAGACTGTTGCTCTGCACAGCAAAAGCCAGAAAACCTCTGCATCATGTTTGCAATTTTGGGGATTATTCCTTTTAGTCCCTCCTAAAAGAGCACCTTTCCAGCTCTGAGGGAGTCTTTGAAAACAGTGATGCAACAGTGAGCATGTTAAGAGGATAATAAGTGGATTATATTAACAGTAACAGCTGGCACATCAGGCAGCATCTGCAGCCAGATTACTGCTTTAGGCCCTTATAAATAGAAACGTTGGATCACCACTCTGGGGATATTTTAAACCCATTTTTTAAGTCAGATGTAGAATTAACTGCCTTGCAACTGTCTTCAGTGGGACAGATTCAAGCTGTCTCACATCAGCTTTCCTAAAGCATTTATTACAACCAGTCACAGCAACAAGGTCCAAAGCTCCTGGATGCAAACACCTTCTTGGCTGTCCCCAAACCAGCGTGACAGAGCAGTTTTCAGAAGAGGACAAACATTAGCCTACACTAAAGAACACCTTGCAGCACAGCAGGCCCAATGGCAAGGCATAATCTTAAAAAGCATTAATTATCCTTCAACTTTGCTGCCTGGGAAGGCGATGGGACTGAACAGGAACAAAAACCACCCCTGATGCTCTGCAGATCCTCTGCCTGCTGCGCTGGAGGAGCTTGTTGCACCTCGTACCAGGACTCATAAGACACTCTCAAGCCTCACAATGTGATACTCTGGTTTCTCTCATCCCCTGGACAACCAGTAAGGAGGCAAGACCCAAAAAGTGGGGCTTGCTGAGCCTGGAATGTGTGTGTGCACAGATACACAGCCATGCACTGAACCAAACACAGGAGAGGGAACAGAGGTCTCACCAATCCGTTTTTCCAGGTCTGCTGCCTCACTTGGGGTGGCTCTGGGCAGGATTCCTGGGTCTCTGAAACTTGTCTGGAGCAGGCAGCTGATGACAAAGAAGAAGAGGACGGCGGCGATGATGGGGATGGCCAAGGTCAGGTGAGTGGCAAGGAATGGGCAGCTGTTAAAAACATGGATAAAATGCCATTGTTATCAACCACTGTAGAGAACCAGGTGTCAGCTGGGACATACACACTAGGAATTATCACAGGGTAGTGGGCTCAAGCACTGCTGCTCTGCAGAGACCTCTGGGTATGACAGCCTTTTTGGGGTTATCAACCTTTTTGGGGGTGTCCCGTGCAGAGCCAGGAGCTGGAGTCAATGATCCTTGTGGGTCCCTTCCAGCTCTGGATATTCTATGAACAGCAAGAGCCAGCCCAGAAAACACTGGAGTGGTGCTGGGTCTTTGGCACCAAGACACACCAAGGCCCCTGCACACAACCTCTTTTGTCTTCTGAAGTCCCAGAATCACGTCTCAAAAACCCCCCAGCTGCCCCCCAAAGCCTGGTCACCTCTACAACAGCACCACCAGGAACACACAGGCAAACCCCCCAAGCCACACAGGGATGAGAATCAGCGTGACCACAATCCCTTTTTGTCCAACACATGACGCTGAGGGGGATTTTGGCTCCGATTCAACACAGCTTTGCCGACTCTGGATGACTCATGTGCCCTTCCTGGTGTGCCAGATGTTTGGACGAGGACACTTCCAGCACTGGGCGCTGTGACAAGCCACCAGGCATCTCTGCAGTCAACAGCCACTCCTGGGCTCACCCTGCTACGACCTGGGGCTGTTTTTCCATAGATGGGGACTGGTGTGATCACACTCCACGCCAGGGCAGCTCCATTACCCTCAGGTGGCAGGTGAGGACACCAGGGGACACACACAGTGCCACAGACCCCTCCTGCAGAGGGATTTGCTGTCACAAGCACTGATCACACCCGGCACAGACGGACAGGCTGCCCCAGCCCTGATGCCTGTGGGCAGTGCTCAGGCTCAGCAATGCTCTGCAGCAGTTTTGAGAGGATTAAGCAACTTTTGTTTCACCTCCCGAGCTCAGCTGTCCAGAACAAAGCAGCCACTAAGCAACAAAGCCCCTTCAGCCCAAGCCCCTTGGTCGACTCTCTGGCAGAGGGACAGAAAGGTCTGTGAAAGGAGATGTGATCTTGTTGTCACCCCTTTCCTGGGAGAACTTCTGGAGCCCACTTTGCCCCATCAGAGAACAAGAAATCACATAAATCAGAGAATCCCAGAATGTTTTGGGTTGGAAGAGACCTTACAAATCCTCCAGTTACACCCCCCTGCCATGGGCAGGGACACCTTCCACTATCCCAAGTTGCTCCAAGCTCCATCCAACCTGACCTTGAACACTTCCAGGGATGGGGCAGCCACAGCTTCTCTGGGCAATCTGCTCCAGGTTTTTCCATACAAACACGAAGCGTAGACACAGGCAAGATTGCTGTACATCCAGCAAACAGTAACCAGTGCAACAGAGGCATCCTGCTAAAATAACAACTTGGAAAGCCCCAGGGCATCTTCAAGCCCAAGAGAGTGACTCGGCAAGGAGGGAGGCAGAGCAGATGTCCTCTGCCTGGCCACACAAAGCAGTCACTGTGCTAGAGCTGCCCGTCAGTCCCAGACCCAGCGCAGGGAGCTGTCAGGGGCACGGATGACACGGGAGAAAGGAGTTTTTCCAGCGGGATGCTGTGACTGCCTCCCGCAGCTGCCTGCCCCTCTCAGCTCATCTGACTTCTCAGAACCTCTAATCCGATCAAATGCCTTCATCTCGCCGCCAGCAGGCTCCGGCAGCTTTACTCCAAGACTTGCGGGGATAACGCCGTGATCCAAAGGCAGGCACTGCCCTCCCGCTCCAGGGAAAAGCATCTCCCTTCCCTCCCGAGGCGGGACGGCAGAATCCCTCCGAGGTGCCAATAACCCACGGTGCTCCTGCCCTCCTGCAGGGCAGTGCAGGACATAACGGGGTGCTCCTGGCTCTCCCCTCCCTCAGGGTGCAGGAGCAGGGAGCTTTCCCTGGAGCAGCTTTCCAAAGGAAAGGGGGCTGGGGATGTGCAGCTGCCTCTTCCCCGGACACGGCTGCACAGCGGGGGCAGAGCTCCAGTGCAGACCCTCGGAGTGGGACCCCCAAGGATTTCACCATTTAACAGAAACACTATTCCGAGATCCCAGCGGTGGGCAAAGCCCACCAGCCTCCGGGGTTCCCTGGCTGCAATTTTAGGCCAGTTCTGTCCTTGGGAGCAAGAAGGGACACTGGGTCGGGGTGGGGGCGGCATATTTAGAGACCGTGGGGGATCCTGGGGGGATGTTAAACCCCTTCCCGGGGCCACACTAAGCAAACAAGGTGCAGGGACACCTCTGGGCCCCCATAAACACACCTGGGGACAGGTGATGGGGGCAGTGACTGCCTGCGAAGGGGCTCTGGGGGCTGTGCAGTGGGGAAAGGGCTTGGAGGGGTCAGTGGGGAGAAGGGGGGGACACCGGGGCTCCCACGGAGGGGGGAAGGCGCCCCCCCGCCCACCTCCCTCCACCACGGGGATAAGGGTGGGATGCCAACTAACCCCCAACTCCCCCGAACGGAGGGGGCTCAAAAAGGGGGTTCAAGGGCTGATTGTGGGGAAGGAGCCGAGGGACAGCCCCCGCACGGCCTCGCCGCCCCCAGACTCACTCGAAGGCGAAGAAGAGGCCGCTGGTGACCAGGATGAGGCCGAGGGTGAGGACGAAGACGCCGCTGTGCCGCGCCAGCATGAGGCGGCCGCCGCAGAAGAAGCGGTTGCGGCCCGGGAACACCTCCCACTTCCTGCGGGGCCGCCGCGGCCGCGGGGGGACGGCGAGCGGCGGGGGCGGCGAGGCGGCTGTGCCCGGGCCCGGAGCCGCCGCCGCCGCCCCGGGCGGGATCTGCCGGTACTCGCAGTCCTTCATGGCCCCGCCGCGGCGCCCGGAGCCCCGGCCCGGCCCCGCCGCTCCCGGCCCGGCCCCGCTCCCGGCCCGGCCCCAGCCCGGCCCCGCCGCTCCCGGCCCGGCCCCGCCGGTGCCGCCCCGCGCCCCGGGCCCGCCCCGCCGCACAGCGCCCCCTGCCGGCCCGCCGCCGCCACGGGACCGCCGAGCCCGAGCCCGGGAGCCCTGATCCCAACACCGATCCCGGGAACCCTGATCCCAACACCGATCCCGGGAACCCTGATCCCAACACCGATCCCGGGAACCCTGATCCCCATCCCAACACCGAGCCCTGATCCCCATCCCAGCACCGAGCCCTGATCCCGGGAGCCCTGATCCCCATCCCAGCACCGAGCCCTGATCCCCATCCCAACACCGAGCCCTGATCCCGGGAGCCCTGATCCCCATCCCAACACCGAACCCGATCCCGGCACCCCTGATCCCCATCCCATCCCCAACTCCGATCCTGGGAGCCCTGATCCCCATCCCAACACTGAGCCCTGATCCCGGGACCGCTGATCCCCATCCCAACCCCGATCCTGGGACCCCTGATCCCATCCCATCCCCAACCCTGATCCCGGGAGCCCTGATCCTCATCCCACCACTGATCCCGGGAGCCCTGATCCCCATCCCAACCCCAGCCCTGATCCCCATCCCAACACTGATCCCGGGACCCCTGATCCCCATCCCAACACTGATCCCGGGACCCCTGATCCCCATCCCAACCCCGATCCCAGCCCCAACCCTGGCCACGACCCCAATTCCGATTCCAATCCTGATCCCGACTCCGATCTCGGGATCCCCGATCTCAGGACTCAAGGTCCCGATCCCAACCCTGATCCTGGGACCCTCGATCATAACCCTGATCCCAATCCCGAAACCCCCAATCCCAACCGCAGGACCCCTGACCCCGACCCCGATCCCAACCCTGACCCTGGATCCCAAGCCCAACCTCGGGACCTTCGATCCCAACCCTGACCCCGATCCCGAAACCCCCGAGCCCAACTCCAACACCGATCCCCATCTCAACCCCGGAACCCCTGACCCCGATCCCAGCCCTGACTCCCGATCCCAATCCCAATCCCAACCCTGACCTCAATCCCGGGATCCCCGACCCCAATCACGGGATTGACCCAGCAGAGTGGGGTGAGCTGCCTCTCCGGTAACTTTCACGTGTTTATTAGGAATGTGTGCGTTCCCAAACACACCGGCCCCGGCCCCGCCACCCCTCCCGTGCCCCTGCCCTGCCCCACAGCACCCCCAGCCCAGCCCAGCCCGGCTTGGAGCTGTGGAGAAGGAACCAGCACGGTCTGAGCTGCTCACAGCAGCTGGATCCTCCCTGTCCTCCAGCTGTGCCCACCAACAACATCCCAGAGGGTTCCCAAATCCACACCAGTCCCACCATAAATCACTGCCTGCCATAAGTCTCCCCCAGGAGATGCAGGAACCGAGGTGCATTCCTGTCCCAGGGAATGGGAATTTTGGCCGTCAGTAACAGGACACTGCACCATCACACCGTGGAGAACACCCCACTTGGGACACAGCAGCTCCGTACACACATAGTAACAGAGGAGTAACACCTTTGTAACTGCAACAGCATCACAGCTACGTCAGGCTTCCAGAAAAAGTGAGTTTCAATTCTGACTGCTCCCAGTCTGTGCCAGCACATCCTGCTACGTCCACGGGAGGAAGTTGCAGTGCAGGAGCAGTCCCAGCAGCCAGTAGCACAGGAAGAATCCCAGGATGCCCTTGCTGAGGGGGGTAATTAATCGCCAGTTCAGCAGCAGCCTCACAACGGGGTTGTCAGGAGTCCCTTTCCCACAGGAACCGGGAGATTTGCCTAGGACAGACCTCCCAGGGGGTGGATTATCAGTCCCTGCACTCCAGAGTAAAGGTTCGTGTTCCTGAAGCAGGTGAGCGGAGAACCAGTACAGGATGGGAGAGGAGGAGCCAAGGAACCGGGTCAGCACCTGGAGACAACAGGCACAGCAAAAATCACACCAACTGCAGCTCTCTAATTGTGGCCAGCCCTGACCCCGAGGTGTGGAAGGAGCCCCAGTCCCAAGGCATGGAAAGAACCCCGATCCCAAGGTGTGGAAGGAGCCAAGGGTCTGCCTTAGGCTGCTGATAAAGGGGATGGAAATACGGCCCCAATTCACGGCATTAGGATTTATTACATCAATATGACCTCCCAGCACAGCCTGCTTCATCTCTTACAGCACTGTGTGAGCAGCCAAGGGGTCCCCAGGTTTTGCTCCCTGTCACTGCCCAGCTTGGGGCAGATTTGAATCTCAGCCTTTGATTATTCTGTTACTGGAACTCCCAAACTTTGGTGCCACCAGTTTTTGGTTTCCATTCCCCTGTGCTGCCCTGCAGCTGGGACAGCTTTGGGCTGTGCCTGTCACTCCCTCAGACCCCATAAAGGAATATGTGCCATGAGTGTCCTACCTGCACGTGCATGCAGAAGAATCCAAAGGCCAGCAGGGCTGTGGCATGGACCACGTACACAAAGGCAGCAGGGCAGCAAAATCCATCTCTTGGTTTTCCCTCCTCTTCACTCTTACTTCGCTCCAGACCAAGAGTCAGGCAGTGCCGGGGGTTTGTGCTGATGTAGGTCCAGGCAGCCCATGAGACCAGAAGGGTCACAGGCAAAGCCAGCAAGAAATTTGGGATCTGTCTGAGCTCAAAGTATCTTAGAAAGCCCACGTTCCAGTAAGTGTCTTGGATGTAGGAATAGACCACAGGGACCCACTGGGAGCACCAAGGGGGTTTAGCCCCATCCATGGCTGCCGGATGATAGCCCTTGTCCCGAGCCAGCTGCAGCAGTGGCTCGGGAATGGTCTGATCCAGGCCGGTGCCAGGACCACAGAACCTCAGGTAGGCATAGTACTGAAACAAAGCAAAAGGTAGAAAAATCCCAGTACTCATCAGGACCGCTGAAGATGCCAGGCTAAGGACCTGCTTCCACAACAGAGGGAGCTTCCTTAGGGATCCTGATCCCACCTGCAGCTGGAGGGCAAAGCGTTTACCCCGGGAGTAGAGGAAGAAGCCAGCGTTAATCAGCCCGTTGGCACGCGCCCCAGAAGCCAGGGAGAAGAGCAGCCCACTGAGCCAGCTCTGCCCCTTCTCCAGCTGCCACATGGCACCGAAGGCCAGGAAGGCAAACATGCTCTCCGAGTAAGCAGCTGCCATGAACACGTTGGCGGGGCTGAGAGAGAAGAGGAGGGCGGCGAGGAAGGCCAGGCGGCGCCGCCGCAGCACCACACGGCCCAGCTCGTACAGGGCAGCGGCTGCCAGGGCGGAAAACAGGGAATTCAGCAGCACAGCCGAGAGCAGGAGGCGGCTCCGCAGCCGCAGCAGCCCCTGCAGGGGCCACAGGGCCCCCCTGGCCACGGCCCACAGGCTGAGGGGGTAGAGCGGGAGGAAGGCGCAGTTGTGCTCGTACAGGTACCCGTGCTCTGCGATGAAGAGGAAGTGCTCTGCATCCCAGTGGGACAGCCCGCCCAGCAGCCACTCCACCAGCACGTCCCACGGGCTGGGCTCCCACAGCCGAGGGGGAGAGAAGGCGTCTGCGGCGTGATCCGGGATCAGCAGGTTAAAGGCAGCCTGGAAAAAGAAGAGAGGGTTGAAGCCCGGCAGGGATCCTCCAGTGCCGAAAGCAGCGGGCAGGAGAACTCCCGGGGTTCAAACAAAGGGATCAGAGCAGCACCAAAGTCAGGCTGAGCGGCTTCGTTTGTAAGGACGCCTGTGAGGTTGGGAAAAGGGGCAAACACAACCTTTTTTATTTATATCTGAACAGAATAAAGCTCTGGGGGATGTATCCAGCATGAATCCCCACCGCACTGGCCAGGGAAAGCTGCTCAGGCTGCACACGCTCACTCCAGGCACCCCAGGTTTCCCCATCAAGCAGAAGCACCTCATGGAGCACAAGAGGTACTAAGGAAAGAAGCCTGGGAGCAGCACACTCCAGCTGTCCCAGCTCCACTGGCTGAGGGACAGGAGACTTGCCTGCAGCAGCAGTGTCAGGGCTCGACAGCGCCCGGCAAACCACACGACCTCCCGGAGCTGGGGGTCTTCCCTCCTCACCAGCTCCATTCCACGCTTGGAAGTTGCCTCAGCAGGTCACTGATGGCAGGGGAATTCTCCCTCTGGTTTGGGAAGCCTGGGTTGGTAAACAGAGAGGACAGAGAAAGGGATTTCTGGCTTCAGCCTCATTTATAAATGATGCGCCTTTATTTACTATCAGGCACTTCAAAGGGTGCAAATCTCCGTGAACAGGAAAGTCACTGATGGGGAGATGACGCAGAGACCTCTTTGATATTGTTCCTATTAAAAAAAAATTCCCTGACTTCTTAACCTTGGCTAGGACACAGAGGGAGAGAGGTTATGTCATGTACTCTGAGCCCATTCCTCATTGGACTGGACTAAATCCCTGGAGCAGACAGGCTCCATAGCTGCCTCAGCAGGAACACCAGCAGCTGGAGCCAAGCCTCCTCACACACATCCAGTTCCAGTGCAGTGAAGGAGATTTAAACCTCTTTTCCTTGGAATAGAGACAGGATTCATGTGGACTCTGAGCGTAACATCCGTGTAAGCAGTTGCTGTGTGGGGCTCACGGTGCTGCCAGACTCCCTCTCCTCTCTCCTGCTCCATGGTTGCCCCTGGAGAGCCAAGAATGGATGAGCTCAGCGTTTACTCCACGGCACCATCTCTGTCAGAGGAAGGTGGTACACAGGTACACAGCTTTCCCCCAACACAGGCAGCACCTCCAGGACACGAATTTTGCACCACTCCACCCTCACCACCAGCAGTTTTCCAGTATTTTGGCAAAGCTCCTGACTCCAGAGTGTGGGCACCTGCCTGGCAAACGTGTGCTGAGGTGGCTGTCATCCACCTCCTCCCTGCAAATCCCACCTGCAGGATTTAAAACTCCTTGTGGAGCTTCCCCCCCCCTCCCAGTTTAATTCCTGTATGTCCTGGATGAGGTTGTGGCCCAGCTTGGAGCCCCTGGCCCCATGCCAGGGGAGGAGGGTGGGATCTGCCCTGCAGGTTTTTAAGATAAGACATTTCTTCCGTTGGTTCCCCAGCCACCAACTGCTTTTCAGTTTGAGAAACACACAACCCACAGCTCTCACCAGGTCCCAGTGACACCACATCCTGCACTTCTGTCTGCCCCAGCACTTTGTAACACGTAAAGGTCCCCAAATCGATCGCTTCACAATCTAAAATCACCCAGAGGGTTCTCTATTACCGTTTTACTGAGGGAGGAAAAACCATGCCAAGGTTTGAAACTGCACGAGAGAGCAGAAAGCGAGTCACCAGCAAGGCAAAAACCAAGATCCAAACACACTCATTGGTAGTTCCAGTCCCCAGCCACAGGGTTATGCTTCTTATTTAGCCACAAATGAAAGTTTTGGAGTTGTTCCTATTCCCCTTGTGCTCCCCAGCACTCACAAAGCAACTAGTGGGAGGCACATTCTCCTGAATCACGAAGCTGTGACGTTATTTTAAGCGAGGGGACACTTCAACCCAGCTGTAAATCCTTTTAAAGCACATTCACAGCTGCAAATCCTATTAAAGCACAGCAGCAAAAATTGTCCCGGCACTTTAAATACTTTTTTTTTTTTTTTTTTTTTCAAAAAAGCAGAGAAAAAGCCTCGCCTGAATGTGCCAAGAGAGCTCAAAGCAAACAGCTTTAAAAAGCCTGTTCCTGTCACGACTCAGCACACCTTGTGATGGAGCAAAGCCTACAAAGAGCTGCAGCCCACAAGCACCATTCGGGTAAAGAACTCGGCATCAGGGCTGGAATGGCTCTGCCTGCCCCAAAAATCCTGTGGGAAGGAGCACCTGCACTGACGGAAAGGGAGAAAAAAAAATAAAAATAAAGGAGCCGGAAAGGCAGAAGTGGGTTAAAAATATTTCAGTAGGAAAAGATGCAAATCCTTAATTAAAGATGTTTTTTTCTCTCCGGGGTTCTCGCGCTTCCCCTCGCTCTGAAGATGCGAATTGCAGTTTGGAAACAGCGCTAAAAAAAAGGATGTGGGGGAAAAAAATACGGGGGACTAAATAGAGGCTGGGCGAACGAGCATGGAAGGGGAAATGAGCACGGAAACGTGAACTCGGCCAGCTCTGTTCAGGAGCAGTGCAGGGCGGGGACCAGCCGGTGGCAGCAGCCGCTCGCCACAAAGGCATTTCCCCGGCTGGGGTATGGAATTCTGCTCCAGCCTGCATCCCACAGCAGTCTGGGCACCTCTTGGTACTTCCCCAACCTGCTGCGATATTCAAGAGATAACCCAGACACGTTTAAAAACCAAAATGCTGAAGAAACACAACGGACTTCTGGAAATCCCCCTCGCCCAGGGCTGTTCCTGTGAGCCTGGGAGCTCTGGGCCTTCTCTCCAGTTCCAGCTGCTGGTCCAGAGGCTGCAGCTCCAGAAGAGCTTCCCTTGTTATCCGACTGGAAATGGGAGTGTTTTTACCCCTTTGTGCCTTTTGTAAGAGCTCATGTGGGGAACTAAACCCGCCCTGGGGCAGAACACAACCCTGCCCGCTCCGCTCTGAGCCCTTGGCTTCACCCTCACCTCCCCTGTCCCACAGGGATGTAACAACTGCTCTGCACAGCACGTCCAGGGAGGGACTGGCTTCTGCTGGAATGCCGGGGATCACCCTGGACTCTCACTCCCTGTCTCAGGTGGCCAAACCCACACGAGCAGGAAAAGGGACACAGAGTTATCTCCTCTCAAAGATAAGAGGAGTCTGGGATTTGCAGAGTCCCCGGCAGAGGTTTGATGGGGCTGAAGTGCTGAACAGGGACGTTTCCAAGATTAGGGACGTTTCCAGCCTCTGTGTTTATGAATGGATGGACACACGAGGGTTCACAGGCCCACCCTGCCTCAAGCGGACACGCTGCCACCAACCTCGGCGGTGCCAATACCCCCCGTTATTCCCCTTCCTGCCCCGATACCGGCGCCAGGGACCAGCGGTCCTGGTCCCGATCCCCATCCTGATCCCAATGAACCCGAGTACAATCCCAATGCCAGTGGTCCTGGTCCCGATCCCCATCCTGATCCCAATGAACCCGAGCCCAATCCCAATGCCAGTGGTCCCGGACCATGGGACCTGGTGGTGCTGGTCCCGGTCCCGATGACCCCAATCCCGGTGGTCCCAATCTGAATGCTCCCGATCCCCGTTCCTATGCCCATCCCGGTGATCCCCGTCCCGATGATCCCGATCTCGGTGATGCCCAATCCCGACCCCCGTGACCCCAGTCCCGGTGATCTCTGTCCCGGTCGCGGCGCTGCCCATCACAGTCCTGATCCCGATCCCGATCCCGATCCCAGTCCCGATCCCAGTCCTGATCCCGATCCCAATCCCGATCCCGATCCCGATCCCGATGGTCCCGGTGTCGCTCAGCGCCCCCGTGCGGGTTCGGAGCAGTGACCGCCCCCCCCCCCCCCGGCCCCGCCCCCCAGGCGCCCCCCCCACCTTGAGCGCGCGGCTCCTCCGCGCGCCGGCTGCCTCTGCGCCACTTCCGGCCACGCCCCCTTCCGGCATCACGTGGAGCCCGAGCGTGTGTGCGGGGGGGAGGGTTGGGCGGCGCCATCTTTGTTGAGGGCGGGAAGCGCCATCTTTGTTGAGGGCGGGCTGGGGGCGGCGGCGCTCGGCGAGCCCCGGGCCGGGATGAGGAACCGGGATGAGGAACCGGGATGGGGGATCAGGGATGAGGAATCGGGGGTCAGGGCAGGGCTGGCTGGGGCGGCGCGCCCCGTGCAGGTCACAGGGCCGCCCCCCGAGGTCAGGGAGCAGCAGCACAGGCACCTGAGGAGGACAGAGGGGCCATAGGAGGAGATGGTCCCTTCGTAGTGGGGGAGGCACAGGCAGCCCCTCATCCCGGCCCATGGACATCCTTCATCCCGGCCCATGGACATACCTCACCCCAGCCCCTCGCCTGGCAAGGCGGCCTGGAATGCAAACCCTTGCTGCTTCAGCCTGATTCGTACCCAAAGCTTTCCATTCCTGCAGGAATCCCTTAAAACTCCTCTTTGACCCCGACCACTCCACCATTCCCCATTTTTGGCCATCAAGGGGAAAAACTTGAGTTCTCCCCAAGCCAGCCTGCTGGTTAAAAGCACTCGGGGAGCCTCCCTTAAGGACTCAGCTGGTTGTGGTGGTTTCTCCTTCATTCCTGTGATTCCTTCATGCCGGTGCTGGTGCAGCCGGGATGAGGAGCAGGACACGGGCACAAGGACACAGGGATGGATCCATCACCATTCCCAGCCCTGGCCCCTGCAGCTGCACCAACCCCGACCTTGAAGCCGTGCAGGAGGCTCTGCCAAAACACATTAACCAACATCACCCAGCCATGGCCTGGCAGCGCATGGGGGTTATGACATTAATTACTCACAATTCTGGGACGGTGGGCAGCTTTCCCTCAGGATCTTGTCCATGGCACGACA